>NW_026693082.1:26347500-27547500 GCF_021218885.2 Marmota monax | reverse complement strand
ATAGATTTAAAGACAAGAATCATATGATCATCTCAATAGACACAGAATAGCATTTGACAAAATACAGCACCCCTTTATGTTCAAAACACTAGAAAAACTAGGGACAACAGGAACATAGCTCAATATCATAAAGGATAAATATGCTAAGCCCCAGGCCAACATCATTCTAAATGGAGAAAATTTGAAGGCATTCTCTCTAAAAACTGGAACAAGACAGGGATGCCCTCTTTTATCACTTCTATTTAACATAGTTCTTCTAACACTGGCCAGAGCAATTATACAGATGAAAGAAATTAAAGGGATACACATAGGAAAAGAAAAACTCAAATTGGCACTATTTGCTGATGATATGATTCTATACCTGGAATACTCTAAAAGTTCCTCCAGAAAACTCCTAGAACTAGAAAATGAATTCAGCAAAGTATCAGAATATAAAATCAACACCCAGAAATTAAAGGCATTTCTGTATATCACTGACAAATCCTCAGAAAGGGAAATGAGGAAAACTATCCCCATTTTCAATAGCCTCAAATAAAATAAAATACTTGGAAATCAACTTAACAAAAGAGGTGAAAGATCTATATAATGAAAATTACAGAAGCCTAAAGAATTAAATCAAAGAAGATATTAGAATATGAAAAGATCTACCTTGCTCTTGGATAGGCAGAATTAATATTATCAAAATGAACATACTTCCAAAATCACTATCAGTTTTAGTGCAATTCCGATCAAAATCCCAATGACATTTCTGATAGAAATGGAAAAGGCAATCATGAAATTCATCTCAAAAATAAGAGACCCAGTATAGCTAAAGCAATCCTAAGGAGAAAGAGTGAAGCAGGTGGCATCACTATACCAGAACTTAAACTATACTACAGAGCAATAGTAACAAAAACAGCATGGTATGGGCACCAAAACAGACTGGTAGACCAATTATACAGAATAGAGGACACAGAGACTAACCCACAATATTACAATTATCTTATATTAGACAAAGGTGCCAAGAACATGCGTTGGAGAAAAGATAGCCTCTTCAACAAATAGTGCTTGGAAAACTGGAAGTCCATATTCAAAAATGAAATTAAATCCCTCTCTTTCACCATGCAAAAAATATCAACTCAAAATGGATCAAAGACTTAGGAATACAACCAGAGACCCTGTGTCTAATAGAAGAAAAAGTAGGCCCTAATCTCCATCATGTGGGATTAGGCCCAAACTTCCCTAATAAGACTCCTTTGGTGCAAGAATTAATATCAAGAATCAATAAATGGGATGGACTCAAACTAAAATGTTTCTTTTCAGAAAAAGAAACATAATATCATTGGCCATGCTTTTACCTACAACATATAGAGGTAGAAACTTTTTCTCAAGAAAGCACAGTTTTAAAAATCAACACTCATGCTGAAAATGTTCTATTGATCAATAAATTAAACATAAGGAATGTTTATTTGAGGACTACAGAATCTCCTCTATTAAATATTCTGATAATTTAGTCCTTATGGGTGCCAGTCCCAGTGGACTGCCTATTCCTCACATTATAAGTCTTAAGAAGATAACAAAACAAAAGTGAAATTCTAAACCAAATACGAATTAAAGAAGATGTTGGAATTTTAACCCAAGTTATTTGGTACAATAGGATTAGTAATATACATAGCAAATTGATTCTGTCTCATTGTGATTCTTAGTTCAACAGCTAAGTTGTAGGTAATACGGGAACTAACAAGTTAATGTTCTCTTGAGAGATGAAGCAGAATTCCATCAGAGGTGTATTTCTGCATAAATATAACTGACCCTCAAAATGCTCACCATCCATCCACATACTCTCAGTGTTCTCCATTCCCACCCCATTATGGATGTTGGCATCATTTCTCTTCAATTCCCTAGTAAATAGACAATGGGAGTGAAAAGATCCATTAATTTATTTTGGGAAGTAAGGAAAGTTTGGGAGATGTCACTGCCAACACAAGCATTATGTATAACATGTAATACTTAGAATCAAGTTCTTCTAATATTTCAATGATAACCAGAAAAAAAAATCAAAACAAAACAAGTGTAAACCAAATCCAAATAATGTGAATGTTGTAAAAGTTCAGCTGCAGATAAAGAAAAATACTCCAGATTCAACAATATAGGAATTTAATTCTTCCACAAATACAACAGTCTGAAGATAGATAAATGAAGGCTGGCTTGGTGGCTTCCTGACCATTAGTGACCAAAACCCAACCATTTTTCCCCTATCATTCTCAGAAGGAATTGGTATTTGAGATCATCACATGGTCCAAGATCTTTTTGGAGCTCCAGCTATCCTATCCCAGGTAAAAATAAAGAAAAAAAGACCAGATATGTGTCCCCAGTTTGAAAATTAGAACTCTTTCATATTATGATTGTTATGGTCATTGCATCAAAAGATAGCTCCATTAGAATAGGTTTAGTAATACTGGGTCTAATTATGGATTATTCAAAATGATCTGGATATATAACAGTAGCCACCCTTTAGATTTATATTTTCTGTGATACAGATGCAGTTTCCTTTTGACACATGATCTATCAATGCTATTTCTTTAAGCACCCTAGCATTTTATGCGTTTATTAATAGTGAAAACTTAAAGAACTAGTGAGCTCTAGCTATATAATTTTATGTTGAATTTAATGATGCATAAAACTGCCTAAGATCTCAGCCTTTTCATATTTAGGCAAATTCAAATGTGTTGTGATTCTGAATTAATGAAATGTTATTAAAATGTTCTGAGACATGCCATAGACACATTAGCTTATATCTTAAATGACTCGTCAGACATTTAGAAATTGTTTCTGAAGTATAGGAACCAACTCTGCACATTAATTCAAGCTCTGGAATTCAAACTTTAAGTTCCATTGAAAATAAACAAATCAAACAGATTATGAGGAATTTTAATCAAAATGGAATATATATCCTGCTTAAATTGAAGTTATTCAATACATTCTTAGAATTTGGGATCTTAGGATTTAGAACCAGAATTCATTAGATTATTTAAATGGTTAAAGTTTTGAAATAAACTTTACATTTCAGCATGCAACTGCCGCAGTCTGGCTGGGAACAAAATCACGAGCCACTCACAGCCTTGTAGATTCAAACAGCAACTCTTTATTCTCGAACTGTCACCAGGACTCTACATGCACATTCTGGGAAAAATCCACACACTCCACAAGGCTCTGCATACCAAATACTCTCTGAATCCCGAGAGAACTCAAGGGGAACTCAAGGAGCTGGCACCTGAGGCAGCAGGATACGCCCTATTCCCAGCAGGATCCACCTTAAACCTGGAACTGCCCTATTCCCAGCAGGATAAACCCAGATAAACCCTAAACCCAGATCCACCCTAAACCCGGATCCACCCTGGTCCTTGAGCAGGGTCACCTTTCTCAAACATTCATGCAATGTCACTGCAAATGACCTGGGTCCAAGGCAAGCCCATTTCCACAATGGAGAGTCCTCCCTCTAAGCAACATTGGGTAGGCTGACAAGGAAATTGCCATGCGTCATTCCTACTTGGCAATGGCTCTCAGCATGGAACTATTTGGGGAAAAAAATCTAGGTTTGTGTAGTGCAAATTATTCTAATATTTATTTTATTTTATATCATTTTTTTGGTGCTTTGCACACATTAGGCCAGTGCTATACTACTGAGCTCTACCTCAACCCCAATAAATCTTTTAAGAATCTTAATTTTTGAAAGATTCATGAACTTCAGTGATCTTACAATGGACATACATTTTAAGAAGAAATAGACTGCTATTGTAATTTAAGTGTCATTTTATAATTAGCTAGTAATCCAAATTTCAAATATAATACTACTTATTATGACTTTAAGATTTTTCAAATGCACTAGAAAACAAATGAAGAAGTGCACATTTGCAGTCAATAAAGTTAAAAATTCTTAAAATATATTGCTGTTGAAATAGTGTACAAAAATCATAATTAGGCATTGAAAACCCCTTTAAAGTGCTCTAAAGTATAATAATAAATGATTTAGCTGAAGTCCAAAACATTATTATTTAAATGGTCTGTAATTATTCTAATCTGTGACATTAATTGTCAAATGTATTTCATAATGGATAGCTGTCACAGCTTAATTATTATACTTTAGGTAGTACTATATTCTTCACATATTAACTTCAGTGGTTTTTAATAAGAAAAAAAAGATACTGCAAGCATAAATGATCAAGTCAACATCAAATCCCTTTGCTTCATTACTCTCTCCCACGAATCAGTGATGCCATAAAATATGGCTAATCAGAGCTTTAAAAGGAAAGTATCTGAAATCCACCCTTCAAATTTGTGCCTGTGCCTACTGTTCTGTTTTCTAGCAGTTTCTATCATGACCTGGCATTGGTTCTCCAGATTCTTCTCACTAACCCCCTACCTGGGCTCCACAACTTTTCTTTACCTACTTCTTTCCTTCCCTCCAATTCCTATGGAATACCATCACTGATCTTTAAGATAAGAGAAATAATGTAATAAGCTAACAGAGTGTGTTAACAGTATTTATGGGTTTGAGATTTTTTACCTTGTTCCTGGAATCTCCGCCACTGAGTGGAGGAAGGGACACCAGGTAAGTCAAATAAAGGAGAAAGAACTTTGTAGGCAAAAATGTCTATTCCAGTTACACTTAAGCCACAGAGGCCCCTGTTGCCCACCTCATTTTGAGCATACAGTCATTCGAGTGAAATTTGGAAGTCACTTCACTGAGTTAATCAGATAGTACCCGAACAGAGGACATTTTTCTGAAGTTTTGTTATTTCTTATTTGTGGGTAATGATGGATAAATTATGTCTCATCACCTAATTTTATAGAAAATGAGATGATAAAGATTACACTGAGGACTTTGAATGTTTATAACAGGGCAAACACAATACAGAATATGTGACTTTTTAAATGATGCAGTGTGCATAAAATATAGCCAAAGCTACTTCTCTAGCAAAGCAGCTCTTTCAAGGTTGTCTGCATAGCCTTATTATCCAAAATGACTCAACAAAACTCGTCATTACCTGTGGATGTGTAGAATAAGCTGTGCCTAGCCTGATGAGAATCATAAATGCCGTGCTTGATTCAACCCCATCTATGTGGTCATAGAATGATATTTTTCCTCCTAAGTAAAATGAATAACCTTTCTGGTTGGCTACCTTGCTTTAAAGTCCCTGAAAATACGTACTTCAGTGTGTCTTGATGTCAGAAGCAGGACAAGCAAGATATCCTGTGCCTTATAAATAAAAGTAATTATGGTAGTGAGGCCAAAATAAATTTGGAAGAGTTATATTATGTTCAGAATCGCTTTGCTCACTTAAATAGCCAGTTCTTGTCTGTTTGGTTACCGTTCACTGGCTTGGAGGACCTCTGGATTGCAAGGGCACTTTAATAGACATGGAAATGGCCTTCGAAGCCTGCATGCTGTGTTCAGGTCAGGAGATGTCAATATTTAACTAGCTCAGGGTGTGAGAAAAAGGCTTAACCTCACCTCATGTCACTGCAGTTAGTTAATTCTCTCTGACTTCTACCTTAGATTGTAACCATCATTGATATTTCTCTTTAGAAAATAAAAAAAATGGCTAATGAGATATATTTTTATGAATGGTCATGAGAAAAAAAAAAGATCCAATCTAGAAGACCATCATTTTCAGAAGTGGTACTCTGAAAGGCAGGCTGTAGAGTGATTTTCTCAGGCTCCCTTCTGGCCAATTCATGGAACAGCAGTAATCAATCACAATTGTTTTATAGAATTGAGCTGCTGGTACCATGTCACAACAAACTGATTAAACCCTCCCAGAAGAAATCACCAACTTTATTGGGACTAATGATATCTAAGATCTTAAGTTAGAAAGCTGTTTTCATTTACCCTTCAAGGAAAAGTCTTGCTTTTGAAACTCAGCAAATCCAATTTAATTTTTTTCAGAATGGACCTTATCCAAGTGGCTTACTACACCATTTTTTACATTTTAGGATAACAAAGGATATTGTGTTTTCAGAATAATAATGATAATCTCCCATTCAAAATGTTTTACTAATTAACCCATCTGGATATAGTATGTCAAATTACTGTCTACATTTTCTCACATTTATTTATTTTAATTTGGTATAGTTAACATTACAATTATCCTGGTTCTTTGTTCTTTATTATAAGACTTGAAAACCACATATGTGATTTTAAAACATAAATACCAGGATTATCTATTTTTGATGCCTGATGAAATCAATCAATAAATGTCATTTGGTAATAATTAAATAAATGTAATATGATAATTATGCTATTTTATAATTTTGAAATTATTTGAAATAATGTTATTTGACAATAATTTATAAGCATGCTGTGAAACAGTGAATGATTGTGTCAGATTTTACTATCATTATTATAAAGAGAAAATTAAGGATGGAAGAAAGCTCAAACCAGTAACCCCCCACCCTTCTTTAATCCCCTCCTCCCATCTTCCATGCTCCCTCCTCATTTTTCATTCCCCCTCACCCTTCTCTTTCTATCTTATCCTTGATGGTGATAAACGCTATACAAGCCATCTGAGTCCTCGAATCTGAACTAGTTTGTGGAAGTAAGTTATTACCCATTTTAAAAATATATGTTATTATCTGCTTAACACTGAAGTTATATTTTTATATGTTTTTTTAGGAAAAATGAAGCTCAAGTATTTGATAATCTAGAAAATGGCTAGTAGTTTACCCTCAGATAGAAATGGATGACTCTCTACTTAAAATAAGAAAAGCAGCAAAGGACACAAAAAGGATTATCAGAGCTCTTTTCTCTTTTTATCTTTTTCAGAATAATGTCAATAAACTCTTCTACCTGGAGGAGTAGAGAACAGGCACTAGAAGATCATTTAGAAGACTATAAAAACAATTTGTGATACAGTGAGGACTGTGACTATGGCCACAGGTCACAAAAAGAGATACAATTTTCAAGAAACATTTCTGAGGTATACTCAATAAAATTATAGAAAGTAGACCAACACTTAAAATAAAAAGCTGTGATGAGAGGGCATTCTTAAAGAGTAGAGAGTGGTAATTTAAAAATGCAATGTGCAAATCCTAGATTCTGGAAAAGTGAAAAATAATATAAGTATATTTTTTTTCATTTTCACACTGTTAATGCTATTATTTTTCCATATTCAAATGTAACTGTGACTGTGAGCATATACATTACCTGTTTTAATAGAAAGCATTAAATTTTGACAGTATAAAATAAAGGAATTTCTAATGGAAAATTTTCTCAAAATTTCTTAACAAATTATGTATTTTGCAGACACTACTAGTGGATATTTCTATGCAAAATAATTGGGATAATGCTTTAGAAATCATATTTCATTTATCTATAAAATATAATTTAGCATATGCCATTGGAATTTGATCATGGTACAAATACCAATTAATGATGATAAATTTTTAGACACCAAGTAAGTCTGCAAAGGAGTACTAGAAATCAATATAGTCATGTGTCCTTTAATGACAGGAAAATTTTCTGACAAATTAGGCAATATTAGGTACAAGTATTATTTACTTACTTTTTTCAATTACCCATGTGTTTTATATTTATTTGCTTACTCAATTCTACAGTAATCCTCTGAGATAATTTTAAATTAAGTGTGTTAGATTAAGTTGTATGAAATAATCATCAAATGTCAGGTACTTAACTGGGCAAAGTTTTGTTTCAGTGTTTTGGTCCATACACAAACTCGTTCTAGGTTGAGAATGTATGGGAATGGTTCTATTTTACATAGTCCCTCAATTCCAAGGCTATTAGAGGTACTGCCATCTGTTAATATTCACATGAAAGGTACACAAATTACTTGGGCCTACACTGCTTTGGCCAAAACTCGCTTCATGGGCACATTTAACAGTAAAGATTAGGGAATCAGGAACACAAAAAATGTCTGATAAGAACACTGTCTGCCACAATGTGTCCTTCTTATATGAAAACTATTTGTTTCTACTTAATTCTGTGTTCCATAACGATGCTTTGCTTGAAGGCTATGCACATTTTTTATCTTGTTTTCTGCTTGAAGCACAACAAGACATAGAACTGTTTCAGATTGGCTTATAGTTTTTTTGGCAGTACAATGTGTAAAGACCTATAAATGAAGTCATTTTTCTAATTGAAAGACAATGTAAGCCAAACATATAATTGTATCTTTAGCCTGATATTCTGTTTCTTAGCAAAAGATTTTAAAACCATAACCTTAATCTGATCTGTGCCATAGAAGTTGGCTTTAATTTGTTGTTATCATTCCAATTCATTCTCAATTTCAACTCCCAATGCTTGAGTTATCCAAGCAGCTAGAATATCTAACACTGCAAAGCCTCCTTATCTCTGGAATCGACCCCACTTCTTCTAATTCTGTTGGAAAATTAGCTCATCTCTTTTTTATAACATCTAGCCCAAAACAGGCAATGAAGACTAGCACATATCAATGATACTTTGATTTCCATCCTTTTTTCTTCTGGCAACAGGTTTTAAATATCTTGCTAAATTTTTAAATGAGAGTTAAATCAAATAACTTAATACTGCATGAAAATGATCACAGTATTTCCAGTCTCCAATATCAGTTTATTTGCAGTTGACCCCTTAGTACTAGGCCAATACCATAGTACAGAAAACACTATACATCTGATAATAATATATATTGTAGAAATTAATACAGCCAGTATTTTAGCCACTGTTGCTGTCTTCTACCAATCATGCAAGGTTCTTTTTAGTCACCTTAACTGTGATGTTTCTTTGAATACTCTTAAAACACTGAAGTCCTCAATTTCATCAGCACCCTCTTGTTTTTCTCACTTTTCACAATTTCACACTCTCCATGGAATATTTAGTGAGCACTGTAACTTTGTCACAGTATCTTCTACCATTTTCCCATTTTACAGATGATAAAAAGGAATCACAGTGGAGTTAAACTACCAGTCCAAATATACACAACCAACAGAGAGTAGTTCTCCAGAGTACAGGTTCACAAATGCATCACTACTAATTTAATTCTCCCAACCCTGTTCTTAGATGTCTATTATTTCTCATTTCACAAACTACAATTTTAATACTGAGTGTCAAAGAAAGAACCGAAATAGAAGTAAGCAAATATTTTTACTGTCTGGTAGACCCTCTCACTAGAGCATTTCGACAAGCTGAATTCAGAAAGTGTATTGTCCTTCCCAAAATTCACCACCTCCGCTGTTTATTTTGGTCAAGTTGGTGACATCACCATCTACGTAGCTGGTGGACCTCAAAGTAGTTCCTTTGTGCTTTTCCCTAAATCCTCCATATACAATTAGTCGCAAATCCAAAATACCTCTGTTATATGGGCCTTTCCCCCAGCCCCCATTTCATCTTCTTCTGTAGACCTTTACCTTTTACTTCTCTGGGACTATGACAGTGGCCTTATACTGGTTTACCTATTAGCAGTCTCTTCCAACTCCCATCCATTCTATGTATGCCTAGGGAAATACTTTTTAAAGATAAAAATTTGGTATATCCTTTGTAAAAAGTTTTTAGTCATGCTTTTGCTTCTCTCTGCTATAAAATAAACTAAACTTTAGCTGAATTAATGGCAGTGCTGAGTTACTCTCATTCAAGAGTGATTGTTAGGAGGAGACTTCATGGGGAAATATTACTTTCAGATTCATGACATGTGTATTAGACATCCAACTCAAACCATCAAGTTAGCTTTTGGATATATAATCGTTGACTTATCATAGAATGGTTTTACTGAAGCCTATGTAAATAAATGAAATTAACAAAGGAATCAGCACTGAGAAAGAACACCTAATGAAAAAATGGCAAATTGAAAGACAAGTGAAGTAACTCTTGAAGAGGGGATATATGACTATTTCAAATGTTGCTGGAAGATCAAGTCAGGTGAATTTAGGAAGAACTTGGAACAGAAATTTTGAGAGAATGGTGGTTTCTCAAGCTTAATTGGCATGAGTAAAAGAATAAATTGGACAAGAGGAATTGAAGATAGTGAGATAAATAACTATTTAGAAGTGGAATTTTGATACAAAATAAGAATAATAAAATGGAGTTGTAGCTGCTGGAGAAAGGCAGGTTAGGTAGGTATGCTTCTTAGGAAGGAAGAAATAAAAAGCATGGGAGCTTCATGCTGATGATAATCATTGTTCAAAAAAGAAAAGTCAATAATGGGAAAGATATAGTAACATAGAGAGAATTATGGAGCAGTCACAGGATATGGAATCTTGTACCTCAAAGGGACTTTAGATCAAAGTTTAGAAGTATCATTAATGGTAGAAGAGGAAAGGAAGAATGTGTCTGCAGAAACTTGTTGGGAAACATGGTATTCATCATCTGAGGAAATTTCCTTCTGACATGTTTTTAAAAGAAGTAATGTTATTAGCTTAAGAGCAGGAAGGGAAATGGTGATCAAGTGGATATTTATGAATGAGATTAAGACAGGAAATAATTGACTTTTTGAACTTTTAATATTTGTAAACATGTTTAAATCATAGGTGATATATGAGATAATTTTCTATCTTCCACCTAATGCCTAGCTAATACCTAATACCCAGTTTTAATATATTTTGTCCTGTATCACAGAATATGACTATTACTGGGTAATTTATAAAGAACAATAACTTACTTTTACAGTTCTGAAGCCTGGGAAGTTCAAGATCAAGGCACTGGCAGGTACTGTCACCTGGTGAGGAGCACAAACTCCAGAAGGGAGGAATGCAATGTCCTCACATGGTGGAAGGTGGGAAGGCAAGACAGCTAGGTGGAGCCCCTTTTATTAGGACCTTAATCCTACCCGAGAGGGGGGAGCCTTCTGGAAGTAATCACCTCTTAAAAGGCCCCACATATTAATTCCATCACTCTGACCATTAAGTTTCAACATATGGTGTTTCTATAGGGGATCAAAACATAGCAGTTACTACCAATAATAGCAATGATAGCACTAAAACAAAAATAGATCATATTTACTGGGTACTTATTTCCCAGGCACTATTCTAAGTAGTATATATGGATTATGGATTAACTAATTTAATCCTTACAAAACACTAAAAAGGTAGGTAGATACAATGTCCCCATTACTCAGAGGAAGAAATATTTGTTTGTTTGTCTTATCCAAGAAAGTAAATCTAAAGGGACAACCTGGTAATACTTTCAAAAGCATTTATCTCATATGTAAATAAATTTATCAGAATGCTATGAAAATGACCTTCAGAACACAATGTTGAAGTACCAGACATCTTAGTGCCAGCCATCTTAGCAATTCAGGGGTGATACATTGGAGAGGATTTAAGGATCTACTCAGAGTCCCTTTTTACACACCTTATAAGTTACCACATAACTGAGCTTCTCATAAGGATACTTTCGCATTTATAAACAAGCCCCTAGACAGTGTGATCAGATGTCCCTAGTAAAACAATCTTCAAAGGTTGCCTGAAACTACATAGCAAAGGAAACCTTAGATGTGTTCCCCAAGGTAAAGATGTGCACCTTAGACTTTTGTATCTCTAGCGACTTGGAAATGATAGGAGTTTTTGCTGATACTGATTATTAGAATGATGATTTCAGGGCTTTCTAAACCCATGTGTCTATACCCTGATAGCAATCACCTTGAAAGTCTGATTGCTAATGTTCGAACTGCCTTTTGTGTGAAGCTGACAAATTTTGGACCAAATTACTGATGGCTATGTTTTCAGAGAGGTAGGCCTTAATGATGACATTTAATTTTTCTTTTTGAACAAATGAATGAGTTTCAAGACTGTTTCTACAAAGACAGAGTACTATATAAATTCCACATGAAAGCAAACCCTAATTTAAAAAATAATACCCTAATGATGCCTAATTACTTCCTTGAGAATAAGCAGCAACCTAATTAGTCACCTTTATCTTCATATGCACCTGGAGTTGTTCTTGTGAATAAAGCATACAAAGCACAGTCCATTTTTAAAACAATGCTCTGCAGCAAGGGAAACTGAGAAGGTTGCGTTAGGAAGGCAAGGTAATTTATGATGAATCATTACAATTTCTAATGGTATTTGATCCATTTTTGAGAGAATTGATAAAATAATTAACAGAGTTTGGGAAACTCTGCAAATTACAGAGACTCATTTTAGAGCTAAACACAAAACACTCCTGGATAAAATGCAGCTTGAGGAAGGAGACAGAGTGTCTCTGTATGTCAGACATTTCTCTGCCATAGCAAATAGCAACTATTAACACCGAACTTTGAGATTTTTATCCAGAAAGAACTTGGAAATCTTCTCTCAATGAGATAATGTCATCCCAGGAATGGACTGTAGACAGGATAGATTAACCAATCTGACAAACACTCCTATGAGTTCCTGGGGGTGAGCCTTTGCAGACAGCAAGGGAAAGTAATTCTAAGTCTTCTCTGCTGCTGCCACAGTGAAGCTTCAAAAATCAGTTTGTAATATCGTTTACAGAACTCACCGTGAGGGAGGCCAGACAGGTTTTCTCCTTGATTGTGGGGAAGAGCCAGTGATCACCTGTGTTACTAATACCATACATTTTCTGGAATACTCAGAGCGGTCATACTAAAAATTGTACTTCATGGTAAATTCCTTAAGTTACCATGAGAGAAAAGGACAACTTTTCTGATCACTACTTAATTTTTCTGGATTGTTACTTTTGGAGATACCTTATTGCTAACTGCTATGTAGCAAACTAACCACAAATTTTGCAACTTAACACATAATTAGCATGGTTTCCTTGATGTGGGAGTCTGGTTGTTTCTTAAACTATTCCTAACATAGTGCCTCGCAGGCTGCAAATGAAGAGTCAGCCAAGACTGGATTCTCTTTTTTTTTCTTTTTTTTTCCTTTTTTTTATTGGTTGTTCAAAACATTACAAAGCTCTTGACATATCATATTTCATACATTAGATTCAAGTGGGTTATGAACTCCCATTTTTACCCCAAATACAGATTGCAGAATCACATGGGTTACACATCCACATTTTTACATAATGCCATATTAGTAACTGTTGTATTCTGCTACCTTTCCTATCCTCTACTATCCCCCCTCCCCTCCCATCTTCTCTCTCTACCCCATCTACTGTAATTCATTTCTCTCCTTTTTTCCCATTCCCCTCACAACCTCTTATATGTAATTTTGTATAACAGTGAGGGTCTCCTTCCATTTCCATGCAATTTCCCTTCTCTCTCCCTTTCCCTTCCACCTCATGTCTCTGTTTAATGTTAATCTTTTCCTCCTGTTCTTCCTCCCTGCCCTGTTCTTAGTTGCTCTCATTATATCAAAGAAAACATTTGGCATTTGTTTTTTAAGGATTGGCTAGCTTCACTTAGCATAATCTGCTCTAATGCCATCCATTTCCCTGCACATTCCATGATTTTGTCATTTTTTAGTGCAGAGTAATACTCCATTATGTATAAATGCCACATTTTTTAATCCATTCATCTATTGAAGGGCATCTGGGTTGGTTCCACAGTCTAGCTATTGTGAATTGTGCTGCTATGAACATCGATGTGGCAGTATCCCTGTAGTACGCTCTTTTAAGGTCTTCAGGGAATAGTCCGAGAAGAGGTTTCACAGGGAAGAATCTTCTTCCAGGTACCATCAGATTCTTAGGAAGAAATCAACCCATTGCACTGTTGGACTAAAGACATTATACCATTAGCAGAAGCATCATTATTATTGTAGTCGTAGTTATTGATGCTGTTGTTGCTCATGGGTGGGACTGGAATTCCTTCTGCATCATTTCATCTTTTAGTTTCTTAACAGTTATGCAGGGTAGAACTAAGTAACGGTGCAATGAAACAGGCACAATCCTTAGATCTGACACAGGCCCTCCAATAACACTTTTTCATTACTTTCATTTTAAAGCAGCCTCTGTCCTTGCATTTCTTTAGGCTGTTGATTTTGCCTCCCATTTATAAAGTGAGAGAGGATATCTTTTCTAATTTGATCATTGAAATGTATAAGCTATTCAGGAAATGACTTTAATATCTAAAATTTCCCCAAATCTTTAGATTTTGTGACTACTCACCTACACCCTTTTTAAAATAGTAAATTCAGATTTCTTAATATGTTATTGTTCAAGTATTTTAAGCATCTGTCACCAAACCTGAAATCTAGAGATACCCTGCTTAACTCTGCAAGAAATCTCTCAATTCTTTCAAATAAATCAAAGATTTATGGAAAATCATTTGTAAACCCTGATTTTAAAAATAGAGAAAACTATTATTTTTTGATACAGAAATTATTTTTATATCTAGGACAAATATATTAGTATTGCTTCAAATTCTGTGGTTATTGTTTACAGAAAGAATTGATTACTAGTCTATCCCTAGATACATTATCATCAGGTCACATTCTGCTGCACCTACCTTCTGAGAAGAAAAGTGTCTTAGATGCCTGTATTTACAATATATTCCTTTGAGTCTTCAAAAATTCATTTCTTACTTCCCCAAAACTTCCAGGAAAATTCTCCGCTATGCCTGTCTAGGTTCTCTAAGAATCTATTAAATATATTGAAAGCATTCATTTTCTTCTTTGTAAGCATTCATTTTCTGATTTTAAAAGTTTATTCTGATCTTTTTAATCATTTTTTTTCCTCTCTGATTTTCTAAAATAATAACTAGATGAAATCTCTTCAGTGATTAAAACATTCTCATAGTAAGCTTTATCTTTGCTTGGAGATCCTATTTATACCAATGTCTTTAAGTAATTATAGGTAGATTTTTTCTTTTTCAAACATTAACGATTATAATCCTGCCCCATCTAGGGAAGAGAAATTCTGAGAAACATGTGAACTTCACAGTCCAGGACATGGAACCATTAATCAAAGGACTGTAGAATTCTTCTACTTTCCTCATAACTTACACCACATTAATAACAACCTATTTGTAGTAATGCCTTTTACCTGGTACATCAGGCCTAGCTATCAAGGAAAAAACACACACACACACACACACACACACACACAGCTTAAAGAGACAGAGCTTATCAGAACCAGATATGACAAGGATGTTGAACTTATTGAACCAGAAATTTAAAATAATTAAAATTAATATGATAAAGACTGTAATGGACGACATAAAAGAACATATTGACAATGTAAGCAGAGAAGTGGAAATACTGGGAAAGCACCAAATAGGAATGCTAAAGCTAAGCCAAGTGTAGTGGCTCACACATGCAATCCCAGCTACTTGGGATGATGAGGCAGGAGGATCATAAGGTCAGCCTGGACAAAGTAGTAAAACATGTTTCAAAATTTAAAAAATGAAAAGGGCCCAGGATGTAGTTCAAATGTACAATCCCTCTGGGTTCAACCCCCAATACCAACAACAACAAAAAATAAAATAAAAGAAAGAAAAAACATCCTATAGATAAAATCACCGTAACAGCAATGAGAATTTGATGGGCTATGAGTAGACTGGACATGGCTAAGGCAAGAATCTCTGAGATCAATGATATGTATGTTAATAAAAAATTTGAAACTATAAAGTAAAGGGAATGAACATGAAAGGAAAAAAAAATCCAAGGAACATGGCACAACTACATAGCACATATACATAGTGAGAATATAAGAAGGAGAAGAAGAAAAGAAAAAAGAACAGAAGAAATATTTGGAACAATGACTGAATTTCCCCCAAATTAATGTTGCATGCCAAATCACAGTATCAGGAAGCCCAGAGAAGGTTAAGGGGAACAAATGAAATGACAGAAAACAAAACTAACTTAAAATTGAAAAATCTTCATAAAAATGATGAACATCCTGAAAGAAATCAAAGGATGGGGGGGCACATTATAAAGGAAAAATGATAAGATTTACTTGTATCTTCTTCTCAGAAACTATGTGAACAAAACTAGAATGCATCAGAATATGTAAAGTATTAAAAAAGTAATCAACCTAGAATTTGGAACCCTGTGCAATTATCCTTTAAAAATAAAAAAGAGATGCATAATATTGTGGAAAAAATTTTTAAAAATTGTTGCCATTATACCTGCCTTGTAGTAAAAGCTCTTCAGATGGTAGCAAAACTGCAAAGTTCACAGACACAGATCTACATTTAAAATAAATGTATAAAGCCAAGAGTACTGAAAAACGAATTGACAGAATTAAAACCAGTAATTAACCTCTCAGCATTGTAAAGGCTATATACGACAAACCCAAACCAACATTATTCTGAATGGAGAAAGACTGAAAGCATTTCCTCTATAAACAGGAACAAGAACATGGATGGTCCCTTTCACCACTCCTACTCAACATAATCCTTGAAACTCTAGCCAAAACAATCAGGCAAGAGAAGGAAAACAAAGGAATACAAATAGGAAAAGAAGAGTCCAAATTACATCTCTTTGCTGATGATATGATCCTATATTAGAAGACCTAAAAAACACACAAACAAAAAAAACACCTACACCAGAAGACTTCTGGAGCCCGTATATGAATTCAGCAAATTAGCAGGATACAAAATTATCACCTGTAAATGATTTGTGTTCTTATACTCCAAGGATGAATCTACTGAAAAAGAAATTAGGAAACTATCCCATTTACATTAGTCTAAAAAATACAATAAAATACTTAGGAATCAATCTAACACAAAGACATAAAGGACCACTACAATAAAAAAAATATATAATACTAAAGAAAGAAGTTGAAGAAGACCTTATGAAATGGACAGACCTCCCATGTTCTTGGATAGGCAGAATTAATATTGTCAAAATGGCCATATTACCAATATTGCTATGCAGATTCTATGCAATTGCCATGAAAATTCCAATGACATGATGTTCTTCAGAGAAATGGAAAAAGCAGATATGAAATTCATTTGGAAAAACAAGAAGCCCAGAATTGTCTAAGCAATCCTTAGTGAAAAAAGTGAAGTAGGAGGCATTGAAACATGGAAACTTTAAATTATACAGAACTATAGTAACAAAACAGCATGGTATTGGAACCAAAATAAGGCATGAAGACAAATGGGACAGAATAGAAGAAACAGAGACGAACACACATAAATACAGTTATCTGATACCAAATAAAGGTGTCAAAAATATACATTCGAGAAAAGACAGCCTGTTCAAAAATGGTGCTGGGAAAACTGAAAAATCCATATGTAACAGAATGAAATTTAACCCCTATCTCTCACCTACACAAAACTAAAAAGTGTATCAAAGCTGGGCACAGTGGTGCATGGTTGTAATCCCAGAGGTTTGGGAGACAGAGGCAGGAGGATAGACAGTTGCCAGCCTCAGCAAAAGCGAGGCTTTAAGCAACTCAGTGAGACCGTGTCTGTAAATAAAATACAAAATAGGATTGGGGATGTGCCTCAGTGGTTGAGTGCCCCTGAGTTTAATTCCTGAACCCGGCCCCCTCAAAAAAAAAAAAAAAAAAACGTGGATCAAAGAACCAGGAATCAGACCAGATACCCTGCTAGAAGAAAATGCTACTACAACACTCTAACCTATCAGTTTAGGAACCGAACCGGCTTTGTTAACAAGAATCTAAAGTGCAAGAAGTAGAACAAAAAATCAATAAATGGGACGGCATCAAATTAAAAAGCTTCTTCACAGCAAAGAAAATAATTAAGAGCATGAAGAGAGAGCCAAAAGATTGGGAGAAAATCTTTACCACCTGATCCTCAGATAGGCCATCAATATCCAGGATATATAAAGAACTCAAAAAACTTAGCATCAACAAAACAAATAACCCAATCAATAAATGGACAAAGGCACTAAACAGACACTTCTGAAAAGGAAAAATTCAAATAGTCAGCAAATACATGAAAAACTGTTCAATATCTCTAGTAATTAGAGATATGCAAATTAAAACTACCTTGAAATTTCATCTCACTCCAGCCAGAATTTCAACTACCAAAAATACAAGTAACAAATGTTGGCAAGTATGTAGGGACAAAGTTACGCTCATATATTGAGTGTTGATGTGACTGCAAATTAGTTCAGCCACTCTAGAAAGCAGTATGGAGGTTCCTCAAAAACCTGGGAATGAAATCACCATATGACCAAGCAATCCCACTCCATATATATATCCAAAGGAATAAAAACAGCATGCAAGAGGGACACAGCCACATCAATGTTTATAGCACCTCAATTCACAATAGCCAAGCTATGGAGCCAAGCTAGGAGCCCTTCAATGGAAAAGTTATAAAGAAAATGTACACACACACACACACACACACACACATACACACACACACACAATGGAGTATTACTCAGCCATAAAGAAGAATGACTTTATGACATTTTCTGGTGAATGGCTGAAACTAGAGAATATCATGTTAAGTGAAATAAGCCGGTCCCCAAAAAATCAAAGGTAGAATGTTTTCTCTGACATGCTGAATCTAATCCAAAATAAGGGGTGGGATAAAAAAAAGAATAGAAAAAGATCAGTGTATTAGACAAAGGGGAATGAAGGAAAGGGAGAGGGAATGGAATAGGGAAAGACAATGGAATGAATCTGACCTACATTTCATATATATATATATATATATATATATAATATATATATATACTACAGTGAATCTCACCATCAAGTACATCCACAAGATACTAATTAAAAAAAAAAAACTATAAGTAAATAGCAGACATATCAATAGAGCTGAGAGATAGGAATAGGGGGAGGGTAGAATAAAGGCAAAGGAGAATACTGCAGACTGATTTATAACAAATTATTTTCCATGTCTTTATAATTATGTCAAAATTAAACCTATTGAAATGTATAATTTAAAAAATTTAAAAATAAAAACTAAAATATATACATGGAAAAAACAGATACTACTCCTTTTCTGTACATATATCTTAAGTATTATTCCTTTAGTTTGTAACATAAATAGCTTCAAATCTACTTGTTTTCCAGACCACACACAATTAAGTATAACATTCACATGTTACCACAGAATCTGCAATAATTTTCTTTGCTGCAGGTTTATTTCTCTATATTATATGACAACACATGAACCTATTTCCTCTCCCTGCCTTGCTTAGAGTGACTCAGCTGAGGATGCACAGTCTTTGGTGCCCTGCTCTGTTTTGCTCTCAGGGTAATCTCTGGCTTCATCAAGTACACCATCACCCCTGGTCTTTATGTATTCTCTCCTATGGAAATTCAACTGACACTTGGCAAATTTTCTTCAATCCTTATTCTTAGATTATGCTCCTAAATCCTCTATAACGTAGAGTTGGTATGACTTTGGCTCATGATTCCAGGCACCACTTGAGATCTACTTTCAGAAATTACTATTTCATGAACTTAAAAATGCACAAATTACATGACCACACACCTGAGTCTTCAATGGTGCATTACTGTATGATGTGTATGTGCTCAGAAATAGGCTCTATAGAGTTATACTGCTTAACCAGTATCCAGAGTGGGTTTTTCATTGTTTAAGTTCTTAGTGAAGTTTAGATGAAAACATTAGCATTTTTCTCATGGTCTGGCTCAACTAAGTAGCCAGGCTTCTCCAATTACCTACTTAATAATCCCTTCAATTAACTAGCAAGATGAAATCTCAACTAATATTTCTGACCAGAGATAAATAAATTTCAGCTTTTAATATAGAAGGTGATGATATAATTAGACATTATTCAATGAAAATGAGTATTGAATGCTAATTATTTTCAGAATCTAGATGTATATGTGTTAAAGAAAATTAAAGTTTAAAATATTACAATATTATCATTCTTATATTTTGTATTTTTTATGATGTATATATGTGTATATATATATATATATTTTTTTTTATTTCAACACTATTTTATGTTTCATAGCCTTACAAATACATAAGATACCAAGTCTAAAGTGCTGGACTCCATTAACCTTGTTTCTGAAATGAATAGCTCTTCAGATAGATAAAAAATTGGCTACTATGTGAATCTTTTATAATATTTGGTCCCCATGGTAACAGAGATTTGGATCCTAATATCAAAATCTAAGAGGCCACCGAGCTATAGAGCTTTTCAATTTGAGTTAAGGAGGAAAAAAATGACAAATGCACAGTCCTGAAAAGATACCATAAAAATGGCTGAAGTCCTATGGGTGCAGGCATGAATTACAGTAATAGTTTATTCTGGTGTAGTTTCATATTTCATTTACCAGCCTTTCCATTGGGTTTATAATCTCTTGTCAGCCAAATGGTCCCACATAAATCTTCTATTGAATTGAACTGTTCAAAAATTATGTCTATACGTATGCTTACATTTAAATAATTAATTACAAAATTTTATGATTCAAGATTTACTGACTAATAATTCCCTACTGGATACTTAATTTGTTCCAAATTGCTATGAGGAAAGTTCTGTCAGTTCAAGTATGCAAGGTTGACATCAGGGGTCTCCTCTTTATCTCCTCTTTTCCCTTCACTTCCAGTTTATATAAGGAGAAATGTATTTCTGAGTTCCATTTCAGGAGGGGTTTTTAAAATCCTTTTAATCACTTGGCTAACAAATAGGTTGATTGACTTCTCTAAAGCAAATTTGATAAAGTCTAAAACAAAACAAAAGCAAAATGAAACCCTTAGAACACAAAGCTGAACTCCACTCTGCTCATGTATCTTAGGAATTAGGTGCTCACAGGGAGCACAAGTTCTCAACTCCTTTACACCACAAACTATGCAGGCATTTAACTTATAACACTCCCTAAGATGTCCAAAATAATGCAGAATTGATGAGAATTGGCACTTTCTCGTTTTCTGGATGTTAAAGTATTTTTAACAGTTTGTAATTAATGTGATATTTGTTGAAAGTCTTTGATCCTATATTTAGATTTATAATTCCTATCACTTATAAAGAGTTATTTTTAAAATAATGTAATAATAATTTTTATTAAATAATTTGTGCATCTAATAAGATTATCATCTTTTATTTTTCCACCAAAATAAGCTAACATGATAAAGTGAATTCATAGTTCTTTGGGGGTTTTACTGGTTTTGGAAGTATTTTGGGTAAATTTAAAACCAACCTATTATACCTGAAATAAATGTAAATGTATGATAACATATTACTTTTCTGGAGTTTTACATTACTATCTACATATTTTTCTCAATTTATATTTGTGAGTAAGATTCATTTACCATTTTCTTTCTCATGTTATTTTGATTACTTTTTAAAGCTATCTAATACCTTAAAGATATAGTATAAAAATCACCAATAAAACTGAATCTGGATGAAAATTATACCTTGTATAAAATTGTAAATTAGAGATTCAGTTATTTTTTTTGTTTCTGTCTCTTCTGGAATCAACATTGTAAATAAAAATTTTTCTTATATTTTACAATTTCTCTCAGTTTTCCCTCTTTTCAATATACCATCCAAATAGCCTTTTATTATTATTTTACCTTTTCCTCCATCAATTTTACACCCTTTCATCTAAATATTGTGTACTTGAAACATCAGCCTCTTTTTCTTTTTTCTTTTATTTTGAGAGTGAGAGAGAGAGAATTTTTCAATATTTATTTTTTAGTTCTCGGCAGACACAACATCTTTATTTTATTTTTATGGGGTGCTGAGGATTGAACCCAGCGCCCTGCACATACCAGGCAAGCGTGCTACCACTTGAGCCACATCCCCAGCCCTCACCCTCTTTTTCTTGATGCATGTGTCATGTTTTGTCAATTTTATTAGTGTTTTTAAAAAAACAGCATTGAGCTATATTCATTCTCTCCATCCTATGTTTATGTTCTGTTATTAGGTCTCATTCTTTTGGTGTGTACACACACACACACACACACACACACACACTATTCTCTATATACATATTTACATACATATAAATATGTTATGATTAATAATTTTTTCTCTCTGTTTCACTCACCAGAGCCTCTCCAAGCCCAACATTGACCCTCAGGACCCTCTCTCATTCACCCACCTCACTGAGTAGCTCTTCTCCAGCTGTCTCAATTCCAAACTGTAAAGTAATTGGGATGTGCAGTCTGTTTCTATAGAATTATTATGAAGTTTGGTACTAATATCTAATCTACCTGAAAGGATCACCATTTCACTTCTCTTAATTATTTGAAGACTCAATCTATATCATATTTTGATCACTGTTTTGGTTTTCATTTGGGCATATATTGTAAACATGGAGTAGAATTTTCCTAGCATCAGATGGATGAATGTAGAATGCATATGGGAATTTTTTGAGATTTTCTTCCCTTTTTTCTGTTTATCCAGAGCCAAGCTTCAGAAAGTTAAGTATCATCTTAACACCTCCGGGGCATTTTATTACTTTGCTGTTATATGGAGAGTATGAGAACATATCTTCCATTATGCTTGTTGCCAAGCTTAATATCCTATTACTTGTGTCCTACTAAACAGAAGACCTAAGACAGCAGAGAGTAACAGAGGCTTCTGAAGACACCAGTGTCTCAGTACCTTTTCATGTTTCTGGATTTTTTTGTTTTGTAGCTTATCCTCAACAATTTCCTTAATTATTTTTCTCAAAAAAAAATAATTTTTCTTGGTTCCACACCCGGTCTGCATTCAGCAGTGAGGTCAGGGTATTGCAGGGAGGAGCAAAATTTCCTGAGATCTCACTGCTGTGATAGCAGCAGCCTCAGTGCCCCAAGAGGAAAAATTTCACACAGTCCCCATGCCTCCATCTCTCCAGCCTCAGAGAATCAAACTCTTCACGGCCTCTCAAAGAAGCTGGACTAGAGAGTCTTATATAAGAAATTCCTGGAGGACCTGAAGATGGCGGCGAAGGGAGAGCATTACCCCCGTGTAGTGCGTCACTGTGCAGGAGAATGACGAGTTAGAACGGCTAAAAGCTATCTTGTTAGGAATTTCCAGCAAAATTGGGGTGCTCCAAAACCTAGAGGAAGGATTTCCATCGCACGAGGATCAGCTACGGGGGCTCAAACGCGAGAGATTTGTCCGCACGGAGGGTCACGCTACTTATTCAGCAAATCGCCCCGCAGTTATAGTCTGCGGCGCGTGCTGGGAAACGAGGAGATAGCAACACAAAGATACAGCGCTGCAGTTTCTGCAGTTTCTGCCAGCTGTGCAATCACCGTACTCAGTGCTGAATTCTGGGTTTGAGACTGGGGAAGGAAGCGGTCCAATTTGGTTCTCCACACTGCTCAGACCACAGAGGAAGCCAGCGGCCACCATCTTGGAGAGCTGACATCACCATCCCTGTTTTTGACTGATCGCAGCTCATTCAGCCATAGAAGAGGTAATTTCAGGCTGCCATTTGCCTACGGCTCGCAGACAAATTACTCAGGTTCAGTGCTAAATATCCCGCAGAAACTGCTTCTTGGAGCCTGCTCCTATCAGAACATACACCGAGCACGGAGCGGCCAAATTCCGGCTCCCGGAACTGCTCTGGCCCAGGGCTAAAGAACCCGCGGAAACTGCTTCTCGGTCCGGGTCCTGCTGAATACTGTGGAGGTAAATACCAACCGAGCCTTCATAGGCAGTGGCAACAGGACTGAGACGGGGCTTGTGAGGGCCGGTCAGGACTCACCCATTGCTTTGGTCACCTGGCAAAGGGAATGAAATGCTGCCATTCGCATGGGATACCAACATGGCAGAGATCTGATGTCATCAGAAAGCGGCGGAGGAGAGAACTTCATCGATACCAGTGGCAACAGAAACAGTTGGTCTCCTGGTAAAGAAAGTGAGTCACAAACACCCGAGTCTCTCTCACTTTGTCATCAAGCCAGAGGGGCAGAGCAGAGCCGCCGCCCGTGCCCGGAACAGGCCCAGCAGCCCGCCGGCGTGGTAGTCACGTAACCCCAATTGGAGTAGGGGCAGAGCAGAGCCACCACCCACACCTGAAAGGTAGGCAGACCTGTGACCGACCAGCGGAACAGGCCCAGTGGCCTGCTAGCGCAACAGACACGTCACCCCATTTGGTGTAGGGTCAGAGCAGAGCCACCGCCCGTGTCCGCAAGGTAGGCAGACCTGCGACCGACCAGTGGAACAGGCCCAGCGGCGGGCCCGGGTGGTATGCACGTCACCCCAATTGGAGTAGGAGCAGAGTAGAGCCTTCGCCCGTGCCCGGAACAGGCCCAGCGGTCCGCGGGTGTGGTAGAAAAGTCACACCAATTGGAGGAGGGGCAGAGCAGAGCCGCTGCCCGATCCTGCAAGGTAGGCAGACCTGCAACCGACCAGTGGATCAGGTCTGGTGGCCTGCCGGCGTGGTACACGCGTCACCCCAATTGGAGTAGGGGCAGAGCAGGGCTGCCTCCCGCGCCCGGAATAAGCCCAGCGACCCGCCGGCATGGTAGACACGTCACCCCAATTGGAGTAAGGGCAGAGCAGAGCCACCGCCCGCGCCTGCAAGGTAGGCAGACCACCGCCTGACGCTGCAAGAGAGACTTTTCAACTATACAAGAGCAATATAAATATATAGGGGGAAAAATTTTTCAAAAACACAACAGTTTCACCAAGCAGAAAGAAATGCAAGCAGTATGAAAAGACAAGGAAAGAGAGGACCAAAAGCAATGCAGGTCAACTCAACTTTAGAAGAGGTAACAGCTGCAGCAGATGGAATGTCAAATAAAGAATTCAGGATATACATGCTTCAGATGATCTGGAGTCTCAAGGAAGACATTAGACAGCAAAATCAGACAATGAAAGATCACTTTGACAATGAATTACACAAACAAATCCAGGAAGCAAAAGATCAACTACACAGGGAGATAGAGGTTATAAAAAACAAACAGAAATCCTAGAAATGCAGGAAGCAATAAACCAACTTAAAAACTCAATTGAGAATACTACTAGCAGAGTAGAACACTTAGAAGATAGAACATCAGACAATGAAGACAAAGTATTTCAACTTGAAAAGAACATAGACAGCTCAGCAAGACTGTTAAGAAACCATGAGCAGAACATCCAAGAAATATGGGATAACATAAAGAGACCAAACTTAAGAGTCATTGGGATACAGGAAGGTATAGAGGTCCAAACCAAAGGAATGAGCAATCTATTCAATGAAATAATACGAGAAAACTTCCCAGACTTGAAGAATGAGACAAATCCCAAATCCTAGAAGCCTACAGGTTGCCGAATGTGCAAAATCATAAGAGATCCACACCTAGACACATTATAATGAAGATGCCCAACATACAGAATAAGGAGAGAAATTTGAAAGCTACAAGAGAAAGGAAGCAGAATACATTTAGGGGTAAGCCAATCAGGATAACAGCTGATCTTTCAACACAGACTCTGAAAGCTAGAAGATCCTGGAATAACATATTTCAAGCACTGAAAGAAAATGGGTTCCAACCAAGAATGGTGTATCCAGCGAAATTAAGCTTCAGGATGGAAGATGAAATTAAAACCTTCCAGGATAAACAAAAGTTAAAAGAATTTGCAGCTAGAAAAGCATCTCTTCAAAACATCCTCGGCAAAACTTTACAGGAAGAGGAAATGGAAAATAACAATGAAAACCAACAGTGGGAGGTAGGACAGTAAAGGGGGTAAAATAATCAAAGAGGAAAACAAACAATGTTTAGTAACAGAAATAAACAAATATGGCTGGAAGAACAACCCATATCTCAATAATAACCCTAAATGTTAATGGCTTAAACTCACCAATTAAGAGACACAGGCTAGTAGAATGGATCACAAAACAAGACCCAACAATATGCTGCCTACAGGAGACGCATTTGATAGGAAAAGACATACATAGACTGAAGGTGAAAGGTTGGGAAAAATCATATCACTCATATGGACTTTGGAAACAAGCAGGAGTGTCCATACTCATATCAAATAAAATAGATTTCAAGCCAAAGTTAATCAAAAGGGATAAAGAGGGACACTACATACTGCTCAAGGGAACCATACACCAACAAGACATAACAATCATAAATATATATGCCCCAAACATTGGTGCAGCTATGTTCATCAAACAAACTCTTCTCAAGTTCAAGAGTCTAATAGACCACCATACAATAATCATGGGAGACTTCAACACACCTCTCTCACCACTGGACAGATCTTCCAAACAGAAGTTGAATAAGGAAACTATAGAACTCAATAACACAATTAATAACCTCGACTTAATTGACATATATAGAATATACCACCCAACATCAAGCAGTTACACTTTTTTCTCAGCAGCACATGGATCCTTCTCAAAAATAGATCATATATTATGTCACAGGGCAACTCTTAGACAGTATAAAGGAGTAGAGATAATACCATGCATCTTATCTGATCATAATGGAATGAAACTGAAAATCAACGATAAAAGAAGGAAGGAAAAAGCATGCATCACTTGGAGAATGAACAATAGGTTACTGAATGATCAATGGGTTATAGAAGACATCAAGGAGGAAATTAAAAAATTCTTAGAGATAAATGAAAACACAGACAAAACATATCGGAATCTATGGGATACATTGAAAGCAGTTCTAAGAGGAAAATTCAAAATGGATCAAGGAGCTTGATATCAAATCAGAGACATGCCGTCTGATAGAAGAAAAAGTTGGCTACGATCTACATACGGTGGGGTCGGGCTCCAAATTCCTCAATAGGACACCCATAGCACAAAAGTTAATAACTAGAATCAACAAATGGGACTTACTCAAACTAAAAAGTTTTTTCTCAGCAAAAGAAACAACAAGAGAGGTAAATAGGGAGCCTATATCCTGGGAACAAATCTTTACTCCTCACACTTCAGATAGAGCCCTAATATCCAGAGTATACAAGAACTCAAAAAATTAGACAATAAGATAACAAATAACCCAATCAACAAATGGGCCAAGGACCTGAACAGACACTTCTCAGAGGAGGACATACAGTCAATCAACAAGTACATGAAAAAATGCTCACCATCTCTAGTAGTCAGCGAAATGCAAATCAAAACCACCCTAAGATACCATCTCACTCCAGTAAGATTGGCAGCCATTATGAAGTCAAACAACAACAAGTGCTGGCAAGGATGTGGGGAACTGCAAATTGGTGCAGCCAATTTGGAAAGCAGTATGGAGATTTCTTGGAAAGCTGGGAATGGAACCACCATTTGACCCAGCTATTCCCCTTCTTGGTCTATTCCCTAAAGACCTAAAAAGAGCATTCTACAGGGACACTGCTACATCGATGTTCATAGCAGCACAATTCACAATAGCAAGACTGTGGAACCAAACTAGATGCCCTTCAATAGACGAATGGATAAAAAAAATGTGGCATTTATACACAATGGAGTATTACTCTGCATTAAAAAATGACAAAATCATAGAATTTGCAGGGAAATGGATGGCATTAGAGCAGATTATGCTAAGTGAAGCTAGCCAATCCCTAAAAAACAAATGCCAAATGTCTTCTTTGATATAAGGAGAGTAACTAAGAACAGAGTAGGGATGAAGAGCATGAGAAGAAGATTAAGATTAAACTGGGATGAGAGGTGGGAGGGAAAGGGAGAGAGAAGGGAAATTGCATGGAAATGGAAGGAGACCCTCAGGGTTACACAAAATTTCATACAAGAGGAAGTGAGGGGAAAGGGGAAAATAATACAAGGGGGAGAAATGAATGACAGTAGAGGGGGTAGAGAGAGAAGAGAGGAGGGGAGGGGATGGGAGGGGGGATAGTATAGGATAGGAAAGGCAGCAGAATTCAACAGACACTAGTATGGCAATATATAAATCAATGGATGTGCAACTGATGTGATTCTGCAATTTGTATACAGGGTAAAAATTGGAGTTCATAACCCACTTGAATCAAAGTGTGAAATATGATATATCAAGAACTATGTAATGTTTTGAACAACCAACAATAAAAAAATTTTAAAAAATAATAATTTTTCTTAATTATTTTTCAACAAAATTTGCTTTTATCTTATGTTTATCCAGGATAGTATTTAAACTAGAATGGAATGATTTGCTTGGACATGATTACAACATTATTTTAAAAGTATTACTCAAAAAATTTAATTTCAAAATAGACTAGTGCATTTTTTTCCCTAGAAATCTTGTGTATTAGGTGTTACTGGATCAATATCTGTGCAGAACTTGTAGTAATTAAGAAAATATGCAAGTGTTATACTACTTTAATTTAAATAATACAGGATTGCCATTTTTGAGTTGATAAAATGTTGAGTATCAGACATTCATTATTTAAACTAAATACCTCCTATTTATATATTGTAATGCCTCAGCATTAAATAAGTTGGATTTGAGTGTAAAAATAATAAATGTATTGTTTTTCAGTTATTCAGTACTTTTCATTATATGCATTATATTTGAAAATTACACAAATTTATTATTATTACCTAATCAGATCACAGATTTTTTCAACCTTTTAAATATTTTGTTCTATTGCCTTTGAATTTCAGCACTTCTACCCTGGAAGACCCATGCTGAATACTTACTAAGCTGGTTCCCATAGTTTTCAATGTACTCATTTAATCATCTAAATATGTTACACACACACACACATATACACACAAACACAACTATATCTATCTATTTATCTATGTATACACATAAATACACATACATACACACAAAAGTATAGACACATATAATATATACAGGTTTTTAATAGATTTATAGAAATAGTACACAATTTTCTACATTTGAATTTCTAATTTAATGCCTCATAAAAATGTAATTTTCACCTACTATAATTTCAGTACTTTATTATGGCAACCTAATGTTCTGTAGCATTAGAATAACATAATATGTTCAATAATTGTATTAATCATGGGCATGTTTGTATAAGATAATGTATATGAGATATAATTTTATTTAGGACAGCCACCATTTCAGATTGTGAGGAAGACAGATTAAAGAAAAAAATGATATTTGGACAGCAATGTCACCCAAAATATGGTTACTTAAGCCATTTTCAAGAGGCTTCAATATTTATTGCCTTTCAGTAAGCTTGACTCAAGATTATGTCCTTTATAAGTTCTGAGGCAAGAAAGCCATACAACTTTACATTTCTCTAATAAAATATTGCTTGTTGCATAATTTAGTAATATTGCTGTTTGGTAGATTTTTAGTGCTAGACATATTAAGGAAAGAGTTTGAAGCTTTCTTGTATCACAAAAATATTGGATAATCAATCAGGCCTTGTTATTTGGGAGTTGCAGTCTTTTCAATGGTAGAACATTTTTGTCTCCAATAATTCTCCAATTTACAAATATGACAAATATTTTTAAGATTTTAAGAGTGATTTTGGATATGTTATTAAATACAGTTGATAATTATACTTGTTTAAAATATATACTTCAATATATTTTGACAAGTGTATTTGTTTGTGACATCACCTTAATCAAGATAGTAAACTTACCATTCACACTCATGCTTTCTCCTATCCCTGTTGTTATAATATGGATACGAGGAGTCCCCCTGCAAATTTCTGTTGATGCAGGAATATTAAGACATGGAATGATTCGATTATGAGAGCTGTATCCTATTCAGCTCATCCTAATTTGAATGGTCTGACTGGGTGGAAACTATAGGAAGGTGGAGTGTGTCTGGCAGAGGTGGTTCACTTGGCCTGGGGCATGCCCTGGAAGGAAGGATGCACCATCTCTCTGGCCTCTTCCTTCTCTGTTTCTTTGCTTCCTGACCCTGCTATGAGCTGAGCAGCTTTCCTCCAGGGGCTTTTAATTCATGAAGGGTTGTTTCATCTCAGACCCAGAGCGATTGAATGGGCCTTCTAGGGACTCAGACCTCTGAAATCATGAACCTCAAAAAACCTTTTCTTCTAAGGTTTTTCTTATATATGCTCTTATTTGTCTGGCTTCATTCATGTATCATCATCATTTGAGATTTATCTTTGTTGTTAACTCATTATTAGTATATTCCTGTTTATAGATGATTAATAGCATTCCATTTTCTCCATACCCTTTTATTTCCTCATGGACATTCAGGTTGTTTCCAACGTGGTGATATTACAAATTAAAGACATATATACATCTTGCTATGTATACGATCTTTAATTTGTCTTAGGTATATGGGTAGGAGTAGAATAGCTGGGACATATAGTCATATGTGCATACCTTTTTAAGAAAGTGAGAGATGATATTCAATATGGTTGTGCCACATGTGTCCTATAAACAAATTATGAGAATTCAAGTTGTACTACGACTACATCAACACTTGGTATACTCATTCTAAATGGTGAATGTTAGGTTTTAATTTGTATTTATGTAATAATTAGTCGTGTGGAATATATTTGTGTGTTCTTAATTGGTAAGAAAATATCATCTTTGATGAAGTATCTTCAGAACTTTGGCCCACTTTGTGCTTGGGTTTTACTTTCCAAAGTATTTTTAGTGTTTATATCTAGATATATGAAAATATTTTCTTCCTGGTAAAATTTCTCATACTCTTAGCAATGTCTTTGAAAAATCAGTTCTTAGTTTGATGAGATAAAGTTAATGAATTTCTGCCTTATATGGATTGAGCTTTTCTGTATGTAAGAAATATGAGAAATCTTTATATAACCAAGGTCAAGTACTTCTTCCAGGATGCAATATATACATGTTTATGATCCATTTTGAATGAATATTTGTATATGGACCAAGGCATGGATAGATATTCTTTTTATGAAAAAGAATGTCCAATTGCTCCAGCAGCAAAATTGTTTGAAAGTTTTCTTGTTTCTCCACTGAATTACCTTTGCATCCTTATTGTAAATCAATTATATTTATATAGGTGGGCCTTTATATGGATTCTGTATCCCATTCCATTGGTTCATTTGTCTTTCTTAGCACTGATATATTAAAGACATGATTACTATAGCTTTATAATAATTGTTAATGTTTCATTAATAAGACCACAGCTTCATTCTTTTTTTCAAAGTAACTTTTCCTACTCTTAGTCCTTGCAGTTTTACATAGATTATAGAATTATCTTGTTAATTTCTGAAAACATAAACAAAAAAATAGTTGGAATTTTGTTGAATATCACATGGAATTTGTAGATCCATTTGAAGAGAGTTGTTGTCTTACAATATTGAGGTTTAAAATCCATAGAAACAGTATAATTCTCCATTTATTCAGGCTCTCTTCACAGTATCTCAGCTATGACTTCAGTGTACAAATGTTGCATACCTTTATTTGGATATATATCCTAATAATATATCCTAATATTTATATTTCATATGATAAGTGGTATTACACTTTAATTTCAGTTTTATTATAAATTAATTGTGTATAGAAATACAGTTATTTCTGTAATGGGCTGGCATCCTGCAATGTAGTTGAGGTAACTTATTAGTTCTGTTTTCATTTTGTTGTTATACTTGCTATTGATCAAGTAGGGATTTTGTTCTACATCAAAAATAATGCAAGACTCGGATTCTTTGGCTTCCTCGTTCCCACCTCCATTCCCTCAATTCTGGGGCATGACCAGGGTGGCTTTGCTTTCCTACTCTGTGCTCCTACAATCTTTCTCTCTCAGTAAGTGGAGCCACACTAGATTTTCTTATCTCCTTTCTCTCAGAAAAGGATGCCCATTTGGGCTCCATATCCAAAGTCATCTTGAGAACAATTATTTCATATATTGTGTTTAGTTTCTTAGTTGTTTCCCTTATTATTCTTTTTTTTAATATTTTTTTTTTACTTGTCATTGGACCTTCATTTATTTACTTATATGCAGTGCTGAGAATCGAACCCAGTTCCTCACATATGCTAGGCAAGTGCTCTACCACTGAGCTACAACCCCAGCCACTCCTTTATTATTCTAATTTATCCAAAGCAGAGGTAGTTACAGTATGTCTGAATCCATTCATAAATTCACCTTTGTCCTCCCAATTATTTGTTAAGTTGTGATTGACGTGTTATGAAGTCCATTATTTTAAAGAGTCCAACTCAGTGTGTTTTAGTATATACACAAGAAGGCACAACAATCACCACTATTTGATTCCAACATTTTTATCACCTCAAAAAGAAACCCTGGCAACCAGTGATCTATTTATTGTCTCAAGAGGTTTGTTTATGTTGTACATTTCATTTACATGCAACACTGTAAAGTGTAGTCTTTGGGACTGATTTCTTTCACTTAGCATAATGTCTTCAAGGTTAATAATGCCATAGTATGAATCAAGAATTAATTGCTTTTTATAGGCAAATGAATTGCATTTTGTGGATATACCAAATTTTCGTTAGTTAATAGATACAGAAGAATACTATTCAGTGATAAAAAAGGAATGAATAATTAAACCATGAGACAATATGTAAGACTCATAGAAGCAGTGCTAATTGATTGCAGTGAGTCTGTTTTTATATACTGAATAATTGTTTTTATATGACATTCTGGAAAGGATAAAACTCTAAGTGCAATAATTAGATCAGTGACTGTCAGAGGAATGGGGATCAGGGGAAGAATTAAATAAGTGAAAAGCAGGGGATTTTTTAGGGAAGAAAACCTGTTCTATAGGATATGACAACAGTAGATGTGTAAACCCCATGCATTATCAAAATCCAGAGAACTTGAGAACACAAAATAGTGAATGCATGCAATTTATTTTAAAAAAATCATATAAGACACTGGGAGATTCCAGGATGGAATAAAGAGTGCCATAAAAGAACATGGATACAGTACAAATATACACAAAGATCTTTCTGATGGGAATGGTGCATAAAAGTTCCTGTCCCAAGGAACTTTGAAAAAGAGTATAATCTGAAAGATTAAAGACAAAAGGAACTGCATATTGTTATTGTGCTCCGGTTCATAAAGTTATTTCTCATGGGAATTTGAGTTAATGATTCTGAAAGAATCATTGACATTGAGAAATTAAGTGAATGGTTGGTGAACAGTATTAAGTCAGGGTTCTAAATATGGAGAAGGAAGTTAAAGGTAAGCCAAGGAGGATGTAAGAATATATAGATGAACAAATATAGAAAAGTTAATATGTTTTTTGCTATGTCAGTAAAAAAGGTGATTTTTTTTCTCCATATCTTACTCACATCTTATTGTGAGTAAGTTTATGGTGGGAAAAAAAATGAGCTCATTTATTAGGTCTCTTCAAACTTGAATGAAAATGAATAATTCAAAATTTTATCAATAGTAAACACATTGTATATAGAACTATACATGAGGCATCACAATGTGAGTGGAAATTGAAGGAATAAAAACAATGTTACTAAATAAATTTTAAACTTTTGTGGAAAAAAATATATATTGTTTTGTCATCAAATAGTTCAGCAAACACTGAGGTCACCCTGCTTTATCTCAGTACTCATGAGGAGCAATTCAGTGTGAACAACTAAGCTGGTAAATTTGGTCTGTAATATTCTTGCTAGAAACAATGGAATACATGAAAATGTCCTCTTTGTAATATATGCAAAAACATGCCCATGGCAGAGTATATTCAAGATGGGCCTATAACCTCTTGTTATAAGACATCACGAATGCTTTAAGACATATCTAGATAACCTTTAAACAAGGAGAGAACAAAATATCACTGGCCTAACTCTGGTGAAAATTAAAGTGATTAAAGTTTGTTGAAACAAGTTGAGTAAAGCAAGGGACTCATACATCTCTGAAATTGACAGTGAAAATGAGATAATAGTAGAGTACTAAAGAGTGATTGTAAAGTTTACATGGTTTTCCAGTCTACCTATAATGCTGTACATTGATCAGCAGAAGTTTTATAAGTCTTATGATGATGCTAACTCAATATAAATGATGTGTTGGGTTTTGTTTGGTGTTTGGTTTTGTTTGGTACTGGGGAATGAACTCAGGTGTGCTCAGCCAGGGAGCCACATCCCCAGCTCTATTTTGTATTTTATTTAGAGACAGGGTTTCACTGAGTTGCATTGTGCCTTGCTTTTGCTGAAGCTGGCTTTGAACTTGTGATCCTCTTGCCTCAGCCTCCCGAGCCACTGGGATTACAGGTGTGCGCTGCCACGCCTGGTGTGTGTTGGGTTTTTGTTATACTTTGGTAAACATTTGTAAGGAAACTTGTGGGATGTTTAGTGGTTATAAATGATCAGAGGAAAAATATTTATCCTAGAAGAGAGAACACATCCATGTAATATTGTTGAGATAGACTGTGTGAAGTCAGTAACTTCAAAGAAACAAGCCTCTGGTTTGCCTTTAAAGAAGCAAAAAACATAAGGAGGTGAAAAATGATAGAAAAATGATGTCTAAGACTCTACTAAGTATTTACTGGGGAGAGTCAAGTTCTCAGTAGAATGGAAACAACACTTGTCCACTCCCTATTGTCCCACCAATAAACCCCACTTTATGATAATAGCATTTTAGTAATAAAACAACCACATTAATAGAAATAATGCATTAATTACAGGGCCTTCTCTTTGGCTTGGATAGCTCCCTATTCTAGGAGGGTTGGAAGGAACATGAGGGTGATTTTTGATAGAGAAAACAAATGATGTACTGATGGCCCATTTTTATGTAAATAATTTTAACATCACTTTATATACCAGAGGAATTTCTGGGTATGCTCTATTTCCAGGGACTACAATTAGAGTCAATGTAAGCATAAATCCTATAATTTCATGTCAGTATTATAATCACTTGTTATTTTGTATTTCATCATCTACAGAAGGCATCAATGGATTTGGAAAAGATGAAAGTACATATCAACAGCATGCACTATTTTGCATTGGAAATCTTCTCCATATATTAAATCCCAGCTATGACAGTATAATTTCCTTGAGTACAAACAACATACTTTGTAGAATTGTTTATAATGTTCCATGAGGCTATACAGATAAAAGTGTCTAATAATGATTTCTGAAAAACAAAATAATAAATAGAAGCAATTTCAGGATACTTAAATTGCACATGCATAAAACTGAACTTCATAATCACAAAGAAATGAATACACGTGTTATTACCACATTTTATAATCAGAGAAGCTCTTTAAAATTAGGCCGAACAGTTTGAATCCAAAATAGATCCTATTTCAACTTGCCATATCAGTTTAAGCAGAGAGCTTGCCATACTGTTGTATTCAAACCAGTTAAAACATGGTTTCCATTTTTCCCCCCAATAATATACTGCATACATGCTTGCATTAAAGGGAAGGAAAGGCAATTGATGGTGGTAAGAAATGATTGGCTTTCTTCACCAAGTGTCTTGATCAGCAAAGAAAATTGTCACATTTCTGATAAGGAATCACATCTAGAATGAAGTATCAGAATCTTAAAATGAATGAGAAGTGACATAAAGCTCAGACATGGTATAAATATATGTAAAAATGTTTCATTTTAATGTGTTTTGTTTCTTCTATCATTCATTAATCATTGCTTTTATCTTCTTCCTTATTTTTATTTTATTTTAATATCAATGCTTTATGCTGTATATTTTCAATCCTAGCCCTAATAGTACCTTGGAGATATCTCATAGATGGATAGGACATTGCTAACAATGAAAGCTAACTGAAGAGAAAATAATAGAAGTCAGCCATGCTCATGACTGTCACAGTACATGTTGCCCAGGGCTTTCTCTTACCATCTCAGAACCTCTGCTAATAGGAGCAGAGCTGTCCAACAAGGCCATGCTATCAATCATCTCATTTTAATTGAATGCTGCTGTACCATGATTTTAGTCTTACAAAGGATATTTCAGGGCAGACTTTTTGTTTACAAGATCAGCAGGAATGAGGATAAATGTTTGGATTGGAAAAAGCCCCACAAGAATTTTGAGACAGAGAAAAGGATTGAGATCACAGACGTGGACAATTTTCTCTAATAATTGTATGTACATGGTAAATGTGCAGACAGAAGAACTAAGGGAAAACTGTTTCCAGACCCAGTATGAGGTTCATTATGAAGAGAGATGCTATGCGACTTACTTACAAGCTCATCCAAGTATTCCTGATGACAGGTACTCAGGCTGACCAGAATCAGAAATACTATGTTAATCCTGATAATGCCATTCTCAATCACTGATGGTTGCTCTTTCGCTAAACTGTTAGGAACAGTCCACAGTCCTGCTAATTACTTTCTTAATGCGCCTTAGTTTGATTACAAATGAAATCTCTTCAACAGAAATGATCCTGACTTTTCAGATGCAAAAGTACAGGTTTAAGTTAGTAAATCATGTGTCAGTAAGCCCAGTTGAAATACAAGAATGTAGATTATCGACATTTCCCAAGAGAGTTGGGTCATTATGTTTAATTTTAATAATTCTCAGGAAAATAAATTTGAAGTCTTGGGGAAGAGAAAACATACCACAAGTATTGTCTCCACCTGATCAGTGTTTTGTTTCTTCATGGTCAGCCCATTTTAAAAAATCATTTCTTGCTTTTTTATTGTTTATCTCAATTTAAAATACCTTCTTGGTAAATTTTCATCATTCGTTATACCCTGCATAGATTCAGTTCATTTTCCTGGATATTGCTGTCATAATCAGTCTTCACTTTTCTATCTTTTAAATAAAAATGCTTATATTTGCTTATTTTACTGTTAATTTCAAAACAAATTAAAAAAAGAAAAATATATATTATGTAAGAAAGTATAACCATTGCTCTTTTGCTGATGACAAAGTCTTCCTAAGAAAATTTTACCTTTGTTCTAAATAAATGCAAGAGTTTATTGAGGTCCATTGTATGGTTAACCTAGGTGAAGATTAAAAAGATATGGAAAATATTTGCCAAAAACGTATTTTCTTATTGACCTTCATCTCCTCTCATCTTGTCTCAGCTACTGTTTACCCTCACTTATTCTTCTTCATGGGCGTTAGTTAGTTTGAAAAGGGTCTGTTTTCTTAAAGGTAAGATCACCTGCTATAATGAAGTAACATTCTGAGGACTAATATTTGCGTGATTCGTGAGAATGTGTTATCAGGAATTTATGCTATATCTCATATTAGTGTATCTAATGGGTTTCCTTTAAAGCTTATGTAAATGGACCATGTGATACACACATTTTTTAGAGTGCAAAAGAGGAAATCTTTTTAATTAATAATCATGTCCAGTAATATGTATCACATTCATTTTAAATACTTTGAGTACAGCTCAATTCCCTAAAACTCTGAAGTTGAGAAAATCAAGAAACCCAAAGATGCCTTGACATAGAAAATGATACAATCTGAAGACATGAGTCATCTATTTTAAAGTTTGTTCTGGATTCAGTCCAGTTTGTGTTATTGGTCAAATAGTGCAAGCTTTACTTTTTCTTTTTTCAATTTCTTCTTCTTTTTTTTTTTTTTGGATGATACCTATTCATAGACATAAATGTCAAAAAAATGATTGAAGAAAACTGAAAGGAGACAAACATTTCTAGTACCTTTCCTTTGAAGTAATGCCTCCTTGCCTCTTCTCATTAGTTTTAAGCTATTACCACCAGGAAGAAGCAGGGGCTCTATTTATCTGTAGTCTCGTGGCTGACAATTGGCATTTACCTCTATTTTTATTAATTTTAACCCTTCTCAAGAACAGACAAATGGTCCCTGCTTGACTACAATAGTGCTGAGAGCCAAGGCGGAGTCTGTATGGCCCCTGGCATTTTGCCAACAGTATTGATTGACAGGCGAGGCATTACTATCCGCCTCTGCCGCTACTTTTGAGTTCTCACACTATTTTTGAGTTCTCCTGGGGATTTCCCAAGAGTTCCCATTGGTTGAGGAAGTGCAGGAGGAGGGATTTCCGGGAGAGATATTTCCAGCTGGGGGTTCCTGGACGAGCCCCGTGGCATTTGGGAGGATTACCCAGGAGCTGTGTGAAGTGTTTTCCTGCAGTTCAAAAATAAAGTTTGTTCCTGCTTCAGTGGCTCATGATTTGTGCCCAGCCAGACTGCGGCACAACAGAAAGTCTTTAAATTTATCAATTTACTTTAATAATATCTAATTACCCAAAAAAGGTATTTATAAAAACTCTCATAATATCTTTCCTATATTTTCTTCTAGATTTCTGCATATAGTAGGTATTCAAAATTAATATTGAAATAATGAAAGTATTAAAATGAATGGAATATTATAAATGTGGTACAAAAGAGTATGAAGTTATGGAATATTTTTTGAACAAAGTTAATGCCTTTTATTTAAAACACGAAGATATCTTTACCTCACTGAGAAATTTTATTACTTACTAGTGTTCCCTACATATACTAGTATATGTTTCCAAAGGCCAATGTAGCAGAATGTACAATGCATTTGTTTATGATACCAAAAGACTAAATGAAATACAAAGGTACTTCATTAATGGTAAGTTAAAAACACTTCACATCTACAAAATGGAAACCTTGCCTCCATTTACAAGATATGCATCTGTTTACTATAGAGAGAATGTGTACATAAGTAATGTATGTGTTCAATGTATGTAATATGTACCACATTTATACACATATATGAAGTATATATATGATTATATGTGTTCAGCATATATAATATATATGACATACATAACTCCAAGAATATATGTATTTTAAAACACAAGTTAGAGAACACTAATATATGCCACATATAAGTTTCAATATTAGAAACAACTTAAATATCTGTTAACCTAGGAGAATGGGTAAATAAACCATGCTGTGTTATCACAATGGTATATCATATAGTAATGAAAATGAATTAACTATAAACACAATATGCTTAAATATCTTAATGTCAAACCAAAAAAAAAGACACCAAAGAATACATTTTTTTAAAGAGAGAGAGAGAATTTTTTTAATATTTATTTTTTAGTTTTTGGTGGACACAACATCTTTATTTTTATTTTTATGTGGTGCTGAGGATTGAACCCAGCACCCAGCGCATGCCAGGCGAGTATGTTACTGCTTGAGCCACATCCCCAGCCTCACCAAAGAATACATTTAATAACATTCAAAAACAGGGGAAGCTAAAGTTTGGAAATAAAATATCACATGATTGTTAAGGTAAAGGAGAAAAATTAAGAAGTGAATATAATAAAATCTATCTTTATTCTATCAATAGAGGAAGGATTTCTGTTTCATTTGTGTGTATGCGTGTGTGTGTGCATGCTTATGTGTGTGTATATGAACACATTGGCAATGTTCTATTTCTTGATATGGGTGGTAACTACATTGTGGTTCATTATGATAATACATTATCACTTCCTCAATTTTCATGAACTTATGTGTGATATATTTAATGATTAATAAAATATTAATGTGAATGACAAGATGATTAGCATAAGGCACATTATGTTTACTTTCAGTACATATTATGAGATGATATGGCATATTTAAAATATCTGTGATTACATATGCATGGACAATGTTTTGAGAAACAATTGATAAGTTGGAAACAGGAGTTACATTGAGTGTAAAGACATAACTAAGACAAAAAAATGTGACTTAAATATCAGACAAAAAAGATTAGGCTGGTGAGGGTCCCCTAAACTTGAATAAATGTTTTTCTGTCATTTGGTAGACGGACTAAACTTATGAAAACATGTATTTTACAACAATTATAAATTTTTGTAGAAATACTCCAATATCCAACTATATATACTTTAACAATATCAAATATATAGAATATATATAAATATAGTCTATATATAATATCATATAGTAATGAAAAAATAAAAAATTGTATATACACACACACACACACATATACTTGATGTTGTTAAATCAGCAAAATGTCAGGTATGCCTGGATTTTCTCAACTGTGTAAATTCCAACAGTTTTAGCTGATGCAAAAAATATTTGGAGTCCAGTTTAAAGAAGCAAAATTAGCTACTCTGAAAAACAGCTTTTGGTATTAACCAAGTTCCACTACATAAACTTTTGTAATATATTGCATCACTGAAAACAGCAAATTGATCTGAGAACACAAAAAGATGAATTAGTAAAATGAATTGGATGAGCTACTGTTTGTTCATTTTTAATTGTAGCCAAGTTACATATCTTAGTTTATTAAGGGAAAGTGACAGCAAAAGAAATAGTAAAAACAAAAACTGTTAGTGTAGTGTGTGCATTTAGTTGTAAACTGAACAATTTTTTTGCAGTTACACAATACATTTATAAATTCAATGACAGTATTATAAATATGCTTTGTTTGCATTGGAGAGAATGAGTCACCTCTCCTGTGCTTGGCTACAATTTCTGTACTGTTTCAGTCTGAGGTGTGAGGTGACCCAGCTGACTATTCATCCTTGCGTTCAGACTTCAGGGAAATCTGCAGGTGTCTTCTGAAATCCCAAGTCTGTTTTAAACTTGCTTTATGAGAGCGACACACAATAAGTAATGATGAATGAGTTTCTCCTAGCGGTCATGAACTTTTGTAGAAATACTCCATTAAGTTAAATCTTTTGAAAATACTGTACATCAAAGAAGTGCCAGCAAAAGATGAAAGTGATCCTGTTTATCTTAAAGTGATGTTTCAGCATTCTAGTAAGAATGAAAACTTTCCCTCACCATAATCTATATAGCTATAATGTCTGAAAATGCCCTGTGTTCTAGAGCCAATATTCTACAATGATCCTACCCCAAAATGCCATATTAAAAATGAATAGAGGAATAGGTAGCTCTAAGAAGATGGGGGATGCTCTGTTGCCATATGTTACCACAGCATTTTAATTTATAGATATATCCAAAGTGAATTATTGAAATTACTGATTAAGGTACAATGTTATTTAAAATAACAAGTAAGTATGGATCCAAATATGGCATAAAAACAAGTCCAAAATCCATGCAAGTGGTTCACTTACTTTTATGGACTACTGTTTTATAATTCTTCTGTAGAACAGCCTTGAAATCTCAAATCCTCAGAGGCCTGGTCATTTGACTCTAGACTCTCCAGCCTTGTGGTTGGGAGAAGGAAAATGGGAATGTGGGACTCTGTGCCTGTAGCTACCTGTTTTCTTTGGCTTTTCCCATTCTGAAGACAGAAGTTACTCTTTATTTGAATCCAAGGAAGACTTCCATACCTTTTAATGTCCTTTTGAACCTGTAGTTGCATGTTTGGGACTTAGGAAAACTTGGATACAAATCCTAGGCACACTCCTTATGCACTTTGTGACCCTGGACAAGGTTTTAAATTCTTTGTGATTCTTTTTCTGTAAAATGAGGTTGATCATATTATGCGTCTTGTTTTGGAGTTTCAAATTATACATTAAGTTGATACTAAATTGTAATTTAAGTTATTTCTGCCGGTACAATAAGTTTTTTAATTTAAAATAAATTTTAACTGATGGATAGAAAATATAAAAAATATACATATTTATGAGATAGTATGCTACTTTCAATACATATATACATTGTGTAAAGTTTACATCAGGCTAGATATACTTATCTTCTCATACATTTATCATTTATGGTGAAAACATTCAAAATCTTTCTTCTTTGAAATTCACAGTACCTTATTGTTATTTACAGTCACTTTTTATAGTCACTTATGGTACAATTGGACACCAGACCTTATTCCTCCTATATAAGTGTAGCAGAGTAAACATTGATCAGTCTTTCCCCATGGCTCCCACTCCTTATCACCCCAGCCTCTGGTAACAACCATTCTACTCTCAACTTTTATGAGATCAACAGTTCACAAAAGAGTGTGATAATACAGGGCTTGTTTTCGCTTGCTTGGCTTATTTCACATAACATAATGATCTTCAGTTTTATCCAGGTTGTTGCAATTGAGAGGATTCCATTCTTTTTATGGCTGAATATTATTCCATTGTACGTATGTATCACATATTCTTTATCCATTCATTCTTCTTAGATTGCTTCCATATCTTCGATATTGTGAACACTGTTACAATATACAAGGGTGTGCAAATGTATCTTTAATATACTAATTTCATTTCCTTTTGATACATGAGCTGTAGTAGGAATGTTAGATCATATGCTAGTTCTATTTTTTTAATTTTTTGAGGAACCTCTAATTTGTTTTCCATAATGTCTATACAGATTTATATTCCCTTCAACAGTAGTGTGGAAGGATTATCTTTCCCCACATTCTCACCATCATTTGTCATCTTTTTTAGATGTAACCATTCTTAGTACATTGTGGTTTTCATTTGCTTTTTCCTGATGTTAATGATGTTCAGCATTTTTTTTAATATATTTCCTGGCCACTTGTGTATCTTCTTTTGAGAAATAGTCTAACCCTTGGGTTACTTTATTATTTTTGCCATTCAGTTTTTTGAAGTCCAGAGTTTGCAAATACTTTTTCTCATTTTGTGATTTGTTGCTTCATTCTCTTAATTTTTTTTTTTTTTTTTTTTTTTTTTTTTGCTGGGCTGAAAGTTTTTAGTTTGATTTAATCTCATTTGGCTACTCTCAGTTTTGTTGCCTATGCTTTTGCCGGTCTTGTCCAAATTTAAAAAAAAAAAAAAATTCTTGCACATTCCAGTGCCCTGAAGTGTTTCTCATATTTTCTCCTTCTAGTTTCATAATTTCAAGTCCTAATTTAAGTCTTCATCCATTTTGAGTTGATTTTTTAAGTAGTGAGAAATAGGGGACTAGTTCCATTTTTCTACATATGAGAGTTCAATTTTTCCTAGAATCATTTGTTAAATAGTCTGTCCTTTCTCTTCAGTGTGGGTTTACTTCTAGTCTCTATTCTCTTTCATTGGCTTATGTGTCTATTTTTATGTCAGCACATTGTTCTGATTATCACAGATTTTGGGGACATTTTGATTTCAGACAGTGTCATGCTACCTGTTTTGGGCTGGATTTTTGTTTGCTTGTTTTTGTTTTACTTTCAAGATGTTTTGAGCTATTTGGAGTTTTTGTGATTATGTACATTTTTAGGATTGTTTTTTCTGGTTCTGTGAAAAATGTCATTGGTATTCTGAAAGAGATTGCATTTAATCAATAAATAGTTTAGGGTAGTATAGATATTTTATCAGTATTGATTCTTTTAGTCCATGAACGCAGGATGTTTTCCCAATGTGTGTGTGTGTGTGTGTGTGTGTGCGTGTGTGTGTGTGTGTGTCTTTCCTCTCCAGTCTCTTCCATCAGTATTTTAAAGTTTTAATTGCAGAGATCTTTCATTACTTTGGTAAATTACTCCTAAGAATTTTTCATAGCTACTATAAATGGGTTATGTGCATTTTTTTAAACTAAAAGGAGATAATCAATTCATTATAACAGAAAATCAATGTTAATTTTCTAAATATTGTTCTAAGTTCAAAAATTCTGTGGAAAAGTTGTATAGTGATGATTATGGCTAAATATTAAGAAATATTTATTTTTTATTAGTTTAATAAAATGGTGAGAAATGTTAGCTCTTTTATATAAAAATAATACATTTTCTATTTATTGAAGTCATTGTTTAAAATGTTATATTAAGTGTTAAAAAATCCCATTCATAAAAGCTATGAACCTACTGTGTAGCAAGATGCAAACTAAATTAAATGCTGGACAACAGTCAGATTTTAACATGCTATTCCATACTCTGTGAAAAAAAGTATTTCATGTGTCCGATAATAACAGTGAAACAATCATAGAAACAGTATTTAGAATCCACAAACATGTATAAAAACATTTCCTCCAATACTCACTATCCAAATTTATGATTGTTTACATTGCTCTGGTACTATTATACCTGTCAAGATGTTATATTCAATAATAAATTATATTTGGTGTAAGATGAAGGGAAATTGTAGGTGATGTGGCAATCTTAAGGACAAAACAGGAACAAGTGCTATAGATTCTCAGAGAAGTAAGTGAAATTAAGTTGTTTGTTTATTCAAACTCAATCCCATAACAGTCTACACCCTTAATTTTCTAAAATCTAAAACTACAATGAAAAGTTTGACTCTGATTTTCTGACATATTGCTATTAAAAAGTCAGGAAAATTGTTTTTGATTCACTTCAAATACAAAATTGTTGAAAATAAAAATATTTTCACCCCTTTCTGTGTGTTACTTAATATTTCTCACTTAAAATGCTCTCCTCCTTTCTTTTCAGCTCATTTTTTTCTAGGCTTATCAACAGATGTGCATCCTCCATTGAGTATATCATGCTTCCCTTTGAAAGCAAGTATACCAGATTCTTCCCTGTTATTTGGAGTTGTACTGACCAAATTAAAACGTAGCATATGCCATCTTAGATTTTTCACTGTTGTTCAAAAGTATTAATCTTGTCTCTTTTAATCTCTAACTCTGTGCACCATTCTACTAACCTTATTTCATTAAATGGCCATTGCTCTCTTACCACCTAGTATTTTTTTTACATGGTTCCTATCTGCTTGGAATGGTCTTTTCCCCCTTTTGGAGTAGCTCCCTCTTAGTCAGCCTTCAGGTCTCAGTTTGAAGGTTATAGCTTTCATGAGGTATTCTCTGATCTCTTATGCTTCCTATATCTCCTACAATTTGGGAACCCTCAATGATTTTTTTTTCTACTACAACACTAATCATAATCATTCAAAAGTACAAACTCTGTCTTCCTCTATGGGGTGTATTTTTCAGTACTTTAAATCTGCCACCTAGCACTGTGACTCCCAGGGAGATGCTTCTTTATACAAATTGAGCTAACAAATGGATTTTTAAGATCCTTGAGGGCTGAGGTTATAGATTTCACTTCCTCTAGAACCTACATGCAGCATTTCACAGGGTTCTAGAGTATACAAGGGGTCTTTGATATTTAATAACTGTATTCCAAGAATCCTAAAATTAGGAGATATTTTTATAATTAGTAAATATTTTATAAACTTACACTACATTATAGAAGCTACAAATCTGATTGTGTTAATAGATCACACTGAGATTAAGGTCTTCTAGCATCTGGATGATGTTTTTTGTTTTTTGTTTTATTTTGTTTTGTTTGTTTTAACCACAATCTGCTGCCCTATGGGTAGATACAGTTTCAGAGTTATGTTACTGGGCCACTGGATGGCTATGACAACTATCATAAAAAATGTCATTTTACATATTCTTATTTCCTCAGCCATCAGGAATAATTATTCCTACTGAGTAATAGTACCGTGTAGAAGCTCTTAGAGAAAGAAGTTAGATTTCAGAATTTCATAAATATTTCTTGCTAAGCAAATTTTACTTGTATAAGCCAAAACTTCCAAAAATCTTATTTTCCTGTTTACATTTACTCCACATAAACACATGTATATATACCTGTACATACTCCAATTTGTAAAAATTCTTTGACACCTCAACCATGCTTCAATTAAGAGAGGAAAAAAAAAACATAACAGTATATCCAGGCACAATGGTGCACAACTGTAATCTCACTGATTCAAGAAGCTGCAACATGGAGTTTCACAAGTTTGAGGCCAGGCTCAGCAACTTATCAAGGCCCTAAGCAACTTAGCAAGAACACCTCTCAAAACAAAATTAAAGAGCTGAATATGTAGCTCAGTAGTGAAGTGCCGCTGGGTTCAATCCCTGGTACCAAAGCAAAACAAAACAATACAGTGACATTTAAACAATTTTTATTGAATATATAGTACAATAATTCTAAACTATGTTTTTATACTTTATTTAAATATTGAGGGTAATGAACTTATTAGTTGAGGAAAGTAGAAAACCTATAAACTACCTCATAACAGATATCTAGCAAAGTTATCTAAAGGAGTTAAAGTTATCTTAAGTGATTTTTAACACCAAAGTTTTAATTGGGTATATTACTTAAAGAAGAAAGATATTTGTCATATAAAACTCTTTCTAAGAATAAAACCATAGCACTTGACATTTTCTATGTTAATTAAAATTCTGAATAGTTTTTCTAACTTAATATGCTGGAGTCTTTGTAGAATCATTAAGCAATTTTACACATCCTTTTGTTATTTTATGCTTGACAAGAGATATGAAACAAATGTTAAGAAGTAAACAAGTTCTTTTTTTTCCTTTAAAAATTTTCTATATCCACTTTTCTCATAGTTACAAAACTACAATTGTAGTCATTGTTAGTAATATTTACCTTTTTGTTTTCAGATTAGTAGGCCAAGATACCTCATATTAGGCAGGAAACTTAGGAATTTTTTTGGAAAACAGATACAAATTACCATACAATGCATGCTAACTTTAAGCCTGAAAAGTTATAGGTAGAGTGGCAATAGGCACCTTAAATATATAGGCAAAGAAATAACTCAGCTTTCAAGATGTTTTTGAGTTGACAAAGCAAGAAGACAAAATGTGATTTTTCACAATTAATAATTTTATCAGCAACTATAACTCAGATATGCTTAGGACTTAGAGGCTAATAAGTTGTTTTTGGACTGAGTAACTCATGGAAATTCAAATGAACACTGGTACATATCCAAATTTGATATTTTATGCTGACATATTTTCTAACCATACATTGAAACGTAACACGATTTCCTAATTGTGTGTTTGCATATCTGTTTGTGCATGTATTAAAGAAATAACAAATTCACTTTTTCCAAAATCTAAAACATCTCCAGGATGAATGCATTAAATGAGATGAAACTTTGGCTCGAAAAGGATGGCATTTTCTTTCATGAATATGTAGAGTACTTTTTAATACTTTACTTTCACTTAATGAACTTGTGATTGTAAGGTGGTGTAATTAGAGCTGTCAATATTGAATTCCAAATGTGCACTGCACTATGAATTTAATTTAAATTTCTCTATCCCTACTTTTCCCTTCCCATCACCACTGGGAGAAATTGAAGCAGTTGACTGCTGCTGTGGCAAATTGGATCCTAATAAGTATGATGCTTTACTGCTTCTTGTTTTTGCTAAGATACAACTGCAGTATTTCAGAAGAACTCACCTGGGCATTAATTCAACAAGAAATGCTGGTAGGAGCATTATATTTTTCACGTTTTGATATCTCACTGAATGCCTTGCATATAAAAAGGCCCAACAGCTGGTTTGTATCATTCACCAATATGCTTATCATTTCAAACTCAGTTTCGACTGACTCACCTTTAGGGGCTTAGAAATAAGAGTTCTCCCAGTGTTTCCAATTATTTGAGATTATAACTTCCTTTAAATCTGAAAGTATGACATAATGTAGTAAATAAATATGCTTAAATTTGAAGGTATTGATCTCAGGAACTATTTTGAAAATATCAGGAACTTCACAAGTCACGAGAGACCTTGTTTTAATTACGATTCTGTCCTGAGAAATCAAAATCTGTTCTATAAACTAAAACCAGAAAACAATCAACAAATCAATGAATTTTAAAGTTATAAATAAGGTGTGTATCATGAAAGAAATCCTTGTGAATTTTTTATAAATGGAAATATTAATAAATGATATAAAACGCTAAATGCTAGCAAGCATTGAAGTATCTAGAAAATAAATATGTAATCAAATATCTGGTAAGCATGTAAATTGGCACAAGCACTTTGGAAGAGTTTTGAGTATTTTATAATTTGAATATGCCTGTGATTCTGCAAAAGAAGTGTACACATTTGTGGTCCTAATGACACACATAAGAATGTTCATAGCAACACTATTCCTAATAAGTCAAACTGGAAGGAACATGAATGTCCATCAGTAGTGGAACAGATAATGAAGTTGCAGCACAGACATAAGATGTGACACTACTTAAGAATGAGAAACAACAAATAAGTATCACATGAAATGATATTAATCATTCACACAAACACAATCTAGAATGAAAGAAACTAGATGATATAGATTCTGTGCTGTTCATTATAATGAGTTCCAAGAGTAAAATCTAGTGTAAGGTAGTAGAAGCCACATTAGTGGTTACCTGTGAAGGAGCTACTGGTGAGTTGAGGGAGTCCCATTTGTGGATACTACTAGTGGTTACCGACAAAATTTCCCTTCATAAAACTTCTTTCATCTGGGATTCCACCTCTTGGGTCCCCTTCTTCCTCCAGGAGAAGTCTTTTCTGCTGTCCTTTAATAAACTTCTAATTTCTACTCTGACCTTGCCTCGGTGTGCTTCTTTGGTGTTATTCTTCAACATTGGGGAAGCAAGAACTCGTCACCGGTCAACAGCGGTAACATATTGGAGGTCTCAGACCGAGATTCTACACCGAGGTAAGTGCACGCACCCCATGTCTGTTTGAGGTGCATCTTTCTCTCTCTTTCTTTCTGGAGGGTAAGGTGGGCACCCGACGGCTACTTAAACACAATTAGTGCAGCCGCCACTCTTCAAGACTCGGGTGAGAGGTTTCCCGGCCTAGGCAGCTCTCAATCACCTGTTCAATACAGAGCAGGCATGTTGGGTTCTGCCAAAGCCGCTTCCAACTTTTCTGTCTGGGCCTGGAGAGCAATTGGCGTGAGTACACAGTGTCCCGAATCCCCATCTGCCTCGGATGCGTGGAGGTGGAGGAAGGAGTTTGGAACAACTGCGGAATTCCGGTCTGGGCTACACTCAGAGGATTCCTAAGGTTCCTTTCTCTTGAGCCCCCTCCCGACAGCCCTCAGGGGTATCTAGGGTGATCAGTAGATGAATGGCACTGAGGGAAAGCCCCAATCACATTTGCCTCCGTATGGGCCATGCAACACTCCCAACCTCGCATCCATTCCTCCTGGATGCTCCCCTTCCTTCGCAGGTCAGAAATGTTAGCAATTCAGGTTGTAGGACTGAGAGAAAGGCATGGGATAATTAGTAAAATCTGCCCAGGTTCTCTAAGACTCCCAATCATTTAGTTTTATTTTGAACTGGGTAGCCTGAGAAGATTTCACTAGGTGTACCAGTGCATTAACTTGGGCAAGGATAGTAAATTATGATATGGTATCTGTTCCCCTCAGTGTGTAAGATTTAGAAAAAAATGTTGAATTGGAACGTTGGTCTGGCTTATTGAAATAACATTGAATAGCAACAGTCTTAAATTTTTAAAGCTTAATTTTGGATATACATGGTAGTGTGTGGTTCTCTTTTAAGATTTTTTTCAGGTGATTTAATGTAACTTAATACTACTTTAGAAACTTCAGAACAAAGGAAGTGACTTAATGATCCTAAAGAAATTTCTTCTGATGGTAGAGATCCTATTTTCAGTTTTGTTGTATCTTAAACTTTTATCATTTCCAACATCCAAACCTAAAAATTGTGACTTATGGTTAAAATGCCTTAGGCATGAGGTTTCTGCTCAGAATTCCAGTTTTCCCAGTTCCTTCCAGACCTCAGCCAGGTCTTAAGTTGATATGCAAATAGAAGAAGTCTGGAGCACTCAGTATGAGACAGATCTGAGGCCCAAGAAAAAAAAAGAGTAAAGTGTCTTTTTATGGGAACTCAAACTAGATTAAACCAAAGAGTAAATTGTATGGCATTTACTAATTACTGGCCGGTCAATTTTTTCTAGGACTTTTGCTATTTCTTAGATTCTGTATTTTTTTTTTTTTGAGTTCATGATTTTGATCCTACAGACAAGTTAATGTTTTTCTGATAAGTTCTATTTTTGATCAACTGGAGTTTTTTTTTTAAACATTGCAATGAGATTTCACCTGAGAAAGCTACAAGGCCTTTACTATTGTGTTGTCTTACACTTGTGTTACATGTTGTATGTCTGTATGTGTGTATGTCCATATATCATGCAGTGATATGACAATTGACAGATGAGGAGCGCTCATAAAAAAAAAAAAAAAATGGATCCAAATATCTGATTCACATGATTCAAATGGCTCAATTTGAATTTGGCAAATAGATAAAAAAGAGGTCTTAAATTAAGCTTATAAGTTTTTCTGGGTGTTCAAAAATGCCCTAATAAAATGTTAAATCTGCTTAAATTCAAAAATTTACAAGTATTGTTTCAAAATGTGAACAGAAGGAGGTTAACAGATAAAAAAGAGAAACTAGAAGGTTCTAGATATGGATTTAATAGAGGGAAAATGTGTTTCTGGATAAGAGTCTATATGATTAAGAGGGCTTAAGTAAATGATATAAAAAAGGTCTGTGTAAGTTGCTTATAAATAGTTTTTGAGCAAGTAATCTTAAAGAAATTAAACAGCTGGTCAAACAAGTGCTGTTGTTTTAGAGAATTGTGCTATGTTATTTCTTTAAAAGCTAAACTTGGTTAATATAAAAACATCAATGTAATTGTGGTGTTAATGTGTCCATATCTTCCAGGTATACAAGTCTGTAAGGTAGAAGCTTTAGAAAGAGCATTATATCAAGCTGGTGTTCTAAAACTGTATGGTAATTTCAGATTTAAAAAGAAAAACATGTTGATTTATTTATATCATTTGTGTTCTATAACTGGACTTGTTATCCATAAGATATGTAAAGTTCTATGTTACTTTTTACACTGAGATACAATTTAAATGTATTTTTAAGTTAATGAGAGCCTAATCTGTGTGAAGGTTTTATTGCAAAACACAAAAGTACATTACTACTTTTCTACAAAAGGTTAAAAGCTTTCAGCTTTTCTTTAATTCATGTTTTAGGTGTGATATTATATTGTGTTAGCTAATATTCATGTGAACTTGAACAACAATTTATGTAGGCTTTGTAAAATGATGTTTAAAAAGCAAAGATCAGTTTCAGAACTACAGTACTTAAGATTTATGAAGAGCCCTGCCTTACTTGAGATAAGGCTCTGTCCCATCTCACTACATGTGAAAGTGACTATGGAAGAAGTAGGCCAGATTTCAGTACAGTTAAAGTTGTGTCCAAAAGTTGTTTTTTTTGTCACTATTACCAGGATCTCAAACAGGGGATTATAATGTATAACTCTGCCAAAATTCAAGGTAGCTATTACATGAACTAAATATGTTTTTACTCTTGATAATTTTATTTGTAGTTTTCTTATAAATGATTTAAGATTGCCTGTTAATGTTTTGCAGAGGTACTGCTTTAAGAACACACAACCTGGGTTAATTTAAGATAAGGAGTTATCACCTACAGGAGAGAGAGATAGACATTAAAGCCCAGAACTCTTAGTATAAGGCTGTTGAAACTTATTTGCTGGATGTTTAAGATTAAGTTTTAAAATTAAAAATTTGGCTCTTGCCCTCTGAGTCAGTCTGAATCAGGGAATAGGGGACTTCTCCAAAGGGCTCTGCAACTCTAGGCCACATAACCTCCTGATCAGGGAGATTAATGAGACCAGTGGAGGACAGAAAGCCAATAAGTGCATTTGCTGTGAAGAGGAGGGTCATCAGAAAAGGGAGACATCCCTTGCTTCCAAGGGAAGCCACATGGTCAAGCAAGGCCTGGACCCATCCTAGCGCAATGGCACTAGCAGAACTGAGAAGCTGCTGTGAAGTTCCCCGAGGACTCCCAGGGAAGCTCAGCTGACTGTTAACAATAGATAAAAACAAAAGTCAGTTTGACTTGCTTCATCTTAAACACTTAGCAAAGACAGTCAAAGCCAAAGCACAGCTGTTCCTAGACATTTTAAATAATAATAATAGTTAAATGTAACTTCCAAAAATAAGTGAACTGGAGGCTACAAAAGAGATTCTCAGACAGGAATGCCTGATAACTATCAAAAGGAACTGCCAGAGTAGTTTTTAGTTTAAGGCCTTTATTTCTAACGTACACAGGTAGGCTTAGTGTTTGCTAGTATGGTTATCCAGCCCTAAGTAACAGAATTAAGGTCTCTCTATTAGACACAGAGGTCATACTAATAAAAGGATTTTGCAAGATCAGAGGACATTAAATTATTAAACTATATCTTAAAGGAAAGTAACCCTAAAAGTTAAATGTTGTGTTTACATCCCTGACATTTCTGGCAATGTGACAAATGTCTTTAAAGATTTACGTGCTCAGATAGAAGCCATGTCCTCAGCAACTTTTTCATGGAAACAATATCTTAGCTCCTAGTTCTTGGTACTTCCTGGTGGAAAACATTGTTAGTCTTTGTCTTTGCCATCATACTCATTGGCATATTCCTGTGCTATGGCATTTATTGCTGCATCAATATGGTTCCAGTACTAATGAATTCTTGTTTCTCTTATAGACCACCCATCACTTAAATGGCCCTCCAGCCTATTACTTCTCAGACTTCTATCATGGACCACTGGATAGACCCGATTTTTAAAGGGGGACTCCAAACTGCTTGCCCCACATCGTCCCTTTTCAGCCTTAAGAAGCCAGAAAGATCTTCTTCGCCCCCCCTTCCTTACAGTAAGGAGTTCCCAACTTAGAGGGGGGAATGAAGCCAGATTTAAAGTTAGGTAGTCAGTGTAGTTAGATAAATCGGGTCTAATATCGAGTGAAATCTAAAATGGAGACCATGCGGAGAATGACTCAGGGAAAACACAGGACAACTCATGGAATGTTAATGAAGTCCCAAAGGCCCTAGGCCAAAGTCCACCTCAAAGAAATGTTAATGAACAGCCCCCAGCAAAAAGGTGCTGACTCAGAAGTCCTTCCTGAGCAGATTACTTCTTTGGCCCACCTGTGTCCCACCCCTCGGGCCTTCCCACCTACATTCCATCACTGAAAGAACTACAAAAAGGGGAGACAACATCCCTTCCACGGATTCCACCTCTTGGGTCCCCTTCTTCCTCCGGGAGAAGTCTTTTCTGCTGTCCTTTAATAAACTTCTAATTTCTACTCTGAAAAAAAAAAAAAAAAAACTTCTTTCATCTGCCCATTTACATTTGCCTACAGTCTGTATTATGTCAGAGTCTAATTTAAAATGTTACTTTAAAGGGGGAAATATAAAGTACAACAAACTAGGAGATATTTTGTGAAAAAAAATAGCTATTTAATTTTTAATTGCTTGTTCTCATAATACTTTCACATATTTGTATTCCTTCATATAAAATGCTTATATTTTTAGTTTACAATATTGTAAAAGTAATAAGTCAGAGAGTATGAATCACTCTTATTATATGCCTGAGAATTATCAATATGTCTGTATTACTGTAAATTATTTGAGTTTTAGAAAAATATCTGATTTAGTTAATATTAGCTTCTTTTTTTTCAGATGAGATAATTGAAGCAATTAATGGTGCAGTGATCCAGACTTCACAGATTTATTTATTAACTACTATGTTATAGGATTAAGAATGTGATAACACTGTTGGCACAAAATAAACACCCAATAAACATACACTATGGGTACACCGTACAGTTTATGAAGTCATGTGAAATAGTGATAATTATCTTGCAGAAAAAAAATGTCTGGGATTGGTATAGGCATATAGGGTACATTTATTCATATGGAAGGCTGTGCCTAGGCACTAAAATGTGAGGGACTGAAACATCAAGTGAGGTCCCAGCTGTCAGAAATGAAGGTTGAGCAGACAAGAGGGCATTTAGTAAAATCATCACATTTGTTGCAGTGTTATTAAGGAAATTTGCCGAATACATTAACATACCTCACAGGCAAGTGCACTGAAGACACAAAAGAAGCTAGTGGGACAAGAAGACAGAGGCCAACTGATGACTGTGGAGGAAGGGGAGGAGAAGGCAGGGACAGATTACAGTTATCCCAGTGAAAGACATGAAGAAACATGATTGTGCAGGATTGGAAGGCCCTGCTTTGTTTAAATGGCAGTTTAGTGAGGCCATCCTGAGTAGACTCCACTCTACACTTTTAAGGAATAGTTAGCAAAGTCATTTTAACAGAAGAATAAGACTGAGAATGATTAAGGTCACAAAGATGAGATGAAGTGAAAAAGACAAAATCACCAAGGTTAAAGCTCTCATTCTATATGAGGTGCCTCACTGCTCAAAGTTTCTCAACTGCATTTGTTTTTACAACAATAAACAATCGGAATAAACAATCGGGTGGTATTGTTTGTACTCAGAATGCATTAAGATTTCATCTCAGCCACATCTTATTCTATTGTGGTCTTTCAGCAAATCCTAGAAGCTCAAGTTTTAGATGACTGTTATTTCCACTGCCCAAGTCAAAAGGCAGTAGGTAGTGGCTGAATAGTGACAGGATCCATGCTGCTGGGATTCTGAAAGCAACTCTCTCTCAAGCTAGATGGAACAATGACACTACCTTTATAACATTTTGACATTCATCATTTTCTATCATATCTCTAAAATAAAATCTCTGGTGCTTGGGAACCTGACATGTCAACATCCAATCATCTTTGCAGACTCAACAGCCACCTTAGTGAATGCAGGGTGACATTGTAGAGCTCAACATCTCTGCGCTAAAATTACTGAGGTGACAACCAAGGTTCCATATACGGTTCTGGTTTCTTTCAAATTTTGAATTTGGTAGTGATCCAAAACCCTGAGATGTAAGATTTGTCAAACAATGTAACTTTATTTCAAACTAACTATGTTTTATCTGCTTGTTATAGATCTAAAGCAAGAAGTAGAACTAGTAAATAAGACAGGCAGACATATTTTAAGAAAAATCTGCTGAAATTAGAGATGGAATACATTATATACTCTTGCAAAATAGTGGATATCATTGTCTTAAAGATGACCTAGTACAGCCTGGGAAGATGTGGGGGAGGATCATAACAGAAGGGGGAATTCTAAAAAAGTTTCTGTTTGAATGAGAGTCTGATTACTCCTGGAAAACCATACTATTTTGATTTTCAAATAATGATAATTGTCATTAGCAATATTAGCCCTATTCAAAGCAATCAGAAACACCACCTCATTATTTCTTAAGATAAACATATAAATAATTATTATTATTTCCATTTACAAAGAATCTAAGGTTTAAAGGGGTGTAGTGACTTAATACTGGCTAATAAGAAGAATCCCAGGCTTCAAAATCAGATAGATGTTTGTCTTCTCATCTGCTAACTCTTACAAGGGACAAATGACCATAGTCCAGCAAAGAAAGTTGGATGATTTGAATAATGGGCGAGGCTATGTTCACATTTTCTCTTAGTCTCTGGCCTTACACCCATCTGAAATAAATTTCTCCATGATGTGTTTGATTATGTCTTCTCCCTTCATTTGGCTTATTGTGGCTTTCCAGGTTTTAAGGTTTAACTAAAGTGCAGAAAAATTAAGTCTATAAAAATGCTTGTCTCCAAAGTAACCCAAATCGCTTTCAAATCATTTGGATTGATAATGATCAGAGTATAACTCAGCAAACCTGAAATTTTCTGAGGTCCATTTATAGAGTTAAAAAATGAGTATTTTAGATTTTGTTTTCAAATATTTAGCAGAGAGGAAGAACAATCACTATCTCTGAATTTTTTTTTTCTTATAGAGAAAAAACTTTGTAGGCTGGGGTTGTAGTTCAAGTGGTAAAATGCTCATCTAGCACTGGGTTTGATCCTGTTTGTAGAAACATTATTACAAATTAGAAAACTTTCTAAATTTAATATCATAGCTCAATATTTTGTCTTGTGTTCACTTATTTTGTCTGTCTAATGTGGTCCATTATAAACTTCTTAACTTGTGTTTGTATTTACACATATTTTTTTTTGAGAAATTAGGCATTTTAAAAGGTAACAATGGATCAGAAGTGCTATAGTGACCAGTAGCCTTAAAGTTCCCCTCAATTTGAATAAACTTTTGGACCCAAGGCTGCTGACCTCCTTTTTTATTAAAAAGCATTTATTTTATTGCCCTTGCAAACTAAGATGGATATTTTTGAAAGCCTTTTGCTAATTTTACAACCCAGGAATGAATTTCTCAGGGATGTGGCAACCATCTATTCAAACTGTAGTCATCAAGGAAGAGAAACTCTTTCTGCCACTCCTTGTAGGAGCCCAACTGCTGGCAGCACCTTGATGCAAGTTGTAAGATATGAAAAGTTTATTTTTATCTTGGAAAAAGCAAATAAGGAAACACAGATGTCCTACAACTCCCCCTGCCACACCACCTCAGGTCTTACAAGTGGCACTTTGCTTTATGGACCACATTAGACAGACAAAATAAGTGAACACAAGACAAAATATTGAGCTATGATATTAAATGCAATCTTTCTCTTCTATTGCAATAGTCTTACATTTTTGTTTACCTTTTTAATTTGTCCAGTGCAATTTTTGCCTTGACAGTAATCAGGAGTAGCTGCAAAGAGATTGATAGGGTGTTGCTAACCAATCATGGTGCTTCATTAAATGAGGTGCAATGATAATAAAGCAGATGTCAACCCTGTTCTGTAATATAGAATTTGCAAAAAAAGATAGAGGATAGAAGAGGATACTGGGTACTCTGGAGTCAGGAGATCTAGAACTCTAATTATTCCATTGAGTGACAAGTGAAGTCTGTCATAAGACAGTGCTTCATTTTGTGGCTATGAGATCATGTCTTATGACAAGAGTTCTGTGCACATTCAGCAGAATTTAAGAAATAATATGAATGATGAAAATATACATTAATTCACTTGATAGATTGTACATTAATAATAGAAAAACATCTATAAATAGTTACAGAATTTTCCATAAATATAATTACTTTCACTATTGATTATCTTGGATGGACATATGTTGCAAACCTCCCTTAATGATCCTTCAAGAGTAACATATGGTTTCAAACTCCACAGAACAAAAATCACCAAGCTGAGGTACATTATTAGTTTTTCACATTTTCTTCATTCTACTATCTATTCTATAAAGTCCATTCACATTCTAAAATAATATTATTAAACTTAGATGAATATTATTTGCATCTGATAAGAAAATTAAATTTTTATATTAAACAGATTTGATCTTTAGGTACTTTGGTGTATATTTTAAACAATAGGGATAGCATGATCTTTGGTTTGGATCTGAAATGTCCCATAAAAATCTCATTTATTTAATATCTTGGTAGTCAATGCAGTAATGTCCAGGGGTAGGACCTTTAGGAAGTGATTGAATCATGAGGGGTATGATCTCATAATTAATCCACTTGAATGGCCTATTGGGAGATGGTGGAAACTGTAGGCAGGAGGGGCATGATTAGAGGAGGTAGGTCACTGGGAGTGTTCTCTTGGGGACTAGATCTTGTCCTTTGCCCCTTTCTTTTTTTCTCTTTCTGCTTCTAAGCTACCATGAGCTGAGTAACTTTTCTCTGCCATGCCTTCCTGCAATGGTGTTCTGACTTGCCGCTGGCCTAAAGCAAAGGAGCCAGCTGACCATGAACTAAAACCTCTGAACAATGAGCAAAAATAAATCTTCCCTTCTCTCAGTCATCAATGTCAGATATTTTGGTCACAGTGATGAAAAGCTGAATAACAAACTTGGTGTATTAGTTTTATGTTGCTGTGTAACATATTACCTCAGACTTAAAAAATTAATATACTTATTATCTGACAGATTTTTCAAGTCACGAGACTGAGTGGGCTCACTTGGGTAATCTGTTCCATGTCCTACAAGGTTGAAGTCAATATATTGACAGATAAAGATTCTTATCTGTAGCTCCTGGAAAGAATCCAGGTTGTTGACAGATTAATTTCCTTGCAATTCTAGGACTGAGGTGCCTGTCTTGTTATTGGATGTCAGAGTGGGTCTGCAATCTTCCTCTAAGACCATCAGCCATCCTTCTCACATGGCCATCTTCAGAGCAGTAAAGGCCACTGAGTTCTTCTCATAATGCAAATATTTCTGATTTCTAACATCAATCAGAAAAAGTTTTTTGCCTTTCAGGATTCTTGTGATTACACATGGCCCACCCAGATAACTCAGGAAAATGTGCTTATCTTAAAATCAACTAAACCATATGACATAAAAAATCACAGAAATACTAACTCATCATATTTGTAGAACACATTTTGAAGATAATCGCCATATGATTTTTGATTTGTCACTTTGCCTAGTACTTTAAATGAAGAATTTAATTCTCACAAAAATGCTGAAGTAAACAATTATCATTCTCTATTTTACAGATAAGGAAGTCAACGTGCAGATGTGAAAAACTTGCCTAAAATCACATAGTTAGATATGGTTCAGGCTTTCATCAAAAAAGATGAAATTCATCCCGAATCAACAGGTTACTGAAACTTTTGATAGTTCCGTAGCCTTCTGGATTGTATCTTATTATGAAAATTTACTTCAAAATTAATCTACACATGGTCACAAATATCATTTATGTATGTGTGTGTGTGTGTGTGTGTGTATATATATATATATATATATATAATATGTACAAACTCTTTTCAAATAGAGAAAAATCTTAACTGGAAGAAGAAGTTTAATTCTAAATAAGTGTCCTTAAATTTTCCAAAAACATGTGACTTCACAAATGTATAATAGAATATTCATAGGTTCTATAGGAATATACACAACTAATCATATCTTTCTTTTAGTGGAATCATCTTATTTAAAATACATTTCTTCATGTTACAATAATTCTTACAATAAGATTAGTTATACCCAGCTTTCTAACCAAACAGAATAATGTGAGGGTTTAAAATAAACAAAGGAAATAAAATCAAGGTCTCAAATATCTTTTTTGATTCATTTTCTTGGTATATAATAAAATTTTAACTCTTTTGTGCTGGTTTTCTCATGGTTTAAATAATGATAATATCCCACTTAAAATGAAAATATGAGTAGAAAAAAACACTTTCTAAAGGAAAAACTACTTTGGAGACGACAAATGTTTTAACAATTAATAAAGATAGGAATAATATTTTCCATATAACAATTTGGGAATTGCATTTCTTATTCTTTATCTGCTCATATTTTAGGTTATAATCTTTTAGATATTGAATTTGGGATGTGTTTTGACAATCTAGGCTATATTTAACAACTTTGTTTAACTAATTCTCATGTTGATAATCCTGTTGTTTCATTAAAATTACTAAATTTCCTAAGAATTTTTTTATTTAAAAAAATGCTCATGAAATAGAAAAACAGTGTCTCTTAATAAAGGAAATACCTTAAAAATATAAAGACAGTAACCTATATGAATGATATCCATAATCTCTCTCATTACTGTGGTTGATTTTAGTGTGAGGCATTGACCGTTACCCAGGCTTGCTACTTTGTCCCCTATTTGGTCAATTATTTAGAAGAAATATAGGATCTACAAAGCAAAGAAAAACAAGATATCAGACTCAGATGATTTTTTCAGAAAGAAAAAAATATGAATAAATGCAGATATTCTATGAAAGAATTTATTCCAGCCTCCATCCTAACTCAGGAATCTCATTCACCTGGTGACTCCTTTGCTGTCAAATAAAACAAAGTGCTCAATAATTTGTTTATCTACATTTATTAGTAGTTCTTATATCACACTCAAAATATTTGCCTCTTTAATTCCCATCCAGTTGGTGGAGATTTCTTTTCATTGGAATAAAGTCTACTTTTCATTTCCCACATATAAAAAGACTTGATGAGATTTTTAATATCACCTTTAAATTCCCCACTTATAACATTCTAGATGTTTTGGTTTTGATTTTATTCTATCATTTAAAAAAATACTGTCTAGAAAATTCTTTTCTGCACATATTTCAGACTGTGAATATATCTTTAAAAATATAATGTCAGTATTAAGGAATAATATTTGTCAATTTACTGCTTTATTTTCCTAGAAGTCAACATCCTAAAATCACATATTGTCCATTTGATATTTCAAGTTCAGAATACTTCATTATGCCAAAATTTGGACCCTCAAGCCGTTTATCATTGAAATAGTTACACTTATTTGATTGGTAATGATGCCTTTCTCAACAAGAGCATTTTTTTTTTTGCCATAGATAAAAACAAGTGTGCAAGCTGAGCATGGTGGATCCTGCCTGTAATCTTAGCAGTTTAGGAGGCTGAGCCAGAAGATTTCAAGCTCAAGGCAGTCTGGGAAATTTAAAGAGACCCTATGTTTAAAATAAAGAGGACTGCTGCAGATATGGCTCATAAGTAGAGCATCCCTGTGGTCAATTCACAGTACCATACACACAAAACAGATTGTGCAAACATATCTGTCTTTTATAAGAAGATTTAATCTTTATGATTATTATTGACATATATATCACATACATTTATACTATGCATTGTGACATTTTGAAACATCTATACATTGTGGAATAACTATATTGAACATATGCATTTAATTAACATATGCATTGCCTTTTATATTTACCTTTTTGTGGTGTAAACATATAAAAGGTCCTATCTTAGCCATTTTCAATAATGCAATATAGGTTAGTTATTAAGTAGTTAGCGTGTGGTACAGCAGATTCATAAACTTACTCCTTATATCTAATACAAGTTTTGTATCATTGATCAGTATTTTCCCAATCTCCTTCCCCATCTCACCCCTGCCATCTGACAGTCACCATTCTACTCTGCTTTTATGAATTAGATTATTTTAGATTCCAGAGTCTAAGTGAGATGATGCAGGATTTGTCTTTCTGTGCCTGCTGTACTTTACACATGTCCTCCAGGTGGTCCATATAAGTGGCAAAGAATAGTATATATTTTCTTCTTTAAGGCTGAATAGTATTTAGTTGTGTATGTATACCACATGTATTTATCTATTTGTATACTTTATCTATTTGTTTCTTTGTGGAAATTTAGATTAACTCCATATCTTGGCTATTGTGAACAGTGCTATTATGAACATGGGAATACAGATAATTCTTCAGAGTATTGATTTCATTACCACTGGATATATACTCAAAAATGAGATTCCTAAATCACATGGTAGTTTCATTTTTTCATTTCTCGAGGAGACCCCATATCATTTCTCATAATGGTTATGTGAATTTACATTCCTATCAGCAGTGTACAAGGAAGGGTTCCTTTTGCTCCATATCGTTGGCAGAATGTGTTACATTTTATCTTCTTATAAAAGCCACTCTAACAAATGTGAGGCACTATTTTTTTGTGAGTTTAATTTGTATTTCCCTAATGGGTAGTGATGTTAAGCATTTTTTCATAAACTTGTTGGCTATTTGTATTTTTGGAGAAATGTCGATTTGGGTTATTTGCTTACTTTTATACATGTCTTAAATATTTTATTCAAAAATAAAATTTATACAAATACAATTTTTGTCAATATTTGATGTAGGACTAACACTTTTTTTCTAGTGTGGATCCACAGATTAAGTTTCCATGTTAACTTTTGTTCATACTTTAGAGATTTTGTTTTCTTTCTGTGCATGTTTTTTAAAATATATATACACATATATTTTAAATTTTTAGTTAACACATAGTATTTCTTTTGCTCATGTTTCAGTTGGGTTACTTGGGCATTTATTACTTTTGTGGGTTTATTTGCTGTTGAGTTGTTTGAGTGTCTTATATAGTTTGAATATTAATCCCTTATTAAATGTATGATTAGAAAATATTTTCTATCATTTCTTAGGATGTCTCTTCACTCTGTTCATTTTTTACTTTGCTATGCAAAAGCTTTTTAGTTTAATGTAATCTCATTTGTTTATTTAGGTTTTTGTTGCCTGTGATTTAGGGATTATATTCAAAAATAATTTCACAGAATAATAACAGGAAATTTTCTTCTATGTTTACTTTTGGTAGTTTTACAGTTTTAAATCTTACATTTATGTCTTTAATCTATTTTGAATTGATGTTTTTGATATTTATAGAATGAGGGTCTAATTTGCCTTCCTCATGTGAATGTCAAGCATCATTTATTAAAGAGATTGCCTTTCCCCATTATATATACATATACATATATATATGTATATATAATGGGAAAAATATATACATATATTGGGGGGAGAGTACCGAGGATTGAACTCAGGGGTATTCAATCACTGAGCCACATCCCCAGCCCTAGTTTGTATTTTATTTAGAGACAGGGTCTTACTGAGTTGTTTAGTATCTCACTTGTGCTGAGACTGTCTTTGAATCTGCCATCTTTCTTCCTTAGGCTCCCAATCCACTGAGATTACAGGCATGTGTCACCACACCTGGTCTCATTATATGTTTTTAACTTTTGTGTCAAAAAGGAAGTGACTGTAAAATCATGGATTTATTTCTGGTATCTCAGCTCCATTGGTCGATGTGTCCTTTTTGTGTCAGGACCATACTTTTCAAGGTGATACTTTTGGAAGCTACAATTTTTTTTGTATGGAATTAGAGTTTATATCCAAGTTGACCTTAAAAATATACAAAGATGTTTTTCTGGCTTCTTTATATTTTATCATCATGGTTCAACTCTTACAAAATTGTGTAAGTCTATTCAGTTACACTGTATTTTAATTATCATTTTCCTGATAGTTTATGCAATTTAGCTCAATATAATTTCTTTTTAATTACCATGAATGTAAATTTTCTATATTTTATTTTCTATATCTTTATTATTTTCATATACTATATATGTTTATCTAAACATCTATATCCACAATATGAATAGGTAGTGGTCATAAAAGATAAACTTTAGATTCTAACAAAATTCAAAATGTACTACAAATCCATCATAAAGTTTATTCAGTTTCATTCATACCACTTACAATATTTGGATATTTAAGTTTAACTCCCCAATTATTTCCTAGTACATAAATATATTTAGGTGATTTCAAAACAGAAAACATCCTTTCACTGGACTTTATTTAGTAAATGCTCTTTAACACATTTCTGAATCAGGCAATCTAAAATAGAGCTGTGCATTCTGTCACCCATTTACATCATGTATTCTTTCTCTGAATTTATCTTCTGGAAATTCATTTGTTTTTTTCCATGATTTCTTCCTCTTGACTCTCATAGTTATGTGACTTTGCCATATTCTTGAAGACTACTTGATGTTTCATAGAACAAATTCCTAAGAAACCAACCATCTGTAAATAAATCAGGGGCTAGCTGAATTTCTGAATAAATGTTTGTTATGTTGCCATCTATCTGAGTGACAGAATGTGAAACTGTTTAAAATTATGAAACAATCATCCAGAGCAAGTAGGTATTTTGAAAAATGCTAATTCTCTAACACTAGATTACAGGCACCATGACAGTTTTGGCAGATTAAAACAACTGAGTTATAGTATCTAAAAACATTGATATCAAAAGAAGAAAGTGAGGCTTGTATTGCTTAACAGTAGAATTTGTAAGGAAAAACATTTGAAATAAAATAGTCCTTTAAAATTTCAAAATATGAGTCAGGTACAGCGGTGCATTCCTGTAATCTCAGTGACTCTGGAGATTCAGGCAGGAGGATTCTAAGTTCAAGGCAGTTCTCAGCAATTTAATGAATCCTGTCTCAGATTTAAAAAATAAAATAAAATGGAGATATAGCTCAGTGATAAAAAGTATTGTATTAATTTACCAGTACAATAAATGAATGAATGAATAAATAAATAGATAAATACTTCAAATACTCAAAATTGTCTTGGAAAATTTTGAAACTTCAGTGTTTTTTTAAAAAATATAACTAATAGAAAAAATTAGATGAAACATTTTCCTTATTTTATTAATGTTTTAAATGTTCAAAAGCATATGTAGTTAAACATTAGTGAAAAGTATTTTAAGAAATAATCCACCTGTATAAGAATGTAGATGTGGTTAGTGATAATCACAACAATAGTAATTGCTGCCATTTATTAAGTAATTGCTAAATGCCAGAAATTTGACATTCAGGTAAATTATAGAGGATAAATAGATAAACAACAAATATACATATATGTGTGAATGTAGGAATGCATTCTCATTTAACCCTATATGGCTACACATGCGGACAGAAGCCAGTAGAAAACACATAAAGGATCTTTATTTCTTTCAGATTATGCACAAAGCCAAATGATGACTCATATAATATATATGGAAAACACATAGGGCATGCAGAACGTTTAAGGCACTGTCACACTTGTTTATATGTCATAAATGTGGTCAAGAGCATCCTTTCAAAATTTGTTTTACTGGCTGGTGCATGCATGTAATCCCAGTGGCTCATGAAGTTGAGGGAGGAGGAATGAGTTCAAAGCCAATCTCAGCACAATTCACAATAGCTAAACTGTGGAACCAACCTAGATGCCCTTCAACAGATGAATGGATAAAAAAAAAATGTGGCATATATATATATATATACACAATGTAATATTACTCAGCAGTAAAAGAGAATAAGATCATGGCATATGAAGGTAAATGGATGGAGTTAGAGAAAATAATGCTAAGTGAAGTTAGCCAACCCCCCAAAATCAAATGCCAAATGTTTTCTCTGATATAAGGAAGCTGATTCATAGTGCAATAGGGAGAGGGAACATGGGAGGAATAGAGGAACTCTAGATACAGCAGAGGGCTGGGAGGGTAAGAGAGGGGGCAGGTGGTTAGCAATGATGGCGGGATGTGATGGACATCATTATCCAAAGTACACGTATGAAGACATAAATTGGTGTGAATATACTTTGTATACAACCAGAGATATGAAAAATTGTGCTCTGTATGTGTAATAAGAATTGTAATGCATTCTGCTGTCATATATAAATAATTTTTTTTAAAGCCAGCCTCTGCAAAAGCAAGTTGCTAAGCAACTCAGTGAGACCCAGTAAATAAAGTAAATAAAGTTGGAATGTGGCCCCTGAGTTCAATTCCTGGTACCACCACTCCCCTCCTCTGCCAAAAAAAAAAAAAAATGTTTTTACTGTAGCTGTCCACCATCTTCATTTTATTTATACGGTCTAATTTACTTTCATCACATTTCATTATTAAAAGTAAGTTCAAATAAAATTTACTCAATTCCCAACTTTATAGGAGAGGAAAGAAACAGAAAGTTCACAGGGTCCAAAATAATGATTACGATTTGAATCCACATCTGCTAATTGTTGAGTGTAGGTACAATGCTGCCCCATTTCAACTTAATTCTACATGTGGAACTGTGCAAAATATTGCATGTGACACAGATAAAAAAAAAGGCAGCTGCCAAAAAAGTCAGTAAAAATAAAGTAAGAGACAATTATATGTAACAATAATATTTGAACTTGGATGGTTTGTAAGAAAGTAACAGAACAAATTCAGGCAGGGTTCAGAGTTCTGGCAATGTTACAAAGACCTCAACTGTCAAATAGTGACAGTTAACTGCTTTCTTTCTAAATCTATGTCTGTTTCTTAACCAAGCATATTCAGAAATTATTGGACACAGTTGAAAAATACTGGATGTAGTGGGCATTTTTATATTTCTTCTGACTTTAGTGTAAACGTCATGATTATATCCATTTATGTGAGATATGGGATTTTGTACTGTTATTTAAAAAAATAAACATAGAAATGTGTGTGTAATCCTAAGAAAGTACTGAACTCAATTCTTGGTGTCTGTTTAGAATTTATGTTGAATTTTGACAAGTGCTTCTTCAGCCTCTTCAAAGATGACTAGATATTTTTTTCTTAGATCTGTTAATATGGTTAATTTTACTAATTTACTGATATCAAAACAGCCTTATAGTTGTGGAGTATACACTTCACTGCTGCAATGCTCTTGAATGTGCCTCTAAATTGTTTATTTATGATTTGTTTCAGACTGCTGCAATGATATTTATGTTAACACAGTTTACTAATTTTTAATATAGTCTTCATTATTCTTTCTTAGCAATATTTCACTTGTTTCCCTAAAATAATTTATGATATTTCTTTCTTTGGTATGTTCAGGGACAATGAAGCAACATTGATATTATTCTTAAATAGTCTTGTTGACTTTCTTTATGAAAATACTTGACCCTGATATACTGAAGGTACTGAAGGTGTTTTTTGTTTGTGTTTTGTTTATATTTCAACTTCAGAAAATTGAAAATCTTTATTTTTTAGGTTCTATTAAATATTTTATTATCAGTTATTTTTTACAATGTCTTCCAAATCTAGCATTCTAGGATTTTTTTAACCTGGTTGTATACAAAGTATATTCACACCATATTCACATTTGTGTCTTCATACACATACTTTGGATAATAATGACCATCACATTACACCATCCTTTCTAACCCCATACACCATCCCTTCCCCACCCACCCCTCTGCCCTATCTAGAGTTCCTCTATCCTCCCACACTCCCTCTCCCCCTCCCACTATGAATCAGCCCCCTTATATCAAAGAAAACATTTAGCATTTGTTTTTTTGGGATTGGCTAACTTCAATTAGCATTATCTTCTCTAACTCTATCCATTTACCTGCATATGCCATGATTCTATTCTCTTTTGTTGCTGAGTAATATTCCATTGTGTATATATGCCAAATTTTTTATTTATTCATCCATTGAAGGGCATCTAAGTTGGTTCCACAGTTTAGCTATTGTGAATTGGTTTGCTATAAATATTGAAGTGGCTGTGTCCTTGTAGTATGCTGTTTTAAAGTCCTTTGGATATAGACTGAGGAGAGGGATAGATGGATCAAATGGTTCCATTCCCAATTTTCCAAGAAATCTCCATACTGATTTCCATATTGGCTGCACCAATTTGCAGTCCCACCAGCATTGTAAGAGTGTACCTTTTTCCCCACATCCTTGCCAACACTTATTGTTGTTTGTATACATAATAGCTGCCATTATGATTGGAGTGAGATGAAATCTTAGAGTGGTTTTGATTTGCGTTTCTCTAATTGCTAACAATGATGAACATTTTTCATATATTTTGTTGCTTGATTGTATATTATCTTCTGAGAAGTGTCTCTTCAGTTCCTTGGTCCATTTATTGATAGGGTTATTTGTTATTTTGTTGTTTAGATTTTTGAGTTCTTTATATACCCTAGAGATTAGTGCTCTATCTGATATATGAGCAATAAAGATTTGCTTTCAAGATATAGGCTGTCTATTCACCTCACAGATATTTCTTTTGCTGACAAGAAGGTTTTTAGTTTGAGTATATCCCCTTTATTGATTCTTGATTTTATTTCTTGCACCACAGGAGTCTTAATTAAGGAAGTTGGGGCCTAATCCCACATGGTGGATATTAGGGCCTCCTTTTTCTTCTATTAAACACAGGTTCTCTGATTGTATTCCTAGGTCCTTGATCCATTTTGAGTTGAGTTTTGTGCATGGTGATAGATATGGGTTTAATTTCATTTTGTTGCATATGGATTTTCCAGTTTTCCTAGCACCATTTGTTGAAGAGGCTATCTTTTCTCCAATGCGTGTTTTGGCACCTTTGTCTAATATAAGATAATTGTAATTTTGTGGGTTAGTTTTTTCACACAAAGTTATTACTAAAACACATGTGTTATTAAAATAAAATCTTTGGCAAATTTCTATCAATTTTAATTAAAACATTACATGTGTTACATGTGCACCACATAAAAATAAATAAATAAATGTATTGTGTTCAACTATAACTAAAAAAAAAAATATTATAAAAAAAGGAGTACACATGCTGATTCTTTCTACTATGCTACTTAGAGCTTGATAGAAATAAGATATCCATAAACAAGCAGTTGAAAAGGGAGTGTCAGTGACAAGTATTTAGACCTCTAGGCCACCAATAAATATTATCAGAGTGATTTAAGAATCAAATTATTTTCACAAAGATAGGGTAAAACAATTTTGCCTAGAACCAAGATTGCCTAAACATTGCAAGTGTTTTACATGTAATACAAGTAAAGGTAGGGGGATAAACAATCACCTCCTGTGGTAAATGTGTGATGTGTGTGTGTGTGACGAATTGCTGTGTGTGTGTCTGTGTGTGTGTGTCTGACAAAAAATCAGTATTGTGAGTAGCACTATAGATCAAGAACACATTAACCCACATTTCAGTAAATTAAATAGAGAAGCATTTAGAAAAGAATAGGAGGAAATATAACAACAGGAATCACGGTGGGAAAATGTGAAAACATAACCAGACTCTCTTACTAGAGAAAATGCAAAAATGGAGGTAGTATTGCTGAGGTAAATACTAAAGTGGTGCTGAATCAAAATTTATAACACTACAGGGGAAACATCTACTAAGAAAATATCATAACTCTTAAAGCGTTCCAAAGGCCAAAATTTTTAGCACATTTTGTTTTGTTTATTCTTTGTCACCCTATTTCCATACTTCTTTGGCTTAAAAATCTCAAATATTCTTAATCAGTTTGCCCTAAATAAAATACATCCTTCTCAAGTAACTTAAAAAGAATGGTCATTAGGTACTGATCTGTTCAAATCTAAATTTACCTAGAGTAGGTACAACTCTGCCTTTCATTCTAAAACACAAAAATATTTTTTTTCATTAATTTAAAATGTAGGCTCTCCAAACATGGATCGATCCATCTCCTTCTGATTTTCCTTGTATATTGTTCTGTCATTTATCACTACTTCCTCTATTTCCATCTGCATTGCTAGCATTTTCTCCACATATAAAATGCACAAACACAGAAATTTTTTTCTTAGATCTAGAAAACTTTCTAACTATCGGCCTATGGCATTTCCTGACATAATGAATATTTTGCAAGAGTATTTAGTTTAAATATTTACTTCCACAATTCTCATTCACTTATAAACTATATCTTCTCACTTTAAGAATCATGAAAATGTGCATTCTAAAATTACCAATGATCTCCTGCTTTAGTCAAGACTACTTTAGTCCTCATTCCATGTGATGTCTGCACAAAATGCGAAATTGTAGATAATTCTCTATATTTTAAAACTCTCCCCTTTTTTAATGTGTCTTTTCATATTTTTATTTCATAAAATTTTGCTCTAGCTCATTCCTTTTTTATTGTATATTTGTTAAATATCTTTCACAAATGTCATAGTTTGGATCTGGAATGTCCCTAAAGTCTTTCTTATGGAAAGCTGTATACCTTCCTTCCAGCTGGTGGTGTTATGGGGAGGTAATGGAAACTTCATGAGGAGATGGGGCCTCAAGGGAAGGACCAGATCATTGAGTGCATAACTTTGAAAGATTTGTTTTGTCCCTGGCCCCTTGTGTATTTCCTCCCTCCCTGCTTCTCTCCCTACCCCTGCCCTCTACTCCCCCACCACAGAGGTAAGGAGTCTTGGTCCTCCATGCTCTCTCCATGGTGATGTTTGGCCTCACATTAGGCCCAAAACAATGAGACCAAGTGATCATATCATAGACTGGACCAAAACCTCCAAAATCATCAGTCAAAATAAAGTTTTTCTCATTTAAGGTGTTTTTTCTAGGGTATTTTTTTAATAGCAACAAAAAAGCTAACTAAGCACACCAATGCTGGGAGCCATTAGCCAAGTAGGTATGACAATTTCCTTGCCAGCGTACCCCATGTTGCAGTGACATTGAATGAAAGTGACCTTGCTCAAGGACCAAGGCGGATTAGGGTGTTCCCGGTTTTAAGATAATCCTGTTTAGGGCGTTCCCAGTTTAGATTCCAGGTTTAAGGTTTAAGATTATTCCTGCTGGGAATAGGGCGTATCCTGCTGCCTGAGTTCCCCTTGAGTTCTCATGGGATTTAGACAGTATATTTTGGGAGATAGAAGCCCAGTAGAGGTGGATTTGTGCAGAGAACGTGGATTTCCCCAGAACGTGATTGTAGACGGCTGGTGTGAGTTCGGGAATAAAGAGTTGCTGTTTGAATCTACAAGCTGTGTGGTGGCTCGTGATTGTGTGCCCAGCCAGACTGTGGCACACCAAGTTTCTACCATTAATTTAATTTTCTTCTTAAGATACTCCCAAATCTGTATTTATATTTTCATTCCCTTGTCACATTCTAGTTATAAATCTTTTTTTCCCAGGAAATGGTGGACTCTGTCTGTATATACTGTGAAAAAATATATAATACAAAATAATATTTACTTCCCCCTCTCCATTCTCAATTTTTTTTTTGCTTACTGATACCAACTTCAATTATTTAATCATCTTTCACTTCTTCTTAACATCAAATTAATATTAAACAATGTCAGTCATATATAAATACAGTCTCTGCAATCTATTTTTATATTTCTATATATTATACCACTGTTTACTTTGGATCCTAATAATATTCTTTCTAAATCATTTCAGAAAACATGAGTGTTGTCTGTTTCCAAACCCTTTCACACACTATCACCATGGTACTTTCCCAAAGAAGTAAAATGAGTCCTGTCATTTTTTACATTAAAAATTATTTTGATTCCTATTTCCTCACGCCACATTCTAAACTCTTCAGTATGAAGCTACTTCATGTTCTGTCCTCCACCAGACTTATCAACACTTTGTACTTTCAATGTACTTACATCAACTCTTATCTCAAAGAACACCTTAGGACCCTAAATCATACCCGTCCTATGATTGCTGTCAGCCATTGTCCATAAGAAAATTTCTTCCCAGAATTTCCTGCTTTTCTTTTCTTTTGAAAATACCTACCCATTATTCATGAACCACTTCAGAGAAATGGCAATAAAATACCTCTCCTCAAATTCTCCAGATTGCACTGAATTATCTGTATGTAGTGTTCTCCAGTTACATTACCCAAATTTCAACAGAAGTTTTCACACTAAATTTCAATGATTTATGTAAAAATGAGCTCATTTATGTTATACACGTATAACATGTATATATAGTTAATATGCATATATATCTTAATTATGTCCTCTTTCTACACACACACACACACACACATACACACATACTTCTCATAATAATATGTTGATCAAAATTCTACACATTTCCATCAGTTTTTCAGTAAATTCAAGGTCCAGGGCACAATCTGAGAAATCTGTTTACACAATGATAAAAAGAATTTCTCAGTTAAATATCTATTTGATTCTGTCATAACTAATTTTCCTTCTGGAAAATACATAAATAATGACCTTAATATTGGGAAAATATAACTAAGAGTAAATAATAATTTTAAGAGAACAACCCTAATGAATTTAATTCATCTACTCCAAATGTCTTTCATAGGTAAAGACACATTTTAGAAAGAATACTAAACCACTTTCAGCAATATTTCAGATACTGGAAGGAAAGCAAATATCACAGATTAATAGGCATGTATCAGGGTAGCAGATTTTCTAAATAAGAAGCTACATCATTATTCATTAATTGGGTACTTTCTAAACTGGAGACTCTGTGATTATAATTTACAATATACAGTTGAGATAGACAAATATATATCATCCCTGATTTCAAGAAAATCATTATATATATTTTAAAAAAGAAAACATTTTTTGAGAAAGTTCAATATGGATATGCTTTTGATGGATTACATAGCAATTATCTGTTTAAAAACCAGTGATAGTATATCTAAATACAATATTAGGCCACATAGCACATTTGACCTACTTGTCAACATATAGTTCAGTATCTAATATTGTTTCTGAAAAAAATATTAGAATGGATAATCTCAATGAGAACTTATAAATGCTTATAAGAAGATACATTAATTATTATAAAGTTAAAATAGTTACCAGACTGTATGTTGAGCCAACCTAATTCCCACTTAACTGGTAATACTGGTGTCTCAAGGGAATACAATAAAAAACTCAATTCCAAAAAATCATGTTATTTCATGTTAATGGTATATGATGAACTAAATGAAAGGACAGTGGATTAAACATTTGATGAATAATTTTATTCAGGGTTCTGATCAATGGGTCAATATCAGCTTGGAACTAATGGAGGTAATGTATAAATGGGACATAAAAGTATTTTGGTGGGGGTATAATAGATTATTGTTCCACAAATATTCACTCATTCTATGACAGGTTCACAGTGGAAATATAATTCTCTTTATGAAGTTGGGCTGAGTCACAAGGCTTCTTTTGGTCTCATGGTGAGTAAAACATATTTCTTCACCCTAGCTTTTCATCCCAATTGTGTGACTTAGTGAATAAGATGCGAGTAGATAAAAAAGAGTGATGACGACTGCTTTGTACAGTTGGTCTATACTTTTGTTTTTCTATTGCTATAAAAAAAAAACATGCCTAGGTTATTCTACCTGTCCAACATAATATATATATATATGATGGATATGTTATATATATATTTTTTCTTCTCTGATATTAATAGAACATATCCACTGTAGCCCACTGGTTCTGGTCCAAGGAGGGTCATGGAAATGTGGAGCAGATTAGAACCAACATGCATTCCAGCCAAACTCACACTAAATCAACAGAATCCCAGTTAATCCATGGATGTATGAGCAAGAATAAATGAGATTTTAGGATGTTTTATCATATAGTGGTCACTAGCTAATAGAGTTAGGCACAACCAGTAATTTACAGAAAATGAAATAGAATAAAACCAAATAGAACAGAAAATATCAGAATGGTTAATTCACAGCAGGAATAAAAATTTAATTATTAAACCTAATTGAATTTAGGCATACATAAATATTTAAGTATACACATGTGTTCTGGGTCACAAAATAAAATATTGTTCCTTCCGTGTTTCATGACTTTTTTTAAAAAACTGAAAATTGCTGACCTGAATAAAATTCCTTAAATATGCCACAGTACTCCCATTAACCCAACCTATTCCACACTTTTTAACCAGTTGAGTAAGATATAGAATGAGTGTTCATCAACTTTATAATACTGAAACTGTAGGAGAAATCCTTTGAACAAAATTTTAGAATTACAAACTATGCTCTTTCATCATTCCCAAGGAAAGAGATTTAGGTAACAACTGAAAGTAAATTTATAAGGCAGTATAACCATTATGATATCTCATTGAGTCACATAAAGTACCAGTGGAAATACATATCAGAGATAAGTGACAATAGTCTAGCTTTACTCTTCCTGGGGGTGGGTCATATATAACATATTATATTCAATTTAAAACACTAAGATATGATATTTTAAAATCTCTCATTTGATTGAATGCATAGTTAGTGACATAGTTTCAAGCCAGATAATGGGAAGAATGTCATAATCAACCAGAAGAGCTTTGCAACTAGCAGGATGAACTCACTGGGCAAGTGTATGAAGATGGATTTTTTTTTGTGCAAGGTGGATAAGACTTCTTTTGTATGATGATAGAGTAGCATGATACAGATTGCTTATCACAAAGTTTAATTATATGGATGGTCAGAGACAAGTAGAATTGGGGTATTTAGTCAAAATAGAAACACTGGTAGAGAGTCATCAGCACATTTATTCAATTTGATGGATAAGCTTTCTTTGGGTGATATGATTCCCAAGTTATTTTAATTATATGTCTAAGGAATACTAAACTATAAGAAAAGTGGATAAGAAAATCTCTAGAAAGGAAGTGTGGAAAAATAGTTAATTGCCTTAATTTTTTAAAAAAATGGAGTGTAGATTAACAAGAAAGGAAGAAGCAGAGGCTTTGAGAAGTACAGGGTAAACACCTCTCAAAAGTTAGTGAGAACAACAAATTTTTGAACTGGAGTAAATGACAAGGTCCTTAATAAAGAGACACCAACTGTTGCAACAGTTCAGAACATCAAAAGCCCTTGAAGAATTCAGGGTGCCTGTAAATTAGTACAGCCCCCCCCCCCCCCAAAGGCTGTATGGAGGATCCCCAAGAGAGGAATTAACATAAGATACAGCAATTCACTCCTGGATATACATCCAAGAACATGAAATCAGCATGTCAAAGAAATCCATTTGCATTCCCATTATTGTTGGGATACCATTTACAACCAAAGTTTCCATCAACTGATAAACAGATAAAGGCAATGTGGTATTTATACACAATAGAAAGCTATTAGTTTGTAAAAAAAAAAAAATGATGAAATTCTGTCATTCACAACAATATTAATGGAACTGAAGATCATTATGTTAAGTAAAATAATCCAGGCACAAAATGAGAAGAATTACATGATCACACTCAAGTGTGGTTTAAGTCAGCTTTTTCACTGCTGTGACTAAAGGACTCAACCAGAACAATTGTAGGGGAGGAAAAGTGTATTTGAAGGTTTAGGATTTCAGAGGTCTCAGCCATGAACAGCCCAGTCCAATCCTCCGGGCTCAAGGTGAGTCAAGACATCATGGCAGAAGCCTGTGGTGAAGGGAAGCAGCTCATGTGGTGGTCAGAAAGCATAGAGAGGCTTCACTACAAAATATATACTGTATAACCACACCCCCAATTCCTACCTCCTCCAACCACACCTTACCACTTCAATTTCCACTGTTAATCCCTATCAAGAGATTAAGTCAGATTTGGTTAGACTTTTATGAGCCAATCATTTCTCTTGTGAACATTCTTGCATTGTCTCATGAGCTTTTGGGGGACACCTCATATCCAAACCAAAACAATTGTGGAATCTGAAAATGTTGATCTCACAGAAATAGAGAGTAGAATTATGGTTACTAGACACTGGAGAGAGTATAGGAAGATGGAGGAGGAAAGGTTGATCAATCAACACTAAGTTTTAGTTAGATAGGAGCAAGAAGTTCTGGTGTTCTATTCCATAGGAGGATGACTATACTTAATAATAATGTACTGCATTAAAAAAAAGTTAGCATTGACAGGGCTGGGATTGTGGCTCAGCGGTAGAGTGAGCCACATGCACATGCAAGGCCCTGGGTTCGATCCTCAGCACCATCACATTAAAAAAATAAATAAATAAAATAAAGGTATTGTGTCTAACTACAACTAAAAAAAAAAAAAAATTAAAAAAAAAAAAAAACCTTGGGCTGGGGATGTGGCTCAAGCAGTGTACCGCACTAGCCTGGCATGTGCGTTCGATTCTCAAAACCACATAAAAATCAAATAAAGATATTATGTCCACCTAAAACTAAAAAATAAATAAATTAAAAATAAAAGATTTAGCATTGGGGCTGGGGTTGTGGTTCAGTGGTAGAGTGCTTACCTGGCATGCATGAGGCACCTGGTTTGATCCTCAGCACCATATAAAAATAAAATAAAGGTAGGTATGTGTCCACCTATAACTAAAAAATATTTTTTTAAAAAAGTTAGCAGACAGGATTTGTAATTTTTTTTTACCATGAAGATACAATAAATAAGGAGAGAGAGATATTCATCCTATTTGACCATTGCACAATATATGCATGAATCAAAACATGGCATAGTATCTCATAAACACATGCTAGTTTTATAATTCAGTTAAAATTGTTAACTCAAGAAAATTCAGAATATAGGCTTATTTTATTTTTTAAAATTGTCATTTTTGATATGTACCCTTTAAATGTGAATATTTAGAACTGTCCTGAGGGTTAGCCTTTTAATGACCATCTTAGGTCATGCACATCTACCTACTAAAGAAATCATAAATTAAAAAATGATTAGGATCAATTTTGCTAGCTACTTATCTGTTAATGTACCTTGAACAGTGTTTTGCTGGAAATTTCTGAGGAACATAATATGAGACACATATTCCTTGTAACAGTTATTCTTAGGAGCTATTGTGGACCTTGGAGATCATTTAGTGTAACTGTCTTCCAAAATCAGAATACCACCTAAACTCCTCATAGGTATTCATCCTTCCTCTGCTTTAGTAACATCAGTTACTTGGTTTCAATTGGCATGCACTGTTAGTCAATTATATGGATAAAATGTATTCTTTAATTTTATAATTAAGTTTCATTTAAATCCAGTTTGTAAACTTTCACTAAATCAGTCTTCTAAGTCACTAAAATATATCCTAAAGGTGAAGAATAAAATCAATATACTCAAATAAAAACTAAAATTTGCAATTTAGTTTTCTTACTTGCCATTCTGAGTGTATTGTGCTAATAAAAGGGAATTTCTCCAGCTTATATCCTGATAGCAAGATCCATTTTTCAAAACAGTGGTTCTCAGTCCTTTATAAATCATTGAAAAGCTAATTCTATAATTTGAAAAATGTTGAAATCTGTGGACATTTATCTCAGAAAAAAAATGATCATAAAATTATGATTTGTACATGCTGTGAGTAGAATGGCAAATTGACTGAATTCATTTGTGAACCTGGAGTTAAGAGTCCCTGCTTTAGATAGACAGAATTGAAATCTTCCCACCACGTCAGTTTAGGGAGAGATTAATCTACCTGTGCAGAGGATCATTTCTAATTTCTCTCCTTAGGCCATCCCTTGGTTCCTCTGAATTTACATTTTTGAGATAAGTCATGGTATTTACCAACATGAAGATTTAATAGGGCACCGTATTATTACTGGCTCTAAATAACTTTGCCATAAACTTATTCAGGCAAAATAGCTTTTCTTTTGTTCCTAATGTGAAGAATTGAAAACTTCAAAATGGAGCAGAAGTTGGACCAAAGTGAAGTATCATCCAGATGTAAACACAGAAACCTATTTTAGTTCCTTGCTAGTCAATAATTATTACAAAAGTGATTCTAGATCTGAATACATGCCTTTTGCTGTTTAAAAAACAGTAAAATGAGAATTAAAAAGTAAATTTGTAATATCAGGAAAATGAATTTTCACTCAAAAACACAATTAACGACAGTCATATTTATTCTTTAAATGAAGAGTTTATTAACCAGCTCCTTAGTCTCCCCTTTCCTTTGCAGATATAATGTAGAAAGCAAAGGTTGAGGCCAGAGGCACATCTCTATTGTTTGAGGAACATGCACTGAGGTATTATTTTGTTTTATTTGTTACATTTTAATACACAGTTTTCCAATCTTAAGACTTTGGTGGTAGAAATAGTTATTTATTTTTCCTACAATGAGAAAGTTTATTTTTATTTTCATTATCTTCTTAGAGTTCTGGAGGGCAAAGACAAGGAAGAGACAGGCAATAAAAGAAAAGAGGATTGGGAAACATAAAGCATGAGTAAATAGAAATGGTTTACAGGCTTAAGAAGACATATAAGCCAAGTATTTAATTTTAAGTTGTTTTTGTTACTGTACACAAACGCCCTTCTCCTCTCCAATGCCTGTTATAAATGGCAGGTTACAAAATCAAGGCCAAAGTATGGAGCAATCTATCTGGATTAACAGGATGTAGACAATAGGAACAGGTATGGGGAATGTGATAAGACTAGGAACATTGTGGAAGCCAGAACTTGTAGACTGAAATAATCATAAGAAAGTCAATACTGGAAAATGTCTAGAATACTTAAAACCAGATTAGAGTGTCAGCATTAACCACTGGGTTATATACAAACAAAAATCTACATGTGACATTAATTAATTTTATTAATATTCAAAAAAATCATTATTATTCATTAATAATCAAATTGTTAAAAATATTATTGTAGTTTTCTGAAATAATTTCAAAGTTCATCCTCAATAAAATAAAAAGCTCTCATGAGAAGTTTTTCTACAAGAGTCCAGGAAATAATTGTAAAAATAGTTCTTTTTTAGGCTCTACCAACAAATAAAGCTAAAAAACATGCAGAAAAATACTTTATCCCATTCAAAACTTTAATAAATAAAATTTCCCAAAAGGGTAAAATAAATGGATTTTTATAGATCTATATTCATCTATAATACATATCTTAGTATTAGGAGGTTTCTGGTAATGTCTTGTGCATGACAAGCTGTCTAGGGTCTTAAAAAATAAAGGCTTTGATATTCTATGAATATATTTAAATTAAAATATATTTGGATACATTATGCCATCTGTTTTATATGAAATACCCAGAATAGGTGAATCCATAGAGTTGGAAAGTAGGTTAGCTGAGAGTCTTCAGATTCTGAAGGGAGGGGAAAGTGGCTATTGACCGTTAATGTACACATAGTTTGTTCTTGGAGTGATGAAAATGTTCTGCCACTGGACAACAGTAAGGGCTGCATAACTCTATAAGTCTAATAAAAAACATTGAATTATATACTTTAAATGGAGAATCCTATGGTATGTGACTTATATTTCAAAAGGTGGCATAAAAATGTCAATAAACATCAGAAACATCAAAGTCAAGGCAAAAGCTTACAACACACTAACTTTGGGCATCTCATGACCACTGATTGCATCAAGAAATACAACAGTCATTACAAATGTCATTAAATATGCTCACTCTCAATTAAATGATTCAACATTCCTATCCTAAACTAAACTAAGAGTGAAAACACATTTGCAATAACAAAGAAATGAAAATATGAAAGATAGATACTTCTAAAAATACCATTACCATTCTTCAGTGTTTGGCCTTCAGAGTAGTTTAAACTCTATTTTCTGTGAAGTGCAAAGTTAACCCATGTTAACCTCAAAGAGTTTTGAATAAAATCAGCTTGGACTTCTTAGTTAGTTTTTAAATGTATGGAACTGTTAGGATGTGTATGCAAGCATGCTGATCTGATTGTGCATGTTAGCTATGTCCTCTACAAGACAGTTAACAATGTGCATTCAGATGGCATTTGTAAACAATTAAAAATTTAAATGACATTATATATATATATATATATGTATGTATCTATCTATCTATCTATATATGTGTGTGTATATATATTTACATATATATATATACACACACACATAGACACATATCTATATGAATTATTATATATATACACACCCACATACATTTTTCAATTGGGCCATATTGTCTTCAAAGAAGTATAATTCAAGTATTATCATCACTCTTCAATCTGTACTTTATTCACGAGGAGAATATTTTAATCACTCAACCTATAATATTTTCCTTGAGTCTGTTTCTCCATTTGTGTTTTAAGTGGTCTTTGTACAGTATATAGTGATCTCTGCAGAGAAAATAATAAATAACAAAAATGTCTTCTGTAACTGTTCACATTGAAGGGTTCTAAAATAGTAACCTAAATAGAATGAAGGACAGAGCAAGATGGAAGCTGCATCTTGTTTTACTCAGATGTTACTAAAGGACCAACCAAAACAATTATAGAGGAGAAAAAGTTAATTTAGGGACTCATGGTTTCAGAGCACTCAACCCACAGACAGTAGACTCCATTCCTCAGGCTCAAGGTGAAGCAGGACATCATGGCAAAAGAGTATGTCAGAGGGAAGCAGCCCACAAGATGATCAAGAAACCAAGAGAGAGACTCCACTCTCCAGATCCAAAATACATATCCCATAGCCTCACCCCCAATGAACCCATCCTCCAGCCACATCCAACCTGCCTCCAGTTACCACTCAGTTTGTCACATGATAGATCAATTCTTGCATTGTCTCACAAGTGAGCTTTTGGAGGACACCTCACATCCAAACCATGACACATCTCTTTCTAAATATCACTTCTTGGGTATACTTACTTCAGAAATATATCAGAATGATTAATTATGGAGACAGGAGAGGAACAGATACTCTTTGATACTACAAAGACCAATTATTGTGGGTGTGTTGGGTCTATAGCTGTTCTTTCTTTGACAATTATAAAGTGTATATAAAGTATCAACCAGTTTTAGATTATTAGGAATACAGTCACATTCATTCTCCTCTATTTGGCCAAGTGACAAAGGCAAGTTTCCCCTTTGCTACACTATAGGTGTACTTTCTAAAATGAAGCATTGAGAAAGGATAAAAGAAGAAAATAACTTCGAAATTCTTCATGTCCAGAAAGAATTGGGATTTCAGTATGTAGTAAGTAAAGCGGAAGACCTATACCCACCTAACCAGATTATGCAACAATTTTCCATCAACATCTCTAGCACCATGAAAAATACATTAATACCCAGACTTCAAGTATACAAAATAGTTACAAATATATGTATTGCCATATCTTTAATTTTTCATTTTTGCTTTTGGCATTATAAGTATTAAATATCTTATTTAAAACAATTACTTCTCCTCATGCTCAAAGCCATTCATACACACACACACACACACACCCTTACATGCACACAGAGGTACAGAAGAATGCACACCTGCACATATATGCATATATGCATCTACATACATATAGAAACATACATGTACACAGGCAAGATGCCTTGCCAAAGTTTTGAATTTTTATTATAACTATTTTATTATAATTATTATTGTTATTATTATTATTATTACTTGTGAGATCAATAGAATGCTTTCTTTCTTACTGGACATTGCCTTTTGAGTGAATATTGCTGAGTTCCAAACCTAGCATTCACTCCTAATAGCTTCAGTGTGCACAAATTAAAGCCCAACATACTTTAGCTTTTTCTAGCTTGAATAAAAATGAAATAAGTAATTTTCGTCTAAAATGAATTTGTGTCCACACCTTGATTATACCACCAGTCCACCATAACATATAAGTCAATCATGTCAAGTTCGAGTGTGACCTTCATGAATCCTGCTCTCAGGCCCTCACCAGAGGAGGTAAGAGTGGGCCACACTACATGTTTGCTGTCATGTGCTTTTTCTAAGCATGTCATGGCTGTAAACATTTTCTCAGAATGATAATTGAAACTGGCTGCCATTTATCTTTTGTTGGGGCACACATGTAATTATGTTACAGGAATTCAATTTTAGACAACAATGATCCATTATTTCAGTGTAGACAGTTTCCTAACTTAAATATTGAAGATTAATAGACATCAATAATTAATGAAGTGATTTGAATAATTTTTTTGGCACCAGGAATTTAACCTAGGGGTACTTAGCCATTGAGCCATGTACTCAACCATTTATTTATTAATTTGTTTGTTATTTGTTTATTTTTTATTGTGAGACTGTTTCTTACTAAGTTGCTGAGGGCCTTGAAAAATTGCTGTGGCTGGCTTCAAACTTGTGATTCTCCTGTCTCAGCCTCTGGAACTGCTATGAGTATAGGCATGTGCCACCTTGCACTGCCATTTGAATAATTTTAGGAAATAAATTTAAATGTCAAATATGATGAGGTGACATCATGTACATATATGCACACATATGCATAAATATTTGTGTATGTACATAATGTGTATACACATATGAACATAGTATATATGCATATGTCCAAGTACTTACTGTACATACATATATAAATATGTATATACACACATACATATACATATTCACTCTCAGAAAACATTAAAATTATACAAGTTTTAATTACCAAACACATGTATTGTTGGTAAAAATAATGAATTTTATAAGAATCATTAAAAAATAATTTGCAAAGGATTATTTTTTCCTCATATTAATGTATGTTCCCTTTTTAAAACACAGTAAATGATGATAAAACCATCATCACAATATTTATCTTGGTAAACTCAATGATTTAAATTCTGGTGTTAGATATTGTTTGGTGAAAGGTTGGTAAATTTTTAGATATTTTATTAACCTTGTTAAACTTCTAATGTAAACCTTTTGGATTATTTTGCTTTTGTTTTAAGTATATTCCTTCTTGGTTTTGAAAATAAAAATAATAATATTAAGACAAATGATGCATTTCCTTAATTATTAAATGAGTGTAGATACTGTATTCAAAGCTTTGCAATATCAGTAGAATACCTAACATTAAAAAAGGACTTGGAAGTTCAATTAGTTAATTTTTAGGTAAGAACCATTTTCTTTATTTTTAAAAATTAAAGTTCTGATGAATGATTTATTTATTATTATAGAAAAATTTTCTTAGATTTACATGAAGAGAAATATTCTTTGATATTTTTCTTAGCATAGAAACCAAAATATAATATAATATATAGCTTTTCTTAAGAGATGCTTAGCATCCTTATCCACATGTTATAGAACTTTCCCTGTGGGTATTGCATTCTTCCCTTATTTCCACATATTGACTTATTTGCATCTTGTCTTAAAAGTTAATCATCTTTATAAAAATATCCATAAAATCAGAAATAAAACCCCATACACTAATTAAAAATGTAGTTGTTTGGTCACTAATAACATCCTTCTATGGGATTAAACACATTTAGTTGAAAGTACTCTGTGTCTCTCTCTATTAAAGGTGAGGCACAAAACTATATTTCTCTGAAATTTCCTTTTCCATTTTTCTGTTCATTCCATAATTTTCTTGAAGAATTCTGAAGAATAATAATTATAAGTAATAATAATAAACCTAAAACGTGTAGATAGTATTTTATGTTCTCTGTGTTCTCATTGACACCTTATTTTTAATTTGACATTTTAAGACTATTAAATTCTGTTAGAAATGGCAATTTTATTAGCATTACATATTAATTATTTACTTTGTAAGAGAACCCGGTAGACTATATGCTGTATGCTTTGGAGATCTTGTTCTTGAAAGAAAATGATAATAAAATATCTCCTCACTATATACCTTGGCTATTAAATCTGAACTATAGACCTGGTTAGGGAATAGAAGTCATTAATTTGTATAATTTTACCAGTTTTGTTTGGCTCTGTTTTCATAAGATTTTATTATATAATCTAATAAGAAATCAGACATCTGGAGCTCTGTGTGCAAGGTGTAGACAAGGTGTGTATCTTAGGGATACAGTTCGGGTTTTCAAGGATCAATCATTCCCCTGCTGAAATTTCTAGATACAGGCCTGTTTTCCTCTCTAGCCACACTATTTTCCTGCAGGATTATATCTGCTCTCTAAATCTATTGTTAACTTTAGAATAATTACAAATATATACACATGCACATACATATTTTTGGTTTTCAGCCTTAGGTTTTAGATTTCTATTCTCTACCTGTTATCCTGTTCTCTACTTGGTCTGTTTATTTGAATGAGGTAGTATATACCTATCTTTGTATGTTGTTTTCTGCTTGCCTCTAAATCCTTCCCCTGACTTCTAACACAAGAATGTCTTTTACTTTTGGAATCTGCCTCAAATAAGCTGGACCAGTAAAGCTTGCCTATTTATTTATTTATTTATCTATCTATTTATTTATTTTTGAACAGGGAATTGAACTCAAGGGCACTTAACTACTGAGCTACATCTCCAGCCCATTTTTGTATTTTATTTAGATACAGGATCTCACTGAGTTGCTTAGGGCTCCATTAAGCTATTGAGGCTGGCTTTGAACTTGTGATTCTCCTGCCTCAGCCTCCCAAGCTGCTGGGATCACAGGTGTGTGCCACAGTGCCCAACCTGTGTCAGTAAACTTAATAACCATATTTGCCACCACAAAGGAGAACTGGATATATTAGAAAGGATTATCAATATGTATTGTGTAATCATCTATATCAGTATAACAAAATTGTTTAAATAAATCAAATATTTTTTACCAATTATGCTAGTATTACATAAAATACTCATTTAAAAATATGGCTACATTACATTAAAGTTATTATAAAATAAATTGACAGTATTTTCTTATTTTAACAACAAAATAAGCCTTGGCTTACCTAATAAATGCTGACATGGGTTGAAGTATAAATTAAGGCTGAACTGCAGTTTATTCTAGATTATTCTAGATTCTAGTCTCTTGAGGACACACTTACATGCTCTGTTTAATACTGCAAGCTGTACTTATAGCATTCACAGTGTGTGTTACCTTTAAGTAATATGTACCCTTCTCTCATCAATAAAATCCCAGTAAGTTAAATAGTTTTCTAATCTCAATTTTCTGCACTATTTGGTAAATCTATTTTGTGCTTATTTGTGGGACTTGGCAGACAGAGAGCACCTGTGCAGATCACATTTTCCATTTAGACATCCCCATAGACTTCACGAGGGGGCCACGATTCTCCCCTAAGTTTGTTCCTTGTTCTTTCCCTGCCAGGGTCCTAAAAGATGGTCTTTAAGCTACCTTAGCTTCCTTTTGGAATAATCATATCAATTCACGACTCTTGGGTAAGGGTGTATTCTCTATTCCATTCTTGTTCCTTAGCTTCATGTTGAACTATTTGTTGTCCGTTTATCTCTTATTTTAAACCATAGTATCTGTCTAGGATGCTCTCTTTTCTTTCTGAAAGACTCTTCTAAGTGTCCATTTTGAGCCAATAAGTCCCTTTCATCACAATATCCCTTTTCATTAAAGGCAAATTTGATTTTTATAGGCCACTTATAGGCTCTTTTTTTCCCCCAAGTTTCTCTTAGAACATTTTCTCCAATGTTCATTTATTGAACAAATATGCTGTGGTTATTGAATCTTATTGAGCATATTTTTAGTGTATATTTAAAATTTGAAGTTCCCTTGGAGGCACTTGGTACTAGCTTGCCTACTCTGTTTAGGGAGATGTAGATTAATGGTTCCTCCTGATTTAACTGGCTATACAGCCTGGCTTTAGAGACATAAATAGCTGGACATAAAAGATTCCTCAGTGAACCTACAAAGGAGCCAGGCTGTCTGAAACCAGGATATGTTTCTTCAATCTAAAGAACCCAAAACCTCAAAGAGCATCCTGTGTAGCTTGACAGTTTTTCCATTTCTATGATTGCCTGTTTTCCTTTTCCTCTATTGTGCTGTATCATTTATGGGTATGAAAGCCTTGTATATGTAAAGGCTGTGTCCTTTAATTATTAAACATCACTGAGTAAGTGATATCAAATTCAGGAAAGAGAATGATTATAATTCTAACTTAAACCAAGAACTTGACCATATTTCTTCTTGTCTTTCTAATTTAAAAATAGTCTCAGAAAGAGAAAAAACTCCATAAATGAACTAGGATGATACTGAGTTTCCCAGGATAATGTCTTATGTGTAGTAAATATCCACAAATATACTAGAGCTCAATCATACCAAAAGCTTCCATAGGATCCCTCAGTGATCCTGTGAACTTTTTTAATTAATTTTTTTTAGTTTATATATGACAGCGGAATGCATTACAATTCTTATTCACATATGGAGCACAATTTTTCATATCTCTGGTTGTATACAAAGTATATTCAAACCAATTCATGTCTTTATACATGTACTTTGGATAATAATGTCCATCACATCCCCATCATTTCTAACCCCATACCCCTTCCCTTCCCCCACACCCCTCTGCCCTATCTAGAGTTCCTCTGTTCCTCCCACGCTCCCCCTCCCTACCCCACTATGAATCAACCTCCCCATATCAGAGAAAACATTCTATCCTTGACCTTGTTTGGATCAGCTTTTCTCCTTTATGATAACAAACATTGGTTATTATTTGTACTGCTCCACTTGGTTTAGAGGGTGTCCCAGAGTAACAGAAGATTATTTTAGTAGATATCGGAGAGTAAAAATGCTAGATAACTGTAAAATAAAGGCAGAAAACAGATAAATTCAACAAAATATATAAATTCAGATAAATCCAATTCAACATTCAAATCAAAATGTCAGGTAGAGAATAGGATATAAGGGTCTAGGACTCTCTTTAGTAGATACATAACAGTACTATGTCACCTAAACCAACATTGATTTCCATTTGATGAATATTATTTTCCTTAGCTCTCCCCTGAATCTACCCAAGCCTTAAAGTGATTATTGTATTCCATTTATAGGAGGATCTCTTCAACTCCACTTTGCAATCTCAATCTTCATGGCATATTGAATCACTAGTCATAACGAAAACTATAGCAACCTCAGGGAGCTTCTCTGTGTTCCATGTTTACCAAAGTGGCCAGGAACAGCTAAAGCATATGTTCTTAACTGACTTCTCTGTTTGAATTTCTTTTGTAATCTCCTTAGATGTTTTCACCAGTCATGAATCTCTTCTGCACATTTATACACTTTTCCTCCCATCAGTAATTATACGTTTTAAGAAACTTCACTCTATGGGTAAATGGTTTCTAAACTTCTCTTCCTTATCTCTCTACTAAGCAAATCCTTAGTTATCACTTAAATTATAATCAAACATTATTTAATTATTCTGCTCACAAGGTCAACTGAGACAATTACACAAAATTAGACAATTTTAAGGACTTAGAAATCTCCCCAAACTCTACTCCTATAAGATTTTAAAGAAGGTAGAAGTTTTCACACAACAGTTGAAAGAAGAGGCAGTAATAATAAGTGGTCCAGAATCCCCCCTCAATGCCTGTGGTCTTTTTAGTTGCATAAAATGCAATTGTCTTTATGGTTTGAACCACCAAGATTCGTACCAATTATTTGAGACTCGATTATTTCTCTTGGACATGTTCACTGAAAGGCTTATCATATACTGATGATCACATAGTAAAATCCAGACTATGAATGGTTTGAACTAGTTATAAGCTATTATTTTTGTATCATTAAAAATATATGGATATTTGGGCTGGGGATGTGGCTCAAGTGGTAGCACGCTCGCCTGGCATGTGCAGGGCACTAGGTTCCATCCTCAGCACCACATAAAAATAAAATAAAAATGTTGTGTCCACCAAAAACTAAAAAATAAATATTTAAAAAATTCTATCTTATTAAAAAAAAAAAAAAAATATATATATATATATATATATATATATATATACATATGTGTGTGTGTGTGTGTATACACACACATGGATAAAATGGTATTGGTTACCCCCAGGGGAGTTCAAGCTCTAAGCAGCATGATACACATCACTAAATAGTGCATTTCATTGTCTTTGTGTTCACTTTGTCAGTATGTGACTTCCAGACATCATTGAAAAGAAGACCAAAGTTGTCCCAATCCTGCTGTAATATAAACCTATTCTCATCCAGCTTTTCACTTACATGAGCATATACTTCAGTTATTTTGAGGAGCTGGTGTGACAGACAGATTTTAAGGTGTTGCCATGATGTATATGTATATACATAACGGTATACTCATTATTTCACTGCCCTCTCGCTGATCGTATGTGGGACCTTCTAATCCTTTCTGTAAGTATGTTACATCATATGCCATTCATTTTGCTAGTGGAGTTACTGTCAAGTTTTGTTCTCCTCATTACCTTTGAAGAAGAAGGCTATCTGAAACACTACTACACATGCAAGGAAATGGACTCTGCCAACAACCTAAGTGAACCTAAGAGTCTCCTCTGATTAGGTTAAAGTGAACAGGACAAGGATCTTAATTATAGCTGAAAAAACTCTTCATTTTTTTCATTTAATATTACCTAATCATGAGAATGATATGGTATAATATTCAAACTCAAACAAAACATATGCATTATGATGGTATGTTGTTGTAAGCCACCTCGTTCATGAAAATTTTCTATACCATACAGAAAGCAAATGCAAGCAGACGATATATTTTATTTTTCATTTGCAAGTAAAAGAAAAAAATGTCCACCAGAATTCTTAAATGTAATACATTGAAACAATCTTGTTTGGATTTCCCTACAGAGCTCTTTCTTCTTTAATAGTCCTAATCTGAATAAATGGTATCACCAACCAATTAGCTCTTCAAGCCAAATGTCTATAAGTCTTGTTTTTCACTTTATTATTTAAACTATATATTTAATTTATAATTTGGCACATAATGATTATACATATTTATAGGGTGCAATGTTGTATTTCAATACATGTATGTGCAATGATATTAATACTTTTTGATTAGTGCTTTTCTTCAGGTATCACACCAAATCTACCGGAAAAGCTTCTCAATTCTGACTCCAAATATGACTAAAATCCTTGTCTTTCCATTTCTTTCTACTGCCTCTGTCTTAGTGTAAGCCATTGTCATTCTTATCAACCTGAAATCAATCAAATCAAATTACTTTAATGCTTGAAATTTCTCCATGTATTTTCAACATTCTCAGGATAAAAATTTACTTCTTGGCTCCACAAGACCTTCCTAATCTGGCTTAATCTGCCACAGGTCTCATTTCAGACTGTCCTCTCCATTTCTTGGTGAATTCCACCTATTCTGGCTGACTTTCTGTAACTTAGCACTCGATGTTTTCTCTTTCTGAGATGCTTTACAAGTTTTGTCCAATTGTTATCTGCTCAGAAAATAGACTTTTCTGGATCACACTTTATTTTCTCTATCGAACTTGTCGCAAATGATTTTTTGGTGGCTTCCTTTGTGTGCTATTTGTAGGTTACCTGTGTTATTTTCCACTATTGTATTAGTTCCATGAAGTCAACATCCTATTGTTGCTTGTTCACTATTGAATCTTCACTCCTATATCACCAAGTTCCTAACCTCATAATAATGTTCCTTCCCTCTTTCTCCTCCTTTCCTTCTCTCTATTCACCATAACTTCTTTTGTCACTGATCTCTCAACCTTCTTTTAAAGTGTTGTCATCTCATCAAAGAATAGACACACCCAGGAGTCTCCGCTGATTATGTTAAAGTGAACAGGACAGAGATCTTAATTATAGCTGAAAAAAATTCCTTCATCTTTTTCTTTAATATTACCTAATCATGAGAATGATATGCAAAATATTCAAACTCAAACTAGGCAGACTATATAGCGTGTATAGACCAGGGATAAAGAATCTTGAGGGCCATCTTAGAATTCCACCTTCTATGACTATTAACACTTATTTTCTGATCCTAAACTGATTTATTATTTCCCTCTTTTCCCAATATGCTTCCACAGTATCTACTAAATTTTAGCCTTCCTTTGGACAAGGCCGGAACACAAAACTGCATCTGCAACTAACATTAGACTTAAAACCAAGTGCCTAAATTTTAAAAAGTGTGTTAGGAATACTTGCAAAGATGGTATAAAGCACCAAATTCTATTAAAAGTTTAAATGATCCTAAGTTTTATAATGATGTTTACGGACTTAAACTGACTTGGCTTTAAATGTTAATGAAGAATGGAATCCGGACTAACAAGTAGAAATTTTTTCAAAATTATCCTTATACCATATAGATTAAAGACAGGAAGAGACAAAATTGGATCAATTTCAATCATCCCTTTTACCTACTTCCATTTCTAGGGCAGCCCACTTCTATTTTTTGACACTCTTTATTGAGGAATGCTATGCCATATGCAAATTCAAAAGTAATGACACTAAATCTCAGTTCTTCTGGGTCCCCAGCTCTTTTGTGTGGGTAGAGAATAGTAGAATATGGGACTTCAGAGTCATTCTTCGAGTAATATGGGATCTCATACTTTCTGCACAGGATGGGTGTCACTGTAGCTGAAACTTTAGAAAACTACCCTATCTCCCCTGTATGCCACAGCAAGACCAGTTTTCCACTGGCTTACCTCACCAAATATGTCTGAAGTGAGAATTGATAATATCCTTGAACTTGGTGAAAGACCCCAGTTGACATCCATTTTTTTTTTCTATTTTCCATTTAGATACTATTCAGACTGAAAAGTCTATTTGATAGTGTCTGGGTTTTTTAATTTAGACAACCCATGATTTTAGATATGAAATCTTTCCTCTTCTTCCTTATACTCTTTTCCCTTCATATACATTGGTTTATTCTTTAATAATTCTCTCAGGTTTTAGTCCTGTTGTTTTTTTTTTTCCCTCTTTGACTAATCTTTTTTTTTAACCTTTTTCCTTTAACTCTCTTCCTTTCATTACCAATATTCTGCATAGTTGATAGAAGCACCTCCTCTCCTCTGGCTTAGACCTTTATTGACAAGATGGACTCCTTAGCTAGTTTGCCTCTCTAAGGAACAATGGCATATTTTTACAGAGAAGGAAGTTTTTCCAGTTCTTGTATGAGACTCACCTACTTTTCTACCAATCCAGGCCAGATATGGAGCTCATACATTTTTCAAGTAATTTCATAATCCAAATCTTATAAGTGAAATCAATAATTATTTACTGAATGCATACTTGGTACCTAACACTACATTTTTAAACGTGGGAGACTGGAGGAGTTCATAGCATTAAAAAGTTTCTCTTCTTTCAAAAAAATATTATTTTACTTGAGAAAAAAAGGGAATAGCTGGCCATATACCAAAAGAATTTGAGATTAATAAAAGTGTTTGACTACGTGGTTATTATGTAGATTACAGGTCACAAAAATATTTACAAAAGAAGAAGATAAATACATGTCACAAAATTGAAATGCCATAGCCAGAATCAAGTAAATAATTATTTCAATGCAACTAAAAATGGGTAAAGTTTTCAGACAGAAAGTGCAGACACATTTATTACCAAAAGCATGGAAATAGAATCAGCTGAAAATAAACTCTCAAGGACTTTTTGAAGCCTTTGTTTCTCTAAAGTCTGTTCAATTAACCCCAAGATCTTCCCATTACTTTCTCTGATACAAAAAAAAAAATCTAGATACAGAACTGTAAAGGAAGACAAAGAAATCAGAAATTCTTATCCATGTCAAGGAGACAGGTGGACACTTTGTAAGTCCCTGGGGACCTATTAGCATCAAAAAGGACTTCTGATGTAACATATTACCTCCTATGGGTATCCAGGTAAAGACTGTTGAAAATCTTTTTTTTTTTTTTTTTTTTTTAAAGAGAGAGAGAGAGAGAGAGAGAGAGAGAGAGAGAGAGAGAGAGAGAGAATTTTAATATTTTTTTTTTTTTTTTTTTTAGTTCTCAGCGGACACAACATCTTTGTATGTGGTGCTGAGGATCGAACCCGGGCCGCACGCATGCCAGGCGAGCGCGCTACCGCTTGAGCCACATCCCCAGCCCGAAAATCTTTAATAAAAAGATGGAGCTAACACACAAACATATCCTATCATTATCCCTAGCACACACAGTCTCTCTGACTCGGTCTCCATCTCTCTGTCTCTCTTTCACACACACACACACACACACACATACATACACACAGACACACACACACGCTACATACCACCCCTCCATGCTACAAGAATCCATAAACTCTATATCACACACCACATGTGCATTAATTCCAAAGAGGTCAAAATGGCTAAGTCCAAAATATGAAAATTCTCAAAGTTATAGATAAAGTCAATCAATAGTTTTGGAAAGTCAAGTAGATAATTTTAATTTAAAGGGCATTTATTATCTTTCATAGAAAGTTTATTTTATTTTCCATATCTGTGTATAAGAGAGATGTAAAGTGTTAACTGCTTCTTTTATCCTTGTGGTTTTTAAAATGTATCTGTAACCTAGGCATCTGGATCAATCAAGAGAGGACACTTTAAAATAAATGATATAGGCAGGTACTCAATCAGAAAAAGAAATCTTATTAAACAGATAAATATCATATACCATGCTTTCATGGTTGAGGGATTTTAAAAGCTGTTAGGTCAGAAGAGAATTTACAAGCTATAACATAGAAAGTTATTTTTTACTGTATCTTAAAGGCCAGAAGAGTTAATGGAAGTTCTAGAGAATTATTTAGACACTAAAAGAAGTTATTCAGGCCAAGAACTCCTTAGGTGTCAGCCAAAAGGGCAACTCTTAGTTTCTTTAACAGTAGTTTCCTAGTTATCACAGCCATACCATGCAACTGAACACTGGCCCAGGCACCTTAAATTAACAGACTACAAGCTATAACTTAATGTAAATAGAATGAGCCAAGTTCCCAGATATTCCTAAACTGAGATGAGCATAAGAATCACTTAAACATGCCAATTTCTTCAGAGTTTCTGTTTTATTTGGTATGTGTTTATGTTGGAAATATTAATTTATAACAAATTCCTAAGGTAACTCTTTAAGACTAGGCAAATCTGGTAACATAAAATAGCTGTTATTATAAGTTCAGCAACAGGATTGGTACTGATACCTGTCCTTAAATTTCCATCCCTATTTCCTCCTTGCTCTTCCTTCCCTGTTTTATACTTCACTCATGGTCCATCACTTCTTTCAATCTTGACCTGATGGTTTATCTGATAGATAAATAGCCTGTCAGTCTCACAAAGTTATTATATACCTACCTTAAAGAAAATGGACTGAGAGTTGATGCTTCTGCTTTATGGATCCAATGAACTCTAATGGGCTTCTGTAAAGATGTAGGAGCAAAGTGATGTAGTCCAAACTACAGGGGCTTGGGAGATAGGAGGATATCCATATTTATTTTGTCTACCAGTATCTGTATCCCTATCTTATATTTAGTAAATCCCTCACTTTATCAGACAAAGCCTGGTTGCTGATATAGATGCCAAAAGTGCCAGATCATTATCCTTCTAGCTTGTCTGTTATTAGGGTCCAGGCTTTTGAATGAGTTCCCTGTAGTCATCTCTATCCACTAGAGTGGGGGTGGTCGTGGCCACACAGTTGTTGGATGCATCTTGCTCTCAGAAGTGTCAAAGACAGTGATGCCAGCAGGAGAATACATGCAGCATATGTGTTGGTACCATTTTTCAGCTTCTGGGGTAAGATATTAGCAGGTATAATGGTAAAGAAGAAGGAGGAGGAGGAAGAGGAGGAGGAGGAGGAGGAGGAGAAAAAGGAGAATGCCAGAGCTACAGGACTAAAGATGAAAATCAGTATTTTACTTCTCAACTTAGCATCTTTTCTTCTCCTAGAAACTCAGACTTTACTGAGACATGGGACCTTTGTTCACTGCCCTGTAATGGGTCTCCAAATTTCTTGTTCTAATACAAATCAAGCCTCCTTTTATCATGTGCAAACAATAAGGGTAAACAAGTGGTGTTTAATTAAAAATAAAAATTTTATATTTTTAATTGACAAACTGATGAAATATTAGGTAATCAAAGAGGATTAACAATTACTACTACTATTGTTGATAACTTTTTTAATTTTTGCAAGCATTATTTAAATATGTTCTTCATATTGATTTTCTAATGAGTTACAGTAGATGGGGTAGAGAGAAAGGAGGGGAGGGGAGGGGAGGGGTATAGGAAGGGGTTAGGAGGGCAGCAGAATACAACAGACACTAGTATGGCAGTATGTATAAACGTGGCTGTATAATCAATGTGATCCTGCAATCTGTACACGTGGGAATAATAAGAATTCATACCCCATTTGAATCAAATGTATGATATATGATATGTCAAGATCAATGTAATGTTTTGAGCAACTAATAAATTTCTGATGTTTAAAAAATATATCTATAATTTACTAAAAATTCTTTAAGATAATTGAATTCACTTGTTTTTTTTTTTAATAATGGATCATTAGGAATTTCTCAATGTGATAAAAATTGAATATTATTATTACATTTTTAAGTCAGCATGATTTCAATTTATATTAAGAAGACATCAAAATTGACAAAACTTGAAAAAGTATTCAGGAGAAATGTTCAGGTAAAACAAATGGGCTATTCTGATTCTAGTTTTTAAAGCTGTGACCATAATAGTCATAGAAAATTTTTATAACATTCAATGTTGATTTGTAAAAGGGTAAAAATGAAAAGGAATCATCATGGTATATTGATGCAATTCCTGGATCTATTCAGCCAGTGAGTACCTGTGGGTGGTGGCAGTATTCCTGTGTCAAAACTGGGATCTCTGAACCCAAAGTGCACTGTGTAGGCTTGATAGGAACCAAAATTAGCCTGGGTTGTCACTGCACTGTTGACTATAAATATTCATTAGTTTAAATGACTTTCTCCAAATTGGAAAATATCACAGTTTTAGTTGTTTGCTCTTTTAGATGATGGTTTCAGTTGAAATTCAGTCCTGCTGGTAGTACTTATCTAGAGTAAGTGACTTTTTTTTAAAGATGATGTGATGAAATATATACAGATGATCAAATGAAATTCTATTCTAATTTAGGAAGAATATGAAATAAAAAATTAGGTATATAAAGAAGAGTCTCTTTCTAAATGGAACACTGCAATATTGATAAAGTCCAAAGAAGAGCTCACAGTTGAATAAATGAGGTGAGTCTTGCATTTATTTAATAATTCATGAATATTGTCCAAGCAAGTTGTTTTACAAAACACTTAAAATAGTTACTTTTTTACTTAACTAATAATATTTTTATTATTATCAATAAAGGAATTTTATTTCACCTTTGGATGAAAAATATTCAGTCTTATTTGTAGGATAATTCCTAAGTCACCTGTAGTTATTACTGTGAGAGGCTTTTTTGTCTTATGGTTATCCTAGTAGCAATCATGATGTTTCTATTTAACAATGTTTCTCTTACTTTTCTCAATTTTCTTGCTTCTGTCATCATTGTATTTATAATGAATCAGAGTCTTAGGAGAAAACAAATGGATTAAATTCAATTTCTACTTAGTCAATGGCTTGGTTAGACTCAAGATACCTTAAATTTGTCTTGGGTGATAGTAATTCAATAGGTTATTTAAACAGAAATGCAGGAGTCAGGCAAGCTGTGTATTTTTTTTTCTTTCATGACAAATCCCCTTTTCTTGGGATGCTTCTGGACAGTTCCAATGTAACAGACTGAAAGACATACTTAGACATTTGCCATGAGAAAATGATTTACTTATTTGTGAACATAGAGCATTTATAAATCACCATTAGGAAAGCATGAGACATCACACCTGCGTAGTTTACACATAATAACAAGAGCAAGTGAATTTACCATGATACTGTCTTTAATTTATATAACATGGATTTGTCCAGGGGAATGCTTGAATGTTTGGTGCTTTGTGATTTCTCCATTAAAGAATAGTGGAAACTTCTCATTTGCTGAAATGAAAAAGGACACATTATCACCTGCTATTACCAGTGGTGAACAATTACTAGTATAAAATAGAGTCAAAAGAACCAGGCAAAATGGTGACCAGGTCTTACCTGTGGAATTTAGCAGATTATCTCCAGAAGACAAGCATGGGGAATAGTTTATTCTACTCAGAACTTCAGAGGTGTGTGAGGAGAGAAAGCTTACCCTGAGAGACATTGGTAGCTAGTGCAAATTAATATCTATTATTTAATTAAACTTAAATAACAATATAAAAGGATTTTTCCAATAATCCTTTTGGATTACTATCTGCCCTCTGGAGATCTAAAGCTTCTTTTTATGACTTTAAGTCAGGGTCTGGCATGAAAAAGAGACAGAGAAACAGAGACACTACTCAGACCAACAATTTATCTATTTATGCTGTTTGTTCACGAATACCCTAGCATTTTCTCAAAGTAAGGAATACTAAGATGGAGGAAATATATTTTAATTTTCTGGAAGAAATTAAAAGATGTTCTTGACCATAAAAGAGTTGACTAAATTTATCCTATGAGATCATAAGAGATATTTTCATTGTTGTTTAATTTTTATGCATCAACTTTACCTTTTTTATTCATTTTTCTTTTTTTATTGGTTGTTCAAAACATTACAAAGCTCTTGACATATCATATTTCATACATTAGATTCAAGTTGGTTATGAACTCCCAATTTTACCCCAAATACAGATTGCAGAATCACATCGGTTACACATCCACATTTTTACATAATGCCCTATTAGTAACTGTTGTATTCTGCTACCTTTCTTATCCTCTACTATCCCCCCTCCCCTCCCCTCCCATCTTCTCTCTCTACCCCATATACTGTAATTCATTTCTCTCCTTGTTTATTTTCCCATTTCCCTCTTATATGTAATTTTGTATAACAATGAGGGTCTCACTCCATTACCATGCAATTTCCCTTTTCTCTCCCTTTCCCTCTTCATTTTTCTTTCTGCATTAGATATTGAATTTATTTATACAGATTTTGCTTTCATTAGTTCCTTGGAATAATTTATATGTGTAAACTTTAGTGTGTTCATAAAACTCATCCTTAACTGTGTATAAATATATAATGATATACATATTCTATATGTCTGTGTGTGTGCGCGCGCGCACACGCACATGCACATATGCCTCTGTCTCTAGCTCTGTCCCTATCTGTCTGGAAAACATGAGAAACACATGTAATCCCCCCATAATTCAGAAAAATAGAAATTTGTCTACAACAAACAATTAAGCTAGAAGAGCAGCATAAAATGAATGTACTTGGAAATATGTAATCTTAAGAAAAAATGTTCCAGATCAGAATATAACTTAATGGAACTTTCAGAGATGAGTGAAGAGAACATTACATCTTTTGCAAGTAGGCAAATATTGAGTTTGCTGATACATTGACTGTCCAAGAAAGCACCCAAGACCCTATACTCAAAATTCTATGCCCAAGACATTAATGTATAAATGCATACCAGCAGAAATCATAGACAAGATGTTACAATTAAAACTCTTGACTGGCAAAACATTTTTGCAATTTAAATTCTTTATCAATAAATAGTTTCACCAGTGGTCTTCAGTAATAATCGATCTTATGATTAATATTCGTTTCTTAACCCTATAGAAACCAAGGATCATTCCTACTGAGAATTTGAAAAGATTAGGCTTCCCTTTACTCAACCCAGAATAAGCAGCACATTGGGCAAAAATCATCAGTTTAGAGGTGCTCATTTCAAACTGGTAGACTTTTCTAGAGAATGAGCTCCCGACAGAAGTTTTATACAATTGAATCAGAATATCCTGTGACATATATTCAAGACAAGCTTCCACAAATGTTTATTAAGCACCTATTCAATAAAGATATTTTACATAAAATATCTATCATCTGTGGACATAGCAATTACATCTTTCCTTATATGTTTCTTTTGTATCCTATTTTTAAAAAGTGAAAATATATGATTATTTTTAATAGTTTGCTTTTATTATTTTTAATCTATGGGAAAAGGGTAAAAGATGGATTTGATTTAATTTTGTTTTTATTAAATAGATTCCAGCCAAATATATTTTGATTAAAGAAACTAAAAAAAAAAATGGGCTGGGAATATAGCTCAGTTGGTAGAGTGCTTGCATTGTATGTACACAGTCATGAGTTCAATCCCCAGGACCACAAAAAAAGAAAGAAAAAAATGAAAAAAAAAAAAAAAAAACTAAAATAATCATTTTTAAAAGTTAAGCTTTTATGAACTATTTTAATAAAAGGAAACACATGTCTATTCAGACATAAACAACTGGCAAATCATAGGAACCTTAAAAAATAATGTAAAAGATAAGTTTTAAAATAAAGCAGAGTTTTCTAAACTATAGTGGATAAATTGAAAATGATATGAGTAAAACTAAGTCCAAGTGTGTTCAACCCATAAAAGTGGTAATTAAATATTTAAATTTTTAATATGCCATAATCACTCTTTAACTAGACAATTTTATATTTATAAAATTATTCTTTATAACCCTTGAATTCAAAGTTCAAAGAGATGGTTGTTTAAAGAAGAAAAAATACAACTTAAAGTCTTTCCCTGGATTATTTCAGCTCTTACTTATTAAGATCACTATTTTAAACAGCTTCCACAGTTTACTCAATGATTTACTAATACATGAAATATAAGACAATATTTCAGATCAAATTCCACCCCCAAATTACTTAGCATTATTATTCAAAACACTTTTCATTCACCTTGTTCTCTTATAACACCATCCCCTTTATCATAGTAAGAATCACCCTACTTGAGATCAAATTCTCTTTAATGCTTTGTATTGTACTTTATGAAAAAATAATTTCAAAATTTTTGTCTCCTAGAATATCACAAAAATACACTATATATTTTACCACCATTTTTATTTTAGCCATAATTAACACTAATTATAAGGTATGTTATTCAAAAACATCATTTGAATAATCCTAAGCATTTCTATTAAGCTTATTCTCTGAAAGCTGCCTCTACATTGTTCCAAACATACTTAGTGAGCTCATAAATTCAAGATATTTTAAAAATCAGTGCTTTGGAATATAATTCTATGAGTGCTCTCTCCTCTTTGTGTTCTCATTAAACTCTTTAAAATTCTCTATTTCAGTCTGAAGGATTTCTGACCAAAAAAAAAAAAAAATATATATATATAATCTGGTGAGGTTCTGTCTGTATTATGCATTCATTGTTCTTTCTGCAAGCAACTTGATTACCAGATAAATATTGGTTCCTATCTTCTTTGAGCACCTTTCATCCTACACAGTATAATTTTATGTTAAGGTTTAAAGATATCACAATTGAATTGCGTAAATCTACTCATTATATCATTTAAGCTTTGACTTTATATTGTAGCCTATGGGAAAGAAGGCCTTTCTCTGTTCTGCAGACTAAATTTAAAATCTAGAAATATGACCATATGTTCTCATTAAGCATTAAATGAGTACTGTGCATGTATATCATTTCTTTCTTACACATAATATGCCTAGCTATTTTACTTTTAATTAAATATGGATTTTCTTTTCTACTTAGCTCATTCTCTAGATAACTACACTAACTGTAATAATATTCTTAGTATTCTCCAATGCCACTGAATTTTTATAGAGTCAATGTCTCACTGTGAAACCTCAGCTAGAAATGTACGACATTTATGATCTCTCCACACAAAGTAAGAGCTCCTAAAATAAAACATTCCCTTCAAAATGAAACGCTTTAAGTATTACTAGCATGGGAAAAAATTCACAAGATTTATAAAATGTACATATTATGATTCTGACCAAAGGGGAATATTTGTCCATCTCCTCATATGTATTCTTAAAATATGTTATAGTGTAACTATAATAACATAAAAGTTGCCCAGGCTTTAGAGTCAGCCTTCAAAATAAGAATAAAAGGAACAAACACTGAAACACCTCTATTCTTTTATTTGTTATAAAAAATACATATATATATATATATATATATATCATCAATCATGTGCCTGGCATTGTGCTGAAATTTGAGATATGAAAATCAGAGCACATTCAGTATTCTTTAGTGTGCAAATAGGCAAAATAGACATAAGCAAAGAATATAATCATGGTTAAAGTAGATGCACATGGAAAGTCCTAAAGATGTTTCATAGAGGAGGTATTAACAGAGCTGGTTTTGGAAAAATTACTTTGACTTTCACAGCATAGACAAATCAATAGAGAAAACAGATACTTGCACCCAGAGGAAAGAGAGTACCTAGCAGTCAATGGTAGTGCTTAAAAGCAAGGACTTTGGAATGACATTTTTCAGATTGAAATATAACTCTTAACAACTCTCTAACTGAAAACTTAGGAAGTGTTATGTAAACTCTGTATCTCAGTTTTCTCATTTTTAAAATAGTAACTACATCATAGAGTTATTATGAAGATTGCATAAGTCAATATATCTAACGTGCCTAGAATGGTACCTAAGTGTTTGTTAAATTAAATAAAAATTTTACGACCTGTTTAAGTGTTTGTTAAATAAAAATAAATTAAATTAGGAAACTTTGTTTTCTAAAGCATGAATTTTAAGAGAATTGACTAGACAATATGGACCAATCATACTTATTTAAAATCTATTTAAAAGAAAAATATAAAGATTATTTTGCACATCGGAGTGATGTGGTAGATCAAAGGTGCTTCAAATTCTTTATCATTCTTTCCATGTCAGAAGTGGGATAACCAGTTCCATCCTTCTTGAATCTAGGGAGGACTTAATAAACAAGTTCAAGGAAAGGAATATGGCAGAAGTTATGCATCAGTTTCTGAGCTGTCAGCTTTGACACATTCTTCATATCTACCTGCAATCCCTTGGGACACTGGCTGGAGTCCTGAGACTACACAGAAAAGAACATTCTTTCATGTTCTGGCTGATTATCCCAGCTGAGCCCTGCATTTTCTCTATGCAGGTACCAGATCCATGAGTACAGGTGACTTCAACTAGCAATTCAACCCCTGAGCAGCCAGCAGTCAGTGTGTTCACCAACAACAGATGTAAAAGAATCACCCAAGTCCCAAATGGGGACTTCTACACACACACACACATACACATGCACACACACACACATTCAGAAGATATTATAAAAAATAGTTGTTTTAAGACATTAAGTTTGGGGATACTTCAGCCAATAGAGAATCTAATTAGACAAGTCACAAGATCAAATTTTCATCATATAGATATCCTCTTGGTTTTTGTGACAGTGGAGAGAACATGATCACTGAGTTTGAGTCTTGATGCCAAGCTAGATAAAGAGGCTTCTGTAGTAACCCGAATGAGTGCTAGTGAAGGTCAGGAATAAATCAGTATCATTAGATATAGAAAAAATAGTCAATTTAAAATTAAGGTTTCCCTTTCCTGTATTTTTCCCCTATGTTCCTTTCCTATTGAATGTATACAGTTTACCCAAAGTGAATCAACGGTTGAAATGGAATTCAAGATGTTAAGCTAGTAAGCCATGATTGAACACTGTCAGGAACCAGTCACCTTTGAGGATGCTGGGAAATCACCACAGAGAGTGCCTACATCTTAGCAGATGTCAGCAGATAAGCACTAAAGAAAGGGAAAGTGGCATCCTTTTTCCATCATAATACTAGCTGATTAAAAAAAAAAAAAAAAAAAAAAAAATATATATATATATATATATATATATATATATATATATATATATATATATTACTCCCTGACCCAGAATTTTTTATATTGGTTTGAGAATATGAAGGTTCTTATATAGAAAACCTTTTGTTCCCTGGAAAGATTCAGAAACATTTATTAGATGATGAAGGAGTCCTATTGATAGAGATCACAATGTCACTCTATTTATGGATAATTGCCATGGGAAAATGAGTTCTCAGGTTTGTTATACCTATGTACTTGAATTATCATTCTGTGTTTTCCAGTTTCAAGAAATGTTGTGAAACCAAGGGCTACTGGAGGGATTCCTCCATGAGGAAGAGAGAATTTGTTCTGCCTGGAGATAGGCCGAGTGGGGGGTGGGGGGAGAGAAGGAGGGCGGCAGAGAAACAGTGTAAGGAAGTGAGGGAGAAGGAATACAGAATACACAATTCTGTTACAACACTAATGGTTCAAACAAGTATTTCTCTTCTCTTCACACAGGGTGGTTGAAAGAGACCCAAACTATTTCTCTATATGTGAAAATATCAGGAATGCAGAAATATTTCACACCTATGAAGAATCAAAGTTAACATTTTTTAACTTCAACAATCTAGCCCCTATCCCACTACTCCTGATAAATGGTTCTCACTATGGTCACCAATAGATTACTCATTGCCAAAAACAATGGGCGACTTTTTCTTTCACTTTTTCTTTCACTTTTGAGCACTCCATAGAATGTACTGTTATTTCCTCTAATTGAAAGTTTTATCTCCCTTGGTTTTCACGACACTGGGATTTTCCCCTCTTCCCTGTACTTGGATGTTATTTATCAATTTCTTGCATTGAGTCCACTTTATTTGCACCCTTCTCAAAAGTTCTGAAAGAATCCTACAATTCTTTGTCAGGCTTAAAATAAGATCAGCTCTCACCTTTCTGGTCACTGATGGTTCACTGGCCTGCCGACAAATCTAGGTCATTTTTAAATGACCTTTAAACCAATGACTACAACTGCTATGTTATAACACTTCTTGGAATTTACAGAAGCACATCAAATACAAAATGCTATACATTAATTCCTTATTTTCCTTCAAAACTTGCTTGCCTTGCCTCTAGTTGCACAACTATCTGAGTGAGTTGTCACCTGAAACCTTCATGGGGATGGAATAAGTAACCCTCAGGGGTGAGGGCTGGCTGGAAATAAAAGTCTGAAAAAGTAATATCAACAAATAAAACAAAAAATGCAGGAAAATATTTTTCAAAACAGGAGCTTGACAGGTGGAAGAGATCTGATGGGTCTGATCCAAAAAAAAAAAAAAAAACATGAATGCTTTATTTACAGTGAAACACACCAAAGGAATTTAGGGTAAGGAAGGGTCCTTTAAGGTAAACAAGAATTGAGAAGCTGTGTGGAAGTTTGCCTGATTGGGGAATTATCACTTGTGCAGTAATTTTTCCTCCTCTAGGCAGCTGGTGCCACAAGGCCAGGTGGGGCACTGGTATCTCTCTCTACCTCCAGGGAGTTGCATTTCAACCTAAGGCTGTCTGAGCCACAGAATTCTCTTTGAGCAGGACGTTTGCCAAGGCAATGAAGCAGTTTCAGATTGGTGAGATGACAGTGAGTGTTCTCCAAGGGATACACCTCTTAGAGTTGGCTTAGACACGCCAACAGGTAAGTGAAAACATCATCCATGCATTGACCAAGTTAGATTTTTTGGAGACAGCCTGCTTTTTCTTTCCCACACATCTCTCCTGTGAGTTTTTAATGTCTAATAATCCCAAACATCACATAAGACACTGCCAATACTGGTCTATCTTACCCCTTAAGTTCTAGAAATTCTTTTAAAAGAGGTAAAAGTTTTACACTGGAATATATGAAGAAACATGCCCATGCATTTTGTATGATCTCTGTCTAGAAAACAATTCTGGAGAAAGTCATTTTTGAAAGCCAGCCTATATCAAACTAATTTTGAAACTATCCACACTAGTGTGAAACTATATGGAAAGAAAACTATTATAAACACTTTAAAAGGAAACAAAAACCAAAATGTATCTGAACTTGTTGAAGAACTGCCAGAATATTGGTGTTAAAGAAACAGTGAGTTTAATTCGAAATGAAGCAAAAGTCCAAACAAACAATAACAATAACAATAAAACTTTAAAGAAAAAAAAAAAAAAAACACTTTCTTTGATATTCAAAGAAAGCTTTCAAATCCAGGGGTGAAAAATCATATAAAAACTAAGTGTTATTAAGGAAAGCTAAGCGATTTATCTTTATTTTTGTTTTAAAAATCACTTTGTATATTGCATGACATTTAATATTTTAAAAATATGCACAAAGCTTTGAGTATAAATGCACCTGTATTCTTTTATCTACTACCTTGGGACCTATTCACTGCCATCTGGTGTCAGTGTAATCAAACTGCAATGGCAGCTCCTTAGACTAACATATTTTTCCTCCTAAGAATTGAAATTGCAAAAATAAATATGCAAGGAGACAAACTTGACATAAAACATTCTACCACACTCAAAAGCATTATGAATTTAAGCAAAGACAGACAAATTATTTTCTTGTAGTGTTTCACAATTAGGCACCAGTTCAATGAAGTAACATTTATGTTACTGAAAGGTGGTGGCACAGTAAATCCTACTTCATTGCCAATAAACTGAAGATCAAAACAATCAACCAAGCTCCACTGGTAATAAATTGAAAGTCAGTGGAGCACAGAATGTATTACTGTTAGAATTAATTTTGGCACAAAATGGGTTGTTGAGTTTTCCCCTTTCTTAAGGCAAATCAACCCCAAGCAAATAGTTAATAGACTGTTGAAAAGTAAATTCAATCTGCTCATGGTATTCTGATGGAATTTGAATTTTATATTTGATTTTTGAGAACAATACAATCATTTGGACTCAAGCTTGCATGTTTTGGGGAGTTTTTTTTTTTTTTTAATCATACCTTCATGATTAAATTGCATCTTTAAAATTCTACTGGATTGCATATAGAATTTTTTCAGTCATTTACCACAAACCTCTTGGTGACCAATAATCAGTGAAATCATTGATTATAATAAGCTGGATTAATATTTTATGGATTTCTGTCATTCAAAACAATGAAATTAAAGTATCTCAGAAGTTGTTCACATAGTGAGAGAATTTGGGCCATAAAATATGGTGCCAAGCTAAGGAAGCTAGGGTGTTCCAAGGGTACTTTTGGAGGGTGGTATTGGCGAACTAAGTCTGCACACTGTGGTGATCTAAAAGTCTGGTGGGATTTGCAGAAATGAGGCAATTTAATAGCTCTGCTGCTACAGATTATCACCAGACTCTTTGTTTCTGATCCCTTGTGTTTGGGGTTTTTTGTTTGTTTGTTTCTTTGTTCATTTGTTTTTGTTCAGTTTAAAGAATTAAAGAGTGTCCTTTAAAAAGATTCTCTACTGTTTAATTTTTACCATTGGAATAAAATGTAGCCATTAATAAAAGAGATTCTGTCCATATTTATTTAGACATGATTATCTCCCCATGTATAAAATAATAGAAATATTTTATCTACTAGATTATAAGTAAACAAAGCTACACAATATGATTAAAATATCTGATCATACAATCTAGAGAGAGGGTTTTCCCCCATCTTTCTTTCTTTTTTTCTTTCTTTCTTTTTTTAATAATTCTCTTCTGACAATGTCTAGCCGTATCTCTTATCTCTTTTTCAAAGACTTTCTGCAAAAGCAAAGATTTGTAAGTACATAACTCAGCTCCTCATTGAACCCAAGTTTCCTAGGTTCATAAAAATCACATAAGACTGATGTTATGTTTTAAGGTTCATAAATGTGTCATAAGGGTCATAAATTGCCTTTGTGCACCTCGCTAAGCCCAATGGAAGAAACTGTGACTCAGAAATTGTTGCATGATGTTACACTGAACTAGCCTCTCCCCTAATGTTCTATCAGTAGTAGAAAGAGACTTCAACCTTCAGAACTAGTGCTGTTTTTTTTTTATCACTTTGAAGTTAACATTGCCATTCAAAAATTTCTAAACATTATACTGAGAGTAATTACTACCAAAGTGCACGTATTTCCAGAGTCAGAAGAGATTCTTTTTCAGTAACTCAAGACCATCTGGTGGTAGAATCAGAATTTTGCCTACAATCTTATAACTTACAAAAGATTTTTTTTTTAGCTACAAATAATCTTACGTGCAATGATTTTCACTCTGAGCATATCTTAAATCTTTAGTAGTACTTGGTTTTTATACAAAAAAATTCATAGCTGATATACTCATTTTTCTCTCATAGTCTAAAGCTGAATCTATTTCATATGAATCTTTGTGAGGCACAGAGATTACTATCATTATGTAGAACCACTGTGAAGACATTTATTGTTTTATTTGTTTCTGCTTCTCAAGTTAAAGGTGCCCCTTCATCCATGTGGGAGTTGACTTCCACAGTTACATTAGGAGGGAGTTTAGTTACAAAAACCTTTGTTAGTTGCAGACAGGAAAGCTTACTGATTATGTTATCACGATCACTCATAAATAATCCTCATATAGAATAACCTAAAAATGAAATAATATTTTCAGGTTTCCTCAGAATCTGAATATTATAATCAGGTAGAATATATAAACTTAGTATATAATAGGAGCCATTAATCAGGGATTTTATTAACTTGGTAAAATGACCTCTTGAAAAAGAATATATATTCTTGTGATAGTGATGATGATGATAGCTACCCATAATAAGACAAACTTGTCCTGCGTATTTGAAGATGCTCTTCCCTGTGTTCAGCTTGGTATGATTTTCAAGCAATCATTCAACTATAAATAAACAAATATCCAGAAATATTATAAATTGTTCCTAATAACTGACATTGCCACCAAATGCTGAAAAACATTGGTAGACAGTAATTGCTTACAATAATTATTGACATTTTGTAGCATTTTTAAGTAATACAGTTTAAACAAAATAGTACATGAAAATGTATATGAAGTAGTATTCTTTACAGAGTATTTAGGGTTACTTTTGCATTTTGACCCTTTATTTGTTTAATAAATTTTAAATACTTTAAGGAGAGGGAAAATGGTTGAAGTGAGTATAAAAATTCTGAAAAAGCACAACAGAAGTGTTAACAGGTCATTAGCAAAAAGATCAGCTTGAATACTATTAAAACAAAAGAACAAAATGAATTAAATTTAACAAAGAATATTGAAAAAAGAGAAAAGAGATTAGAAATGACACAAGGAACAAAATGAATGTCATAAGGCTAATCAAATAAGATACTTGATTTGAATAATCAAGAAGATGTAATCGAGGTGGAAGGGCACAACATAGAAAACTGGTATTTTATCTGTGATTACTACAATAACCTTACGTTCTATTTTTATAGCACATCTACTTTTCATTTCCATCTGACAAAAAGAATATATATCGTGTTTAACAGGCTATCAACAAATCACTTGGACAGACTCAGCTTGTACATTCATAAGCCTGTATTGGATCACTTTGCTCTCTCAAGAGTGCGAACATTATACTGTGTGTCACACTTGAAAAACAAATTAATGTGCTTAAAAGGAAAATCTAAATTAATTAAATTCTCAACAAAACTTGATAAGTACCCATTCAGAGCTGCTGGCATAACATGTGTGACGATGGATATATTCAATAATATTTTATGCTATTTATAAGAATAAAGGTCTACACTTTTAATACTACTCTGTGATGTTCCAATAACACAATTCTATTCCTACTCATGTAAAATCTGTTGATAGGAAATCATGGTAAACCTTAACAAATGTAGTTATAGAAAAATACCCATTTTCTGAATGTTTTGTTAGACAGATCCTTTTATTGTGTCTTACTAGAGATAGAACTAACAATGACAGACATTTTTATTTAGTGTCAAGATTTGTAAAAATCACTTAGGTATCTCATTTGTCATTGCTACTCATGTGTTGAATGATGTAGAGTCTCTTTAAACATGGTTTTTAATAATTGTTTCTTATTAAAGTTTTGCTTTTGTCCAATAAGTGATGTAAAAATGTTGACCTTCTTCATTAACTGATTGTTTCTCTCTTCCAATACTAATTGAAGGGTTTTTTTTTTTTTTTGATCTATGTGTTATTTCTATGCTGTGAGAAGCATTTATTTATAGAGTATAATTGACAATTCTAATTCCTATCTTGAAATCACAAAGTACAGTTTTATAATTTGGTCTCCTTAGTAGAAATTTGCATCCTGAGATCTTGAATAAAAACAAATCCCTGAGTTGTAACATGATGATTGTATAATATGATACACCATTTCACTGGCAATTCTTTCAGTGTTTACTATTATATTACTCTATGACAAATACCATTCACTTTCTGTTTGATAAACCTCTTTCATTAAGTAATTTTTTGAGGGAATGGGGGCTTACCAGGGATTGAACTCAGGGGCACTCAACCACTGAACCACATCCCCAGCCCTATTTTGTATTCTATTAGAGACAGGGTCTCACTGAGTTGCTTAGCACGTCACTGTTGCTGAGGCTGGCTTTGAACTAGAGATCCTCCAGCCTCCACCCCCAAGCTGCTGGGATTAAAGGCATGTGCCACTGCACCCAACCTCACTCAGTAATTTTTAATAGGTTCTCTTTTGACTTGGTGGTCATTCATATTGCAGTAGCATCAATACAAAGGACATATTTTAAAATTCACTCCAATTCTCATCCATTAGACACAAAGATAAACATTCATACATATGCTTATTCATATTCCAGTGAAGAATAGTTAATACATAACTGAATATCAGAACAATATTTTAGATAAAAATAAGTTCAGTGGAGAACTGGGGGCAGTTGTGCACACTTGTAATCCCAGTTACTCTGAGAGACTGAGGCAGGAGGATGGCAAGTTCAACAGTAGCTTTGGGAACTCAGGGGGACTGTTTATCAAAATAAAATTTGGAAAAAGAAGGTAGAGGAGTTGGGGACATTTCTCATTATAAGATCAGTGGACTAGCATATACAAGTCCCTGGGTTCAATGCCCCATGTTTGGGTGTGGGGATGGGGGGGCAGATTCACTAAAGACACTAAAACAGAATGGTATATTCAACATAGATAGAGAAGACAATTATTCAAACTAAATGGTTTAAAAAAAGACGTTTTTGAGAAGATGTCACTTGTTTTTAAGACAGAATTCTTACAAGAGAGACCACTAAGAGACAAATCTGATGGCAGAGCTCCTCAAATTAAAGAAAAACTTCTGCAGGGCACCATGGACCAGTCTTGTAATCCTAGCAGCTTGGGAGGCTGAGACAGGAGGATTGCTAATTCAAAGCCAGCCTCAGCAAAAGTGTGGCACTAAGCAAATCAGTGAGACCCTGTGACTAAATAAAATACAAAATAGGGCTGAGGATATGGCTCAGTGTTGGAGTGCCCCTGAGTTCAATCCTCGGTACCAACCCTGCCCTCCCCGCCCAAAAAAAAAAAAAAAAAAAACTTACACACAAAACAGAAGTTACTAATGAACGTATTTACAAGATTTCAATAACTAAATAATTAAATAAATATGACATAAATAATCCAAAGTACAAATCCTTTCACCTGTGCATCTGATCTCTTTCACAAGGGATTTACTTTTCAACCCATTTGGAAAAAATTGTAAATCTGGGCTGCCCAGCTATGGTAGGGATAACTTAGCTTTCAACAGAGACATGAGATTTGTTACCCTATTTCTAGTGATGGTCTTAAGAGGTATTGTTTACATCTCTGTGTACTTACATAGGTGTGACTACCATCCTACCACTTCTGTACTTCAGTTTCCACTAAAACTGCAGTTTCCTTGGGTACACTCACAGCTTGAGAACTTATAGTTTTATGGTCATGACCTCATGCAATCATTACTCAGACACTCTGTTCATAGTCATTTGCATCTACCTCATTACATGAAAACAAAAGTAAACAAGAAGATTTTTAATGAAATAATTTACAAAATTCTTAACAAAATATTAGCAAGCATAAAAGTGATACACAGACATGCATCCCTAAACCACAGGTTTATACCATAAGAATTGTGGCCTTAGGCAATTTCTCCATTGTGTGAATGTCATAGGATATGCTTACACAAACCCAGATGGTATAGGCCAATCATACATACAATAGTAAATACATGATTAATAATGTCATTGTTATTAAATATAATGTACTATACATAATTATATGTATTATACTTTTATACAACTGGCAGTGCTAGGTTTGCTTACAAGGGCATCCCCAGAAACAAAAATAAAAAATCTATCTAGTAGCCATTGTTAATTCATATTGCAAAATGACCTCACCAGGTAATAGGGAACTTTCAGTTTCACTATAATATTATGGACCACTATGGTATATATGATAAACCGTCAACAAAAACATTGTTATGCAGCACATGAAAACTTATTTTAACACTTGAAAATGGATGAACTTCACTACATTAACACACAAATCTTCTTAAATATATGATCATTTTAATAGACAGAACAATAATGTTTTAAAAAAATGGCTATTAATTTTATGATAAAAATTCTAATAAGGAGGGACTTTTCTGCAAGTCACTGAGGCATGCCAAGAAGGTATTTATAGGTAACATCACATTAAGTACTGAAAGACCGAATGTATTCCCCAAATATGGGAATAAAACAGAGAATTCTACTCAGCACTGTTCAAAAAATTCTATCCCATACACTAAAGTAAGTAGGAAATAACTACATGAAACTGTGCACTTTAGAAAGAAAAAAAATAAAATACGTTATTTACAAATGACTTGATCTTATCTGTGTAATATCCTTTAAAATCTTCAAAAATTCTATTAGAACTAACATATCTGTTAAGCAAAATCACAGAATAACAGAATAATTAATTACATCCTATGTACTAGATATAAGCAGTTAAAAATTTAAAACTGAAATGAAAACATCAATAAAAACACTAAGAGATAAATATTGGTAGATACTTAAAAAACTCTGGTGAAATACATAAAACTATTGAATTAACATATATACTGTTTATGAGTTTGAGCAAAGATTTCTTATATAAAAGATAATATTTTAATTGATATATTAGAATAATAAAAGATAAACTATCTGGTCTTTTAAAGACACTGTTAAGAAAGTGAAAAGAGATCATGGATGAGAGAAATATTTTGAAACACATACTTGATGGAGGATATATCCAGAATCTTACAGTATGTCAGTAAGAGGAAAAAAAAAAAAAAAAACAAACACCACAACTAAAAAGGGAAAATATTTGAACAAATTCTTTTCTAAAGAGCATTATAGATGGCAAATAAGCACATGAAAAAAGTGGCCAACATCATTTTCATTAGAGAAATATAAATTAAAACCACAATTAAATATCTTCAAATACCTAATAACATGACTTAATTTTAAAATAGGGATGATAATATAAAATTTAGGCAAATTTGTGAAGCAACACAAACCTCTTATGCATGGCTCTTTAGAATTTAAAATTATACAATAAATTTGGAAAGTGATTTGCAGCTTCTTTTTATGTTGGATATATACTTATTGCATTATCTATTGATATCACTCTTCTTACACATAAGAGATAAATTTTTTAAATGTCTACACAAAGATCTTCATGTGACATGTTGTTAGCTGCTCTGTTTATAATAGATATGTCTCCGTAAATATCTGAAGGTCCATCAATTGGTAAATAAATAAGCAAATTGTAGTACATTCTTAGAGCCAAATAATACCTAGCATTAAAAATGTTATTACATTTTTATAATATTGATGTATTCAGAACACAGATTTTTCAAATGCATTATGATAAGTGAAAGAAGATAGATATAAAATGATAAATCATCAATATAATGTATCATTCAATTTGGTTGAAATTCTAAAAGACCAAAAAGATAAGTTTAAAAATCAGATAAGAGGCTATTAGGGGACAGAATGGGGGAAATAATTGATTAGATAGAGGACTGAAAAGACTTATCAGCTGATACCTTGACTTTAGTGGTGGTTTTAACACTGTATAAATTCCCTTTGTAGTTGAATTTTACTGAATATATTTTCTGCCTCATAAACATTTTTCTGCATCATAAACATTTAAAAGTGATAATGTTAGTTTGCTAACTTTACCTGAAGGATTCTGATTCAAAGAAGACTGAAAAAAGGAAGAAGAGATAAAGAGGAAAATTGATAAATACTGAAGATCAGAAAATAAGGTCCAACATATGTATAATTGGCGGTTTTGAGAAAGGAAATAAAAATAGAATTAATGTTAAAACTCGTATGCCAAGAGAACTTTCAGAAAATAATTGAAACTATAGTTTGAAAGATTACAATATATCACTGAAAACACTTACAACCCAATGAAGACCAGCAAATATGCTAGTAAAATTATTGGATGTTAAAGAAATATTTTATAAAATCATTTGCACATTTAGATAAAAATTGTACATGATTTAAAACACTTTTTGTCTTTAGACTTAATGAATTTTTTAAGATGAGAAAAAAGTGAATTAACATATTGAAGTTAACCAAGGATAAAAAGATGTGAGTTAAAGGTATCTTTCCAGCAAAAATGACTTACAACTATAAAGACAAGGCACTCTCTTATTAATATGTGAGGATTCAGGGGACTTTGTTTCCAAGTATTTTTTCTCTTTAAATTTTCATTTGTATATGATCTTTAGATAACCTGACTAATTGATAAGTATTGCCAAACATGGTAGCACATGCCTGTAATCCCAGTGACTCAGGAGGCTGTGGCAGGAGAATTGCAAGTTCAAGGCCAGCCTGAGCAATGTAGTAAGACCCTAAGCAACTTAGCAAAAACCCTATCTCCAAAAATGAAAACAGCTGGGGAGGTGGCTCAGTGGTTGAGCACCCCTGTGTTCAAATCCCAAGTACTAAAAGATAAATACAAATAAATAAATAAAGATAAAATGTATACTTATAAGCATTAAAAGTATACTCATTTGTGGGATTAATGTTAAAGAAAGGACAGCATATTGCATGTAACAATTATATGGTATTATGATATAGATAGAGTACAAATAAGATCAATGAATGGAGAACACAGAAACTCCTGCAAAAAAAAAAAAAAAAAAAAACCTTAATACTTTAAAGTGATCATTGGGGAAATTCATATTGTTTTATTATTCTAAGATGATTGTGTATGTGTGTGTGAAAAGGAAGAAAGCAAAATATTAATTAATACATAGTACATTCCTTCTGACCCAAACTTGTAATAGCAAAACAAATGGAAAACTAAAATGGTTGTCTTAGTCACTATAGGCAACTGTACCAGTATATGAGAGGCTTAAAGATTTAAACATAGAAACTGTTTTCACAGTTCTGGAGACAGAAGTTCAAAGTAAACGTGTTAGTTTGCTCAGTGTCTGGGGATGATATGCTCTGGTTTGGCAGAAAGCCATTTGTCTTCATATGGTGGATGCAGAGAGAAAGCACAATTTATTTTCATGTCTCTTCTTATATGGACACTCATCAGCATTTTGTCTTTATGACCTAATTAGCTCTCAAAGGTCCAACTTCTAAATAACAACATATTAAGAATTATACTTCAATAAATGATTCTGGTTAAACAAAATTCTTATAGTCCTGTCTGTAAATGGGAAGTTAGCAAGTGAGGTATTTTTACACATATAAAATACACACACACACACACACACACACACACACACACACACATATATATATATATATATATATATATATATATATATATATATATAATGCTATATCATTATGTGTGCATATTTACTTATGTATAATCATTTTATTGTTTTATCATAGACAATATATATATATATATATATATATATATATATATATTGTAGATCCCTATTCTCTTTAAGAGAATAAAGAAAAATGATCACAAAAGCAATGAGATTATGGTCTCAAAACACAAATTTCAATTTAGAAAAAGAATTCTTAGAAAAGTAGCTGATACCATCTTTCCTACATCTCACCCTGCCTTATGGCTCGGCATCCACTTACCAAAGAGAACATTCAGCCTTTGGTTTCTTGGGACTGGTTTACTTTGCTTAGCATGATATTCTCCAACTTCATCAATTTACCTGCAAATGCCATAATTTTATTCTCTTTTAATTCTGAGTACTATTCCATTGTGTATATGAGATGGACATCATTTCCCTAGGTACTGCACATATGCTACAATGCAAATTCAGGACTCATCTGTCAATTCTCAGGAAATACAATTCTCAGGAAACACAAATGACAGTAGAACATTCTGAGTGGTGTGAGAACTATGCAATCAGCAAGACCAATACTGTGGGACATACTATATGTCAAGGACCCTAGGTCTGTCAACAGTATACTATGATGAAAAGACTGGGGAGAAAAGCTAGGAGAAAGACATATTAATGTTTTCATGGTAAACAAATGAGAAATGTTTGATTGATAGATATGGTTGCCCTGATTTGAACATTATACAATGTATATATGATCAAAACATCACATAGTATTCCATAAATATCTCATTTTTATCAGTTAAGGAAAGAAACAGAAATATGAAGGTAAAACCTAAATATTAAGTGACTCAAGTCATCATGTTTGGGGGATAAATTAAATTATAGATTCAAGAGTTGTACAATTACCAGATAAAAATATAAAAATACTCTAAGAACTATTAACTATAAAGATAAGACTAGAAGCTACTATTTTTGGAAAAGACAAAACTATAATAGGACAAGACATAGGGTGAATATTCTTATTTCATTATTGGATTAAAATCTTCTAACTTATAGAACTCGAAAATAATTACCTTGGGTCTGGGGATGTGGCTCAAATGGTAGCGCGCTCGCCTGGCATGCGTGCGCCCCGGGTTCGATCCTCAGCACCACATACAAATAAAAGATGTTGTGTCCACCGAAAACTAAAAAATGAATATTAAAAAATTCTCTCTCTCTCTCTCTCTCTCTCTCTCTCTCTCTTTAAAAAAATAATAATTACCTTGACTTGTTGTGGTCTACTCTGCACGTATGTATATATATATATATATATTTTTTTTTTTTTCAGCAAAAGAGTTAAAAATCTCTACATTATGTATACTCTAATAGTTATACCACGGAAACAACTACATCTTTCCAATATTTTAGTCTCCCAGTTACCCCATTCTGGATCCCTAGTGATTATGCTTCAAGAGATCAAGGCTGAAATGCATGCTGGATTCATATATACACTGAAAGGGATCATCTGAGCGGATTGTCAGACAGTATACCAATGTCACACTGAAACTGATGACAAATCAAAACAACAATAATTTATAAGTGTATTTTTTTTTACTTATTTGGCAACAAATATTTATAATTTTTTTAAAGAGCAACTGAATACTTATATTAATTTTTGCTGCTTAACCTCTTTGTTCATTTGTTTTGTGAATTTTAAGACAGAACTACATCACCATTTTCTTCTTCTGCCACTAGTGGTCTAATATTGATTGAATGTTACTTTACCCAATAAACAAATTAAAAAATTGAAAATTTCCCAACCTCAATAACAAAATAAAAATCAAAGAGATACAAAAATAGAAGGTGCCCAACAAACCCTCAGCTCTGTTGAGAGCCTATAATAAAAACCAACTGTAGCTATAATCTCCTTTGTACACTAAATGTAATTGTATGCCAAACTTTCTGAAAATTTATTTTTTCTTTAAATATAAAAAGTGTTTCACTGAGGTGTACACAAGTATAACAATGAACCAAAATGAAAGTACTATTTTACAGTGATATGTACCTCTAATAACATCAGGGCAAAATGTGTAAGACATTCAAAACTGTGATTTGTTTGGATAATGGTAAGCACTGTTAAAGCAATAAAACAGAGTCTGAATTGAACAACTCTTTGTTATTTGCTTTCTAGGTTTGTATATACTGGAATGCATTCCTTTTCCTAAGAAGTCTTGCTAATATTAAGCATGGAAGGGAGGCTTTCTTCAAAATAGAAATTTTCTCATGTTCTTAACAATACATTATCTTATGTAATAGATCAAATAGGAATATTATTGAAGTCATAAAAATTTTCCAAGTAAGTGTCATGATATACTGAAATGTGAAGAATGGGAATTCAAATTAAAAAAACCAAAGTGTGCATTTCTCACCCCAAACTGTTTTTATTCTATATAGAAACTCATCTATAGTTTGTTAAAAGGAGAGAAAAGAGCTGTCAAGTGTTTTGTAGCTGCCATTTCCTTAAGGGACTAAATTTAGTGCTAAGAAGCTGGTTTTCTAAAATTCCTAATTTAAACATTTGAACAACCAAGTAGTTGCTAGCATAACTTTGCCTTTTACCACTGGCATCTGCAATGCTAATCACAATTCTGGGACACTTATCAGTTAAACATGCCAAGTTCTATCAGTTTATGGAGTAATTGAGGATGGCAGCAAGATTTTCTCAGAAAGTACCTTAGAGATGAATTAAAATTTCCAAAACCTTATCAAATTTAACATGTGTCTCAGATGAAATATCCCTTGTACACAAAAATATACATAATATGATATTTGAATTCTATGAGATAATAGCATAAAAGGCAAACCACGAACAGCAACTATCAAAAGTAATCTTTCTGTGGGGATTATAACTAAACTCTCAATTTTGACATTTTGGTATCAAAATGTCTTTAAATATTTTCAAATAAGGTAAAATATTTACTTGTGTTTAATATCTACATAGAGACATCCTTAAACATATGTTAAGATTGAATCTTCTGATCTTACCATTCCTTAGTGAAATTTTGTTAACAATTTATGATGAAAGTTCATGTTTAAGAATGCATGATCCAATGTTGGGATTCAATATCCAAAAACACCACATACTATGTCTGAGAGTCATTTGAAAACACTGGTGAGAAATGGGAAAGGAGATTTCCCCAAATGATGTCTATATCCAAGATATATGCCCACACAGATGGAAGCATCAACAAGCACTAAAAATCAGTTATCAGCTAGGAAAATAAGGAGTTAAAGAAAAGTTTCAGTGGAGAAAAATGTATACACATACGCCATCATTTCTACAAAGGTCAAAGATGCATTCAACCCTCAACTCTTAAAAGATACCTGTATTATGGTGGATTTTGGAAAAATACTTTTGCATTTTGGAAAAACTTCAGTTTGGCAAACAAATAAAACAGTAAACTGAAAAATTCATATCTAAATGCCCTGAAGTCTTGCTATAACATGACCTAGTATGAGATGAATTTCTGTCTGAGGTATTTCTATCTTAGACTTCCTCCAAGGGGATTCATTAGAGTAAGTAGCAAAAGAATCTAGTTGCAACATTTTCTAACCTATAACAGACTAATATCATGTCGGTCATATTATATGCTCCAGTGCCCTTTTTAAAATTGGCAATAAAATAAATATAAGCAACAGGGGATATTTTTAAGTTGTCAAAAGAAATATTTAGAAGATGAATATAAATGATTTATTTGTTCATTTATTAACTCCTTATTCAACTATTCATGATATATTTTTAGTTGCTAAACATAGATTGCAAAAGATGAAAACATCCTAATGAGGGTCCTTAATGAGGGCATATTTATTAACAAAGTGAAATTGAAATGAAGGAAATGGCCCACCATTTATGATCACAACCCCAAGTTTCTCAATTATAATTAAATCTTCAAAGAATTAGATTAATGAAATATCATTTGAAAACACTGGTAAGGAATATTTCAGAATTATTTATAAAATTATTTAGAAAAATATATCTGAAAAATTTTCAGAAATTATTTAGAATTAATAAAAACCACTTATTGGAAATGTAGTCAATCTACATTAATGCAATGTAGTCTATTATTTCAGAAGTATTTAGAATTAATAAAAATCACTTTTTGGAAAACCCTAGCATCCATCACACAATACCTAAGAAAGTTATAGGATTAGCTTCCGAGATCAGACGAGATCGGGCGCATTCAGGGTGGTATGGCCGTAGACTAGGATTAGAACCCAAGAACAAAGGTACACCTAGGGTCAAAATTTCTCACATGTTAAAAAATGATCAATGAATACCAATTTATATTTATAGATAATATAAAGACAAAGAAATGTAGATTATGTAGATACTATGCCTTAACCCATAAACATTAATTAGACAAAATTTTCTTTTTCAGAATGAAATCCTGTCATTTGTACAACATATATGGAACTGGAGAGCATTATGTTCAGTGAAACAAGACAGCCATAAAAAATACAAATTCCACATGATCTCATTCATGTGGACTCTAAAAATGTTGATCTCATAGAATAGTAATTACAAGAGTCTGGAGAAAATAGGAGGAGAGAAGGGAAAAGTTGATCAATGGGTACTAAATTATAATTAGACTGGAGTAAGAAGTTCTGGTTTATCTATATTATTCTGCACCTGATTCCCTAGATTTTATACTTTTATCATTCTTAAAAAAAAGAGTAAGATGTAATCTATTTCATGTATTTATAAGAAGTTCAATGGCTCCAAAACTAAGTGTTGTATCATGATTTCTATTATTACACCTACATGATGGAATGAATAAATGTGTAGATTTTTTTTCATGTATTTCATACCTGAGACACTACCAGATGGTACTGAACTATTCTCAGGTCAATCATTATGTGAGAGACCTGGGCTCACAGCCAGACCCGACACAACATTGACAGAGAAAACAGTGTAATACTGAACCCTATGTAAAAATCACAAGTGGCACTTTTGTACTTTAAAGGGACAGCTGCTCTCACATGCCATGTATATCTGATGAATACTTATCAGCTACTATACATATGATATAAAAAATTGTCAACATAGAAATAGGATATTCCTATATAGGTATTTCTCATACATACACACACACACACCTCACAAACAAACGTTTAGGCATTTCTGTGCTCCCCCTGTAAATTTTTTTCCTAAGCCTTCCCTGATGTTTCCTAAGGGTGAGGTTGTTGTATTTAGCTAGGAATATCCACCATTTAACAAAGTCATCAACTAGACACACTGTATGTGTGCAGAGTGAAATATATAGAGAAAAATTTACATATATAACACCATGTTTTCAGCCCAAGAATTCTTTTAATTGTTCGGGGAACAATTTTTGCAGAATCATCTTGTCCTTGGAAATTTTAAAAAGTACAAACCTTTGTATTTCAATTAGCAGAAAGACTAAGCAGGAAGACTATTTTCTCTCTCCCTGTTTTTCTTTCTTCCTCTCCCCCTTTCTCTCTGTTTCCTTTCTCCCCTCTCCCTCTCCCTCCCCCTCATCCACCTCTCAGTTTAGAGTGACTTCATTATCATTTCTGATTCTTTTTACTTGTAATATCCCATGTATGTAAGTCACCCAAATTCAAGAAATATGCACCATAGTGATTTTTTTATCATTTATCTTGCTTTTATATTTTGCTCTTCTTCCACCTTTTCCTGCACTCTTGAATTTTTGACCATCAGTAATGCCTGTGAGAATACTGGTAGTGTTTTAGATAATAATTTGCTAGGCAGATGTTATAGCTCATTGAAGGCATTTAACAAGAATGAAAGCATCACAAGAGAATTTTATCTTCATTTTGACTAGTTCATTATGTAGGGTTTCTTTTACTTTGCAAAATATTATGTAAATGATTTAGTTAACCTGGCAGAACTTAAACCTCTCAAGTACACATATTTTTAATTATCTTCTTAAGTTCAACTTCATCACTAGATCAAATCAGAAAAAAAATGTATTGCTGGAGCTTTACAGGGGGCGCAAAAATAATTAGCAGTAATAAGGACTTAATGTTTACATGGTAATATAAGTACAACTTAACAAGGCAATCAATCTTTAGGTAAGCACAATCCATTCCAAAGGCTTTAAGCTTATGAGGGCTGATTGTAAGAGCAAATTAGCTAGGATGTTTTAAAGATCTCAGTTGTTCTTAGCTTTTGCTTTAGGTAGTTTAAATTAATAGGTGTTTTGAATATAATGTATATCCCATATGCATTATATATACTGTGTCATATGTATGTGTGTGTGTATATATATATGTGTGTGTGTGTGTGTGTGTGTGTGTGTATGCTGGCAGAGTGAAATGTATATAGAAAATTTTACATATATAATTATATGCATGTATTTATGCATACAATTGTATATTTTATCCAGGTAAGATTTTTAATTTTTAATTTGGTAATTTAACATGAAATACGCCTTCTTAAAAAAATTTTAAGTATATAATACACTACTATAAACTACAAGCATATTAGGTAGCTTTTTAAGACAATGTTTTAAAAATGTACCTATCTAAGGAACTCTCATTTATTATAGTTAAGACTAAAGGTTATGAAATTAACAGATAATGTTTTCACTAAGTGAAAAATTATATTACTTTTAACATCTAAAATTAGAGTAGTAGATCCTAAAATACCAAAACAAGAAAACAGAAACATCCAAAATTTTGTTAAATATCATTTAATAGTCTCATTATCTGACACTCAAAAGACTTGACATTTGTTTTCTAGGCTTATTGTTTCCACCTATTACTTTATAATCATAGCTAAATTGAAAACATTATTTTAGCATATACAAGTGAATTTATAGGAAGTTTAGAAATTTTTAGAAATAACTTGGCTTTTCCATTTTTTGAAAAAATACCAAATATAGTTTTTAAATAAATACTCCAGGTTGACCAATAAACATGAAAATTCAGCAGTTTTATGTTACACAAAACTGTTAAGGGTCTGTTCATTCTTATTCATCATAATATCTGGGAAGGAAAAATAAAAGGCTGTGAAATACAATCAATAAAGAATATAGAATAAAACCAATATTTAATTTGGGAAATAGGAAGAAGAAAACAACAAGAAATTCACAATGATGAATATCTTTAATGCTTTTATGCTATTTGTGTAATTAATATACTAATATAACTGATATTCCAAAATAAAACACTATGTAGTCAGTGTTTTCCTATTTTAAGAATTTAATAAGACTTTAAGGAAGATGGCCGCTGTGTACGGGGGTTGCTGAAGTGCCGAGCGTGGTGCTCAAAGCAGCAGCTTTAATAGAGATTTCGCACAGTCTGTTAAAGCTCCTTTCACCGTTAATCTGTAGTGGACCACTTTGCCAAGGAGCAGGAAGAACAAAGAAATCGAAAAAGAGACGCTTGGCTGCTCAGAGCCGCGGGCGCTTTGCTCCCATCTGCTTCCTCTTTCGCTTCGCTCCGGGCAGAGAAGCTGAATGTGTAATCAGCAGTGGATTGTAAGTACCCGAGGCAAAGAAAGCTCAGTGCGCCCCGCCTTTTTTTTTTTTTTGAATATTTTTTATACAGGGAGAGTTTGTGGATTGGGATTGTTGGCGGGGCTGTGGTTTCTGTGCCGAAAATCCACTCCGCGGGAGCCGCCATTTGCTTTCTGCTTGCTGTCTTGATGGCTCTGTATACACTGTCCGGCAGCCGCACCTAGAGGTTGGAGCTGGGCTGCGTGCCGAGCCCTGTCCTCCGAAGGCTGGACTGCAGCCTCGAGCGTCTCGGTGGCCTGTTCGCTGCTGCACCTTCGGGCAGAGCCTGCTCTGGGGTCATTCTGCACCCCACTGCCAGGGGACCCGTGCTCCGGAGGAGGGGGACGGAGAGCCGCGGTGGCAGCCGCTTGGGCCCCTGGGGCCGGGCACCGGGCTAAAGAGCTGCGGAGGCCAGGGCGGCTCTGCTACGGTCGCAGACAAGCGCGGCGCTCGTCAGTGCGGCCCAGTGACGGAGGCGACGGCGGCAGGGTTTCATTTCTAGAAATCTGGACTGGAAACAGAAGCAGCAGTTTGTATAATCCCAAGAACTTGCTTATACCAGGAAGCTGTAAGGGCAACATGAATATCATTGATGAGATGTAACATGGTGGCAGGCGCAGAGAGATCAAGTCTCTGACATCTTCAACTGCGCAGGCATAGGGAGCCGTAAACTGTCTAAATGCTGTTTGCTCAGGATCACTAGGCAATGCTGAGCTGACGTGGATCTGGGGTGTACAGGCTGGACCCTCAGAACACACACACAGAGCCCGAATCGGAGGCAATTAAGCTCCGGTTCGCCTGCTTCGTGTGACTCAGCACTAACGATCCCGCTGAAATAATTGGCCGGCCCTTAGGAACTTACAGAGGTAAAAGCCAACCGAGCCTTCATAGGCAGTGGCCACAGGACTGAAACGGGGATTGGGAGAGACAGTCAGGACCCACCCGTTGCATTGGTCACCCGGCAAAGGGAACAAATGGTCACCATTTGCATGGGATATCACCATGGCAGAGAAATGGCGTCACGGGCGGAGGAGATAACTGCATTGAAACCAGCGCGACAGGTGTGTAATCCCCTAGTCATCTCTCTCCACACAGCAGGGAAAACTTAAGGGCCACTCCCAGCTCTCCTGTGAACGCAATAACCAGACCGAGGGAATCAGGAGTGGCGCGGGACTCGCGGCGCGGAACTCCCGGCTACCGCTCCCACCAGTGCTGACAACTGAGGTCTCTTGCACCAGCTACCGGGGGCGTGGCTACAGGAGGGCAAGCAAATTCGCTGGGGGATCTCAGCCCCAAGCTCTACAAACTTAGGGTCTGAGGGAGGCAAACAGGGAGAGTGAGCCCAGGTGTTCATGAAAACAGGGCTCCCAGGAGCAGCAGACCTGGCGTGCAGCCAGTATTGTGGTGAGCGCCACAGGTGAGCACGGCCTGGCTTGAGGAAACACAAGACAAGGCCCTAGACACTCAGGATTGGAGACCCGCCCAGTCTAGGAGAAAGAGCTGCTGCACAGTGAATGGTTCCCACCTATTGAGAGGAGAAGCTTGGCCCAGTGGGCACAGCTCCACCTACTGGAAGAGAAGTTAATAGAACTCTAGGACTGCATTTATTATTATTATTATTATCATTTTTTTTCTTTTCTTTTTTCTTTTTTTTCTTTTTTTTCTTCTTTTTCTTTCATTTTCAATTTTTATTTGTTGTTGTTCTTTAATTTTTTTCAATGTTTCTATTTTTTTAATTTTTTTAATTTTATTATTATTATTATTATTTTTAATTTTAATTTTCATTTTTTATTATCACTATTATTTTTGTTAAAACTTTTTTTTCTTCATCTTTTCTTTCTTTCTTATCTAATCTTTGTTATTCTTGTTTCTTTTGTCTTTTCATTTCTTTTCAATTTTCTTATTCCCCCTTCCTTGAATTCTACCTGCCTACTCTCATTCTCTTTAGTGCCTTCTTCCCTTCCCTTCTAATATCTTTCCTCTCAAGCATCAAATAAATCTATAAGAGTAAACAGTAACTCAGCAGTCAAACAGAACAAGAAGTAACATGAGCAGCATAAAAAAGCAAGGAAGAAAAGGAGTACAAACAATGAAGGACAGCCTAAATATTCAGGAGGACCTAGAGTCAGCAGAAAAATGGTCATATAAAGAACTCAAGGAATACCTTAGACAGATGGAATGGAACCTTAAAGAAGATACGAGACAGCAAATCCAAACAGTGAAAGAACACTTTGAAAATGAATTACATAGACAGATAAAAGAAGAAGTTAAGCATCTTTATCAGGAGATTGAGATTATAAAAAAAAACCAAACAATAATTCTAGAAATGAAGGAAACGATAAACCAAATTAAAAACTCAATTGAGAGTATCACTAACAGAGTGGAGCAAGTAGAAGCCAGAACATCAGATAATGAAGACAAAATATATCATCTTGAAAAGAGCCTAGCCAACTCAGAAAGGCTGGTTAAAAACCACGAGAAAAACATCCAAGAGATATGGGATAACATAAAGAAACCAAACCTACGAGTCATCGGGATAGAAGAAGGTACAGAGATTCAAACCAAGGGAATGAGTAACCTGCTGAAAGAAATAATTACAGAAAACTTTCCAGAAATAAAAAAGGAAACGGATATACAAATTGTAGATGCATACAGGACACCGAGCACACAAAATCACAGTAGACCAACGCCAAGACACATTGTTATGAAGATATCCAATATACAGAACAAAGAGAAAATACTAAAAGCTACAAGAGAAAAGAGGCAGATTACATTCAGGGGTAAACCAATAAGGTTAACAACGGATTTTTCATCACAGACGCTGAAAGCGAGAAGATCCTGGAACAACGTATTTCAAACACTGAAAGACAATGGATGCCAACCAAGAATTCTGTATCCAGCAAAATTAAGCTTCAGGTACGATAACGAAATAAAAATCTTTCATGATAAACAAAAGCTAAAAGAATTTGCAGCCAGAAAACCAGCATTGCAAAGCATCTTGAGCAAAACACTACACGAGGAAGAAATGAAAAACAATAACCAAAACCATCAGTGGGAAGTGCCTCTATAAAGACAGAGGGCGGGGGGAAAGCTAACCATGGAGAAACAAACTAAATTAAAAAAAAAAAAGAAGAAGATAAATAATCAAACATGGCTGGAAGTACAAATCATATATCAATAGTAACTCTAAACATTAATGGCTTAAACTCTCCAATAAAGAGACATAGGCTGGTAACATGGATTAAAAAAACAAATCCAACAATATGCTGCCTCCAGGAGACACATCTGATTGGAAAAGACATACACAGGCTGAAGGTGAAAGGTTGGGAAAAAATATACCATGCACACGGTCCTCGTAAGCAAGCAGGGGTGGCCATCCTCATATCAAATAAAATTGACTTCAAAACTAAATTAATCAAAAGGGATAAGGAAGGACATTATATACTGTTAAAAGGAACCATTCACCAACAAGACATAACAATTATCAATATTTATGCACCAAATAATGGTGCTGCAACGTTCATAAAACAAATTCTCCTCAAGTTCAAGAATCAAATAGACCACAACACAATAATTATGGGTGACTTCAACACACCTCTCTCACAATTGGAAAGATCCTCCAAACAAAAGCTGAATAAAGAAACTATAGAACTCAATATCACAATCAACAACCTAGACTTAACTGACATATATAGAATATATCAACCATCATCAAGTGGATATACTTTTTTCTCAGCAGCACATGGATCCTCCTCAAAAATAGACCATATATTATGCCATAGGGCAACCCTCGTAAATATACAGGGGTGGAGATAATACCATGCATTTTATCTGATCATAATGGAATGAAACTGGAAATCAATGATAAAAGACGGAAGGAAAAATCCTACATCACATGGAAAATGAACAATATGTTACTGAATGATCAATGGGTTACAGAAGACATAAAGGAAGAAATCAAAAAATTCTTAGAGATAAATGAAAATACAGACACAACATATCGGAATCCATGGGACACAATGAAAGCAGTTTTAAGAGGGAAATTCATCACTTGGAGGTCATTCCTCAAAAAAAGGAAAAACCAACAAATAAATGAGCTCACACTTCATCTCAAAGCCCTAGAAAAGGAAGAGCAAAACAACAGCAAATGTAGCAGAAGGCAAGAAATAATTAAAATTAGAGCGGAAATTAACGAAATTGAAACAAAAGAAACTATTGAAAAAATTAACAAAACTAAAAGTTGGTTCTTTGAAAAAATAAATAAGATCGACAGACCCTTAGCCATGCTAACAAAGAGAAGAAGAGAGAGAACTCAAATCACTAACATACGGGATGAAAAAGGCAATATCACAACAGACACTACAGAAATACAGAAGACAATTAGAAATTATTTTGAAAACCTATATTCCAATAAAATAGAAGATAGTGAAGACATTGATAAATTCCTTAAGTCATATGATTTGCCCAGACTGAGTCAGGAGGATACTCACAACTTAAACAGACCAATAACAATAGATGAAATAGAAGAAGCAATCAAAAGACTTCCAACCAAGAAAAGCCCAGGACCGGATGGGTATACAGCGGAGTTTTACAAAACCTTTAAAGAAGAATTAATACCAATACTTTTCAAGTTATTTCAGGAAATAGAAAAAGAAGGAGCTCTGCCAAATTCATTCTATGAGGCCAACATCACCCTGATTCCGAAACCAAAGACACCTCAAAGAAAGAAAACTACAGACCAATATCTCTGATGAACCTAGATGCAAAAATCCTCAATAAAATTCTGGCAAATAGGATACAAAGGCACATCAAAAAAATTGTGCACCATGATCAAGTAGGATTCATCCCTGGGATGCAAGGATGGTTCAATATACGGAAATCAATAAATGTTATTCACCACATCAATAGACTTAAAAATAAGAACCATATGATCATCTCAATAGACGCAGAAAAAGCATTCGACAAAGTACAGCATCGCTTTATGTTCAAAACATTAGAAAAACTAGGGATAACAGGAACTTACCTCGACATTGTAAAAGCTATCTATGCTAAGCCTCAGGCTAGCATCATTCTCAATGGAGAAAAATTGAAGGCATTCCCCCTAAAATCTGGAACAAGACAGGGATGCCCTCTATCACCACTTCTATTCAATATAGTTCTCGAAACACTGGCGAGAGCAATTAGACAGTCGAAAGAAATTAAAGGCATAAAAATAGGAAAGGAAGAACTTAAATTATCACTATTTGCAGATGACATGATTCTATACCTAGAAGACCCAAAAGGGTCTACAAAAAAACTACTAGAACTAATAAATGAATTCAGCAAAGTGGCAGGATATAAAATCAACACGCATAAATCAAAGGCATTTCTGTATATCAGCGACAAAACTTCTGAAACGGAAATGAGGAAAAACACTCCATTCACAATATCCTCAAAAAAAATAAAATACTTGGGAATCAACCTAACAAAAGAGGTGAAAGATTTATATAATGAAAACTATAAAACCCTAAAAAGAGAAGTAGAAGAAGATCTTAGAAGATGGAAAAATATACCCTGTTCATGGATAGGCAGAACTAACATCATCAAAATGGCGATATTACCAAAAGTTCTCTATAGGTTTAATGCAATGCCAATCAAAATCCCAACGGCATTTCTTGTAGAAATGGATAAAGCAATCATGAAATTCATATGGAAAAATAAAAGACCCAGAATAGCAAAAGCAATTCTAAGCAGGAAGTGCGAATCAGGCGGTATAGCGATACCAGACTTAAAACTATATCACAGAGCAATAGTAACAAAAACAGCATGGTACTGGTACCAAAACAGGAGGGTGGACCAATGGTACAGAATAGAGGACACAGAGACTAATCCACAAAGCTACAACTATCTTATATTTGATAAAGGAGCTAAAAGCATGCAATGGAGGGAGGATAGCATCTTCAACAAATGGTGCTGGGAAAACTGGAAATCCATATGCAACAAAATGAAACTGAATCCCCTCCTCTCGCCATGCACAAAAGTTAACTCAAAGTGGATCAAGGAGCTAGATATCAAATCAGAGACTCTGCGTCTGATAGAAGAAAAAGTTGGCTCCGATCTACATATTGTAGGGTCGGGCTCCAAATTCCTTAATAGGACACCCATAGCACAAAAGTTGATAACAAAAATCAACAAATGGGACTTACTTAAACTGAAAAGTTTTCTCTCAGCAAGAGAAACAATAAAAGAGGTAAATAGGGAGCCTACATCATGGGAACAAATTTTTACTCCTCACACTTCAGATAGAGCCCTAATATCCAGAGTATACAAAGAACTCAAAAAATTAAACAATAAGAAAACAAATAACCCAATCAACAAATGGGCCAAAGACCTGAACAGACACTTCTCAGAGGAGGACATACAATCAATCAACAAGTACATGAAAAAATGCTCACCATCTCTAGCAGTCAGAGAAATGCAAATCAAAACCACCCTAAGATACCATCTCACTCCAGTAAGATTGGCAGCCATTATGAAGTCAAACAACAACAAGTGCTGGCGAGGATGTGGGGAAAAGGGTACTCTTGTACATTGCTGGTGGGACTGCAAACTGGTGCAGCCAATCTGGAAAGCAGTATGGAGATTCCTGGGAAAGCTGGGAATGGAACCACCATTTGACCCAGCTATTGCCCTTCTTGGACTTTTCCCTGAAGACCTAAAAAGAGCGTACTACAGGGATACTGCTACATCGATGTTCATAGCAGCACAATTCACAATTGCTAGACTGTGGAACCAACCCAGATGCCCTTCAATAGATGAATGGATAAAAAAAATGTGGCATTTATATACCATGGAGTATTACGCAGCACTAAAAAATGACAAAATCATGGAATTTGCAGGGAAATGGATGGCACTAGAGCAGATTATGCTTAGTGAAGCTAGCCAATCCCTAAAAAACAAATACCAAATGTCTTCCTTGATATAATGAGAGCAACTAAGAACAGAGCAGGGAGGAAGAGCAGGAAGAAAAGATTAACATTAAACAGATACATGAGCTGGGATGGAAAGGGAGAGAAAAGGGAAATTGCATGGTAATGGAGGGAGACCCTCATTGTTATACAAAATTACATATAAGAGGTTGTGAGGGGAATGGGAAAATAAACAAGGAGAGATATGAATTACAGTGGATGGGGTAGAGAGAGAAGATGGGAGGGGAGGGAGGGGGGATGGTAGAGGATAGGAAAGGTAGCAGAATACAACAGTTACTAGTATGGCATTATGTAAAAATGTGGATGTGTAACCGATGTGATTCTGCAATCTGTATTTGGGGTAAAATTGGGAGTTCATAACCAACTTGAATCTAATGTATGAAATATGATATGTCAAGAGCTTTATAATGTTTTGAACAACCAATAAAAAAAAAGAATTTAATAAATAATGAAACCTGAAATTAAAAGGTCATAAACCTCTCTAAATCCTTTAACTAACAAGTAAAATAGCTGTTTTTAAGAACATTGGTTATTTATTTTTTCTTTCTCCCAAATCCAGACTTCTCTTTACCCTTCTATAGGTATTTATAGTTTTCACTTGAATTTATAAATAATCCTCTAAAAATGTTCACTCTATTTTTAAAACAGAAAGCATATTTTTAAAAAAATGTAGGTCCAAAACCACTCAAATTTGCTTATTTCAAAATGTGCTTTATTGGGGCAGCTACTAAATGTAGCATAATTCTCATGATCAATTATCTATATTGTTGAATTTATTGCAATCAATTCTTTATATCATGCTATTTACTGTTCTAAAATGCACATGAAGTATAGGATTAGGTATAATATTTATCAGATATTTTAAACATTTGGCAGAATTGTCTTTTAAATAGTAATCGATAAATGTGTTTGATTTAATATGGATGAAGAAATTTTAGTTTTATCTCTCTTTATTAATGTAATAATCCATAATAACACATACTTCCTAAAATATAAATGATAAGATTTTTACTTGGGTTTCCAGCATTACTGGTACTACCTTATAGTAATAACCAGCCAAATGAAATAAAGAAGATAAACAGTAAAAATAATCTCTAATGTCTTGTCATTAAAAAATCCCAAGAGAGAAGGGAAATTTTTCCCTCAGGTCTCATAACACAGTGAGGCTTTTTGCTGTACAGAAATTTGGTCTTCAGAGATAGGTTTTTTGATAGAATTGATCAAAATTTATCATAATTCTTTTATAAAATTTTAAAGGAGTTTATAATTGTTTAGATGATATTCTCCTCTAAATCTCAATCTCTTTCCATGAAAGAACAGGTGAAAAGTCAAAGTCAAGGGAGAACATGTTAAAGGAACAAAACTAAGAAGATGAAGTCATCTACTTCAAAGATTCTGTGCTTTTATTTTTATTCTTCTTCTAAATGCTATTGCAATATGAATATCATGGTCCTTAGGATCATGGAAACAAAGAATTTTTAGATCTTAGATGACATGTAAAACATTTTATAGGCAATTAAAATAAAATTCTTAGAGGTCTCCAGGGTTACCAACTTAGTTACTGACAGAGCATGCATAGTTAGGCCCAGAATACAGATTCAGGATCTTTTTTATTGTTACAGTCTTTCCATGTAATTAAATTTTATTTTAATGAAAAAAAAATCCATTTTTAATGAATAATTATCTCCATTTTATTCTGTCTGCAAGAGATAGAGTACTTTCCAGAAGAAATAATGAATTTAGTTTTAGATATCCTCTTTATACTATTTCTATGCAGAAATATTATAGTAATTTGAATTTTTCATTTAAATTTCAGAAATAAAGTTTAGCCCCAGAGTCTTTAGTATTTACACAATACTAAAAACCATAGGAACTAATGAGAAATTCTGAGCATAGATATATTGTGAAGAGAGGGCCTAGAACAAAGTCCAAAATAACTTTTTTTAATTTGTTTTAATTAGTTACACATGACAGTACAATGACCTTGACATATCATACATTTGAATCAGATGGGATATAATATCTCATTTTTCTGAGTGTACAGGTCACAGAATCACATTGGTCATGCATTCACATATATACACACAGTAATAATAATGTCTGTTTCAAAACAACTTTTTAAAAAATGATTGTCTTTTACCTCAGCAGCAATACTGTCTAGAAGATTCAATGTTAAAACAATGTTAAGCAGTTAGAGAAAGGCCCTGCAAATGAAGATAAATGGGAAGAGTTGTATGATAAAGGAATTGTATCATTTGCATATGAAGTGTCACCCAAAGACTCATCTTTTGAAGGCTTTAGCCCCAATGCAACGATGGTCAGAGGTTGGGATTTTGGCAAATGATTGAATCATGAGATTTCTAAGGATCAGTTGATTAATCCACTGAAGTATGTATATTTGATGACATTATTGGGAGGTAGAGAAACTGTAGGTGAATGGAGCCTCACTGGAGAAAATAGATCCCTAGGGAAATGTCTTGTTCCTAGCCCCTTCCTTGCTCTCTCTCTCTCTCTCTTTCTCAGCTTCCTGGTCACCAGAAGAGCAGCTCTGCTCCAACATACTCTCCACCACCCGAAGCTGTGCCTTGCCACAGGCCCATAGTAATAAAGCCAGATCACCATGGAATGAAACCTCTGGAGCCATGAGCCCCAATAAATCCTTCTTCTTCCAGTTTTCTTTTTCAGATATTTTGTCACAGTGCTGCAAAGCTGACCAACACAGAGACATCTGACAAAACCAGTGCCAAGAAATGAAAAAGAAAAGATTTCGGTAGTAAAAAAAAACAGAGTGATAGGCTACTAAACCAATCATGATGAACTTGATGAAGTCAACATTTGGATATGTGCTCCTCCTATACATACCCTTAGCAATTGAGTTTGGGTAAAATGGAGGGAATAAAAAAAAAGATTAAGAAATAATCCATAATCCAGCTTTTAAGTATAGTCTAACAGGTATAGGGGGAAATAGATTAACATATGAGCTTTTGTAACAAACTGATAAAATGCTACAACAGAAATGACATGGTGTTATAGAATCCTATATCTCATGGAGGAGCTTTATGGAGAAAGTGATACCTATACTGTATTAGAAGGGCAAATTAACCAGAATAGGCACAGGTGTGGACAAGCAATGGCATCATAACTAGCACATTGGAGGAGCCACACATACAGAAGCAAACATATGAAGGTAGGTAGAATGAACTCGAGTGGTTTCATAAGGTTCTAGTTTGAATAATCAGCCATGGTGCCAAGAACTATCTGGCTTCCTATCTTGCCCCTGTGTCAGTCTAGTGGAATCTATTTAGCTGAAAAGAGAAATGCAGATTTGTTACTGAGATGTCTAACTGAGCAGTAGTTAATTCCTTTAAAAGATATAAATTAACATTTCCTTTACATGGAAAGGACGTGACATTGAGAAGATCAGTGTCTTTCCTGACTTATAAAAATAAGTGAAAAGAAAGATATACCCTTTTCAGCTTCTTAATAAATTGATATATAAAATCAAGCAAAGATAATTACCATAATGGTAGAAAAGAAATGTATGTAAAAGTAATAGTTACACATTTAGGAACAGTTTCTCTGAAAATTATAGTATTTTTAGTCATCTACAAGAATTTGTAGTAAATTGTTTTCCATCAGTTTATAATAACTGGCTAAAGAAAGAAAATTTGAGAGTGACTCATGGTTATGAAAGAGAGCTATCTTAGTAATGGTATCATTATTATAGAATTGTGGGGATACAACAGTAAAATGATCTTGCATTTAGTTTGAGGTAAGAGAGTGAAGAAAAGGCATATAGAATCTGAGGTGTTAATGTGTAAAGAAAATGAACCAATATACCTCTAATGGAAAATAACAGAAATGTAAAGTGCTACTTGGGAATCTATTTAGCAAATATCATAAAAAATGAGTCCTTGTAAAAGTATGTTGCTTGCCCCAAACATGTATTATAAAATTTGATCTCCTGTTAATATATTCAAATTTTTCTTCATATAATGAATTTGATAGTATACTTACTTACAAATAAGACTTTAAAATATGTTATGCTTTACAAACATTTCATAAGTATATCTAATTTCTTGAGACCTTGAGACCTGCATTGTAGAGGGTAAATATTCATTTGTATTCACAAAGAAAACTTTGCATAAAATTTTAACAGATAAAATAGAAATACATATTTCTAAGCATCTAAGCACAGAAATTAAAAAAAAAATATGCAACTCATGTTCTAAATCAGCTGGAAATTATTATTTTCCATTCTGATCTGACATTTAACAAAAATTCAATATTTTAGGTTAAACATTTATTTTAGAATACCTGATGTATATAGCAGTTTACAAGGCAAAAATCATAAAAATAAAAGCAATTTACATGTAACCAATGCAAGAGAATACTCATCTCTAATACATATGGTTTTCTTTTTATTGAATTTTTAAACATTTTATTTATTTATTTATATATTTATTTATTTATTTATTTATTTTATTTCTATGTGGTGCTGAGGATGGAACCCAATGCCTCACATATGTTGGCAAGCAGTCACCACTGACTTACCACCACAGCCCTAGACATGGTTTTCTATAGAACATAAGTTTCAACTTTGAAAGGTAAATTAAAGAATTAAAACTTAAATATTTGATGGAAATAAAATAAAACAAAATAAAAATTCATATTCTTGTAACTCCAATGACAAAAATTATACTGAGATAAATAGAAGGTATTAATTTTAACATTTAAAAATTCTTAAGCCCAGTGAAAAATCATGAGCAAAAATCGTCTGAAATTTTAAATTAACTATGAAAATGAATAGTAAAATGCGAACTAAAAATGCTAAAATGCCTTATTAGACCTATTATATTTATTCCAGTGAGACAAATTATGTACTTGATATTTTAAAGAGAAATGATACAATGGTGTTACGGAGTGGACAGATCTGAGATGGAAGGGTGTGACCATTTCTAAGCAACACGTTTCAAACGTGACTAAAAATAATATAAAAGTATTAAAAATTGAAGTCAATAATTCAGTAGAATGATCTAACTTTCATTTGACTAGGTTCACTTCACTAGTTACAAAGATATATATAACAAAATCCTCATTTTTAAAGAACTTTTAGTATGTGAGATGACAAATTCATGGATACATGATTCTTAAGCATGGGAGAAAAGGTTAAAAGAAGAGAGATGTCAAAAATGAATGCTGTTGGCATGGAAAAACCTATTACACACAGAATAGCTTGGGGGATTACTATTACTAAACTCAATACTAGTAGCATGATGGAAGCAGGCAATGAAAACACCTCACACTCAAAGGAATAACTTGATAATAACAATTATGGATAACTTCATACAGAATTTGAAAAGATACTGCTTTATACTTTCAGTTCAAAAACATTTTTCTGACCTCCCATGTAAACAAATTGGGAGAATTAATATTGTTGAAACTATACAAAGTAATGCCATTCTTCACAGAAGTAGAAAAAAAACAATACTAATATTCATATTAAAACACAAATGATCACAAATAGCCCAAAAAATCTTGAATAAAATAGAGCAAAGGTATCACACTACCTGATTTCAAGAGATACTACATATTAACAAAAATAGCATGGTATTGGCACAAAAACAGACACAAACCAAAGAACCAGAATAGATGACTCAGAAACAAATCCATGCATCTTCAGCCAGCTGATTTCAACAAGGTTGCCAAAAATATATGTTAGTGTATAGACAGCCTTTTCAACAAATAATGCTGGGAAAACTGAATAGTCACATGCGTAAGATTGAACTTGACCCCCTTTCCCTCACCCTGCTCAAAAATTAAATAAAAGTGGATCAAAGATCTCAATGCAAGACCAGATATTCTGAAACTAGTTACTAGAGGAAAACGTACTGGAAACATGTTAAGACATTGGCACAGACAACAATTTCCTGGATAGGACCTCAAATGCACAGGAAACGAAAGTAAGAATTGACAAATGGAATTACATCAAATTAAAAAGCTTCTACATGTCAAAGGAGATAACCTACCCAAATGGGAGAAAAATCTTTGTCAGCTATTTATCTGATAGAGTATTAATATTCATAATGTATAAGGAGCTCAAAAAATAACAAAATACAAGAAATCCAAATAAGAATGGATAATGATCTGAATAGACACTCCTCAACTGAATAAATACAAATAGCTAAAACATATATGAAAATATTTAATATCTCCATCCATTAGAGAAACACAAGTCAAAAGTATAAGATTCCATCTCACCCCAGTTAGAAAGGCAATCATCAAAAAGTAGATGCTGACAAGGATGTGGAAAAGAAAGAATCTTTATACACTGTTGATAAGAATGTAAATTAGTATAGCCACTATGGAAGTAGTATGGAGATTCCTCAAATAACTAAAAATAAAATTACCACATGATACAGCTATCCTACTCCTGAGTATATATCTGAAGAAAATGAAGTCAGCATACAAAAGAGATAGTTGTCCATATTTATTATGGCATTATTCAAAATAGCCAAGATGAAATCAGCCTTGCTCAAATATGATGTTTATACACAATGGAGCATTACTAGGCCATAAAGAAGAATAGCATTCTATCACTGGAGGAAAATGAATGGAACTGGAGGACATCATATTAAGCAAAATATGACAGACACAGAAAGAAAACTATTACACTGTCTCTAATATGTGGAAGCTTAAATAAGTAAAATGACATAAAAATAGAAGAGGGTCTAGAAGGATCTGGGGAGGGGTGGGAAAGGCAAATGAAAAAGGAAATTGAAGATCAGGACATGCTATACACATACATATAACAGTGAATCAAACTAATTTGTATAATCTAATAATAATTATAATAAAAAATTTAAAAACACTTTCCATCAAAATTAAAACTCACTTCTTTAAATAATCGTTAAAATTAATTACAGGTATTATCCTGCAAATGTAAGATTTGTGCCCATCTTGTATTTGTTAATTTGCAATAATTTCATCCAGTTTGTAACTTATAATTTTATGAGATCTTTGTATCTTGAGGCATACTACCCTTCTATGAGAATTTTTTAAATCCTCATGTTTCAAATGTTGTTATGACATATATTACCTCCTAATATCTTTCATTTCTTAAAAAATGTGTTTCATATAATTATACAGAGAATATGGCAGTCTTTAAAAGAAAAGGAAATTCGAACTATAAGTGGATAAAAGCACTAAATAAGAAGAATAGAAACAATATACACAAATCACAGGGATTACATAATTCTACCCACTTATTTCAATACCCAGTGTACTTTATCTCCATTTTGCTTATGGATAATCTGTTTTAGAATCTTTGCCAATTCAGGGAACTGTTCAGATTTAAATTTAAAATACTTAATTGCAACTTGATATTTGTCTTTAACTATTTGAAGATCTTCATTTAAAGGGGGAGGCAGGCCTATATTATAGCATCTGTACCAAACCTGGATAAAATATGTATATTTGGGAATAGACATCAGTTTTTTGTAATTTAGAACATAATCAAATTTACAATTGTTATATCAAAGGTTTCTCTTTTTCTCCAGAAAAAAATGAGGACTTCTTTACTGGAAGTATTGGACCCTGAGTATTATGCTTATGTGTCAGAACAGTTTAAAAGACAGTTTCAAATGTGGAGGGAAAGGAAAAAAACCTTCAAGATAGCTTTTTACCCAGAAAAGTTATTATTCCTAAATAGAGAATGTAAGAAATAAAGCATTGAACCCATTTTTGCCTTTACGGGTACATTATTTTTAAAATTTAAAATGTTATTGACATTTTAAATAATAATGCTAACTCTTACTCTTATCCTGTAAAATTTTACTAACTTGCCTGATTAGAATTTGTTTCAACTCAATAATGCCTAAATTATGTAGAGCAGAAGAAGAAAGGATTGTTAGAGAAAACCAATGAACTCACAAGCTTCAGAGGAATAGTCATATCATTTGAGGAGATTATTTCTCTCAAAGGTGCTATTGTAGCTGTTAAAACCATAGTCTTCTCTCGACTTTGTCCATTAACCTGTTAAAAAAACTTGGACAAGCTCCACAGTCCCTGTGGGCCTCAGTTCTTTCATCTGTGATTGAGCATATTCAGTCAATATGATCTCTAAGATCTCATCTATATTTTTAGAATTTTTTCAGCTATCCATATCAAACAGAAAATACAATTTATTGCTTTTGATAACCTTATGGTAAATCAAGAATTACATTAAAACATATCTGGCAATTTTTTATATTATCAAAATAACTGAAAATACAATTTTAAGAATGCTGTCTTTATATGTTTTCCTCAATAGGATTCCTAGAGCTCAGGAACTTATTCATGAATAAATAATTGGTGTGGAATCAAACTCAAAAAAAAAAATTCTGTCCAGTAAAAGAAACAACAGCATCGAAAGAGAAATATGAGAAAATTCTTTTCAGCTATTTTTCCTACAGAGGATTAATATCTAAAATATATAAAGAACTCAAAAAATTCAACATCACAAAACAACACAAGAAAAAACCCATTCACCAAATGGACAAATGGGCTAAACAGACACTTTTTAAAAGAATTATGAAAGGCCCACAATCATATGAAAAATTGTTTAACATGTCTAGCCATCCGGCAAATGCAAATCAAAACAATACTGAGATTTTACCTCACTGCAGTTAGAATGGCAAGCATCAAGAATACAAATTAAAAAAAAAAATACTGGCAAATATGGAGGGGGGACTCTTGAACACTCTTGTTGGTAATGCAAATTAGTACAGTCACATGGAAATCAGTATGGAGTTTCCAAAAAGGCTAGGAATGAGTCCACTATATGATGCAATTGTACCACTCCTCTGTATTTATCCACAGGAATTTAGAAAATCAGCATACTATAGAAATACATGCCTACCCATGTTTACACTAGGGCAATTCACAATATCCAAGTCCTGGAACGAACTTAGGTGTCTGTCAACAGATGAATGAATAAAGAAAGCATGGCATGAAAACACAATGGAATTTATTAAACAATTAAAAAGTATGAAATTATGTCATTTGGAGGAAAATGGGTGGAACTAGAGAACATTATATTGGGCAAAATATAGATTTATTGGGCCAGACTCAACCAAGAGGTCAAGGGTCTAATATCTATCCTCATGTGTGGGAGCCAGTGAGAAAATAGGAAAAAGGGGATCTTATAAAAGCAGAAGGGAGACTATGTGGAGTGGAAGAAGTGGAATGATCAGAGGGAGACTGGAGGGCAAGCAGAGGTGCTTGGGATTAGAACTGATCAAATTACATTATATCTTTGTACAGTTATGCCGCAATGAAACCCACTATTCTGTATAACTATTATGCACCAAAAATAATTTTTAATAAGTTCAAATATTTTTTTTAAAAAACAGTGTTTTTCAGTTTTTTATGAACATTAATGAAAAAAATCATGTTTCATGACAAGTGGTTATAAATAATACAAGCTTTTAATAGAAATAGAAATATAAAGCTATATATTGTTTAGATATTTTCCATCTGATCTCAGCTATAAATATTTTTACCACCCACAGTTATCCTTGAAATTAAATGTTTCAAGAGATAAATGTTGTAGATTATTTAATGCCTCAAAAGTCTTTGATACTTACAACTTATGAAAAGTTAAAATAGTTTCCCTTGTTTTATATCCATGCTACATCTTCACTGTCATTTTTGAAACAGATTTTTAGAAACAAATTGTGTTAGTGACCATCCAGCCTAAGTCTGGTGGGTTCTTTGTTTTGTTTTGTTTTGTTTTAATTTTTTTGGTACTGGAAATTGACCTCAGGGGCACTCAACCACTTAGCCATATCCCCAGCCCTATTTTTGTATTTTCTTTAGAGATAGGGTCTCACTGAGTTGCTTAGCACCTTGCTCTTGCTAGTGCTGGCTTTCAACTCTCAATCTTCCTGCCTCACCCTCCCAAACCACTGGGATTAGTTTGCACTGTGCTCCCAGCCTAATTTTTATGTTTTTACCAGTATCAAAAATTCTTTTAATTCCTTTCATTAAGAAGTAATGGCTGGAGCCACCTAGAAAAATTCTCATTGATGATTCCTGGTGAAGTTGATCTTGCAGACCTTTCCAATAAGCTATCATATGACCAAAGTTGATCTGGGCCCTCCATTGCAGCCATCTGCCAGCTGGATATCCTTGAGTGACTTCTAGCAAAGCTGCATGAAAGCCAGGCATGGTGGCATATGTTTGTAATCCCAGCAACTGGGGAGGCTAAGGCAGGAGAATTGGGAGTTCAATATCAGCCTGAGTAACTTAGCAAGACTGTCTCAAAAGGCCTGTAGTAGAGCGCCCTGAGTTCAATCCCCAGTACCACAAAACAAACAAAACCCAAAAGTGCTCAAAAGAGAAGAATCACCCATTTGGATACTGTTGCATTCATGATTAACAAAAATATTATGAGATATGATGAATTATTGTTTTAGACAAATTGTTGGGTAGTTCTTTAAAAAATGTATCAATAGAATTTAGTAACTGGATGTGAGGTGCTTTCACTACAGAACTTAAAATGTAGGTGACTTTGTTTTGGAAAAAAGGCAGACAACAAAAAAATCTGACAAGTCTTGGAGTGGTTAGTTATAGAAGGCTTGACGGAGATGGAAAAATATATTACTGAGAGCTGGAACAAAGTTTTGTAATACTGCCACTTTAGGTAACCTGAAAAATATAAAATGTACTTAATGAACTTGATAATCTAGCTAAGAAGATTTCTGGGCAAAGTATTGAAGTTGCCACCTGGTTTCTTCCAGCTGTCTATAATAATGTGAGAGAGAAGAGAGATGAGCTAAGAATCAGCACTTCAGTCTTCTTATAGAATATGTAGTGAAAGTAATGGGCCTAAGATCATCTTTCCAACTGGCAAGTTGTTCTCAGAGTAAGAGATGGTCTCAGGCAAAATTCAAATTCAATACTGCTGATAAAATATAGCCAAGTTCCAATCCAGCTGTAGCTGGAAGATCCTTTATTATGGTGGCAGAGTATCTAGCGCTGCATCTCCTACATCCTCTCAGTTACAAAAGGAAAAGGAGGTCTCAAGGGCATGCCCATTATAGGCTCTAGGATCAGGATAATAGGGAGACCAAGATAAGGAATAGATTATCTCATAAAGCTTTATGGGTGATTTGGGTATATGGTATTTTCATTAAATGAAATAGATTAACAACCTGTAAAAGGCTCAAGAAAAATTTTAAAGGAATCATACTAGCACAGACTGAAAGAGACAGAAAAAGTAAACAATACTTAAGAAGGTCATTAGGACCCTTAGTTTAAGAAAAGTGTATATTATGGAACTGTCTAAAATGTATGAAAGAAGATGCTTTCAAAGGGCTAGACAAAGGCTGAGAATTATGTAGAATGATACCCAGGGGTCAGATTGAACCCCTATAAGGGAAAAGAAAACATATGCCAAGATGGATTTAGGAATTGCTATAGGACAATGAGCACTGGATTTCTTATTTTTTACCTAATGGAACAGGGGTAATTCTGAAGTCATGTTACTCCCCTTGGTAGCATGGTAATATATTATTTAAAACTTCTCTCACAGGCATTAGTGTCTACACCCCTCCACTTGAATATATGTATAATCAAGACAACTTTAATCAATAAAGAATGGCAGAGATGATTCTACATTATAAAAGGCCATAGAACTTTCACCCTGTTCACTGAAACAAGTACTCTTGGCATCCTGACATAATACGGAGGAAGTCTGACTACCTTGAGGCTGCCATACTGAAGGAGCCACATATGAGCGTTTTGTTAACAATTCCAACTGAATTTAGCATTTCCAATATACCACCGAGTGACTAAATGTATGAGCAAGCCATTTCTTTCCTTCATTTCAGACCATGTAACATGAAATTCATCAAGTGACTTCCATTGTGCCACATGAATCAATAGGATTTTCCAAGACAGCTCTGTTGGAAGTTCTGTCCCCCCAAAATTGTGAGGTATAGTGGAATGGTTGTAGAACTTTTACCCCTAAGTTTTATACTCATTTGTTCCACAGCAATAAATAACTATAATAACAACTTCTCTTTTCAAAGATAAATCTTTAATAAAATGATGAAAAAGAGAAATAAGGTAATTAGCACAAATATGTGTAATATGTGTGAGGACTAGATGCAAAGTAAGGTTTCTTGTCTTCTTATTGCCACTGCACCTACTGCCCTGACAGGGTACAATTCTATACATAGCATTACATCCAGAAATTTAAAAATCAACTTTCTGAATGTCAAATATGCTTTGTGGTAGTCCTTTCTATTGTTTCTTTCCTTTAGTTTCATTGCCTTTTATTAGCCAACATTTTTAGACTCTACCCAAAGGAGAATAAATATAAGTGAATTTTAATTCTTAGCACATTTCAAAATAGAAAGGTATTAGTCTTTAATGGAGATTTTTTCCCTACCTATTTTCCATCTCTTTCATTTTACTCCCTTATAGATAGAACTAAAAACTCTTAATTTGACACCTCCCCCATTAGAGTAAATTCAACCTCAAGATCAAGAAAGATTGCAGTCAGACAGAATTCTAAATCTCCAATCCAGCAAATCAGTATTCCAGAGTAAGATAACATTTTGCTAATTTCACTCTTTCCTTGTAGTCACATTCTCCTTCCTGGTTTTATTTACTGAGATACAGCCATCTCACATTCTACATCAAACAACCAAGTCTCTCTCTCTCTCTCATAGAATTTCCTGCCTGGGTCCTAGGTTGGATTTCCCACATATTTCCACTACTCACCTAATATCTTCATTCCATCATGCTGTTAGAGAGTCTGCATTCTAATCTGTCTTGAAAATTTTATCTCTGAAGTAAGAATTATACTACTTTTCTCCAATTTCCTTGGCATCCCAATTATCCTCTCTACAATCTTTGCACTGGTATTTAACTGCCTTAACCTGGTCTTAAATTACTTATTCCAGAACTCTTACACTCTTTTGCTGACTTCCTCTGACTCCATATGATGCCTATTTACCTGTCTTTATCCATTACTGACCAGAAGACTCCCTGTTAAATCCTCTAGATAAAACACTTTGCCTCCCTGGCAATATTTCCATCATTTGAATCTTATTCAATTTGGAAGGGCTGGTTTTATCTCACTGTTGGTTTTTAGTCTCCTATTTCTGCCCAAGTTAAGCTTCTGCCACTGGATTGATTAGAGGAGAACAATTGGTATGTGATGGCCAGTAGTGAGCCAATTATGTTATGGTAGTAAATAAAATACATTGCAATCAGGTGTGTCATTTTTAAAAATTTAGCTCTTTTCATAAATATAAATTGTGCTGTACTTTCTTTCAAGTCTCTGGGGGAATAATAACTGAAGACCATTGATTTGGAAATCAAATCTCAGTGTCCTTAATGTGTACATACTTACCAAGGCTCTCACCTTAGGTTCATATACTATTTAAATGAAAATGATAGTTTTTAATGCTTCCTTTTAGATAGTAGTATTCTTACAGAAAAAATATATAACATATCACTTTATATAAATTCAAATTTTTTCTGGGATGCCCTGAAAAAAATGCAAAAACATGAAGGGTATAATGGGCTTTCTCCTTGGGGCAGCAGGGAGAAACTTTTTACTTTTGAGCTGCATTCCTGATCAATGATTTAACATCACTGAAAAAAAAAAAAAAACGCATGTCAGCTACTTAAAATTACTTAAAAATTTAACAAAATTTTTTTTTTGTTTCAAGTTTTTAAAATATTACTCATTGCATTGTATGCAGGCAATGCATCAATGTATTGATCTGGGTTCACTCAGGAGATGGATCCACACAGTAATTTCAATAGGGAATTTTTTTCTGTTACCTGGAGCCCTCCTACATCTAAGGAGTTCTCTCTTCTCATTTAAATAAATCCTACTCTGTTTACTCTTCCCTTCTGTTATTGTCCATGGAATAAAATCTTCAAATTTTGCATGACAAGAACCCAGCAGGAAATTGGCTAAGTGAGGGATCTAGTCTCATCTCAAAACTCTGGTTTCACTGAGTACAAGTCAGTTTGCTACATAAAAAGAATATAGGGATGAGCAAGGTAGACTCAGCCTCTGCCTTCATAGAACTTACATATTATCCCCAAATACACATATGTTAAATAAATAGAAGCAGAATCATTGAAAAATCTTGGTAGATACATTGAAGAAGGATAGAGGATAATAGGAAAACAGAGGAAGTCTAATCTTTCTAGCATGTTAGGGAAATTACTTATGACTTCAGGTCTGACTGGAGACTAGGAATTAATCAAAATAAGTAAAATAAAAATAAAAATGAATAAAGATTACTAAGTTTCCAAGAATTAGAACTATAAAGATAGACTAAAAGAGAACTCTAAAATATACTCTAAAAGATTTCTCCACCGTTCCCCAATGCTAGGGAAAAGTAGTCATGGAAGGGCATAACTGGAAAGGTCTCTCTCAGTCTCAGCCCTCCACCCCCCAGAACAGGGTGCATTCCTGTAGTGAAGCAGTTTGTTGCCTGACCTGGGTCAAAACTATTCTAGTTTTCAAGCAAGCAGGCAGGAAACAAACCAACCAACAGAAAACCTATGGCCTGGGGCTGTATAGTCACCAGGTGACTACATGCTCTGGGTACACAGATGAGGCAGAGCAATACCACAAGTCATGTCCCCTCTTGCCTTCAATTTGAAGGACAGTGTGGCAAAAGCAAGAAAAAGCAAACCGCTTCTTATGTTAACCAGGAAAAAGCGGCCCCCTTCCATCTGCTGTGTCTCTCAAGCACCCTCTACTGACAAAGCTTGATTGTGTTCACAGTTTCTACTTCATGACAGAGAAGAGGCCTGCTGAAAAGTGACCTTAGTTTGAAGCAACACATTGATCTTCGCTACAGGCATCATATAGTCATCTTACCATTTTTAAAATGTACATTAAACACAAAATAGAAGATTTCTATTTTACCATAATTAGGCTATAAATATTATCATAACTAATATTCATTAAAGTTAATAACTGAATATTTTAAAATTTAAAGATTTAGATGAATACTATGGGTGGTCTAGATATTTTATTACACTTTCCTCCAACTTAGCTACATATTAGAGCTGACATAAATTTTGCTCCAATTTGAGTTTCTCTGTGCTGCCAGAAACGGCTGAAATGATTCCATGGACTTTACATGAATGAATCCCTGTACTTGGCTTTCATCATACATATAAGTAGACATCTGTGTCTTTTGTTTTATCTTCTCTTAGTCTTCAAATACATTGCAGTCGCAATAATACACATATATAAATACTACTTTTGGATGTAGCATACAGCAAATGCCTGTCTGCAGACTGATTAGGGGACCAGAGATCAGCAGTAAGGCCTGAAGTGATTTGAAACATATGCAATTGTTCTGTGATTTGAATACAGCATATTTTGTTCCAACGTTGGCCAATGGGGCCACTTCACCACAATAACGTTTAAAATATATTTAAAAAATATTGCAGACAAATCTGAAGCGTTTGACCCCCATTTATCTATCTAAAGTAATTCTGAATGAGAAATTGACACCCTGCTGGAGGAGCACTGCTATGCTGAAGCAAAGCCTTTTGATCTCCTTATATTAAGGACAATGCAATGACTAATTTAATGTCATTTTTGTCTCACCCAAAATTAAGGATTTATAATGACGATCATTAATATAATGGCAATTTAACATCAAAGCTGTGTTTCTAAATGTTTTAATTTCCCAGGAGCAATGGAAACTCATCCTAGAATTAGATGCGCACTCCTCACATCCATGTAAACTTGATGTTTTTGTTCTGCAAAGTTAGACACATTGTCAGCCTAGTCTATTGGTTAAAGATGTGTGATCTGAAGGAAAAAATGTTTCTGAATTGTACGTTTGAATTTGAGATTTATCTGTTGATTCATCCACTCACTCAACAAATTTTTGCTGATGAATACTTGTTAGTGGTCAGCCATCAGAGATTATGGTCCCCACTTAAGGTCTTGTTCAAATGCAAAAACCATACCTGCAAGTTAACCTGTGGAAATATTAATGGGCACCATCAAGGCCTATTTCAAATATAAAAGACCATAAGACTTACCTGTGAGAACACATCAGCCAATTGCTTTGTCCCAGGGAGTGGGAAAACAAAAGGTGGGATGGGAGTTTCAGAAAAATTAAAACTCAGGCTAAAGGACACAGTCAATACTTTTTCAATACCTGTTTAACATAGATTTTGCTCCATACTCTACCCCAAACCATATAAGACCCTAAACCAGAACTCCAAAATGGGTTTTCCTGCTAACCTCCTGCATCTTGGGAGTTCTATTTCTTCTCATTTAAATAAATCCTACTCTGTTTACTCTTCCCTTCTGTTATTGTTCATGGATTTTATTCTTCAGATTTTCGTGATGAGAACCCAGGAGGAAATTGGCCAAGTGAGGAATCTAGTCTCATCTCAAAACTCCAGTTTCACTGAGTACAATAACAAGAATAGAGTGGTGAGCAAGGTAGACCCAGCCTCGGCCTTCATAGAACTTACATTTTATCCCAATATGCACATACATTAAATAAATAGAAGCAGAATCATTGAAAATCTTGGTAGGTACACTGAAGAAGGATAGAGGATAATATGAAAGGCAGAGGAAGTTCAATCTCCCTAGAGTATTAGGAAAATTACTCATGACTTCAGGTCTGACTAGAGACTAGGAATCATTAATCAAGGTAGGGAGTAGTGAGGTTGTTACTGAAAGCTAGGTCCTTGTCCTGCAAGCCAATTCAATAACCAGAGCAAGGTTTTAAGAAAAAGAAAAAAAAAAGAAGTTTTATTGCTTTCCTAGCAAAGGAGAAACATAGGTGTTTCCTGTCCCTGAGGCTGTGATTCTGCCCACAAGGGAAAAAGGAGGGTTTTCAAAGAGGTGAATCAAAGTCTAGGTGTCTCCCGCAGTGGGGGTTATGATTCCCTTGTTAATTCGGAACATTTTAATTTCTTAGGCCTTCTAGCACCATCCTGATGTCTGAATTACTTGATTCCTGTGTGTGTGCACAAGGACAGGTAACTTTAGGCCTAGGGTGGAAAAAAGGTAATCCTGTTTCCCCCAGGTTTGGGACACGGATAGCAAGAAGAGGGAAAACATAAATAAATAAAATAAATAAGCCTCCACAGCAGAGCAGCAAGGCTTATATTCAAAGAATGAGGTGGACCACGGTTACAAGGTTAGGTGTGTTCTCCGGATGGAGGAAGAAACCCTTGAGCCCTGGAATGACCCAGAGTGCCAGAGAATATAAAAGAAAAACCATGTTCTCATGAGAACATGCTGTGAGAAGAACCTTCCAGGGAGTCAGAGGCTTCATCATGTATTACTTCAGATTAGGAATTTACTAGCTGCAGGAAACCTCAGTGAACCTCACCTCTTTTCTGTCAGATGGCGAGAGTAATGCCTTTGATTCAGAAATGTTATAAACATTAAAAAGTAAAATGTTGACCAAGTCTTTGGCTAAGACTCATCATACTGTAACAGAGCAACTCCTTACAAAACCTGTCCTTAGCAGAATTACTTGTCTCTCCTCCCTAATCTTTTAATGACCCATCCTAATCTTTTCATAACTCATCCCTAATCTTTTAACCATCCTTCTCTTTCCCCAAGTGTTTTGAATTCTAAAGAGTGGACTCTCCAACTCCCCTCTCTTTTCTTTAGTTCTTTGGTAAATGATAAGTGCCCTATGTCAAATGCAAAATAACTTGTTGAAAAGTAATGTCTGTCTGAAATGAAAACGTGTTGCTGACCCTAGGAGGTTGGGGTCTATTGGTAATGTTCTCTGGAGGAAGAAAAGGAGATTCTCCGAGAGCACAAGACTCCACCCTGTGCAGAGATGTCCTGTCTATTGTCTCATGGTACCTACTTTTCTCCTATGAAAGACTTCATTCCCTGATGCCCTCTAAGTTATAGATTTGAGGCATAAAAATTCCTCTGTTTTCTTTGCAGCAGCTTTGAGTAAAACTGATTCTTCTGCCAACTTCTGTCTCCCAAATTTTTGGTTGAGCCTTGAGGTTTCTTGATTCTAGTAGCAATCTTAAGCCCCTTATGAAGTGTTTCTATGAGCAGAGAAACACAATTTCTTTCTCTTCACAAAATTATCATTCTTTTCATAATTCAATTCTAATCATAAATTTATTAAGAATGGTATTTTATACCTTAGATTTTAAAATCAATCTAATTATGTATGTATATAGAAATTAATTGGTAGTAGAGGGATGAGGAAGGAACTACTTAAAATATAAACAAAGAGTTTTTTAAAAAACATAAGAAAACTAGAACATGTGTATACAAATATTCAAGTATTTCAGTAAATAAGTAATTTGGTTGCTAATTTGAAGAATTTCAATTTTAGGGATATTCCTATTAACAAAAACCTTAAAAAATATATGGAAAACACCCTTAGCCATTTGGTTTCCATTTTAACTTTCCTTCTAGAGCCTGCAAAAGGGCCTGAGTTTAAGGTACTTTCCAATATTCAATTAAATAACTTTTGAGTTACAAGATGCAGTTGTGCTCCCTCTTGTACCTGTTTTGGAAGAAGAGGGAGCCTGCTTATGAAGGGCACACTGACCTCATTTTCAAGGTGAACTGGAAACCACAAGAAGGTGTCACAGAGCTCAGCAGTTCTCAGTAAGCACTGTATTATTTAATGTTGTCACCTTCGAACTTGAGGTGGATATATTGTTTTTCACTTTTACATGTTTTTAATAAAAGTTAGAAAATCTCCTTAAACACCTGTGCTTTTACCTTGGTATTTGTGTTTTTCCCTCAGGGAACATTTTAAATGCCATGTTAGTGTGCATTTCTTTTCTCCCATTTAAATTTATTCCTCTAAGGTATTCTTCTTTTAACTTGTATTTTACACAAGAATATAACACCTCTGGCCTTGCTAAAAAGGATACATTGTCTGTTCTTTTCTGATGAAAATACTCATTCAAAGTTTCTTTGCCCTTTTGAATTTTCCCTCTTTTCCTCTGTTGTTTACTAATTGAATATGTGCTCTCTTTCCCCAATAACCTATCAGAAAGTACCTGTATGATGATGGAGAAAAATATCAAAAACATGGAAGCCAAGGACTGTGATTCCAACCTGTGTCACTGAAATTTTAACCCCTAGTGTCCTTAGGACAAAAAAAAATGTTGTGCCTTTCAGGAAAAATTAAAAGGAAACCTTGCAGAGATATATATTAGAATATTAAGAATATGTTCATCAATTTCTTGGGGATACCAGCCAAAGGTAATCATGTACATTTTGGAAGTTAAATTCAGTCTTGGACAAGATCAAAGAGTCAAATATCAGAAATCTTCTGAGATAGGATTGATAATTGTAGTCTTGGAATGATGTAGGAGAATGCAAGAGAATGTTGTCAATGAAACTACAGATAGTTAAAGAGCTCCAGAGCTCAATTCCCAATATCACCAAAAATAAAAAATATTAAATTAATTTAAAAAGGGGGAGGGAGAGAATCCTTACCTTCCCAGTATCTTAGAACTGTTAAGTTGGGAAACTGGTAATTTTTCTCTTCTCCCGGAAATGTATATTTTTAAAATAATATTGATATTTGGTTGACTTTAAGTTCCAGGGATGCCTTTCTCAAGGATTCAGAGCAATCTCTTTGACCTGTAGAAATGTAAAGATCATAGAAGACAGCATTCCTATTTCCCAGTTCCTGTGTGGAAGAGTAGAAGCCTAACTTTAATGGGCACCTTGCTTCAATTTGTAAAACCATCTTCTACATAAAAATATGAGAAGACTAATTTTCTCTGGATTTATCCAAGAGAAACCAATTAGTAAATAGAGATGGTTATTCCCATTATCAGGCAAAATTAGGATATACTAAGCGTGATAAATAGTGTTGTCAAGTCTTCTTACTTGAGGACTAGTTATTGCATGCTTTGCAAACATGTGCAATGAATTATATTTCCCTGGCTATAAAAGGGTGAGCATTCTTTCTTTCAATTTCTTAGTGTTAGGTGATTGGACTGATCCATGTGAATGGTAGAAACATGAGGGTAAGAGAATAATTCTGTTAAATGGACACACTGTACTGACCCCCACATGCGTTCTTTTCCAAGAAGCAATTTACCTGCAGCTCTGCCTGGTGTAAGTGGACAGGTTTTGTCACATTCCTCAGCAAATGACCTGTTATCTGCAGAAGAAATGCAGCCCTGAAATAAGGTCAAAGAGAGGAACCCAAGTTACCCTGATGGGGGAGAATTTTGTGACCCTTTAAATAAACCAAATCCCAAAACTCAGGAAGATAAGAATAATTCCTCCTAAAGAATCCAATTAGAACCAGTCAGCATGGGGCAGTATGACCTAGAGTTATCATGGCAATGGAGACATGAAAAACTTATGTCATCCTGCTGTCAATCAAAAGTCAAGAGGTGGACCTGAGCAGGATTTTCTAGATACTTCTCTGGGATTCCCCACTAGTACTGGAATGCATGAGAGGCACACAGTCGCTCCTCTTTGAGAATACACACTCTCTTCCTTGAGCGTGGCCCCTTTCCCTTCAATAAATTCATTCCTATTTCTCTGAGCAACATGTCTGAAAACTTTTCTCACTTGGTTGTAAGAATTGAGGTTTGAAGGAGGGAGTCTTCAAGCTGCCTCAATTTCTCAGAAGTCCCAGCTCTGTAACATTAACATGCTGCCTGTGATGTGTATCACCTTCAGATTTAGTGCTTATATAAATACAAAACCGTTTTCTTTTAGTTTTCTCTTTGTAAATAGGATTTGGGGATTAGGAGAAGAGTTTGTTTTTAATTATTTTATCTGGATGCAAATAGATTAAAATATATAGATTTCTCTTGGAATGGGTTTGCATCTATCAGGAAACATATTACAGGCCCAATTACCCTTATCTGAAATAAGTTAACTACTTACATATTTATATATAATTTTTAAAGGCCATGAATATAGGTAAGGAAGAATTTATATAGAAGTGGAATAGATTAGATAATCCATAGTACCAGGAAACTTTCAGAGACATGTAGAAACCCTATTCATCCTCATCATTACAATTTTCTGAGCCAATCATCATATTTGGATTAGTTGTAAGCAAAGAAATGCAGTTAGTAATGATAGAAAAAGTATTTGGCCCACTGACCAAAAATAAAGTTTTCTATTCTATTTTCATGATGTAATTCAATAACGTGTTTCAAGAGGGTCATTAAATGTCTCCCTATTATATCTTCCTGACTGTGTAAAGCTATTGAACAATTAAAACTGTATAAATTAGTAAAAGCAAAAGTTTTATTAAAACATATGTATCATTTTCAAGTCAATGTTTTCATCACCATGTTCATGAAATGATACTCACACTTCCCAACTGTTGGGAGGTCAATAGTGGATTTCGTCATACCTTCCATTTGGGAACATTTTGGCTTTTTTTTTTACACTGTTAATGTAAACAAACAATCTACTTAATTCAATTAAAAAAATATTTAAGACATTCGAGCTGTGAAATGCTAAGCAGTGAAAATTCTTTGCCATGCAGTCAGGGGATTGAGTAGTCAGATGCAGAAGGATTCCAACAGGTGCTTAGATTTAATACTATTTCTCTTGGGAAATTTGCATGTTGGACTTTCCCGAAGAAAAGTGTGTCTTTCTGGACAAAACCTATAATGTTACAAAAGCATACATGCTCCCATTGATAAGGAACATAGAAAAAAAGTCAGGAAAGCACAAACTGAGCTGTCTTGTCACAGTGACTACTCTTTTAGAAGTTGCTTTTTGCAAAGTAATGTCACCTCCTTTTTTCCTTTACAAGATTAGTTCCACTCTTCATGTCTTTTGCAAGGTTTATTACCCTCCTTTTGCCAATAATTCTAAATTTCTAAAGAGAAGCTTCAATTAAATGAGGAGGTGTTGAATGCTTAGTAACCTATCTTCAGATTTAGAGAACCCAGAATATCTGGTGACCTTCAGATCATGTCAGAATGTGTAATGCCCCTCCCTTATTGTTTAGTTTTGTGCATCAACTAACACAAAGCATCTGAATTGTTGTGAGGGTTAACTTGTAGGAGAAGGAACAAGTCCTTCCAAAGGACTACAGGAACTACCCCAGGAGGCTGAGTCCATTGTGATGTTCTGGCCAGAAAAGATATAGAAAAAGAGTATGCACTCTCTGGATAATAAAGATCCTATTCAATGTGCAGACTTTCTGCCCTGCTCTTCTCTTCCCTCCCTACAAAAGACCTGTCCACTCCATAAAACAGAGTTTTGAAGACAATAGCCCCTCCATCTGGCCCTCAAAAACTGATTTCCTTCCCACTTGTTACCAAAAGCTCCATCCTTACCCCTGATGCCAATCCAATAATGAGGACACAGTTGTGAGAAAAAGAAAGTTTTATTGCTTTACTCGCAAAGGAGAAGCACAAAGGACTCCTGTCCCAGAGGACACAGAGGCCATGATTCTGCCCATCGGGGGAACAGGAAGTTTTAAAAGACTACATTCCATGTATTCTCTGTCCAGAGTTCTAAATCATGTGTTAATTTGGAAGATAGTCATTTCTGAGATCTTCTGGTGCCAACCCTAAGTCTGAATGACTTGCTTCCTATGGTGTCTGTGCTCAAGGACAGATAATTCTGCCTATGATGGGGAAGAATAATAATCCTGTCTTCCATAAGATTAGAGAGAAGGAGGGAGAGAGGAAGAGAAACAAAAATGTCTGTTTTAAATATAAGTCACAGTGGCAGAGCAGCGAGGGCTATATTCAAAGCATAAAGTGGACTACTGTTACACTAACACTCTCTTTCCCCAAACACTGACTTTCAAACAATGAGTGGCCAGATCTGGGACAAGTTACACTTGGTTTTATCATCGGGCTATAACATATTTCTAAATGGTCATTTAAAAAAAGGTGACTTAATCATAGCTTCCTTAATGCACAAAAGATTCTGTGAAATGGGAATTGTCTGCAAGTAGTCTTCTTATTTAGACCTGCCTTCTATAGATGTTAAGGAAGTAGAGCCTGACACCATACTTGCAAGAGTCACGGAGAATTGTGATTATCAGTAAATTCCCTAAAGTGAAGGTTCATTCATTCTATTGTACTCCATCATGTAATTCTTCAAAGAGGTTTAACAGAACCCAAGAAGACAAAAGAAAGATACTTAGAGCCAACAATCAGACCTACTTCCTTCAATGTGTACTTCAGAAGTTACCAGAATAAAGTGTCATCCATAACAAACTGCATCCTCTGCCTCATTACCCATCCCACAAAAGCAGCCCAGGCCCTCAGGCTGGAGGTCTGTGTCCAGAGTCCTAACAGTTCATACCAAATAGAGAATAGCCTCTTATCCCTCAAGCAGTTCCTGAGTATAATATCCTCCGTGGCTCAATCTTCTGTGTATACATTGCAGGCAACTGAAGAGTATGCTGGTATCTTAGATATGAATCCACTAAGTAATACTTCCCATTGAAACATCCAGCTATTGGAACTTTCTCAGCAGCTCTTATGCTGGTGTCGGATCTTTCTGAATCCCATCCATCTCACACAGAGAATATATTCTGAGTTTTGCTCCAGGCCCAAGTTTTGTCCTAGTTTAGTAGTGGTTCAAGAGTGACAGCCTGAGGCTAAGGAAGGAGACATTATTACTTTGGTTCATATTTAGGTTCTAGGCCCTGGCTCATCTATAGTTAGGGGCACTGGATCTATACTAAAATTCAGAAATTCTGGATGAGATCAGAAACTGAAAAGCCCCTTGCTTTTCTAGCCCTCATGGGATGTCACTGGTACCTCTAGTATGCCACCTTGCTCATTCATATGTTGAAATTCTAATCACCAATGTAATGGAATAAGAAGGTGAGACATTTTGGAGTTGTTTAGGCCACGACAGTGGAATACTTGTGAATGCAATAATGTCCCTTGTACCCCTACCATGTGAGAATATAGCAAGAAAAGGAACCACAAAGAAGGCCCTCACCTAACACCTAATCTTTTATGATCTTCATCTTGCACTTCCCAACATTGAGCACTCTGAGAAATACATTTCTGTAGTAAATAAACCACTCAGTCTATAATATTTGATAATAGCACTGCCAGTGGCTTAATATAGGTATAGAAAATTTAACAAAGGGCTCAACCTGTTTCTTCAACAAACTCAGCCTTTGTGGCTTAGAATGAAGGAGAAACAAACGCTGGTCAGATGGCCCTGGAGACAGAGGTGGTGGGTACTTTTGTCCTTTCCCTATTTGAATACCTCCTCACCTAGCATTTTCCAATGAAAATCATATTTCATTTTGAGAAAGTTTAAATATTAGATACAACCCAGTAAAATTTATCCTATGCAACAAATTCCCTGTGATTAAAATTATGTTTCTTCATGGAAATATTCAGGCAAGTATTATAGTGTTGTAGATTTAGGGGAAGAAATCTTAGTCCTTGGTAAAAAAAAAAAAAAAAAAAAAAAAAACAGTGTAGATAAATGGTGGGCAAATCTACATTCCAGTTTTAATTGGATTCTCTTCAAAAGTATCTACAGCAAATAAATACAATGTTTTTTTGAAGTCACCTGTCTACTCTACATGACAAATGCCTTTACTATTTACTATCAAATTCTGACCCAATTCTTAAAAAATAAAATCATAATCAGAGCACATTTGTCTCCTTTTTTTGCCTTATTGCTTTATGAATTTCATTACATCAAATACAGAAAATGAAAATATGCCCCAAATGCTTTTATGTAATCCATGTTTCTTCTTTCATGCTTCTGAGGAATATGGAAGAGGAAAAGTTTAAATGTGTACTTCCACATTCACATACTAGGCTTATACACACGAATTTGTTTCTAAGTTAAATGTGTTGGTTTGTTAGGACCTGAGAAACTAGAGGATACCTCTAGGATGCTTCTAGTTTCCAGGTGAAGCTACAGTTTAAATCTTGTAATTATAATGGAAGGACAGTTCTAGGATACTAAGAGACATGAACCTGTCAAAAGGATTGTATCTGCCCTTTTATTCCCTTTTGATTTAAACAGAATATATTTAAATAAAGTCTATACTGTTTTCATTTCTTTGTATTAAAGGAGAATATTTCACTTGTGGAAGAATCCCTAGCCTCTAATTTGGCATCATTCCTTTATAATTGAGAACTGACGACAGAGAAGTTGATGAAGCAATCACAGGGACTCTCTGGGCTGCTGCTCTAGCAAAATGGAGCGGATGCTTTCTCAGATTTCATTTTATATCTTGAGGACAAATTATGGCCATTAATTAACTCTATCTTCCAACAGTGGATTATTTTTGTTAACTACTCTCAGGAAAAATCTCTTAAATTATGGGACAAGTCTCTCTAAATAGAGCAGGGAGATAAATATTCAAGTAAGGAATTTGCATGCACTATTTATTTTTTTCTGTGCCAAACACCTATATGGAAGGATGTGGTGACTTTATTTGGAGCAATGAGCAAAATTTTATGGTAAATTTTGTCTTGGAAGGACACACCATTGTACAGTGGTTGATATGGAGAAGAAGCCTCAGAAGATATTCTCTGATGACTTGTTATAATCCCATTCTGCAAGCTATATTCAGTGTTATCTATATAGTGTGAAATGTGTTTTTACCATTCACATTATTTGGTTTTATGTATAATGTTCCAATTGTTTTTAAAAAATGACCTTGGAGTATGATTCTAGACAAAATTCTGAGCAAACAGATTTCTACTAATAAAAGTATCCATAATCCTGAGACTCCATGTTAAGCATAATTTCTTTTTTTTTCCCTTTCGGTACTGGGGATTAAACCCAGGGCCTTGTGCATGCAAGGCAAGCACTCTACCTACTGAACTATATCCCCAGCCTCTAAGTATAATTTCTTGCAATAGAGAAATTACTCCTAAGACGTTAGTTACAATAATCAATATTGTCATTAGAAAAATGACCAAGGGCAGGCATTGTGTTCACTTAGCTCTCAGCCTAAGGAAAATTAGACATGTGTACAAATGACTGTAATAATTTAATTTACAGCGAATGACAATCAATAAGATCTGTGTGTGCTCAATAAACAATAAAGATTTATTCAATAAAAGACCAATTGTGACTGTTTAGTTATTATTCAAAGAAGGGATTAATGACATGAGATAGGTATTTAAGGGGAAATAAATATTCCTGATGCAGAATAGATTGTTTATGTATTTAGGAGCTTAAGAAAGGTAGATATTTTTCATTAGGAGTGACTTTATAGGGATTGCATTCCAGTTTAAAGCAGAGTGGGCAAAAGGCACACGGTCCAGAAAGCATTTGTTCTTATTTGAAAAAAAAATGGGTTAGCCAAGTTAAGAGTTATAGATGAAAACCCTTAGGAAGAAGTATCAATTTAGAAATGGGGAACTGTAATTGAATGCCAGGAGATGACATTTATTCTTTATTTCAGGGACTTTGCTAAGTTATGAATTGACTAAAGAAACAAAAAGTCTGGAACTATGCACAGTGAGCATAATCTGAAAACACAGAGGTATATGATAGGACCCCAAAGAGAAAATGAGGTGAAAAACGTCATACCAGAGTAAAGAAAGTCTCCTTCAAAAATTCACATCTACCCAGAACCTCAGAATGTGACCTCATTTGGAAGTTGCAGTTAGTTAAGGATCTCAATATAAAATCATATTGGAGCTTAGATAAGCCTTAAATAGCATGACCCAAGTTCTGAGAAGAAAAAGGAAAGGCAGAGAAGGTGAGGTGACGATGATGGGGGCAGAGTTTGGAGTGATGCATCTTCCAGCCAAGAGCTGTGAAGGACTACGGGCAGCGACCAGAAGCCAAGAGAGGCCCCTTCTCCCTTAGAAACTTCAGAGAGAATCAACCCCTACCAACACCTCCAATTCAAACTCCTGGCTTTCTGAGCTTTGAGATAATACATTCTGTTATTTTAAGCCACTCAGTTTGTAGAAATTGTCGTAATGACTCTAGGAAATCAATATATGGGGCTGTAGCAGACATGCAAGTGAAGCCTAACGAAAATCTGAACTACAGAAGGAGAAAGTCAAATAAAAAGGAGAATTTAGACATAGGACACAGAACTTACGACAACACTTATGTGTCAGGGACTCAGATTGCAAACTCTCTTTCAAAGCCACTCCTCAATTGTGCATAAAAATTTGAAAGTATAAAAAATTTGGAATTATTTATCTAAAATAAAGCCCCAATATCATATAAATTGTTGGTTTTACAGATTCTAGACCAGCCCCTCTCTACATGACATGGCAACTGACCCACTCAAGTAAGTTGTCAAATAGGAGCAAGTCCAATGTTGCCAGGATGACACTCTGAGAGGGTGGCTGGTACACTTTAACAAAAGTTAAATGTTAAATGGAGCTGGCCTTCTATGGACTAAGACCTCTGAATTGTGAGCCTCCAAATAAAACTTTTTCCTCCTCTACATTTGTTATGGTTGGGTCCTTAAGTCACAGCAGTGAAAAAGCTGACTAAACAACAAATAAATGAAAAAAATAGTTACAGACTACTTGTGATCTACATATTTTTCAAGACAGTTTATTGGAGATTTGACCTGAAGTATGTCATTTACTGACCCCAACCACAAAGGAAATAATTATGGTAAAATGTAATGAGTGGTATATAAGAGTAGATGTGTGGTGCAAAATGGACACAAATGAGGAAAGCCCTGTATACTGAGGAAGACTTTCCACGTTTTATTGTGAATTGGGTTTAATTGGCCTTTTTCAGAACATAAAGTGTGTTGACCTACGGTTAAGATCATAAAGTCTTCCAAGAAAAATATCAATTAGTATTTTTTTCCATCTTTATTCACAGTGATGCACTGAGCACATCAAATTGTAGATGCTGGATCCTCTTGGAAGAGGGAGAACCTAAGCCTTGGAGACGGATGGGTTACTCAAATAGAGATACAAAGCAGATATTATGTTATGGTCTTGATCTGAGAAAAAATATCAAGGCTGACAAGATGGATCTTAATAATCAACAAAGATCAAAACCTTGGAACTGACTGAGAGAGCCCCAAGGGGGACAGCATTACAAAGGAAGACAGGAGCATGAGTCTGGTAAGCGGGGAAGCACCGTGGTGGTAGTTGTGATGAATACAGGCATTTTAGTTCATTATAGAGTCAGAAAAATGCTTTAAATAAATATATTCAATAAATTGGTGAAGTGGAACTATATTGTAACTGACTTTTTCTGGGTTTTGCTCCTTTGGTCCATCACTTACAGGAAATGTCAAGTGATTCTGAAGACCACCTGGAGTTGCTTTAACTTCAATCCCCTGAGAAGCCTCAAAAGGTCAAGTATCCTCTCCTGTTGCTTCTCAGATGCTTTTACATTGTACTGAGCTCCTAGTTAATCTCCCTCATTCCTATAAAGTTCGAATGTGGCAGTGCTCTAGATAGAAATGATACACATTCTTTCAATTCCGGAAACTAAGCTTTTTCTCATAGACTCAAGAGAATCATCCCACATTTTAAAGATAGAATTTAAAATATTGAAAGCCAAAAAGATTAAAATAGCTCTTAAAAATTCCCTAGAAACATAATATTCTGGAATAATGTATATTGTATTAAAATACTTGAATTTATATTAAAAATAATGTAAGGAATAATTATAAAATAATTTAGAGATGTATATCATTCATGCTATTGCATAATTATAAAAAGTCATGCATGTGTAAATGTGTACATTTATGAACCTAAATTCACAAATATACAAATAAGTAGCATGTGTGCTAATTACTAATAATAGTTCAACAAAAGGATAAAACAAAAGGATAAAAATTCAGAATAAAATCCTGAATTGAGATCAGACATTCTAATTCAAGCAGAGACAGGAAAAAAGAAACAAAGTGGTTCCTTCCTTTACCTTTTATTCTGTTTAAACTCTCAGTGGTTTGAATGATGCCCTTCCACATTGAATAGGGAAATCCACTTTTCTGAATCTACTGATTCAAGTGACAGTCTCATCCAGAAATTGTCAAACAAATAAACCCAGGAACAGCATTTAATCTGGACGCCCATTGGCCCAGTCAAGTTAACACAAAAAATTAACCATCACAGTAAGGAGGGACACCATGTTTGTATCCTCCAGAGAACACAGAGTTTAATCTGCAGTCTTACTCTGCTGGGAAGACTATACCACATTGCTAAATGAAAAACAAACTTTGAATGGGTTTGCAAACTAATGAGGGATTGACTTAGGTTGTGTTATGACCTTGAAACAATCACTTTATTTTTGGTTCCCAATTTGCTTTTTTAGTAAAATTAGTAATTAATTCTAATAATTATTATAACATTAAATCCATTCTGAATGAATACTATTTTTCCTCTAGTGTGCTCATCCATCTGCTGCCATGGAATATTGAGAATATTTGTAGAACACACAACAGTAAATTCAGTAAGTTAAATATAATGGGGATAATTTTTTAATATAAATTGCTATGCAGTTCCTCACAGATGAATCATACTACACTGGAAGATCATCACTAAGAAACCTGAAAAAAGATATTTTCTTATGCAGAAAAACTGAATGTTTCCACTTCCTCTGCAATTGGGTGACATTTCTCATGTTGGAAAACCAAGGGACAGTCTCACAAAAGCCCCATGGTAGTTGATGTGTATTCCTATGTCAATGGCTGCTAAACTTGGCTTTCTAAGAGGTATGGTCAATTTCTAACATGTGGAATAGCATACAGTTATGATGGTATAGTACCCTGCCAAAGAGTAGGTGCTAGTAAAACTTTTCAAAATGTGATTCAATTTCATTTGTTTAAGCTAAAAGTTAAGGCCTACTTTAGCAGTGGTGAGCATGTGATTCTATGCTAAGGAATAATGAAGATTCTTTGGATGTTGTTCACATAATTTATTTGAAGAACAAATACTTTAAGATTGAATACAAATTTAGAGTAAATCAGAATAATTACAGGAGATATTAGGAATATTTTGATCATATTAAAATATAAAGTAGCCAGATGTGACGAAATGCAACTCTAATCCTGAAACTCCAGAGGCTGAGGCAGAAGGATTGTGAGTTCTAGGGAAGCCTCAGTAAATTTAGGGAGACCTTCAGCACTTAATAAGACCCTAACTCAAAATAAGAAGTAAAAAGAACTGAGGGTGTTGATTGGTGGTAAATCACCCTTGTGTTCAATGTCCGGTACAAAAATAAAATGAATAAAATAAAATAGTAGCATGTTCATTGTATTAAATTAATATAACCATCATCTTCTAAAAAATAATACTTTAGTATAAAAATACCTGGTTACCAATTCAGATGCATGCATTTTAGGATATGGCATGAGATTATAATAGGAAAATACAGACCAAATCAAATTTGAAAATAATAAAATTGAATGTAGGCAAACTTTGTTGGATGAGATGAATGAACATCTCTGAATAGAATATTCAAGATTATACAGCAAAGTGCTTCCTCAGGGAAACAAGACAATTCAATTTCTTGGGTAAATTAAATGATAATAAAAATCCTAGAACACACACACAAACACACATAATTTTATATATATATATATATATATATATATATTTTTTTTTTTTTTTTTTTTTACTAGTTGAGAAAATAGATCCTTTTTGTCTGTACATTTTGCTTCCAGTGTTTCCATAAATTTCTAATCACTGCCCCAATCATTTTAGGAAGGAAGTTGCTTTTTTTCTTTAAAGTTTAGATTTCTTATTTTCTTATCATCTCAAGCCTAAAGTAAGCAAAGACATTGTATATTTTTGAATAATTTATTATTTTAAGCAGCAGCACGAAATTTAAGTAACAGATTTAAAGCTGCAATTGACAGAGAGGGTCTTTTCCAATCAGGATCCAGAGTCCAGAATTTCAAAGTTTTATTTAAATCTAGAAAAGTTGTCTCTTTTCTTACTGTTTTCAATTAAACAGGGTTATTTATCCAAATTTTCTTATCTGTTTTGAGTAGTGCTAACCTTAATTAGTTATTATATACTGCTGTAGCAAGAACTTTGCATATCTCTGACATTCTACAACATTCTTATAATAATACAACATTCTTATCATGATATTTAGGTTAAATATTAAGGAACTGAGTGAGATTTAAAGGATAAGCAACTTAGATTAAGTTTACACAACTAATAAGTCTTAGACCCAAGATTAAAAGTTTTATTCCAAAATAGGGAGCCTACATCATGGGAACAAATTTTTACTCCTCACACTTCAGATAGAGCCCTAATATCCAGAGTATACAAAGAACTCAAAAAATTAAACAATAAGAAAACAAATAACCCAATCAACAAATGGGCCAAAGACCTGAACAGACACTTTTCAGAGGAGGACATACAATCAATCAACAAGTACATGAAAAAATGCTCACCATCTCTAGCTGTCAGAGAAATGCAAATCAAAACCACCCTAAGATACCATCTCACTCCAGTAAGATTGGCAGCCATTATGAAGTCAAACAACAACAAGTGCTGGAGAGGATGTGGGGAAAAGGGTACTCTTGTACATTGCTGGTGGGACTGCAAACTGGTGCGGCCAATCTGGAAAACAGTATGGAGACTCCTGGGAAAGCTGGGAATGGAACCACCATTTGACCCAGCTATTGCCCTTCTTGGACTTTTCCCTGAAGACCTTAAAAGAGCGTACTACAGGGATACTGCTACATCGATGTTCATAGCAGCACAATTCACAATTGCTAGACTGTGGAACCAACCCAGATGCCCTTCAATAGATGAATGGATTAAAAAAATGTGGCATTTATACACCATGGAGTATTATGCAGCACTAAAAAATGACAAAATCATAGAATTTGCAGGGAAATGGATGGCACTAGAGCAGATTATGCTTAGTGAAGCTAGCCAATCCCTAAAAAACAAATACCAAATGTCTTCTTTGATATAATGAGAGCAACTAAGAACAGAGCAGGGAGGAAGAGCAGGAAGAAAAGATTAACATTAAACAGATACATGAGGTGGGATGGAAAGGGAGAGAAAAGGGAAATTGCATGGTAATGGAGGGAGACCCTCATTGTTATACAAAATTACATATAAGAGGTTGTGAGGGGAATGGGAAAATAAACAAGGAGAGATATGAATTACAGTGGATGGGGTAGAGAGAGAAGATGGGAGGGGAGGGAGGGGGGATGGTAGAGGATAGGAAAGGTAGCAGAATACAACAGTTACTAATAGGGCATTATGTAAAAATGTGGATGTGTAACCGATGTGATTCTGCAATCTGTATTTGGGGTAAAATTGGGAGTTCATAACCAACTTGAATCTAATGTATGAAATATGATATGTCAAGAGCTTTATAATGTTTTGAACAACCAATAAAAAAAATTAAAAAAAAAAAAAGTTTTATTCCAAAGCCCAATTCTCAACAACTGTTCTGAATTCTTCAGCATTTTACACACCAAATATATAATTTAGACAAACAATTTTTTTCATGAAAGATACGCAAAGTTATTTGATGATTATGGTAAGTTTAAATTAATTCAGAGTGTATTTTGTGATTAAAAAAATAAAAAAACAAAGTCATAGTTTATGTACACGGTAAACTAAGTGTCTTAAGAATAATGCTTTACCTATTACCATTGTCAAAGATCAAACTTTAGTCAGGCTTCTCTGAGCCCTCTTATCAAGGAGACCTTAACACTGGCCCTTTTCCTTGTTGGACCTGCCCAGTTTTAGCAAAAGTCCTAGGAAGTCACTTTAGAGAGAATTCCTCACTGTTGGTATCTGGTCACCTTTGATCCCTCACATGAGTGATATCTGATTACCCTTTCCTGCCTTCAGCAAGAATCACATTTGGGCAGTTTAATTAAATCTCCTCACATCCTTGATGTTTCCCACTAGTAATTTTCCATCTGCAAATGCCCTTCTGTACTCTTTGGCTATAAATTCTTACTTGTTATATTAGGACTCCAAACCACTTTTATACTGAGATCCCTACTATAATATTTCTTGCATAAAATCTGTTTTTACTGGTTTATCTTCTAAGTTAGGCTCTGTTTAGTTTAGTTTTCTTTTTTCTTTAATATTGTACACATTCAGGGTAGACAAGCAGGAGAGAAGGAATGGGTTTTGAAGATCTGACATTTTATACCCATGAATTTATTTCTGCATAGAAGTTTTATTCATTTGCATAGAAGTTTTTAGACTGTGGCAATTTGGTTCAAATAATAGAAGGAGAGTTTTGGTTATTTGCTTTGGTGATATGCCTAAGCTCAAGAGGAACACACAATTGTTTACTTAAATTCTTCAAAATATCAATATTGTCAGGCAGTGGTGCACTGTGTCTTTTAATCTACAAGTAGGCACTACCCTCCTAGAAAATTACACAATCATTCTGAGCATGGTTTGGAACTGCTCCTTCCTACCAGAACTTTGCTGCTTTGATCAGGATTTACTATAGCTAAAATAATACCTTTATCTTCCTGTTTTCTGGTTTTTATGAGCAAGATTTTTTTTAACAGAAGAAAAAAACAGTTTGATCATCAATCTTTTCTCCACAGGGTAAACCACTGTTATCATTGATAGTGTTCTTATGGAGTGAGGATGCATTGTTCAAAACCACATCTCATGAAGCAGGCACAAAATATTTCCAAATATCATCAAGTGAGCACTTTGAATACTAGATAACAAAGGAGGAGTTTATCTTTCATTTGATAACAAATCTTTTGTGATTTCTCTTGTGGACTAAAGAAAATCTTAACATTAACTGCAGTAAAACAACAAAAACATGCATCACCCTTCAGCATGTATTGCATAGATAAAATTCCACCAGCAAAGTTATCCCTTCTAACAAGCAAAATCTATCAGTTGTGACTTGATAAGTTCTGGATTTTTACCAGGTTTGATTAAATTATAATTTTTTCAGGCCAAGAAAAGCCACTTCAGTCCCACCAAAATGTTCTTAAAATGAGTCTCTGTGTTTTCGATGACATGATTAGGAAATGTATTCCATTGCCCAAGGTCCTACAATAGACACTTTCCCATTATTTTCCTCAAGATCTAATAGAGCATTCTTGATTTCAATCAGGTCAGACATCCTGTCAGAGTCCAATCTTGACACATCAATGACAAGGCATATCAGAGCAGTCAAAAGTTTACAACATGTAATAAAAACTGAACTAAAGTCAAGCATGCTATCCCCTTGTGGGCCAAGGGAGACTCTGGGCAACTAGTGATTTGTAGGCTCCATTACATCCCAAATGCTCGATGTATCTAGCCCTTGGCAGGGTGTCAAGGACAAGAAATAATCAGTCTTTAGAGATCACTTTTGAAATGCTATGCACTCTGCTTCCTTCAGGTGAATCATCCCTTCCATGTTGTCAGGATCCACTGATGAAAGTTGATGACTTTCAATAGCCTGTGACAAGTGAAGCAGCCACCTCTCTGAATGTGGAGAAAATGATCACTCTCACCAGGCGTGCTGTGAGTGATGAGCGACTCATCCTAGTGAACTTCTTTTCCAGAGAAAAGTAAAATCCAGAAGGATGTACGTGATCTTGTACTGCAGAGTATAGTAGCCACCAGATAAGTAGATAGGAGGACACTGGAAAACTGATTTACAGACACTGGAAAATTGATTAATAGATATTTCATGTCCAGGATAGGTCAGAAGACAAAATTAGCACAATTTGAAGATCTGAAGTAATTTAGTTTCCATTTCATAATCTGGCAACGCTTCATCACATAAGATGGAACGTGTTGCAATGAACCAAGCAGAGGAAAGTTTTTGATTTCATTTATTAGCATTTGGGATGAAACCCAGGGCCTTATACACTCTGGGCAAGTACTCTACCACTGAGTTACATCCCCAGCTCTTTTTGTTTTATTTTGGGACAGGATCTTGCTAAATTGCTCAGCCCAGCCACCTACTTGGATCCTTTCTGCCTTCATGAGTAGCTTGGGTTATGGGCACGTGCCACTACACCTGGCAGGAGGTTGGTTTTATAGACAGAAAAGAGCTGAAAGAAATACAAGGTAAAATAAAAATGAAAGCACATTTGTCATTTCAAAATTACTTTCCTTGTAAGATAGGGACAAGGAGACAGAACAAAAGAAAAAGAACTGACTGGTTAATATCAGGTTATTTTAGGTTTCTTTTTTAGTGTAAAGATTATGGCAAAGGGAATGTCACTATGCCAACTCAAACCAGTGTGTTTGAGAAATTTGGCTGTTATCTCTCTGCTTCTGATTTCTTTGGAAATCATATAAACAGCTGGGTGCTGTGGGACTTAAGCATGAATAGCACCAGTTTGATTTTTTGACTGATCTATTGGTGCCTAATTCAGGACCTTAGTACCAAACAATGGCCTTCTATAATTTTATTTAATAAAAATGAATTGTCTGCCTGTTGAATCTCTAGATGCAAATATCAAGTGTTGGAAAAATAATGTGAAAATAAGTGATGCTATGTGGCTGCAGTGCTTACATTGTAACATTTATTAAATTGACATTTTTGCTTTAATATGACTTTTAGTCTCCTTAGAGCTACTACATGCTGCCTAAGGTACACCCTCAAACAAACAAAAACAAATAACAAGGGCCACATTTTATGCTGACTTACTTTCTGTATTACTACCTAAATGCTTTACTATCATTCATTTGACATTTAGAATGGATAGCATGATATAGAAAATAGTGTCGCAATTATAGGTAATTGCAAAGCTTTTCTTTCTTAGAGTCCCAGAGCACCCAAGTCAACATTCTGACAGAAAGGACACAAGATTCTGGTTTGAAGATCTCAAATAATGAGTCTTCTATATTCCGAGTATTCCAAAGATCTTGTGTTTTAAAACAACTGCACATAATTGTTCTTATTATATCTGCACAGAGAGTTATTATTGATTTTCAAATAGCAACTTTTCTCATGATAGACGTATATCATTTTTCACTCACTAGAATTCCAATTATTTCAACCACAAACCACAACAGTTTAAGTTTCTCCTAGAATACCTTATACCTATCATAATGGAAAAACACTACTTCCTAAGAACTGATTTTATATTTTTCAGTTAGTTTAGACCTCCAGATTCAGTTCTCTCTTCAAATGGATTTAATGAACTATAATTTGAAATTAGAGATAAGATAGGTTAAGGAAAAGGAAAAAAATATAAACAGGTTGCAACATTTCCATTTGAGAGAAAATGTAAAATACAATGTCCTGACAAAGGAAATAGAAACCAAAGATTCAAATATATAAATCACTTACAGAGTCTACCAGATGATTTCTGCTTTTAATTTAATACAACAGTGTCAATGTGAGACTATGACACTTATAATTTATTTCCCAAGAATTCTTATTTTAAAAATTATACAATTAAAAAAATTAATTATTAAATTTTATTAAATAATTGACTCTTAAACATATTTCCAATAACTTCCAAAGGGCATATATGCCTACATATATGCATGCATTATTTTCTATAAAATTTTGAATAAAATATATTTTAGGTCTTAACTATAGAAAATTTAATAAATATTTTATCATATATTAAAAATTATCAATATAATATTTTATGTGTAAAAATATCAATGTTTCTTTGAGTTGAAACATCAGAGACTGAATATGTATGCTGATATACCTTTCTTCCTCAATCCTACAAAAATTAGTTTAAGAATTTAAAGACATATAAATCCACTGTTTCGGTCAACTTTTTCATAGTTGTGATCAAAAGACCTGACAGGATCAATTAGAAGAGTAAAAGTTTATTTGGGCTCATGGCTTCAGAGGTTTCAGTCTATAGATGACTGACGCCACAGCTCTGGGCCCAAGGAGAGGCAGAAAGAACATCATGATGGAAGGGCATGGTGGCAGTAAAGCATCTCAGGAATATATATACCCAAAGTCTCCCCCCTCCCTCAGTGACCTTCTTCCTCCCCTATACCCTACCTGCCTATAGTTACCACTCAGTTAACCCATATTACTGGATTAATGTACTGATAATTTTAAAGCTCTCATAAACAAATGATTTCACCTCTAAACTTTCTTTTATTGTCTTGTACATGAGCTCTCAGGGAATACCACATGCCTAAACCAGAGCATCCAGCAATATAAAGAAAATAGAAGAATAAAAACCACAGGTCAATCAACTTTGGAAGATGACAGGGTGACAGAGAAGTGAACCCTAACTTAGAAGGTAAGGAAGAGGATACCTGTAGAGATATACAGAACCAACAAGCAGAGCTGGAAAGGCTCAGGAAACTGAGCAAGAGCTAGCTCTCATGAAAGACTTTAGAAGGATCAGTTGGATCCAAAAAGGCCTGAAGCACTTGCTTCTGGGAAATTACCTCTGCCTATTAATAAAGGAAATGAGGAGATTACCCATTTGGAGAGACTTAGTTGGAGAGACTCTATACTTGGAGATCAAGGCAAAGGGCAGAGTACCAGTGAAGCTAAGTACTCAATACATCAAATTAAGGTAGAATTCACTATATTTATTTATGACCCACTAATAAAACCAAGAATATTGGAGACTGTAATAGTAAAGATTTATAGATCCCTACCTAAGGCAAAATCCTAATAAGACTAAATCTCTGGATTCTTATCTAAAAGAGTAGACAAACCTTGTCAATTCGCAATAGCTTAAAGTCACATTTTTTTTTTTAATTTAAAATAACTTTTTTTTTAAGTTGGTGATGGACCTTTATTTGTTATGTATATGTGCTGCTGAGAATTGAACCCAATGCCTCACACATGCTAGGCAAGCACTCTGCCACTGAGCCACAACCTCAGCCATTTAAAGTCACCATTTTAGTGCCTTTCACTCAGGTATAAATAATCACAGACATTTGAAATAAAAAAGAAAAATGGGGAAAAAAGGAAAATAAAAAAGCAACAAGCACGTAAGCAAAAATAGATAAAGGAACAAAGAATGGTAGAGCCTGTGCTTAGCATGAGTTAGAGCCTGGTTCACTTCCTAGCCATCCTCTGCTCCCCCACAAAAAAGAAACAAAATCAAACTGGGAAAAAACAAACAAACAAACACAAGAGTATGTAGGGAGTATTAGGAGACTTCAACATTACTTTTAATGTTCAGAAAATAAAAGAAAACATTGTATTAATGTTAACACCTCCAATATTTTTTTTAAAGCACAGCAGTCAAGGAAATTTTGACTATAAGAAAGAACTTCCGGATAGGGGAGGAGGGAAGATGGCGGCGAGGGGAGTGCATTACCCCCGTGTGCTGCTTCACTGTGTGGGAGTATGACAAGTCAGGACGGCTAAAGGATATCTTGTTAGGAATTTCCAGCAATAGTGGGGTGCGCCGGAACCTGGAGGAAGGATTTCCATCGCATGAGGATCGGCTACGGGGACTCAAACGCGAGAGGTTTGTCGCACGGAGGGTAAAACTGCTTATTCAGCAAATCGCCCCGCGGCTAGAGTCTGCAAGGCGCGCTGGGATAGAGACGCAGGGTTACAGCGCTGCAGTTTCTGCCAGACGCGAAAGCACCGCACTCAGGGCTGAATTCTGGGTTCGAGACGGGGAAGGAAGCGGTCCATCTCGGTTCTCCACACCAGTCAGACCACAGAGGAGGCCAGCAGCCACCATGTTGGTAAACTGACGTCACCACACCTGTTTTTGACTGACCGCAGCTCATTCAGCCATAGAACAGGTAATTTCAGGCTGCAATTCGCCTGCGGCTTGCAGACAGATTGCTAGGGTTCAGCGCCTGGGGGCTTCTTAAAATCTGATCTTATCGGAGTGAACACGGAGCGCGGGGCGGCCAAGTCCCGGCTCCCGGAACCGTCCCGGAACCGCCCTGGCTCCGGGCTGCGGAGCCTGCGGAGGCTGCTTCTTGGACCCTGCTAATATCAGAGCAAACACGAAACACCAAGAAGCCGAATTCCAGCTCCCGGAACTGAGCCCGCGGGGACTGCTTCTTGGAGCTTACACTTATAGGAGCTTACACCGAGCACAGAGCGGCCGAGTTCCGGCTCCCGGAACCGTCCCGGAACCGCCCTGGCTCAGGGCTGCGGAGCCCGCGGAGGCTGCTTCTTGGACCCTGCTACTATCAGAGCATACACCAAACACTAAGCGGCCGAATTCCGGCTCCCGGAACTGAGCCCGCGGGGGCTGCTTCTTGGAGCCTACACTTATAGGAGCTTACACCGAGCACGGAGCGGCCGAGTTCCGGCTCCCGGAACTTCCCTGGACCGGGGCTAGGAGCCCGCGGAAACTGTGTCTCGGTCCGGGTCCTGCTGAGGGCAGGTCAGGACTCACCCATTGCTTGGGTTGCCTGGCAAGGGGAACGAAATGCTGCCATTCGCATAGGATACCAACATGGCAGAGATCTGATGTCAGCAGAAAGCGGTGGAGGAGAGATCTTCATCAATACCAGCGGTGACATAAGCAGTTGGTCTCCTGGTAAGGGGGGTAAGGCTCAGTCACCCGAGTCTCCTCAATTTGTCCTCGAGCCAGAGGGAAGGAGCCGGGCCGCCGCCAGCCCCCGGAGCAGGCCCAGCGGCTCGCCAGCGTGGTGACCGCGTGACCCCAATTGGAGAGGGGGCGGAGCGGAGCCGCCACCCACACCCGCCAGGTGGGCAGACCCACGACCCAGTAGTACATGGGCGTGGTAGGAGGGGCAGGGCAGAGCCGCCCTTCGCGCTTGCAAGGTAAACAGACCTGTGACAGCCTGGCGGGTCAGGCCCAGTGGCCTGCCAGTGTGGTACACACGTCACCCCAACTCGAGTAGGGGCAGAGCAGATCCTTATCCCACGCCCGGATCAGGCCCTGCCGGTGTGGTGGTCACGTGACCCCAATTGGAGTGGGGGTGGAGCGGAACCGCCACCCGTGCCCGCAGGGTGAGCAGACCAGTGATCAACCTGCAGATCAGGCCCAGGGGTCCGCAGGCGTGGTAGGAGGGGCAGGGCAGATCCGCCGCCCGCGCCTTAAAGGTAGGCAGACCTACAACAGACCGGCGGATCAGGCCCAGGAGCCTGCCGGCGGGGTACAAACACCACCCTAATTGGAGTAGTGACAGAGCAGAGTCGCCTCCCTTGCCAGGAACAGACCCAGCATCCTGCAGGCGGGGTAGTCACGACACCCCAATTGGAGTAGGGGCAAAGCAGAGCCTCCACTCGTGCCCGAAAGATGGGCAGATCTGCGACCGACCAGCAGGACAGGCCCAGTGGCCTGCTGGTACGACAGACACGTCACCCCAATTGGAGTAGGGGCAGAACAGAGCCGCCACCAACCCCCAGAACAGGCCCAGTGACCTGCCGGCGTGGTAGCCACGACACCCCAATTGGAATAAGGAGAGAGCAGAGCCGCCGCCCGCACCTGCAGGAAAGATACGCAAGCAGTATGAAAAGACAAGGAAAGAAAGGACCACAAGCAATGCAGGTCAACGCAACTTTAGAAGAGGTAACAGCTGCAGCAGATGGAATGTCAGATAAAGAATTCAGGATATACATGCTTCAGATGATCTGGAGTATCAAGGAAGACATTAAACAGCAAAATCAGACAATGAAAGATCACTTCGACAACGAATTACGCAAACAAATCCAGGAAGCAAAGGATCAACTATACAGGGAGATAGAGGTTATAAAAAACAAGCAATCAGAAATCCTAGAAATGCAGGAAGCAATAAACCAACTTAAAAACTCAATGGAGAATACTACCAACAGAGTAGAACACTTAGAAGATAGAACATCAGACAATGAAGACAAAGTATTTCAACTGGAAAAGAACATAGACAGCTCAGCAAGACTGTTAAGAAACCATGAGCAGAACATCCAAGAAATATGGGATAACATTAAGAGACCAAACTTAAGAGTCATTGGGATACAGGAAGGTACAGAGCTCCAAACCAAAGGAATGAGCAGTCTATTCAATGAAATAATACAAGAAAACTTCCCAGACTTGAAGAATGAGACAGAATCCCAAATCCTAGAAGCCTACAGGACGCCGAATGTGCAAAATCATAAGAGATCCACACCTAGACACATTATAATGAAGATGCCCAACATACAGAATAAGGAGAGAATTTTAAAAGCTACAAGAGAAAGGAAGCAGATTACATTTAGGGGCAAGCCAATCAGGATAACAGCTGATCTTTCAACACAGACTCTGAAAGCTAGAAGATCCTGGAATAACATATTTCAAACACTGAAAGATAATGGGTTCCAACCAAGAATTGTGTATCCAGCGAAATTAAGCTTCAGGATGGAGAATGAAATTAAAACCTTCCACGATAAACAAAAGTTTAAAGAATTCGCAGCTAGAAAACCATCTCTTCAAAACATCCTAGCCAAAGTATTACAGGAAGAGGAAATGGAAAATAACAATGAAAACCAACAGTGGGAGGTAGGACAGTAAAGGGGGGGGGAAACAATCAAAGAGGAAAACAAACAATGTTTAGTAACAGAAATAAACAAATATGGCTGGAAGAACAACCCATATCTCAATAATAACCCTAAATGTTAATGGCTTAAACTCACCAATTAAGAGACACAGGCTAGTAGAATGGATCACAAAACAAGACCCAACAATATGCTGCCTACAGGAGACGCATTTGATAGGAAAAGACATACATAGGCTGAAGGTGAAAGGTTGGGAAAAATCATATCACTCATATGGACTTCGGAAACAAGCAGGCGTGTCCATACTCATATCAAATAAAATAGATTTCAAGCCAAAGTTAATCAAAAGAGATAAAGAGGGACACTACATACTGCTTAAGGGAACCATACACCAACAAGACATAACAATCATAAATATTTATGCCCCAAACAATGGTGCAGCTATGTTCGTCAAACAAACTCTTCTCAAGTTCAAGAGTCTAATAAACCACCACACCATAATCATGGGAGACTTCAACACACCTCTCTCGCCACTGGACAGATCTTCCAAACAAAAGTTGAATAAGGAAACTATAGAACTCAATAACACTATTAATAACCTAGACCTAATTGACATATATAGAGTATACCACCCAACATCAAGCAGTTACACTTTTTTCTCAGCAGCACATGGATCCTTCTCAAAAATAGATCATATATTATGTCACAGGGCAACTCTTAGACAATATAAAGGAGTAGAGATATTACCATGCATCTTATCTGATCATAATGGAATGAAACTGAAAATCAACGATAAAAGAAGGAAGGAAAAAGCATACATCAATTGGAGAATGAACAATAGGTTACTGAATGATCAATGGGTTATAGAAGACATCAAGGAGGAAATTAAAAAATTCTTAGAGATAAATGAAAACACAGACACAACATATCGGAATCTATGGGACACATTGAAAGCAGTTCTAAGAGGAAAATTCATTGCTTGGAGTTCATTCCTTAAAAAAAGAAAAAACCAACAAATAAATGATCTCATACTTCATCTCAAAATCCTTGAAAAAGAAGAGCAAAACAACAGCAAAAGAAGTAGAAGGCAAGAAATAATTAAAATCAGAGCTGAAATTAATGAAATCGAAACAAAAGAAACAATTGAAAAAATTGACAAAACTAAAAGTTGGTTCTTTGAAAAAATAAACAAAATCGACAGACCCTTAGCGATGCTAGTGAAGAGAAGAAGAGAGAGAACTCAAATTACTAGCATACGGGATGAAAAAGGCAATATCACAACAGACACTTCAGAAATACAGAAGATAATCAAAAACTATTTTGAATCCTTATACTCCAATAAATTAGAAGATAGTGAAGGCATAGATAAATTTCTTAAGTCATATGATCTGCCCAGATTGAGTCAGGAGGATATAGAAAACCTAAACAGACCAATATCAATTGAGGAGATAGAAGAAACCATCAAAAGACTACCAACTAAGAAAAGCCCAGGTCCCGATGGGTATACAGCAGAATTTTACAAAACCTTTAAAGAAGAACTAATACCAATACTTTTCAAGCTACTTCAGGAAATAGAAAAGGAGGGAGAACTTCCAAATTCATTCTATGAGGCCAACATCACCCTGATACCTAAACCAGACAAAGACACTTCAAAGAAAGAAAACTACAGACCAATATCTCTAATGAACCTAGATGCAAAAATCCTCAATAAAATTCTGGCGAATCGGATACAAAAACATATCAAAAAAATTGTACACCATGATCAAGTAGGATTCATCCCTGGGATGCAAGGCTGGTTCAATATACGGAAATCAATAAATGTTATTCACCACATCAATAGACTTAAAAATAAGAACCATATGATCATCTCGATAGATGCAGAAAAAGCATTTGACAAAGTACAGCATCCCTTTATGTTCAAAACTCTAGAAAAACTAGGGATAACAGGAACATACCTCAATATTGTAAAAGCAATATATGCTAAGCCTCAGGCTAGCATTATTCTGAATGGAGAAAAACTGAAGGCATTCCCTCTAAAATCTGGAACAAGACAGGGATGCCCTCTCTCTCCACTTCTCTTCAACATAGTTCTCGAAACACTGGCCAGAGCAATTAGACAGACGAAAGAAATTAAAGGCATAAAAATAGGAAAAGAAGAACTTAAATTATCACTATTTGCAGATGATATGATTCTATATCTAGCAGACCCAAAAGGCTCTACAAAGAAACTATTAGAGCTAATAAATGAATTCAGCAAAGTGGCAGGATTTAAAATCAACACGCATAAATCAAAGGCATTCCTGTATATCAGCGACAAATCCTCTGAAATGGAAATGAGGACAACCACTCCATTCAAAATATCTTCAAAAAAAATAAAATACTTGGGAATCAACCTAACAAAAGAGGTGAAAGACTTATACAATGAAAACTACAGAACCCTAAAGAGAGAAATAGAAGAAGATCTTAGAAGATGGAAAAATATACCCTGTTCATGGATAGGCAGAACTAACATCATCAAAATGGCGATATTACCAAAAGTTCTCTATAGGTTTAATGCAATGCCAATCAAAATCCCAATGGCATTTCTTGTAGAAATAGAGAAAGCAATCATGAAATTCATATGGAAAAATAAAAGACCCAGAATAGCAAAAACAATGCTAAGCAGGAAGTGTGAATCAGGCGGTATAGCGATACCAGACTTCAAACTATACTACAGAGCAATAGTAACAAAAACAGCATGGTACTGGTACCAAAACAGGCGGGTGGACCAATGGTACAGAATAGAGGACACAGAAACCAATCCACAAAACTACAACTATCTTATATTTGATAAAGGGGCTAAAAGCATGCAATGGAGGAAGGACAGCATCTTCAACAAATGGTGCTGGGAAAACTGGAAATCCATATGCAACAAAATGAAACTGAATCCCTTTCTCTCACCATGCACAAAAGTTAATTCAAAATGGATCAAGGAGCTTGATATCAAATCAGAGACACGCCGTCTGATAGAAGAAAAAGTTGGCTACAATCTACATACTGTGGGGTCGGGCTCCAAATTCCTCAATAGGACACCCATAGCACAAAAGTTAATAACTAGAATCAACAAATGGGACTTACTCAAACTAAAAAGTTTTTTCTCAGCAAAAGAAACAATAAGAGAGGTAAATAGGGAGCCTACATCCTGGGAACAAATCTTTACTCCTCACACTTCAGATAGAGCCCTAATATCCAGAGTATACAAAGAACTCAAAAAATTAGACAATAAGAGAACAAACAACCCAATCAACAAATGGGCCAAGGACCTGAACAGACACTTCACAGAGGAGGACATACAGTCAATCAACAAGTACATGAAAAAATGCTCAACATCTCTAGCTGTCAGAGAAATGCAAATCAAAACCACCCTAAGATACCATCTCACTCCAGTAAGATTGGCAGCCATTAGGAAGTCAAACAACAACAAGTGCTGGCGAGGATGTGGGGAAAAGGGTACACTTGTACATTGCTGGTGGGACTGCAGATTGGTGCAGCCAATTTGGAAAGCAGTATGGAGATTTCTTGGAAAGCTGGGAATGGAGCCACCATTTGACCCAGCTATTCCCCTTCTTGGTCTATTCCCTAAAGACCTAAAAAGAGCATGCTACAGGGACACTGCTACATCGATGTTCATAGCAGCACAGTTCACAATAGCAAGACTGTGGAACCAACCTAGATGCCCTTCAATAGACGAATGGATAAAAAAAATGTGGCATTTATACACAATGGAGTATTACTCTGCATTAAAAAATGACAAAATCATAGAATTTACAGGGAAATGGATGGCATTAGAGCAGATTATGCTAAGTGAAGCTAGCCAATCCCTAAAAAACAAATGCCAAATGTCTTCTTTGATATAAGGAAAGTAACTAAGAACAGAGTAGGGACGAAGAACAGGAGAAGAAGATTAACATTTAACAGGGATGAGAGGTGGGAGGGAAAGGGAGAGAGAAGGTAAATTGCACAGTAATGGAAGGAGACCCTCAGGGTTATACAGTGGAGGGGGTAGAGAGAGAGAAGGGGAGGGGAGGGGAGAGGTGGGGAGGGGGGAGGGTGGATGATGGGAAAGGCAGCGGAGCACAACAGACACTAGTATGGCAATTTGTAAATCAATGGATGTGTAACTGATGTGAATCTGCAATCTGTGTATGGGGTGAAGGTGGGAGTTCATAACCCACTAGAATCAAAGTGTGGAATATGATATGTCAAGAAATTTGTAATGTTTTGAACAACCCACAATAAAAAATTAAAAAAAAAAAAAAAAAAAAAAAAAAAAAAAAAAAAGAAAGAACTTCCAGAAATTATAAATAGAAGAACAAAAAATTAAAACAAATATTCCTGCCACCACCACAACAAAACAACAGAAAAGCTGAAGATAAATTTAGAGATATTCTTGAGAAAGTTAGAATAACACTGAAAGTGAGTATTATGGTTTGGGTGTAAGGTGTCCCCCTAAAGCTCCTGTGTTAATGTAGGAATGTTTAGAGGCAAATGATTATATTATGGGAGCTGTAACTTAATAAGTGGATTAATCCATTAGATGGATTAATGATTTGAAAGTACTGCTGAACTGGGTGGTAACTGTAGGCAGGTGGGAGAGGGGTGGCTGGAGGAGGCAAGTCACTGGGAGTGTGACCAGGGAGGACATATCTTCTCTGCAGCCCCTTTTCCTTTATCAGCTTCCTGGCTGCCATGTCCTGAGCTGCTTTTTTCTACCATGCTCCTCTACCATGGTGTGAGCCAAACATGGACTGAGACCTACGAAGCTGTGAGCCCCAAATAAGCTTTTTCTCCTCTAATTTGTTCATGTTGAGTATTTTGATCACAAGCAATGAAAAGCTGACTAACACAGAGACATTTAAAAGTATAAAGAAAAAGGGATTAAAAGTAATAATCAATCCATGAGTTTCAACATTCAAACAAGATATAAGAAAACAAAAGAAAATATGCAGGGGAAAATAATTAAATAAAAAATATAAGAATATTTCCTTAAACTAAAGTTATAATATTTCACTGAAAAAAGCCATAATGTATACCTAGCATAATAAATTAAAATGGGCTTACATAAGTTGGGAGTGGTGACTCATGCCTGTAATCCCAGAAGCTTGAGAGGCTGAGGCAGGAGGATCTCAAGTTGAAAGCCCACCTCAGCAACTTAGCAAGGCCCTGAGCAACTCAGCAAGACATTGCCTCTAAGTAAAATATAAAAAAGGGCTGGGGATGTGAATCAGTGGTTAAGCACCCCTGGGTTAATACCCAGTACCAAAAAAGGCCTACATAAAACATCTTTTTAGTGAAATTCCATTATCATAGGAACTAAAATAAGGCTATAATCTCAAGGGGAAAAATGTGTGTGTGCGTGTGTGTATACATATACATATATGTATGTGTGTGTGTGTGTGTGTGTATAGTATCTCCCTTAGCTACGTTCAACTTCAGACCATCTTCTTCCTTACTCTATGTCCATGACCTCCCTTTTCTTAGAGCACTTACTTTCGAAATGTTGTCACGGTGAATTATTTCTCTTCCCTGTTGAGTGTAAATCTTTTCAAGATGCTGAGCAATTTTTATAGCCCAGGAATTTCTTTTTTTTGAAGACCTTTGAGACATCCCCTTGAAGTTTAATCACCAAGGAAAATAAAGCCCCTCTTTCCCTGGAAGGTTAGAAGTCTCACTTCAGCAGCTGTTTTCCTCCAAGTTGTGAAACTACTTCCTGTCATAAAGGTAAGAGGGGTTTTATTTTGAATGAAGTCAACTAGCAAGCACAGGTCACCTGTAATTCCCCCACCCTATGTCTTCACCCCCCCCCAACACACTTCCAGGTTTCTAAAATAAATTTTTTTGTAAAGTTAATATATGCATTATAGGAAACAGAAAAAATCAAGAGGCAAAGAGCAAAGTAATCTGGTCACAAGCAACTTAGTTTCACGTGTCCTTTCAGGTCCTATGTATACTCCCACAACATCCTACTTCATGGGACTGAGATTGTAGCAGGTATCGTGCTTATCCATACATGATCAATATTCACAAATTCAAAATCCCATAGCTACATGAGTATCTTTGACAACCAAAAAGAAACACTACATCAACTCAATATGTTAGAAAAAATTGTAGTCCTGTCTTTCTTGGGGAAAAACATTTCACTGAAAACAGAAATGGCAACAAGCCTCTACATAGATATATTATCACAGTTACAATTAAAATACTGCTTTCCCTTAATGCTTAATTTAAAAGGAGAACTAAAGCAACTGAGTATACCAAGCACTATGTTCCTTATCAGATTTATACTTCTAAAATATTAGCAAGAAAACATGTTCCCAGAGAATAAATGTACTCCTATAATACAGCCACATCAATGGTTCTCATCAAAGTGGAAATCTGAACACACTTGCTCATGTTTTTTCTTGTGGACTTCCTTCTATTACTTTGCTCCTACACTAATAAATAAATCTTAATATGCATTGTCCAAAGGGGTTATGATTTCATGCACAAGATGCATCCTTCCTACAATTATAACTAAAGACATCGACAAACTGAATAGTTCACTAGCTTTATCTTTTCCATACACTCTCACCTCAGGACATCTAGATATTGCAAACCCTTAGATATTATGAAATAATGTGTGAACTTGGTGCACAACAAACACAATATTTCAAAAAATTCACATATAAACCTATGGTTATAATCTAAAACTGTTTTTCAGACTTGGATCCATACCTGAGTTCTTAAAAACTTGTTAGCCAGTGGTGAGTGGTGGCGCATGCCTATAATCCCAGTGGCTTGGATGGTTAAGGCAGGAGTATTGCGAGTTCAAAGCCAGCCATCAGCAATGGCAAGGCGCTAAGCAACTCAGTGAGATCCTGTCTCTAAATAAACACAAAATAGGGCTGCGGATGTGGCTTAGTGGTTAAGTGCCCCTGAGTTCAATCCTCAGTTCAAAAAAAAAAAAATTTTTTTTTTGTAATACTAGGGGTTAAACCCAGGGGAGCTCTACCATTGAATTACATCCTCCAGCCCTTTGTTTAAATTTGATCTTTTATTTTGATACAGTGTCTCACTAACTTGCTGAGGGTGGCCTAAAACTTGTGATCCCAAGTGGCTAGATCACTGGCAGTCCCTAGCAAGCCTAGCTTCAGACTGAGTTCTTGCCATGTTCCTCTGTTGCAGTAATCTTGAATTAAGTATTTTCTGCCTGTTTAAATTCGTCCAGTGCAATTTTTGCTTTGACACAACTATATATTGTAGTTCAAAATAGGATATGTCACAGGAAGGAGAAAAATAGAAATCCCTATTTGATGTTGAAAGAAATTCTAAACGTGAATTTTTAGAAGTTGAAAATATCAGAATACATTGGGAGGGAAAGATGGAGTTTTAGGTCCAGAGTCTTTAACAAAACACAGAGACAGGGGTGGCTTAAATAACAGAAATTTATATTTCACATATCTTAAGGTTGTGAAGTCTAAAATTAACCTGTGGACAGTTCCTGGTGAGGCTCCATGTCTTGATTTATAGATAGATGCCTTCTCAGTGTGTGTTCGCATGTTTTTGTTTTCCCCCTAGATGTAAGGATCTGTCTTCTTATAAAATTACTAACATCATCATAGGATTCCACTCTCATGACTTAATATAAACCTAATAATTTCCTGAAAACCCTATTTCCAAATGCAATTATATTGAGGGTTAAGACTTCATTCATTGTTGGGAAGGGGTACACAAACATTAAGCTCATAACACACAGTTTGAGAAGGAAAAAGGGCACCAATAGAACTTGCCAATTTCTAGATAAATTTTACTGTATTGAGAGGAGATTCACAGTTCTAGCTGAGAATTTGCTGCTGAACTAGAGCTATGGCATTAAGAAAACTCAGCCCAAGAAAAGTCTAGCTAGTTACTAACTCCAGTGAATGTAAGTTAAACAAGAAAGGTAACATAAACATGGTACCCTAGTTGTCTCTGCTCTGAATAACGTTTATGTACTCAACATGTTATACATGCTAACATTACAATATAAATATTTGGGGGAGGAAGGAAGTGGAGAATGTACTTTCAGGTGGCAGGCACAAGGGAGGTAAATCCTCAACTATTATATCAGGAATAAAAACCTACCATCTATATTTTAAATAGATAAATATCAAAATCAATGTTACAAAGAATTATAAAAGCTGGTGGCCAAGTCAAGGACTTGGGGTGGATGAGATAAGTCTGTACTAAAATTGCTTTTCTTTTTGTTTGGAAGTATTGTTTGATTTTTAAGGGGCAGTTATATAAAATTGAAATATAATAAAAGCAGAATCTTTATGAAGTATAAAAGTATAAGTATACTTTGCTAAAATGAAAAAGATCACAAAGTAAGGGACAAGAGCAGGGATACCAAGAGAGAAAATTGGGGACAAACAGAGAGGTATAAAGAAAAAAAAATAAACAAAAACTCTGAATTTTAAATTCTTAATCACATCATGGAATGTTGTTGAGAGCCACAGCCAAGTCAGAATAGCCCCTGGCATTTTGCCAGAAGTAATGGTTGAGAGGCAAGCCATTAAGATGCTGCTGGATAGATTCAATTGTATATTAGACCTTTACTCTCCCACATAGGGCGCCCACTACTTTGGAGTTCCCTTGGAGTTCTCACGGGATTTGGAGAGTGGGTGCGTGGGCAGCCTGGTGGGGGGAGTTCCGGTTGGTGTGTGGTATGTTCCTGGAGGAGTCTCGTGGGTGGCCTTCAGGAGAGTTCCCAGGGAGTGTATGTGGAGTGTGCTGGTAGAGTTCCGAAATAAAGTTTGTTCCTGCTTGAGTGGCTCGTGATTTGTGCCCAGTCAGACTACGGCAGAATGTACAAATGTCATTGGCTCTGATAGATACTGTACGTGCTGCACTAATTAAAAGCAACCTAACTAGACTAAAACAGCATTTAGAACTTCTACAGACAGAAGTTGTTCACTGAATCACAAGCTAGAACTAAATTACTTAGCATTTTGTCATTCTCAACCATTTTACCACCACCAACTACTACTATGGTTCTGGAAAAATGTTAGAGTTATAAAATTATAAGGTCTTTAAAACTGCTCTGCAACCATCTACATGTTAACGTTTTTTTTTTTTTTTTTTCCCTAAGTGAGCCGTTTTAAGAATTCACCATCCTTCTTAAGTCCTTGGACCACATGTTGCCATGCTCATTCTCAGCAATTAACCTCTCCTCTTAACCTCACAGAGGAACTGGACACTACCCAATCACTTTTCTCTTTCTCACTCTTATATCCTATACCTTCAAATATATTTTCATTTTCACCTATGCATTCTCCTTCTCTTCCTTCACAGGAGTATTTTAAAACTGGAATTAGTGCTTTGCTTCCATCCTCCTGGAGGTCTCTGTGAAGTTCCTATCTAATACAGTGAGTACCAAGGACAATACAGTTCTGTGGATTGTGCAAAGTTCGATAGAGTCCAGGAATTTGTGATAAAACATTTCAAGTTCAGCTGGTAGAAAAACTATTGGAAAGACTTGCGTGTTTCCTTTTTACTTAATCATTTTTTCCTTGTTGCAAATTTTCCTGGATGCACAAAATTCAATATCATTCCCCACTTCTATCATTAAATAATGCTAATAGAGAAAAAAATTGGGACACATTTTGACTTTGCAAAAGTAGATAAGATAGTCTTGTTCATGCTTGCCATCTTTTATATATATTGTTAGCCATTTCTGAAGGTTGGAGAATCATTTTGTTATAAGGGATACTATGGTAGTATCATAATTAGTTCATAATTATTCTTTGCAAGAAATCCATTTTCTGGACTCTATCTCCTTAATTTTCATGGCTGACTCCTAGATTTACTTCATAATCTCTCCATCTTCACTGATCCTTTTTCCTTGACATACATAAATGCTTATGTCTTTCCCAAGGTAAAAAGCATTTCAACACCTTCATCTAGAATTTTTTTTCTAATAAGTTCTGTATACTTCATATTATCAATTTGTCTTTAATCTCTCCTCTCGTCTAAATCCACATCACTCTCTCCTTACTACAACAATCATCTAATTCTTTTCCTGATCTCTTCCCACCCAACTCTGTTACACAAATATTTTCCTTTGAGTTTCTGGTCTACATACCCAGCTGCTCAGCAGACATATTGAATTCCTATTTCATAGACACTGCAATTCAGTATATCCAAACCTGTTATCAGATCTCCCTCACATGCCTTTTCACTCCTCTTCACCATAAACCAATGAACACCATTGCACATAACTGTTCGAATAGATTTCTGATCACCTTTTATGTCATTTTCTTTATTTTCTAAATCCTAATAGTTGCCAGAAAATACAAGTTCTATTTTAGAAATATTTATCAAATTTATCCATGCCCTTCAAGTTTAACTGGCACTCACTCTCCTTATTTAAGAAATCATTATTATTATTATTTTCATCTGGATATTTGGAATAGCTTCATAACATCAGATTTGTCCTCATTTGCCCATTCTCCTGAGGAGAATACACTGCATTTGTAGTGAATTTCATAAATTATAAGAATGATTCTATGATTTCCCAGTTTAAGAATATTGAAGGCTCCCTGTTGCCCTAAAAATAAAGCTCTAACATCCTTAGCCTGTCTTATAAGCAACTTTAATATCCAGTTTGTATATTCCTCTTCAGTTTAGTCCCTTCATCTCCCATTTCAGTATTTCACCTTATAAAATTTTGTGGTTTTTTTTGTTTGTTTGTTTTCAAGTATGAAATATTAGTCTCTTCCTGACTTCATATATCTTATTTCATTTTGCTTGAAACATTTCCTTCCTTTACAAACCTTTCTTTTCAATTTTCTTCAGGTTTGAGTTAAGTTCTCTGAGTTTTCTAGAACTACAATAAAAATCATACCACAACTTAAGGGCTTAAAATAACAGAAATTGTATTTTTCAGACCAGAATTCAAAATGACAATGCAACAGATCATGTTTCCTCTGAAGATTTGAAGGAGAAGGTGCCACACTCCTCTCTTCAAACTGCTGATGGTTACTGACAATTTGGAACATTCTTTGACATGTAGATGCATTTCTTCAATCCCATTCACTCATCAGGTGACATTCCTTTTCTTTGTGAGCTTATCTGTGTCTTTCTATGTCTTCTTGTAAGTACAATAGTCATTAGATTGAGGACCCATTATGGTTTGGATATGAAGTATCCCCCAAAAGCTCCAGTGTTGTTGTAGGAATGTTTAGAGGGGAAATGATTAGATCATGAGGGCTATAACCTAATCAGTACATTGATCATTTGATAGTTTAATCATTTGAATGGACTAACTAGATGGTAACTGCAGGCAAGTAGTTGCACCTAGAGGAAGAAGGTACTAGAGGCATGCCTTTTGTATTTATGTTTTTGTCCCTGTGACTCAAGCTCCCTCTGCTTGTTGATTGCCATGAACTGAGCAACTTTCTTCTAACACACACTTCTTCCATAATGTTCTGCCTCATTTAGGCCGAGAGCAATGGAATTGGCCAGCCATGCCCTGACCCTCTGAAACCATGAGCCCTAAATTAAACTTTACCTCCTCTGAGTTGTTCTAAGAGTTTTGACCACAGTGACAAAAAAAAAAATGAGCACATCTTAACTGATTGTATCTATCAAAGGTACTATTTCCAAATAAGGTCCCATTCTGAAATTTCGGGTGGTCATACATTTGTGGACAACACTATTTAACCCAGGTCAAAGCTCTTTTTACTTTGTCTTATTACAAGTAAACAGGACTTAGCCTAATCCTTATTACTTTTTATTTTATTTGACACAGGGTCTTGCTAAGTTGTTTAGGGCCTCTCTAAGTTGCTGACGCTGACTTTGAACTTGTGATCCTCCTGCCTTATCCTCCCAAGCTGCTGTCATTACAAGCACGCACCACTGTGCCCAGCTACTTGTAAGATCTGTTGAAAATTTCTACTTTGCAATTTTGCCAAGTGAATAAAGATAGCAAACATGCTTACCTTGCATTCCACTTTAGCTTTAGTGCCAAGTGCAGTATCTGACAGATAGAAAGCTTCATCATATTTGGGAAATAAAATAAAATAAAAGAAACAGAAAAAGGCAGAGAGGATAAAAAAGTTCTTCTTAAAATTATTATAGTCAGGGCTGGGGATGTGGCTCAAGCGGTAGCGTGCTCACCTGGCATGCTTGCGGCTTGGGTTTGATTCTCAGCACCACATACAAACAAAGATGTTGTGTCCGCCGAAAACTGAAAAATAAATATTGAAATTCTCTCTCTCTCTCTCTCTCTCTCTCTCTCTCTCTTTAAAAAAAAATATTATAGTCTGGTCATATTTTTCTGGTCTTTGATAACTTGCTAAACTAAAATAGTTATCTTTAATGTAAGACCTACTTTAAAATAAAAATATGCATTCCCTTTTCTTCCTATCTCCTTCAGGTCATTTTTCAGAGCAAAACAAAAAACAAAACAAAATCTTAAATAAATTAAGGGGTTTGAAGACATGTTGAATTTCATTTGGTCAATCATTCTTATTATTAATTATTAGTAGAGGTGGTAGTAGTATTTCCCCCACCCCTGCATTGTACTTTACCTTGCAAAGTTCTGCATGTCTTTCAAACATAGAATCATTCAATTTTTCTATTAGAATGGGCATCCAAGTCTCTCCCCACTTAATTCTTTTGTGACAAGTGCATTTCTGTATATTCCTAAATAGACTCAGTCACTCCACTGACCTTGTTCCCATCTCTCTCTCTATTTTCTTGTTCTCTGGCTGCATCATACTGCAAGCATCTACAGGTACTGGGAAGGCTGAAATGACACAGAGCTAAAAATCCTTGAGAAGCCCTCAACCAAGGATAAATAGTTGCACTAAGATGAACAGCCTGGGAATCAACTTACTGATCTTTCAGATCACTAACCAATAAAACTACTAGCCTTCCAGGCCTTTCTCAGGGTCTGTCCTATAGTTAGTCCTAACATAAGACACTTCCCAAAACAGCTCTTCTAATACCACTTATCATACTCTGTTATCTATTTACTTGTCTTTTGCTATTACTACTATGTAAAAGCCCCAAAGGCATGAATAGTACTTTGGCTCCGGTATCCACTATGTACCAGTGTCTAGCAGAGTGCTTGCTGTATGGTAGGAACTAACAAATACTTCAGGCTACATGTTTTCTTTTAATACCTATATAAATCATTTCACAATCTTCCTTGATGTGACAAAAGTTGAATGGAACTGTGGAGACATGAAGGTACATTAATTGATATTAAAATACATAATTTTCACATTATATAAGAATATATTTACTTTTATAGGAAAAAAACACAATAAGCATATCTTTCTAAATGTAGGAAATTTAAAGCATATCCTTTTCAGTTTTATGGACACTTGTCACTTGTGCTCATATTTTTCCCTCCTGATTCAATTTTAAGCTTACTTTGAACTCTTGAACATGCCTTTAAAATGTATTTCCATGCCTGACGTTAAATCATTCACTGTTGGATAAGCTACTCATAATTGTTGTAACCAAATTATCACAGATTCTCTTAAAATAATGTCAGCAGGTGCTCTCCAAAGTTTTTAGTACAGACCCATGCTTAAATGCACCCATTTAAAATTGACAGGTTTATATCGTTATTTTGATGAGAAAACATATACTCAACATTTAATTTATTGCTTTTCTGAACATTTGAAATGCATATGAATGGATTCTTCAAATTTTAAACAAAATCCATTCCTTGTTTTCTCTGATGCTTACTCCTATCATCGATTTCTACTTTTATTACCAAATTGCTTTCTCCTCCGAGAGTAGCTAGCCCTGCATCAAAAGCATGCATTGTTCTGAGATCAGATTACTTGGTTTTATATACAATGTGGTATGAAGCCTTGTGTTTCATTGCCCCCCCCCCATTGTCTTGTTTTCTTATTATATCTACTGCTGTGAGGAAGAGTTGGGCTCACAGACTGATTCAGTCATTCTTAGCAACATGAAACAACATTTTCAAGCTTGCATTTGTGGGCATATTTGCCTAAATGTCCTACCAGAAATATTCTAATGTACCTGCTGCTAAAATTAGCATGCTTTGGAGAGAAACAATAGTTTCTATTGGAAAAAAGTAGCTAGAAAATGGAAATCATTGTTTTAATCTTCAGTTATTACAATATTGAAAGAACAATTCTTTTTTTAATTTCCCCTACGTTTGGATTCTCAGATATTTAAAGATTTTCTCTGTGCTATCCTATATTTTATAAAGTAATCAAAATAAAAAAGATGAATTCTGGCAAAGGTTTGAATATAACCTCATGATCAGTTAACTGCTTATCTAATTATGGGAAAACTTGGGCAGAAGAAAGCATATATAATTATTCTCATATTTTACACTTTGGAAATAGTCAACAATTGCCAGTAACTATCAGACAATATGTTTCATTTTCTTATTAGAAAAATAATGAATATTTTTTTATATGGCTAGATTTACTTAATAGTTACAACTGATTGATAATTTTCTAGGATAACTTTATTTTGCCAATAAGAAGGCTGATTGGAACTATTTTGAAGCTGATATGTTTTTTTCTTTTTGTCTGCTTGGAATTCATAGATTTTGGGTCCTAACCTTTGTTTTAAACCTCGAATAATTATTTTAGTATAAGTTCATGGTTTGTTTGCCTATATAATCTGTCATAAAGTTAATTGATTTTTCATGTCAACAAGCACGCCAGCAATTCTCTTTTGAGTCATATCTCTTGTCTTCATTTAATTTGTATAACTTAAGGTCTGCAATTTTTCCATGGGAAAGGAATGCCTTTATTTATTTATATATTTTATTTGAGACATTTTTCCCAAGGAGAAGAAAAAATTGCTGGGTAACATTATATCCATTATAAGCTTTTAAAATGGATGTTATAAATATATTCCCAGTGTTGATACTAATCTCAAATTTTATGTGGCATTTTTTATTCAAATTCTTTGTCAGCTTTGTACATTATAGGTAGAGGTGAGCACACTTAAACTTCCAATTCAGAGAGCGATCCAACTCTGTGTTCTGACTGTTTCCTTTACTTTTTTTTTCTATTTAAAATCAATCTTTTTTTTTAATTTTTTATTGTTGGTTGTTCAAAACATTACAAATTTCTTGATATATCATATTTCACACTTTGATTCAAGTGGGTTATGAACTCCCATTTTTACCCCATATACAGATTGCAGAATTACATCAGTTACACATCCATCGATTTACATATTGCCATACTAGTGTCTGTTGTGTTCTGCTGCCTTTCCTATCCTCTACTAGCCCCCCTAACCTGCCCTCCCCTCTTCTCTCTCTACCCCCTCTACTGTCATTCATTTCTCCCCCTTGTATTATTTTTCCCTTTCCCCTCACTTCCTCTTGTATGTACTTTTGTATAACCCTGAGGGTCTCCTTCCATTTCCATGCAATTTCCCCTTTTCTCTCCCTTTCCCTCCCACCTCTCATCCCAGTTTAATGTTAATCTTCTTCTCCTGCTCTTCGACCCTACTCTGTTCTTAGTTACTCCCCTTATATCAAAGAAGACATTAGGCATTTGTTTTTTAGGGATTGGCTAGCTTCACTTAGCATAATCTGCTCTAATGCCATCCATTTCCCTGTAAATTCTATGATATTGTCATTTTTTAATGCAGAGTAATACTCCATTGTGTATAAATGCCACATATTTTTTATCCATTCGTCTATTGAAGGGCATCTAGGTTGGTTCCACAGTCTTGCTATTGTGAATTGTGCTGCTATGAACATCGATGTAGCAGTGTCCCTGTAGCATGCTCTTTTTAGGTCTTTAGGGAATAGACCAAGAAGGGGAATAGCTGGGTCAAATGGTGGCTCCATTCCCAGCTTTCCAAGAAATCTCCATACTGCTTTCCAAATTGGCTGCACCAATTTGCAGTCCCACCAGCAATGTACAAGTGTACCCTTTTTCCCACATCCTCGCCAGCACTTGTTGTTGTTTGACTTCATAATGGCTGCCAATCTTACTGGAGTGAGATGGTATCTTAGGGTGGTTTTGATTTGCATTTCTCTGACAGCTAGAGATGGTGAGCATTTTTTCATGTACTTGTTGATTGACTGTATGTCCTCCTCTGAGAAGTGTCTGTTCAGGTCCTTGGCCCATTTGTTGATTGGGTTGTTTGTTCTCTTATTGTCTAATTTTTGGAGTTCTTTGTATACTCTGGATATTAGGGCTCTATCTGAAGTGTGAGGAGTAAAGATTTGTTCCCAGGGTGTAGGCTCCCTATTTACCTCTCTTATTGTTTCTTTTGCTGAGAAAAAACTTTTTAGTTTGAGTAAGTCCCATTTGTTGATTCTAGTTATTAACTTTTGTGCTATGGGTGTCCTATTGAGGAATTTGGAGCCCGACCCCACAGTATGTAGATCGTAGCCAACTTTTTCTTCTATCAGACGGCATGTCTCTGATTTGATATCAAGCTCCTTGATCCATTTTGAATTAACTTTTGTGCATGGTGAGAGAAAGGGATTCAGTTTCATTTTGTTGCATATGGATTTCCAGTTTTCCCAGCACCATTTGTTGAAGATGCTGTCCTTCCTCCATTGCATGCTTTTAGCCCCTTTATCAAATATAAGATAGTTGTAGTTTTGTGGATTGGTTTCTGTGTCCTCTATTCTGTACCATTGGTCCACCCGCCTGTTTTGGTACCAGTACCATGCTGTTTTTGTTACTATTGCTCTGTAGTATAGTTTGAAGTCTGGTATCGCTATACCGCCTGATTCACACTTCCTGCTTAGCATTGTTTTTGCTATTCTGGGTCTTTTATTTTTCCATATGAATTTCATGATTGCTTTCTCTATTTCTACAAGAAATGCCGTTGGGATTTTGATTGGCATTGCATTAAACCTATAGAGAACTTTTGGTAATATCGCCATTTTGATGATGTTAGTTCTGCCTATCCATGAACAGGGTATATTTTTCCATCTTCTAAGATCTTCTTCTATTTCTCTCTTTAGGGTTCTTTAGTTTTCATTGTATAAGTATTTCACCTCTTTTGTTAGGTTGATTCCCAAGTATTTTATTTTTCTTGAAGATATTGTGAATGGAGTGGTTGTTTCCTTTAAATCCTGCTTGTAAAACAGCCAGCTCTTTTCTGAGCTCACATCTCTTGCATTATCCTGGCAAGTGCAACCAATAGCAAGCAACAAAAGCATGCTCACATTATTTTTTCACCTCTTTATTTAAAGATAAAGATTTTTAAGTACAATATCTTACTTTTGACTTATTATAAATAAGTTTCTCTAAATATTTCGACATCTGCATGACATGGATTACAATTTTTTCAACCTCTAATAAAAATTTCCTTGCTCCCAAATACCTGCAGTTGAGACTAGTGCCAAATATTTCAGGATATCTGTAAAGGAAATACCTGTTTCCATACTAATGTTTGTATCAGTCATGATAAACTCAGTTATTCTGTGGAAAATATGCAATTGAAAATCTCAGTATCTAAACAGTATTGTCTTTGTCTATTTATTCATTCATTTATTTATTTTGGGTACCAGGGATTGAACCCAGGGGCACTTAACCACTGAGCCATATTCACAGCCCCTTTTAAAAATATATTATTTTAAGACAGGGTCTCAATGCTTAGGGTCTCTAAGTTGCTGAGGCTGGCTTTGAGCTCACAGTCCTCCTGCCCCAGTCTACTCAGCCTTTGGGATTACAGTACCGCTGTGCCCAGCTATATTTGTCTTATATATGAAATGTTATCGCTTTTCATCACAGGGGTTCTTTTCAGGACAGGGGAGATTCAATTTTTACACATTTACAGAGTTAGCAGGAAAATATCATGGATGGTAAACAAAGTGTGAACTCTTAGAACTAAAACTCAGAATCACATGAGACACCTGAGCTCACATTTTAGCAAACAAAACAAGTAACCTGATGTACTGGTTTAAACAATATATACCAACGTCTATGCCCACCTGGAACATCAGAATAAAAACTTACTTGGAAATAAGTTCTTGCACTTGAACTTGGTAAGGTCATACTATAGTAGGATGACTTCTAAATGTAATGACTGGTCATGTTAGAAAGAAGTCATGTGAAGATGCACAGACATAGAGTAAAGAAAGCTATATGGAGATAAAGCATACTAGAGTGATACATTTGCAAACTAAGGAGCTAAAAGAATTGCTGGCAACTGCCAAACCTGGGAGAAAGACATGGGACAGTTTCTCCTTCAGATCCTCCACTAAACCTACCTACTCTTTGATTTTGGAATTCTGTGAGCCACCCAGTACCACCCAGTGGCTATTTACTATGGTAGGTAGACCTTGGGAACTAATTCAAACAAGATGCTTGAATTTGAAAGGGTGCAGATAAATACTATTTTCATAGATGGGGCACTAAATATGGCACAAATTCTAAGCATAGCATCATTTAATTGGATATGACCACAATAATAAAATTTTTGAAACCAGTTTTCCAATTTGGAACCTGTATTGTGAAATGATGGATGGTCTTAAGATTTGTTGTTGTTAGTGGTGGTGGTACCAGGGATTGAATCTAGGGGCATTTAACTACTAAGCCACATTCCTAGCCCTGTTTTATATTTTATTGAGACAGAGTCTCATTTAATTGCTGAGGCTGGCTATGAACTTACAATCTTCCTGCCTCAATCTCCCAGGCGAATTGCAGGCATATGCCACCATGCCCAGCTAGTCTTAATTTTTCTTGGTTTCTCATTTCTGAGAAAAATTAACTAAGTCAGGTTGATCCCAAGTGATGATGGTTTATTACATATAAATAAAAATGAGTCACAAATAGAGATATTTGGGAAGTGACAAAATATTTTTATTTGGGGAGTTTTTGCTTTTGTTTCCACATAGCCAGTATAAATATCTTAGTCCTTTTGGGCAGCTATATCAAAATATATTAGGCCAGGTAGCTTTTCTAGAAAAGCATGTCTCACTGTTCTGGAAGTTGGGACATCCGAAATCAAGGTGCTGACAGACATCACATCTAGCATGGCCCTTTTCCTCATGTTCTAGTACTGGCAAAAGGGCGTTGGGGTTTGAGATATATTTTTTCTTTTTTTTTTAAGGTGGATGGGGGGAAACAAGCATTTAGATCAAAGCACCAAACATCCCGAGAGTAAATAAACTCAATAAATAAGCTTTCTTCCAGCCCTTCGGGTTTGTTTGCTATTAGAAAGTAAATAATAAAACCTCTGAATTACCTGTGGTTTTGTTTCTGGGTTAGAATATACTCATTTGTATAATATTTGTTCCTATTAAAATATGTTTTTAAATTTTTCTTGTGAAAACATAATTATAGAAACCATGGAGACCCAGAGGTTTAGAAGTAGGGAAATCGATTCAGATAAGAAGCTGAGTTTAAATAACAAACTAACCTCAATCAAACTTTAATTCTATTAGCAGGTCAGAAACTATGATTTTAGGAGAAAAAAACAGAATGAGCACGATTTCTTTGAAACAACTCATCCAATAAAGCAAGTGTATACTATATCAGCAAATGACCTTATTTAAGTTGGGAATGTACGGTTTTGGAAAATCACTATACGTTTTTCCTTTATTTTCTTATTTGTTGAGGTTTACGTTACTTATCAAAATGGAGGGAGTACTTGGAAAATGCAATTGTAGAACATAATATTCCCCATTAATGTTAGTACTCTGTACACAACCTAGTCAATTAGTCACCCTGATTCTAGATGGAAAGCTCTGTAATATGAACATTGATAATAACAAGTGAGCAAGGAAGACTTCAGTGATGGAGAGTAGAGAAATTATTTTTTTAATTTTTATGAAGGTAGGGCAGAGTAAAAGAATGGTGCATTGTCAGGCTGCAAATGAGGCTGTTCAAAGAAGAAAGGAAGGTTAAGTAATGTGAAAATAGTATTTGGCGAGGAAAAAAAAAACTTGGGAGAAAAGAGTTTGGCTTTTGGATATTGGTAAATTTTTTACGATAATAATTAGAACTCGGAAGGCAAGTAAATTTATAGAGCAAATAAAGGTTATTCACAGCCCATGCAGTAGATCCACCAAATATTATATTTGTGAAAAAAGAAATTAGAGGGTTTTAAGACTGTGACATAGAAGGCTTGTGAGGCCTATAATGGGAGTCATAAACAGAGAACAGAACTGGGGTCGGGGCTAAAGGAAAACACAACCCCAAGTGATGGACTGGTAAAATCTCAGTGCTTTCTCCACTGGGGTTCACTCAGAAGACAGGCAAGGATTTCCATTTAAGGATGAGCCATAGGCTTTGGTCCCCAAAGGTTTGAGCAGCTCTTGGTGACACCTTTTTTCTCTTCTATTTGTCAGAGGAAGATGTACAGTTGGGTTGAGGTTGATTGGGCTAAATTTCAGCAAACAGGACAAGATTTGGGGAAAATTCCAGGCAAGATATTTTGGGGCAAAAAATAGAAATCAAATGTCCTGAATAAATAAAAAATGATATAATTTTGAAAGGTATTGGCCCCATCCATTGACTTGCTTATCTAAACAGAAGAAGATATTTGCAATTATTTTAATACTCAAAATTATGCTTTATTTAATTTACACCTCATAATGTTAGTATGACTTAATTTATTTTTCTCATAAGGGATTTTTGTTCACATAAAATACAAAAGTTCTTGAATGTATTTATGTATTATTTATAATATTTGCTCGTTTGCAAATCTACATTTATGTATGTATATATGTATGTATGAAATATATATGTAGATAAGTGTATTAATATTTAAACTATTAAAAATACATCTATCCAACAACCTTTTTATGATTAAAAAGACTTAGATTCAAGAAGTAATTAAATAAGGACTTTTGAAAGATAAAAATACTATTTGAAATTGTGTACAATTAAACTTACACATTATTTTTTCAAAATATTTTTTGGGGGTTTTCTCAAATGTACACTTTGTGAGGATTTTATAAGAATAAAAATAATGAAAACATTAAATATATGAAACAATGTTTACAGGAGCAGAAAAGTAAGTGTTTCCATGATATTTTACTTCTATTAGTGATTAAGAACATGGGCTTTGAAGTCTGACAAACCCAAGTTCTAATAATTCTTTCAAAACTTTCCAACTGCATGATCCTAGGGAAATTATCTAACTTCAACCCTCTTACTATATTATGGGTTGTTTCTTCTCATTGGAGTCTTGTTGAATATTAAAATAGGTCATCAATGGAAAGTGCTTATCACACATGTTAGCATATAATAAGCATTCAGTAAATATTGGTTATTATTGATCTCTTGTAAGAATGAAATCACAACTGGGAAGAGTAAAACAAGCATCCGAGAGAAGGAATTAAAGCCTAGTATAAGTAAGAAATTAAAACAACAACCAAAAAAAAAAATCTAGCTCTTCTACTTGAGTTTAAAATGTCTGGCTTGTGTGATTTACAAGAATTTGAGTTTCACCACTCACAGTTAATTGAACTCTATTAGACACCACAGAGGTACTGTCTGCATGAGATTGGGTTCACTGTAGGCTCATTGTTCAAAAGGAGGAAGAGCTCAATTTCAAACATTTAGATGTTCATTCTAACATTACTTATCAAAAGTAAAGTATGAAATGATTTAGGAGGAAACAGAGATCATTAGCAAACTTTGAGTACAAATTGATGGGCTAAAGGACATAAATCAATTTAAATATATCAAAGGTAGCTAGGAATCAAAGGTAGCTACTAGCATTACGCCTGGTTTTACGTTAATCTTGAGTCTCTTATTTTTTTCTAGATTAGTTAGCAAGAGGCCAAATGGCTGTCCTTTAATCCAAACTAACTTTGAGTCATTACTGATAACCGAAGTTAGGGCAGCGGACAGTTCATCAGTGTAGTTAGGGTAGTATGTAAAGTTGGGGTCACCAATTATCACAGTTTTGCTAGCATTTAGGGGTTTCTTTTAGTATAAGAATTTCAGTGCTAAAATCAGGAAGGTGCAGACAAATGAGACAAGTTGGTCAAAATAAATGAAAGGAAGTAATAGGGTTCCCAGAATGTGTTCAGGTCATCACCATAAGAAAAGTACATAGACATTGTCAGGAAATATTTTATATTGGGATCAAAGAATAGAAGTTTCTTGAATGTTGGGGTACCCTAAAAATACTAAATTCAATACCTTACTATGATAAAGCACATATTTTGTTTCCTTTAGCACTGTAAATATTTCATATTTTTAATCATACCACTTAATCATATAATAATTTTGAATTGTTTGCTATTATCCTTGTTTCATAGATTAAAAAATTTTGACGTTCAAGAGAAACTAAGTAACTGTCCTAAGTTCAGATGCATAAAGTAATGCTTGCACACAAAAGTAGATATATAGATTGTGGGAAGCCACTCCTGAGCTATTTAGCATCTTCACTCAGCTTTGAGCCAAGAAGATTTTGGTCTGGCATTGCATGCTGTTTTGTGACTCTTCCTACTCTGCAGATGCTAGTGACCTCTGTCTTTTCTCTGCTAGGAAGTCTGCTTTCTTGTAGTTCTGGACTTGCTAGTGACCCATTGGGCTTGGACAGCCCACCTCCTACTTTATTTGGAAAAAGAACATTTCATGAAAAACCTTTGAAGCCCCCTTGTATAAATAAAGCAAACACGGGCTCTGGTCTCTCTCTCTCTCTCTCTCTTCCCAGTGTGGAAGATGGACCCCTAAGGTCATTGAGCCCTCCCATCCTTGCTTTCAAAATCTTTCTGTGTTGTGTGGTTTTCTCACTGTCTTCTTTTCTTAGCTTTATTTGCAGCCAGCTCACTCCTTGTAGAGGAACTCCAAATTTTATTGCCCCCGAGGGACATAGTCTAGAATAGATTTAGTAGATTAAAGGGAAGATGGGAGTCTCATGGCAATTAACCCCTGGTATATGGATTTCTATACAATGGAAAGGTCAAGACTCAAAAATAGAGGAAAGGGAATGTTTTGGAGGCTATGGTCCAATATTTAGTAGACATTTAAGTGGCATCATCTCTCATGTTTCAAAAGTAGCTGAGGACCTGAAAGATGGTTCAGGGGAAGGACTGCTACATCAGGCATCAGGAAGTTCCTGAATTAGATGTCAGTATAGAAATCCCAGTCAACTAACACATTCCGGGATTTAGTCTACTCAGACTCCATTTTGTAGCTAGAGCCACCCCCTCACTGTTAAAATAAACATTGTGTGTTGACCTCAGTGGATACTATGCCAATCTCCCTAGTCACCAGGAGTTTGGGAGGCTTAGCTTGGAAAACAGTTTGTGAGCATCTGCAGACTCTTGTCCAGACAGGGCTCCCCTCCTGGTCAAAGCAGAAGATGCCACTTGTTAGAGATTTGTAACTTAGTTAATGTCTGGAGGGGATTTCTTTGGTTCTTGAGCCACTAACATCCTCCCTGGCAGGTTGTTGGCAGGAGAGAGATTATCCTAAAATTTCCCTGGATAGGAAGTGGAACTTAAACCCTCCACTTTGAGAAATGAGAATTACCAGTATGATGAGCGTGTCCAGGTGGAGGGGAGGAGGGGGCTTAGTGGTAGAAGAGAAAACATCCTATTCTTTGGTTTAACCCTACTATACAGTTCAAAGGATTGTTGATAATTGTAAAGGAGTCAAATATTAGTTTAATTAAAAAAAGGAAAAACAAGACTGGGATGGGGCTCAGTGATAGAACACTTACTTAACATACTTAGGCCCTGGGTTCAATTTTCACTAAAACAACAACAAAAACAAACAAAAGCAAGCCTGTTTTAAGAATAATAATGTAAATTTCCTATGATTGGAGGTCTTCAGGCATAAACTATATTCCTCCAATACAGAAAAGTTTCAAGTAGTAGAAAAATAGATGGATTAAATGATATTTATGTTCACCAAGTGCCCAAGGTACATCATTAGGATTAGATGCCAGATTTTAGCCATATTTTTCATTGCTCTGCCCGCATTGTTTTCTATAGTTGTCTGTGCTTTCGAAATGTATCATACCAAGTCTCTTTTATATCTCATTGACCTGATATCAAGGTAAAAGTGACTTCGTAGATAATACCAAGACAATTCCCATCTTTAACCCACCTTGAATTAATCATTTTGTGACTTCCATTGTATTGGAAAGGAGTTTGTGTATAAACACACAACACACACACACACACACACACACCTAGATAGCTTGCTTTCCCTGAGTTTCTTTCTCTCATCCATAAAATGAAGTAAAAGCAGTTTGTTGTTCTCAAGAATGTGTGGTAGACCAAGAAAATAAAGTTCTATATTTTTTTTTTATTTATTATGGTGGTGGCAGTTATTCTAAGTATCATGAAAAATATAATTTTATCATAAAAACTCATTATCAGCAAATTCTAATGAAAATGTGATATAGTAATTTGCACAATTTTCTTTTGATTGTAATGAAGGCAATAAAACAGGTAAATATTGGGTATATGAACTCCTTGGAGCCTTTGAGTCTCTCTTATCTCCCTCCTTTAGGTCTTTACAAGGAGGCCTTATTTACCAAGAAAAGTATACAAGAGAATTAGAAAAAAGAAAGACAACCTTGTTTATCTATTGCTATTAACTTTTGTCAACCATGTGACTTTGTGATGAGGAATTTGTGGAATACTTAAGTATATTTATTCACAAGTTTCATGTAGACACTTTTTGGTTGGCTACTGCTTTCAGTCATCATCATCTCAATAATCTATTTTCTTCCAGGCATTGACTCCTCCTTAACCATTTTAGAATCGTCACTTTTATTCATTCCTGGAAAAACTTAACTACTATGAACTTTCAAGGTGTCAAGTAAGGATCTGGACTAAAATATTGAACAATATAGACAATCTTCATCATCCAAGGGAGGCAAATGAATGGAGATTGATGTGTGACACATACTAATTTAGAAAGCAATTCCTACACTGAATGTTAGCAGCTAAAATAGGTGAAGCATAGAATGAAGGGTTCCATAACAGTTAAAGAAATTGATAGGTAATAAAGAATCCACAAAGGATGTGACTTCAAAGCTGAAAATTGACAGATTAACCAGAAGACATTCTCAGTGGGCACCAGCTAGGGAGAAAGAGTTGTTCTAAGTAGAAGGAGTAATTTATGCTAAGATTTCAGAGAAAAATTAAGCATGGTGTATTCAGGAACAAAAGAATTTCATAACTGGTAAAGATGGGTAGGGATAATAAAAAAAGGAATTTAGATATATGCAGAGTATAACTCAGAAAAAAGTATCAGCTGATGTTCAATCATCCATACCAAAAAAAAAAAGTATTGAATGTCATATTAAGTATATTTGGAATTTATCTTGAGGGCATCATGAAAATGGGTGCATGTTCATGTTTATTTCAGAGAGAATACTATTATTATAAAGCATTATGGTTAATATATGAGGTGACTTTCCAAAAGATTTTCAGAGGTGAAATAATTAGATTATTAAAGATGTAACCTAATCAGGGGATTAATCCTAACTATAGGCTGGTAGGGTGTGGCTGGAGGAGAGAGAGGTAACTGAGGGAGTGACTTTGGGGTTTACACTTTATTGCTGATGAGCAGAGGTACTTCTCTGCTTCCTGGTTGCCATGTTCTGAGCTGATTTCCCCCACCATACCCTTCTGCCATGATGATCTGCCTCATTGGGACCCAGAGCTATGGAGTCAGCTGACTATGGACTGAACTTCTGAAACCATGACCAAAATTAAGTTTTCCTCTTCTACATAGCTCTTGCCAGGTTTTTTAGTCACAGCAATAAAAAGTTGACTGAAACATAGAGGGAAGAATAAACTAATAGACAAGAGGGGGAAGGCTGAATAAATGTGACTTGATGAAGAGATTTTTGCTAGTCTGGGTAAGAAGAGTTAATGGTGCTTTGCACTTAGGTGATAGATTTTGGTGAATGGGGACTCTTATTTTCAAGATATCTAAGTTGAGACAAGAAGACTGGGTAACTGAAGAGACAAAGTGAAATAAAAGTCAAATATTACAGACAGGTTTCTGGTTTATGAATTTGACTCCATGTGATTTTCACAGGTAAAACAAGAAAGTGGTGGAAGGAATATGGGAGGTTAGAGGTTTGTTTGGAAGAAGGTCATGTAGAAAATGAGTTAGATTTGTAAATGTCTTGGCAGCCAGTAGATAACTGGATAAATTACCTAAAAAGAAAAGAGGAAAAGAAAACTTGGACTGACCATGGAGTAACACCCAGAATTCATCATAAGCAGAGGTAAATGAGCTCTCAAAAAGTCTAAGAAGAAGTTGTCAGAAACCAAAAAAGGACAAATCACTTCAGGATTTAGAGATGGGTCAGCCCAACCAAATGCTTCCAAAGATTGAGTAAGGTCAGGACATTTAAATAATTAATAAGTTTGGTAACAGTGAGATAATTAGAATCTTCCACATACAGTTTAATTAAAATGACAGGGAATGAAACTAGGATGAACTGCATTGTAGAGTGACTAAGCGTTCAGGAAATGGGGACAGCAATTGGAACAAATGTTCAATAAAATTTGCCTGTGACAGGAAAAACAAAATGAAAGCAGCTAGTAACTGTATGAGAATGGGTGCTGAAGGAAATGGCTTGGGTTACCTAATTTGGGGAACACTGAACACAGTTAAGTGCTAACAAAAGGGACTTAACTTTTGCAACATAAAAAGAGAAAGAATGCCAGACAGCAGCAATAAAGGATAACAAGAAGTGCCTAAGAAGATGGGGGCATTGGAAAAGTAGAACTCATTGGAGAATTTACTGGCAGAACTATACTTGTTCTTCTGCTAAAATTGTTCTTTATTCTATCTTTTTCCTTTAGACCCCAAAAGTCCAGAACACAAAGATGGATAGCCCTATAAAAATATCAAAGGTTTTTTAAACATGTCATGGTATTTAAATCTTGAATGAGGACAGATCACATTCAGTCTGAGCTGACAAAATAGAGCTCCTCAAAGAATCTGAAATTTGGACTATAGGAAAAAAGAATAGTGATTAATCTTTGCATAGCATTTTAAATTTACAGACCACTTTAAATCTTCAGGGTCTGAATTGTACTTAAAATTAATACTATAAGGAGTAGCTTTTATACATTTTTCTTATTAATATGCTGATTCATAATAATAGGTATGTCTTCATCTTTGTTGAAGTCACACAATTTCAGATGTGGGTATGAGGTAGTCTCAGAATAATGAAAATAGTAACAAGAATACTTAGAGACAACTTTATGTGTCTATTCCACAATCAAAATCCCTGGGCCCTGACACAGAATGAGGCCATTCAGTCAAGGCATTTGAATTTGGGCTCTGAGAGCCAACTTTATCCCAGCATAGGCAAAAAATGGGTCATGCTCTTTACTTTTTCTTACTTTTAAAATATATGCTTACTTATTTTAGCTTTTATTTAAATGCATGTCAAAAGAATAATGCAAAAATAATAATTATGTGTTATAACAAATAGCTGAACTGAACTAGGTGGACTCTAGGAATTCATTCAGTTTCTGATTTATGATTTTTAAGGTGTATCTGTCAGAATCTAACTAGGAAAACAAAACTCAATCTATTAAGTATTTATAAGGTAGGGAATTTAATTCAGACAATTAGTTTCATAGGTAAAAAATATGGATCCAAGAGTCAAATGTGGACAGGGTGAAAACTCAGAAGATGGCAATAGTGAAAATCACTACTACCTTCTACTCAAAGGCAATGAAAACAAAGTCCAGTGTCCAAGGTCATCCAAAGTAAGCTGAGAGCATGAAAGGGTACAGAGGGAGCACAAGCAACAGGAGATATAGGAGCAGTGCCTTCTAGATAAATCACCCTCCACCAACAGGGGGGAAGGATTACCCTAGTTCCTTTCTCCCTGACCTATTAACTCCCACCAGTGTGCCCACTGACTGAAATAAGCTTAAGGCAACACTATACAAGAGCTTCCTGTAATAACCAACAAAAAGTAAAAGGGGGTCCCAGGAGCCAAGATTGGCTCAGAAATGAAATTCTTTCACAAATAAAGATAACAAAACCTCTGGAACACAAAATTAAAAACACAAATGTCATTATTATTATTATTATTATTATTACTATTATTATTATATTCTTAAGCCAACTATCATTGAGCTGTTATCTCATTTCCCTTTCCATTCTGTGGCAGATTGTTTTGGTTCCAGGTGTCTTTCTTTCCTATCTTGCAATTAGTGCTTTGGAGTTTCTGCTGTTTAGACTTGTGCTCATTCAGGTCTTCCTGGAAACTAAAAATAAGTTCTTTCTCTTTTAGTGATTTGATTGCATGCAAATAAATAATTTTGATTCTGAAAACTTTAGCATATTACTTCAGGCCTCACCAAAAAGGCATTTTTAGTTTTGATATCACATCATTTTCTAAAATTGGAATACATTCACTTTTAAAATAATGCTTCCACATTATTACATCTTACACATTACCTGTATACCTTAATTATGTATTATATTAAATAGTAATATAAATTATTATATATCCTATGTATTATATGATATCTGTGTTTCTAGCCATAATTTATCTCATTTATTTTATTTATCCGTATTTCTTCTTTTGTTCTTCAATCTTGATGTTTCAAGACTTTTTCATCATTTTAAAACTTTGTGAGAAGAACTTCTTTAGTCTTTTTCAGTGATTAAATTCTGTTTCCCTTCTTTTGTGTATGTCTTTATTCTCCATTTATTTCTCAATCATTTCCCATATATCAAATTAACTGTTCAGTCTTTTTCAGTTGGTTTTATAGCACTTGCTTTATGGCCTCCTTAGTTTCAGATGAGAAATCTACTGTTATTTGAATAGCTGTCCCCTTGTACATAATATATTATTTTTCTATGGCTTCTTTCAAGATTATTTTTATTGTCTCTAATTTTCAGAAATTTAATTATAATGTTTCTTCAGATAAAGTTATTTAAGTTTATTCTATTAACGTTTTCTCAGCTTCTATAATATGTGGGTTTATGTCTTTCATTAAATGTAGAAGTTTTCTGCCATTGTTTCTTTAAATCCTCTTTCAGTCCTGCTTTCCCCTCTTCCTGGTTTCTAGTGATGCACTTATAGATGTTTTGTTATAGTTCCACAGATCCAAGAGGTCTTGTTCTTTCTGTTTGTTTTAGTCCATTTTTACTCTTTGGCTCAGATTATGGAAATTCTATTTACCTATTGTCAATATCACAGATTATATCCTCTGTTTCTTCCACTCTAATATTGATCAGGTGTTTATTGTGGTAGAATATTCATTACTAATGTCTGGGGCACCTGGCTATGAACTGTCTCATTGATACTAGAGACATCTCAGTCTGACTGGGGAATGGAAGCTCTTTTTTGGCTTCTTATTGTCATCATTACATTTGGATCAATGATTTTCCTTGCTGGTTTTGTAGGGTAACCTCATGTTGTTGGAGGAAGTTTTGTCAGATCCTGATAAGGAATGAGCTTACCTGGCGCAATTTTGGTTTCTTGGTGAGTAGTTAGGAAGCATGGGGCTTGTCTTGTCTCCTTCTATTGGTAGGGCTTTGTAAGAGTTTTGCAGCTACAGTCTCCCCTTAGTCATGACTCTACATTTTGCCTTTCTCATACTACATTTCATACTTTTTCTATGGTTGTCAAAGTCTTTTATGAGGCTTATGGTTGTGCTTAGTTTAAAGGAATGAGAAGAGACAAGGTTTCACCATCTTATTGGACAGAAAGTCCTTTTTTTCTAAATAAATGTTCCCACCTCTACATAATATTGTCCCTAGATACAGGTGGCAATGTCTAGAGACATTCCTAGTTGCCATAACTTGGGGGAATTACTACTGGTATTCAGCAATGAGGTCAGTGTCCTGCTAATCATCTTACAATATACAGGAGAATTTCCAAAGCAAAGAATTAGCCTGTCCAAAGTCAACAATGCAAAGATCGAATTATCTTGATTTAAACATTTTCCTTTACTAACATGAAAAGAAAATTTGCTACTTTTCAAATTTGTTTTTTGGGTTAGTTATTGATATTACTTTTTTTACATAATTATAGCCACACTTTCTATGATGTAAAATTTTCTTTCTAACACTGAAAAAAAAATCCTTCAAATATGTAACTGAGGACTTGTAATTTTCAATGTAAAAATGTTTTCTTTAATTTGGTACATAAATAAATCAAAATGATAGTTATCTCATCACACAGCTTTAAGACCATATACATTACATTCAGTAAATGAAGATTTTTAAAAGTGAATAACACTTGCTCCTCCCATTACATTTCACAAAATTATATGCACGAAGGTGGTTTGGGGCTTTGGGCTTCATTAACATATCTTTCCTTTTGAATGCTAAATATAATTTGGCATGCACTTTAACATTTATTATTCTAGTATCATATGATGCTCTAATTTACTCTCTATGTTAGCATCTAATTTGCTACTAATCTTTATGAGGGTTGAGTAAAGATCCTGGAAACATTGCTTCTTTAAACACTGCTACAGATTAGGAAACTCTCAGAATCAAAGAAGGAATTGTTGTGGCAGCTCATTGCTGAGCTGTGAGCTCTAGATCTATTGAGTTACTGCCAGGAAATATCTGTACTCTGCAGTCAGAGACTTTATCCTTCCACCAGTGAGGTCTGAAGTGGACTACCTGAAGACGGCTACTGCTTCTTGATGATATTCTTCCTCAGTACAGAGGAATTCTTGTTAATCTCACTATAGCTCTGCCCTTTAGAAATAGTATGCTGGGACTAATGAAACAGGCAGGTATTGCTCCTGAATAAACAGCTCATCAAAAGTCTGAGAACAGAAGGTTTTGAATGTATCAAAGCAATTGGCACAGTTGTTTGCTTGTTAATTAGAAACACAAAGGCACTTTCCTCAAGCTGCCCAGACCAGGGGGCCATCTGTATGACAAAAGTGTCTCTCTGATGATATGTGCAAATAGAGCTTAGCCAGACCTCTCAAGGGAGAGCTCTCTGACCTTCCTGCTTCCATATATATATATATATATATATATATATATATATATATATATATATATATATATATATATATAGCATATGGAACAAATGAAAAAATTAGAGATAATCATCAAATAAGACACATTTTTAAGCTTAGTCTTCTGAAGAATTTCCTAGGGGCTTATGCCCTATTTGTTAGTTTTGATAGTTGTTTTATTTTACTGCCACATATTTTAGTAATTGTAATTTTTCTTCATTCCCAATGTAATAACACATGATGTATTATAATTGCTTTTTATGTTTTCTGTCTCTCCCTTATATGTAAGCTTTGTGAATGGAGAGAACACACCCATCTTGCTTAATTTTATATCCTAATACCTAGTACCACTCTGGAAGGTGATGAAATAATGTGATGCTAAAAAATGTGTTTTAAAAATGTTTTTTTTTAATTTTCTCTGAGTTCATATTTACATTCATCCTTGTAAACAAATATACTATTACTAAGTTGCTTTGTATATTATTTTTGTACTTTGCTACAATTCACCTGAAAGCTACAGAAATGCTTTCTATACCAAGCTAATATTTGAATTAAAATATCACTTCCCTCTGTTAATTCTGTCTTCTAATTTTATTATCTAAACTGCCCTCATTATAAACATATTCTTATGTCACAAAGATATGATATGAAGTCACTGGTTTTGTACACTTTCCTTGTTTACAGTTCAGTCACTGATAAAGAAAGAGTCTCACTCTCTGGACTCTTCATGGCTAACCCATACATTATCCAGAGATAAACATCATCACCTGTTTCCCTGGTAAAATTTTTTTCTGTTTTCTTGGTAGGAGTATAGATGCTTCTCAGTGTCTCCACAGTTCCTAATAATTCAGTTAGAGCCCTATGTATCCACATATCAATTTACCCATATAGATAATGAATCTTAAAACCAAAATCCATGTCTTATTCCTCTTTGCATCTTGGTTAAGTGCATTTAGGCAAAATAGAAAGTTACAACACAAGTTATGCCTAATTATCAATGACTGGTTCTAATTAATCAAATGAAATTTAAGTTTTACAAGATGAGTAGTGTATGTACACACACACACACACACACAGAGTTGCCTAGGTGGTTATATATTACTGATTTTATCTTGACTCCTTTGTAAAAAATAATTTCAATCTGTCTAATTTCAATTATTTTAAATCTGTTAAAGTTTATGATATAGTCCAGCATATGGTCTGTCCTGATGAATGTTTCATGGGCACTTGAAAAACATGCATTTTGATACTGGTGGGTGTTTTTATATATCACTTTGTTGGTTGTACTGCTCAGATTTTCTGTCATAGCTGAATCTCTATCTACTACTTGCATTAGTGCCTAAAAGTGGGATATTGACCTTTCCAATGATAATTTTAAATTTTTTCTCTCTGTTCATATCTATCAGTTTTTGCATCATATACTTTGAGGCTTTATTTTTCTTGGTACATATTTAGAATTATGTATCATTATGCAATGATTTTAACCTCATATTCTTTTATCATAATTCAATGCCCATCTCTACATCTCGTATTGGTTCTGTGATCTACATAGTTAAATTTTAATATAGCCAATTATCCTGTTTATTAACATAGTACATAATTTTTTCTCCATTGAAAAACTTTCAAATTACCTTTGTCCTTTAGTTTGAAGTGAGTTAACTCTAAACAGTGAAGAGGAAATTTTTAAAAAATTCATTCTGCTATTCCCTATCTTTTGATTGGTATATTTAGATCACCTATATTTAAAATAATTGTTGATATGTTAGCATTTTAGTCTGACATTTTGTTATTTGTATTTTTTCCCTCCTTTGTTTGTTGTTCCTAAATTTATTTAGTTTTGTCTTCCTATAGATTACTAACACATCTTTTACAGACTCATTTCTGTTCTGGAGATATAGTTTAGTGTTGCAATGTTAGCCTGGTGTATACAAGGTTCAAGGTTTGAATCCCAGCACTGCAACAACAACAAAAACTCTTATCTTGATTTATTCATAAGATATTTGAGTATTTTTATTTGTATAGATTTTATAGTAGTTGCTCCCTAAATAAAAATGTAGAAAAATAAACAAAATTGGAATAAAGGTAAAATGAGAAAATATATGTTAAAATCAACAATAAAATAAAAATACTGGGTAAATAGTTAAATGCTAATGATTACTGTAGCCTTTAATTGCTCAACTAGAAACGAGAGTAATTTGGCCTAAACCTATATTCACCTACTCCTCTATTTTTCTTAAAAAAGCAAAAACAGAGTTTATTTTCCATTATAAAGTTTTTATTCTATAATACATTTGGAATAGACAGAGATTCTACTCCAAAAATATCTTTTTTCCAATTTCCTCTCTAAAGCCAAAAATATAGTTGATTGCTAGGTGTTCTGCTGGCCTGTGTAGCTAATCAATGCCTAGCAAGGGACCACATTTACCATCTCCCACCTTTGCATGTAGGTGAACTCATGTGATTGTTCTGGTTGATAGGATGTGAGCTAAAATGTTATCACTTCCATGCTAAAGATGGATAAGTACCTGAGTGTTTTTCACAGATACTAAAAAACAAAACAAAACAAAACAAAACAAAACAAAAAACTCATCTGTTCCCCCTCCTGGCTGCAAGATACATTAGAATATTAGAGTAGTAGAAAATCAGAGATGGAGACAGCCTACCACCCAAGTCACTCGTTGGAGAGCCACACAAAAAGCCATCAGACAATACTTGATTTTGAATCAGAAATAAACTATTTTTAAGTTACTGAGATTTTGAGACAGTATGTTCCAGAGATTACCCAACTTTTACTATATTTCCACACAGAAAACTTCCATTTCTGACATTTTTCCTCTCTGCTTTCTTATATCGCCTATTCCTTCGATATTACATTATTATTATGATAGACTTTGGCAGATTGGATTATTTTTCCTTCCCCACCACCGTGTGATAGTGCAGTAAATCGAACAGGTGAAATATGTTTACTTCCTTCCTTGTTGATGGGTGTGACATGAGTTTTCCCTTCTGGTTAATTATATGTGGCCAAAACTTAAGATGTACTCAGCTGCAACCAACACCTTAAAAAACAGTCTGTGTTTCTATGTTTAATCACAAGTTTCCATGATCTCTCAACAAGACAAATTTGCCCTGGATATGTTGGTCTGTATTATTCACTGGTCTAAGACAAATGAAGCAGACATGTAACTGAAGCCTCAATCCATGTCAGATGATCCTCATTGAGAGAAGGAAAGAAATTCATGTGAGACAGACTGAAATTTTTGAATTTGAATTTTTTAAAAGCATAGTGATTTTGGAATAGTCGACGAACACAATGTATACTTAAAAGTGAAGGGAATTGCCTTTAAAGTGGCCACTAAGAAAGAAAACAATATAAAATTATTTTCTGTTCCTGGGTTGCTGAGTATTTTTATCATGAAAGCATGTACCTTTTGTTTCAAATACTTTTTTTTGTGTGTCTATTGAGGTGGTGATGTAGTTTCTATTTCTTTTTTTTTTTCATGGCATTAATGTGGTAAGTTACATTAATTGATTTTCTTATGGTGAGCAATCCTTACATTGCTAGGATAAATCCCACTTGGTCATAGTGTCTAATCCTCTTAATGTGCTATTGAATTTAGTTTGCTAGTATTTTGTTGAGGAAATTTTTTTTGCATCTATATTCATAAAGGTAATTACTGATCTTCAGTTTTTGTGTAGTGGTTTTGTCTGGCCTTGATATTAAGGTAATGCAGGCTTCACAGAATGTATTAGGAAACTGTGTTCTCTTCATACTTTTTGAAAGAGTTTGAGTAGGACTGGTTTTAAATATTTTTAAATGTTTGATGGAATTCTCCAGTGAAGCCATCTTATCTTGGATATTTCTTTAAGAAGTTTTTAATTCAATCTCTTATTATAGATATAAAATTAGGTTGTTAATTTGAGATTTCTTATTTTTTAAATATAGGCATTTCCAGCCTAAACTCCTAAAACTGTATAAATTACTTATGCTTATATCACACATACATGTATGTATAGATGTATGCATGTGTGTATCTTTAAAATAGAAAGTGTTGGCAAAAATGTGGAGAATTATAAACCTCCATATACTACTAGTAAGATGTAAAATAGTTTTAACATAGTGGAACACAGTTTGGTAGTTCTTCAAGAAGCCAAACAGAAATGCCATAGGATTGAGCTGTTCTGTTTATAGGTGTATACCGAAAACAAATGAAAATATGTGTGCACAAGGAATCTTCTACATCAACATTTGCGTACAACCCAAAGATGGAAATAATTCAAATGTCTATCAATAGATGAGTGATAAACAAATTATGTTTCATAATATGGCATGTTGTTCAGCCATAAACAGGAACAAAGTACTGATGCAAACTACAACCTCAAAATCTGATAAATGGAAGAAGCCATAAACAAAAGGTTTCATATTGAATTTTCCCTATAAATATAAAACATCCAGAATAGGCAGGTTCATGAAGACAGAAAGTGTACTAGGGGTACTTTAGAATAGAGAAGTGGTAGAAAGAATTGCCTAATGAATACTGGATATTTTTATGGTATAATAAAATTATTTTAAAAATGGAAAAATAGAGCTGATCATTGCACAAAATTGGGAATACACTGAATATCACTAAAAGTAGACTTTTAAATGATTGATTTTATTTTATGTGAATTTGACTCTGCTAAGAAATATCCTGAAGGAATTTAAGAAACAATGACCTGATTGTAAACTTCTTGAGGGAAAGTACATTTGTATCTTCTACATGAGACCCCACTGGATTGCTAGAAGCTGAGCAGCTGAGCATAAATCCTTATTATCTGCAAGCAATGTCATTTAGTCAAATTAAACTTTATTAAATCCACCGCAAACATATGTTAGCCATTATTCTGAGTTGCCTATATCTGCAAGTGTACCTCCAGAAGTCAGGAGGAATTCCCCAAAGAACACAGGCAACTTCTACTGTCTGCACAGGAGCTGCCCTCCAGGTCCCTGTCAGTGACTTAGCTGTTCACCTGGAGTGATAGTCATTTGAAAGGAGTGCTAACTAGAAATCCCTGCTGCCACCTGGCACTGAATTCCCCCTAGGCTTTTTATGTTTTAGAAATTTTCTGTAGGTCAGCAGATGTAGCAGTGCTCCTACTCCCAAGAAAACAGTGTCCCATTTTTAGAATGTCATTCCATGGCAGAAAGTTAAAAAAAAAAAAAAAAAAAAAATTAGGATACACAAGTACCCCTAACACAAAGTAAAATTGTTCCCTGCAGCATATTCTTAAATACGTTGGTGCTGTCTGATTTTAAATGATTCAGCTTCTACCTTTTTCTCCCTTTTTTTAGTGCCTAATATGGTACCCAGTGATTTAGAGTCATCAGCTCTGCTGTTTCTGATGTTACTGAAGACATGTTTCCTCCAAGTATGAATGAAACAAATGTTCTTCATTTAAATAGGAATCTGCTCCTGAGAAGTTGTGGGTACTCGACATTTGCCAGCTCTCTTTTAAAAGGGGACCTATATATTGTAGAAGAAGAAAGAAAGAAAGAAAAGGAAAGAGGGAGGGAGGAGAAGAAAATAGAAACAATATTTTAAATTAACTTTATTTGGGACTGGGTTTTTGTACCTGTGAAAGTACAGTGTTCTAAGCTGTCTGTGAATTGTTTGTACACATGAAGGCTTTGCCTGATTTGATATGGTTGATATTTCAGTTAAGAAGTTATCATAAGACCCCAGAATATCATTCCACTAAGCTATGTATACTCTGTCCTTGGGCACAGCTTAATTTTTTAATCCATTTTTGTTATCTATATATTACTTTACTTTTTTAGAGAAGTATTAGGAAAACACCAGTCAATACTGATTTCTGGCTATTGAATATAAATAAGAAGTAGGCAGATTACATAACACAAATCTGTTCAAAATAATCTCAGTGTAAAATATAACAGTTTCCTACTTGGAGTGCTAGATTCTAGAGATATACAATGTATAGCCGGTAGTCTTCATCCTTATATGGCTTCTGAAGCACTTGTAAAAAAAAATGAAAAAGTATTTAGTTGGATTATTCACAATTTTAATAAAGGGCTCTAATGATAAATATAAAATCACTTCTTCTGTGAAGTGTCAAAAGCAGGGAATTAAAAAAAAAAAAAAACTGAGGGAATAGTTTTCTTTCCTTAAAAAAAAAAAAAAGTCCAGGGAAAGTCAGCCTTTGCTAAGGTGGCTGGTCCACAATAACTGGTAGATATGCAAATTGACATTTACAACCACCATTCCCTGGGCACTGCTTCTTTAAGAGGTGTTGATTTTTTTGTGCCTATTCTGTTTTTGTTTGTTTGTTTTGTTGTTGTTTTTATGTGGAACAATACAGGTGCTCATATCATCAAGATCCCTGGATGAAATTTGTTTTATGTTAATTATATTTTGGGGGAGAACAATCACATGTGTTTGGAAGGAACTCCTTCTTATCACAAAATTACAGACATAGTTTATTTTCATTAAAAAATAATTTAAAAAACTTTAGAGAATTTAGCTAAGCAGATTGTGGGTGAACAGTGACAACCCAGCAAAGTCCCAGGCTTTTGAACTGTCTCTCCCAGTAAATTCTTAGAGAGAGCAGGGAGTACCACTGTGTACCAGGGTCTGTGACCAGCCCTTCTAGCCTTCTGTTAGGTTTTTTTCTTCCTGCTTTAGGACAGTTAATTGCTTCAGTCCTGCATATTCCTGTGCCTTCCTTGATACTGTCTCATTAGTACTATAATACTTTGTAAACATTCAATTTCCCTGGGTAAGATTAAAGCACTCTTTCTTCCATCTCAAGAGAACAGATGATCATCTTTAGCATACTCTTTCTTATACCTTTTATTGTCTTTCACTTTCCTCCTTTGAAACATGGCAGAATATTTATTTGGGTGGGAAAAAATACTTGTCCTTCAGTCTCCCTAGAAATGGGTCAAAAAACTTGTGTCTGATAAGTAAAAATAGGTGGTATTGATTTTTAAGTTAGTACCATTGTTTTGAAAGGCTACTGTCAGCATACCTAAATATGAATTAGTAGAAGTGTCACTTTGTTACATTGTCCCCCCCACCGTTGTGTTACCTTTGGCTAATCTTTGAGTATAAACCACCCGTGTGAGTTTTTCACCAGAAGTTTGAAAAAAAAAATCAGTCAATGATTTACAAATCTTGATTGTTTTGAGTGCATTCATTTTTGTGTAGTCTGAAATGTCATGGCTATTATAGAAAGAATTTCACCACAGGCTGGAAGAGATAGAACAAACAAAAATTGAACCCACCTGCCTTGGTTGACTTACTTCAGAAACCTCCCTGGCCAAACAGCTCATAGAATGTATAGTCTTTGCCAGGCAGACTGTGTAATGTCATCAATATTACAAATGTTCTATGATTTTAGAACACTTTTATCTATTGAGACTGGACAGTTGTTTCAGGTCAAGACAATTAGCATAGTCATATAAACTCTAGGAGAAATTAGTGAACTATGGTACAGGGTGATGTGGATTGAGGGATTCAACATATACTATAAGCAAAACATGGATCATTGGCACTTGAGAAAACAGCAGAGGAAAAGTTACTCTCATTTCCCTTGTTCTTCTCCCTTGTGGCAGATTATATAATCACATATTAAAGGTACACTCCTGTAGCTGGAGGACAGGAACATTCTTACCTCTGAAGACAAAAGGCTAAGGCTACAGAGCATCACCTGATGGAACAAGTCTTGCTAAGTTTTCCACAGTGAATTGGAAGTAGCTTTGTCCAGTCACTTCTCCATTACCATCTACTCTTGATGAAATCTAACATGAGAATTCAGAAATTTAACTCCTCCTTTAGGTCTACATTTCCTTATGAAGTCTGCTATGTTCCATAAAACATATTAAATAATTTTTTATGTTTGTCTCTTGTTAATCTAGTTTTTGTTATAGGGGCTTCAGGCATTCATCTGTATTGTGTCAGGACGAGTTTCACTACCAGCTCTAGGAAGGGAATCATTATATCTGATTTAGATATGGAGTACATAACACATGTTTGGAATAGACAGGTGAATTGATGGAAAAGATTACAAGCTTTAGAACCAGATAGCTCTAGAACCCAAAATACTCTATAGTTAAGTACTATAGAGTCTAGTTAATACTCTAATATTCAGTGACTGGAGCAACATGATAGGGGCTTAATACAGTGAAATGTCATGCGTATGTTTCTTGTTCAACGTGGGTTAGTAGTAAGAGTATTCCACTTCTGTCTGAAATTGCTGGAGACCTTACTACCTTGACTGTCGCTGGCTGCTGGAGCAACAGAAGAGAGAAAGTGGTACCTGTTACTTCTGCTTGTTCTTCTGCAAGGAATATGTGATTTTCATCATGCTCTGTACCAAAAACCAAGGGAAAGGGTACATGAAGTGGCATTAACAGATCTGTCTTTATTAAAAACCTCAATATTCCTTATGACTGACAGCAAATTATTTTCTGGGCTTATATAAAGTGAAGAAAACAATTGCAGAACAGGATAAGCATAAGCAAAAGATCAAGCACAATAGTCCATAGTTCTCAATGAGTTGGTATCTATTGTTTTATGCTATAATTCAGAGTTCCATGTATATTAATGGGTCAAAACAAAATTGACATGCCAAATAAGATCTCAAGGGCGAGCTTGATCAGTTTGTTTCAATATCTTCATCAACTTCTCTAGAGCTAGTTAAATTTTACACAGAATTTTAAGATAAGAAAAGTTATGGATTTTATATGTCTGGGTTAATTATCACATATTTCATTTTTGTTATCATTTTCAATTTGCCCATAATCTCCAACAATACTTCATAAAATTCCCCAGAAAAAGTATGATGTCTTATGTATCATATATACCTAAAGATCATAGAAATGCACCTTGCCATATTGAATTGAAATATCATTCTTGATCTAGAATACTAGCCATATAATAATTTAATGAATCAACCCAATCAAAATTATATTTATCAGACACATGGACAAGTCGGTATATGTAGAAATGCAAAGCAAACTGCATTGATGAAAGTGGAGGAAAATCAATAAAACAAAAGTACATGAAGGTCATGAAGTCCAGCATGCTGACTATGACTTGTATTTTCACTAGAAATGCTAATAGAACTTTGTAAAATTGAAATGCTGAGGCCAGAATTAATTATTTTATGTACTCTTGCAATAGCTATTACATTTATTTAATTTTGACTGAGGCTTTGAAAAGTTGGAGGATCCAGATAGGAGGCACAAATATGATAGAAAATATTGCTGGGGCAAAGACTCTTATAAATTGATAGAACAACTCAGTATTTCAACCAACCAACCAGTCAATCAATCAATATTATATAATGCAATAAAAAGCATGAGTACCTTTAAACATGATACGCAATTTGTCTCATGAAAGAGGAAGCTAAATGATTACTTACTAGGTATTTACAAGTATATAATTGTGAACATATGGCCACTGAAGAATAAAAGTACAATAAGAAAAGACATACAAGAAATTGTTGATGATTACATTCTCCAGGGAAATTTAGCAAAGTGAAATTATGAAATAAAGGGGTATGGAGGGACACAATCATTATAGCTGAAACTCAAAGACCTATTTCAATTTTCATCACCAAAGATGATATTTCCTATACTTTTGGTGGTTCCATTATGGATCTTTGTGAGAGAGGGCTTGAGCAGATGATTGCTTGAAGTGAATTCCAGCTATATGATTCCTTTTGTAGTTCTTCTGTGAGTTTATGGGGGTTTAAAAAATAAAGCTTATAGGTCATTAGAAAATCAGGTTTGGTGAGTAAGTGGAAGACAAACAGATGTACACCCAGATGCAATTATTAAAATGGTTCACAGCTGTGTGACTTCTTACATCAAAATTTCATTCCGGATATATGATTTATAACGTGGTTAGCTTCCATTTCAATGGCAAGTTTTCTACAAATATTTTGCAATTCCTGGTATCAGTTCCCCAAAAGCATTATAGCAAAAGGTACCTTTTCTATAGCACTAGTTTTTGGTCCTAGGCATTGAACCTTGTGCTTAACCACTGAACTCAGTGCTTAACCACTGGGTCACATACCCACATACCCAACCCTTTTTGTTTGGAGACAGGGTCTCACTACTTGCTTAGAGCCTTGCTAAATTGCTGAGGCTGGCCTTGAACTTGAGATACTTCTGCCTCATCCTCCCCAATTGCTGGAATTATAGGTGTGTGCCACTCTGCCCAGCTCTACAGCTACTTTTTTAAGTGACTGAAATAGAATAATTAGGTCATTAGTAGTTTTGTCTTCAGCTCTGAGCTTCATTTTTATGTGTTCTTGACCTATTCATATTTTTGAATGAGCATGGACCAAGCAGGGTGGTGCAAGAATTCAAAAGAGCATAAATAAAGAGAAATTGAACTTATCCAAACTTTCCTCATATAGTGTACATGCAAAACAGAGTGTGCTCACTGGGGTCAAATCATAGGCAAGAGATGTTAATATCCCACTAAAAATCCAACCGAAAATAATGGAAAGGAAGAATGAACAGTAGAGTAGAAACACAAAGATACAAAAAGGGAAAGAGGATCTATTAAGTAGGTTTGAGGTAAGCAGACCACACTGCTAATGTGCTTGCTGGTGTTAGTTATAAATTTTGGTTACTTTATGCAAATACATATTTTAGGTTTGTATGTAGCAACTCTACTGTCCCTTAGAGAGTTTTAAATTTTTATTACTGTTGTGGTAAATTTTAGCAGCAAAATGATTCTATTAAACTAAGAACTCTGCATAACACCTATATGGAAATAATTAAAAATTGGACCATTTAGGTTGGAGGAGTGGTTTATTTACCTTTATATCAGTATGCCTTCCTCTCCTTTGAAGAGACCTCTACTTTGTATTATGACTATTGTACATTTTGAAAATTAAATACATTATTTCTCTTTAAGGAAAGACTTAGTCCCTTCTTTCCACACAACTTTATTTTTGGTAAATCTCTGGTTGGTTACAAACAGTGCTAATTCTTCATATTGTTTCCAGGATTTTATTACTTTCTTCCCTGTTCTTCTGTAATGTATATTCTTCCATAGTATCCCACAGGTTCCTATGGTCACAATCAACAGACTTTGGTATATTTTGAACAAGAAACATCTTCCCAAGACTATTAGTTCTGGCTGAAGGAGCTGCTTCGTTTGAAGTTGCCTGCCTCCTGCCACTTCAAATAATAATCAACTATCAAAAGACGCCCTCCAGGAATGTCACCGAGATGAACAGCTAGATGTAAAGAAAGCTTTTCGGTACCCTTGGAATAACTGATAGACCTGAATTTTCCTCATAGACTGAGGAGTCATTACCATTACAGATTTGAATAAATCATGAATTGTACGTCTTTAGATGAGGGCTGTTGCTACGCCTGCAGAGTCCATAATCAAGGTAGCTTTCTAGTTAATACAGGAAAGAGAAAAATATACAGCTTTGCTTCAATTAGCAAGATATTTAAAGTGTACAATTGGAAGAATTTTTTTGTTGTTTAAAATATCCACATTATAGCTGCCATCCTCCTTTGTGTTTAGAGTGTGGTGTAAAAAACAATATGCAAAAAAGGTATTGTTTTTCCTCAGTGGACTTGCAAAGGCACATCAGAGTTGCTTCTGGGTATGTTAAAGAAATAAGTAGAAACCATAAAAAATAATTGAAACTTGCAGAGTGATTTTCAGAGTTTCATTCACTGCTGAAATTTGCACAATCTGTCTTTGCTGTGTTTGAACCTAAAGAACTAAACAGTTTTTCCAAAATCTGTCAAGGTCACCTTTGTTTCCAAGGATCATTTCAACCACAATCTAAGGGAAAATAATGAACTCCAAGTGATTAGTTTAGTGGTTCTCAGTCTGGATGCACACAAGAATCACCTGGGGACTTCTTTAAAATAATGCTGCCTAGGACCCCACTACAGAGAATCTGATTTAAGAAGACCCAGGCATCAGTATTGTTTATAGATTCCCACAGGTGATCAATCCTAAAGCACAGCTAGGATTCAAAACCATTGAGGTAGTAAACATTCTGAAAGACTTCTACTCATTTCCTGATAATGAAATTCAACCTAGTGCCCTTGTTATCCTATCTAAACTAAATTGATATCACAAATTAAAATGTATCAAATTCACTTAATTCAGAAAACCTCAGGAAATAGATTTGGGCTTTGTAGAGATTGGTAGATTTTTCCCCACAATCCTTACCTTTCCCATCCTTCTAAATCACTTCATTTCTATATTTGTAGATTTAATATTACCAAAAAAATAATAATAATAATACTAACTAACGTGGGTATGAAATATATTAGGCATCAAGTGTCATCATGCAGAGGCATGGAATTAGTCTTCTGCTGTTGACCTAATATGTAACCTCCAAACCTTTATATGAATCTACCTCCAATATAATATTACAATTCTCCTGTGTAAGACTCCAAATGCTCTCTCATACATTTGGTTGCTGAGTTTTTGCTACCCCTTTTATCTTATACTAGCTACATTAAAAGATTCATCCTGCTATCGTCATGGTATCTAGGTAGTGGCTGGTTAATGAATAGATTATCCAGAACTCATTTCAGAACCCATTCGAATATTGTCTGCTGTACCAACTCCAGACATCCTGATTCCTACCTGGGCCCCACTTGTCTGAGGAACACTTTTGCTAACTGTGCCTCTGGGACTTGCACTTTCTAGGTGTTCCTTGGCTGGGCTGCTTTTTCGCAGTCTGTGATTTACTGTCCTGTCTCTCTTTCTTCCCATGGTGCTCTGTTTTGCTGAGATGCCATCTTACTTTATAAGCCATCATGAATTGAATGTTCTATAACATTGATTTTCAGGACTACTTATTATGCTTTCAGATTTAAAAAATTCTTTTTTCACTTCTATTTACAAATCTATGTATTTATTTATTTGCCTAATATCCACCTGCTACAGATTACAAAATGAACCATATGTGCTGACAACCTGTAATTTTAGATTCTTAAGAAAATGAAAGTTTCCAAACAAAAGGAAAAGCCTTCCCAAGGTGGCACCCTAGGGATCAGACCAGTTTAGGCATTAAGCCTAAGCCTGGGGCATTCCAAATGCCTTCCAGCAATTTGCTTTTTCTTGTCTGAAACTTAATTGAACTTGCAAAATATTTTATTTCCAAATACATACTGAGTCCAATTATTTATTGTTGATATCATCAGATTTTAAAGAAGAATGCAAGGAAAGCAAACACATGAATCTTAGTATATGACTGCGCATCTCAATATTGAGAAATACATTGTTTTGACATTTTATAAAACAAACATAAGTTTACCATTCTTATATAACAATGTTAAAATACAAAATTAAAATATTTTCTATGAAACATTATATTTATTTCCTATGCCTTTCTAATAACACACAACAGGACTCCATCTAATACAAAAAGTATTAACTCAAAACAACTATCAAAGTAAGTTAGTGGATTATAATAAGGCTGACACTGTCACTTAATATCATAAAGATGATTTACCATAAATTCTATGTATTTAATTTATTTGACTTTTATTTATATTAATATATTAATTAATATGATTTACATTTATAATTTATATTAATACAAAATATGATTTACATTTTAATATAATGTAGTATGTATGATCTTTTTATTAATATTTACTATGCTATTGAAATAAATTATGTATTTATTTAAATGACAGATTGTTGTATAGAATTCTTTTAGGCATAGCTAAACTGTACCAGGTGTAACACTACAGCATCATAATGACTGAGCATAAGGGAAATAATAATGTAAAATTAACCAACTATAAATGGGACAAGTAGGTATGGTATATGTTTTTATTAATTTCTATGCATAAGGGTTCTATTTTAACATGATATATTAACTGTAAAGCTCAACATTTTCTGTCTTCTGTGAACTCACCAAAATAAAAATAAAGGGTCAAAAATGAACAACCCACAAAGCAAGAGTAGAGAATATGTCAGCAGGTGAAACTGTTGACCAAATTTCTGAAGAAGAAAAACAGATTAAAAGTGTAACTAATTCAGCAAATGTGGAAAGGGTGAAAGCTAAGGGCCTTCAGTCAAGTGGGGGTGTTCATGAACCTGGCATGAAATGCTTCAGAATGTAGGACTAATAGTGATTTAAGGCTTCTTAAAAATTAATAACTGAGAATTACTTTCTAGATAGATAAGACTTATTGAGGCCCCAGCAGCCTTATGAAGAAAAAAAAAAAGACCCACCCATATGAAAGCATACAATCAAAAGTTTCCAATAACTGGGGATTAAAAGGTGATTTTTTTGAGAAAAAAACATAAGGAAGAAAAGAAAAATTAAAAAGCAACTCAAACATGAATGTCCAGATCTCGAAATCTCAAAAAGCTCTAAGATAATGGACCACTGCCATCAAATTTGGAGGTAATGTTTCCCAGATCACGTTGCTATATCAAGTTAAACTTTTAACTATGTGTGAAATTAAAAGTTTTAAATATCAGGTACAAATAGTTTTTAAAATTTCTCATTCATCCTTTCTTAAGAAGAAACTATTAAGATGTGTTCTCTATAAAGAATACAGTATTTCAATGCAGAATGATAACACAGTAATAAGAAGGAAAAAGTCCTCCCAGGTTGACAATAGTGCAGAAGGCCTGCAAAGCAACTGGTCTAGAATGGAAAAACAAAAACAAAACCAGAAAACATTTCTGAGAAAAAAAGGGATTAAAAGGCCTGATAGACTATTATACTTTTTAAAAATATGTTGAGCAAAGATTTATACTTGGCTGGTAGAGTTTTTGGTTGCATACTGATACTGACAAAAATAAAAAATAAAGCAAATGATGAGAAGGGCAATTCTTGCCTCCAGGGTCAACAGAAAATTGTTTGAAAAAGAAAATATAATCATAATGTAATATTATATTAATAGTTTGAACACTAAATATTGCTTTAACCAAAAATTAACATGATTATGTATGAAGCATAGGACAAAAGGAAGTATGTGCAGATATTAATAGATGTACATTCAGATATGTTATATGCATTTTCACTGGGTGCTCAGAGAGGGTTGGTTGGAGAACTAAATCTATACCTTTCAAAGAAGGAAATTAGGAGACAATATTTTTTAATTAAAACACAAAAAATAAGAATACTACTTTAAATATGCAAATACAATTTATAAATTATAATAGCCGAAAACATTTAAGTAGTTGTCAATTTCCCATCGGGAATTAGAAATAGGAAAAGAAGGAATGATTAGGATACTGCTTCCCCTTGCCCTACTCCCACATGCCCTACTCCCACATGCCCTACTCCCACATGTTAAAACATGTGGATTTCATTACTTTGTACCAAAAACTTTTATACACAAATACTCAGCATGAAAAAATGTGCTAATCACAGATAATCATGATATAATTTTCCATTTAAAAGCCAATATAATATATTATATTTTAGTATCAAGTAATTATAACTGAAATAAGAATTTAGCAACTAGAAACCACTGTATAATGGGCAGATAGGTTCTGAAATAATCAGATAGATAACATTAAACTATTCTGTCTCACCTGCCAATATAATTCACTAAGAGTCTTCTGATAATAAATTAATATTGACTTCCAGATTTAATGATTTCATTACAATAGCCATTAATATAATTCTGTAAGTCACTATGAAATATAAACTTGATTTAAGTTAGATATCCAGCTTGTAAAATTAACCAATTATTGCTCCAGAAGATACTGGATACAGAAGGTATCTGTTACCATTTTTTCTTTATATAACAAATACTTGATATCTCCATCCTAATGTATTACATCATCCTGTTTTATTGGTGTGACAGACATGGGGCTTTGACCAGACTTTATTATTTTAAAATCCTTACAAGCATCTCTGTAAGGATTTTACTCCTATATTCATTAAGGTGGCCCATTACTATGTCCCATGATTTTTCTATACAGGCAACTTTCTAATTTTGTATAAGTAAATAAAGATGATATTTCAAATTTTTGTTCCACTGGAAACAACATTCACAGTTATATTTCTAAATAAGAATTTACTGACCATACCACACTCTTGAACAGACTGAGAAAAATAATGTCTAGATAGAGTGACGTCTAATAGTTACCAACATTCTGCATTCTTTTTTTAATTGATTACCCCCAAAAAAACCCAAATAAATAAATAAATAAATAAATACATGACAGTGGAATGCATTACAATTTTTATTACACATATATATCACAATTTTTCATATCTCTGTTTGTATATAAAGTATATTGACACCCAATTTGTGTCTTCATACATGTACTTTGGATAATGATGTATATCACATTCCACCATCCTTGCTAACCTCCCTGCCCCCTCCCTTTGCCTCCCACCCCTTCATTTATTCCTCCCATGGTCCCCTCCCTGCCCCACTATGAGTCAGCTTCCTTATATCAGAGAAAACATTCTGTATGTTTTTGGGGGATTGGCTAACTTCACTCTGCATTATATTCTCTAACGCCATCCATTTACCTGCAAATGACATGATTTTAATCTCTTTTATTACTGAGTCAAATTCTATTGTGTATATATGCCACATTTTTTTTAATCCATAACCAAGAATCTTGTACCCAGCAAAATTAAGCTTTAGATTTGAAGATGAAATAAAAACCTTCCATGATAAGCAAAAGTTTAAAAGAATTTATAGCTGGAAAACCAGCACTACAAAACATCCTTGGCAAAATATTCCATGAAGAAGAAACGAAAAACAACAATGAAAATCAGCAGAGGGAGGTAGTACTTTAAAGGAAAAACTAATCAAAGAAGAAAGCAAGTCAAGGTAAATAACAAAAACAAGCAAATATGTCTGGAAATACAAGCCATGTCTCAATAATAACCCTGAATGTTAATGGCTTAAACTCACCAATCAAAAGATATAGGCTAGCAGATTGGATTTTTAAAAAAAGACCCAACAATATGCTGCCTACAGGAGACTCATCTGATAGGGAAAGACATACACAGACTAAAGGTGAAAGGTTGGGAAAAATTATACCACTCACATGGACTACAGAAGCAAGCAGGGATTTCCATCCTCGTATCAAATAAAGTAGACTTCAAGCCAAAGTTATTCAAAAGGGATAAAGATGGACGTTACATACTGCTCAAGGGAACCATACGCCAACAAGACATATAACAATCATAAATATATATGCCACAAACAATGGTGCAGCTATGTTCATCAAACAAGCTTTTCTCAAGTTCAAGAGTCAAATTGACCACAACACAATAATTTTGGGTGACTTTAACACACCTCTCTCACCACTGGATAGATCTTCCAAACAAAAATTGAATAAAGAAACTATAGAACTCAATAATACAATCAATAACTTAGACTTAACTGACATATATAGAATATTCAACCTGCATCAAGCGGATACACTTTGTTCTCAGCAGCACATGGATCCTTTTTCTAAAATAGACCATATTCTATGCCACAAAGCAACTCTTAGCAAATACAAAAAAGTAGAGATACTACCATGCATTTTAACAGATCATAATGGAATGAAATTGGAAATCAATAACAAAATAAAAAATAAAAATTTCTCCATCACCTGGAGACTAAACAATATGCTACTGAACAAACAATGGGTGACAGAAGACATCAAGGAGGAGATTAAAAAATTCTTAGCGGTAAATGAGAACATAGACACAATATATTGAAATCTCTGGAACACTATGAAAGCAGTACAAAGAGGAAAATTCATTACATGGAGTTCATTCCTTGAAAGAAGAAAAAGTCAGCAAATAAATGACCTCACACTACATCTCAAAGCCCTAGAAAAAGAACAAATCAGCAGCAAAAACAGTAGAAGGCAGGAAATAATTAAAATTAGAGCTGAAATCAATGAAATTTAAACAAAAGAAACAATTGAAAAATTGACAAAACAAAAAGTTGGTTCTTTGAAAAAATAAATAAAATTAACAGACCCTTAGCTACACTAATGAAGAGAAGGAGAGAGAAAACTCAAATTACCAGCTTATGTGATGAAAAAGGTAATATCACAATAGACACTACAGAAATACAGAGGATAATTAGAAATTATTTTGAAATCTTATACTGCAATAAAATAGAAGATATTGAAACCATCAACAAATTTCTTAAGTCACATGATTTGCCCAGATTGAATCAGGAAGATATACACAATTTAAACAGACCAATATCAAGTGAGGAAATAAAAGATGTCATCAGAAGTTTACCAACCAAGAAAAGCCCAGGACTGAATGGATACACAGCCAAGTTCTGTAAGATCTTTAAAGAAAAACTAATACCAATACTCTTCAATTTATTTCAGGAAACAGAAAAAGAGGCAGCACTTCCAAACTCATTATATGAGTTTAGAACCAGGCAAAGACACATCAAAGAAAGAAAATCTCAGACCAATCTCTCTCATGAACATAGATGAAAAAATTCTCAATAAAATTCTAGCAAATTGAATACAAAAACATATCAAAAAGATTGTGCTCCATGATCAAGTGGGATTCATCCCAGGGATGCAAGATTGGTTCAACACGGAAATCAATAAATGTAATTCATCACATCAATAGACTTAAAGATAAGAATCATATAATCATCTCAATAGACACAGAAAAAGCACTTGACAAAATACAGCATTCCTTTATGTTCAAAATACTAGAAAAACTGGGGCTAACAGGAACATATCTCAACATTGTGAAGGATATCTACGCTGACTCAGGCCAACATCATTCTAAATAGAGAAAAATCAAAGGCATTCCCGCTAAAAACTGGAACAAGACAGGGATGCCCTCTTTCACCACTTCTATCCAACATAATTCTTGAAACACAGGCCAGAGCAATTAGAGGAAAGAAATTAAAGGGATACACATAGGAAAAGAAGAACTTAAATTAACATTCTGCATTCTGGCAATGGATTATCATGTGTGTGTGTGTGTGTGTGTGTGTGTCCTGGAGCTTCCTACAATTCAAAGTCTTCCTACAACTCAAAATTAGTGGCTAGATTCATTAGCCACTAATTGTAAGTGATAATTATTTCTTGATATGGGCCTTGATATATAATCTAAATCTACATTCCTTGTTCGCAGATAACTTGTTTCTAATCATGAATATCTACGTAAAAAACCTAGAAAGAGTTTCAGGGAGTCATCATCAATGAGTTAGTTGGATATTTCTTACAATGGGTTTATAGAAGGTATAGATCACCCTTGTTCAGTGTCCTCAGTTTTCTCCTTGGTATTTTTCAATTCTGGTACCTGTGCTACCAAAGTTAACAAAAATTTCCACTTCTTTCAAAAAAACAAAACAAAACAGGCAAATGACAACAAGTTTGTCCACAATGTTTATTTTTTAAACTCTCATTTTTGTTTACATGTTTGTTTATTGTTTACATTTAAAAATTCTCAGATAAGGAGAAAACCATTTGATCCAATAAAGAACTTTATAGCCTAATAAATTATTGGTCACTTATATTTGCAGATATCATTATTTAATAAGTTGATTTGTGTTATACTGAAAATTCAACTCCTACTATAGGTATCAGAGGCAGAATTTGAATCCAGGTCAGCAAATATAAAAGGCTTTGGAGTGATTTATGCTATAAACCACACTGGCAATGCTATTGGATTTAGGAAGGACTCTTTCTAGACATCAACCACACTTAAATTCTTCCTTGCTTTAGAGAGAGATAGAATTAATAAACCTTTACTATGAAGATTTCACTCCAAGAGATATTTTAGCCTTGTTGTATATGAAACAAGTAAATAAATAAAAGCATGGAAAGTATTGTTTCTACCTGTCCTCCTACTAAAACATTGTTTACCTGCTACTTTTATTTTATAGACTAAAAAAGTCTTTCTTTTCAGCCTTTCAAAACCAGAAAATTTAATAATTGGATTTCATCGGTGTCAAATACTTCTTTGTCTGCCAAGATTATAGAGGGGGGCAGGAAATGTCCCCTTTAAAGCAGTTGCCACATAGTAATCATTAAGCTTGACTTTGGCAAACCTTTTTGCCAACCCTTTTGTTCTGGATGAATTCCAAAAGAGGCACTTGTTAAAACCATTTTAAATTATTTTTTATTTGTTAGCATTCTGAGATTTTAATCTCACTGTAGTGGAAGACTGAGTGATTAATTAATGAGGAGATTTGTAAGAAAAATAATAAACCCTCCCTGATTTTGGCAAGGGTCCAAAACAACATGGAATATTGTTAAGAATTACAGCAGGGGTCTTAGAAAATTCAGTTAGTTTAAACCATTACAAGGTATTATAACATAAGTATGTGGCCAAGTGTAGGCTCCCCACTAAGACTGACACGTGAGGTTGGGCCAGTATGCCTGCAGACATGCCTGGCTGAGAGCCTGCAGGTGTGGCAGAAATCTCTTCCTCTCTCAGCTCTGAACTCTAAACAGACTGCATCTTCTGCAAGGGCAAGAAGCATTCTCTAGTTCATCTACTCCAGAGGAAGCATCTTACCAATGCCCATAAGTTATGACTGTATCTCCTAGTAGTGGATCCTGCTTTATTTACATTCCCAGAGATGTGAAGATAAATAACACTCAGAAATAGAGGAGGACTAGCCAAATAGGCTGCAATGATATCTGTAGAATTCAACTCCAGGTTACTTAGGAATAATGTAGCTCTCAAAAAAATTAACAGTGACAGTGGTTGAAAATTAGAATCTTCAGTAAAAGTCCGGCTGGAGTGGGAGATCTTAAGCAGTTATGCCACAGAATAGAAAGTGCTAATGACCAAGTTAAGCAACCCATGTGGGAAGTGCAATGCTATTCACTTCCTCTCTGGCTCCATGGTGGGGCCACTACCCTTTGGATGCCTCTTTATGACATCACCACCATTACTTAAGCTTTGTGTTTAATACTTGCTTTAAACTAAGTGCCCATGACTTGCAATCATCAGGCTATTTGATGGTTAAAAATAAAACTTTCAATTTATTCAATTATGCATAAGTTTCTAGGATGTATGTTTCTGTATGTGCATGTATATTTCTCCTAAATTTTTGGTTTCAGCAGCCACAGATATAAGTAGAAATCATATTATACTAATGCCATTTTGGTAGGTCAGTAAGAATTATCCCTAGATCAAAAAAAATTAATCACTGTGGTTTAAGATGAAACACTATATAGCAAAATGCTAATATGTGGATATGGATGTAGATATGACAAAAATATTTTTATTAGAAGATGTTTATGGACTGACAGATAATTCCTTCAGTCATAAAGAGAAAATTCAATGTCTAAATAAAAATGTAATATGTATTCTAAGAAAGATTCTACCTTCATCTTCTTTGGGAATTAACTCTAGTTAAATACAATTACATTAGACAAAACAAACAAACAAAAATGAACTAACACTAGAGTCAATACTATAGATTGGTGGCCACGTTTTTGGAAATTCCCAAAATAGAATTTCATGTCATCTATGAAGGCTTATCGTCTCATAGATGAAACATTAAAAGAACAGAGAATCCAACATGAGGTATCAAACTTACGTCTGATTTTATAAAAAGAAATTATTTAAGAATTTGTGATATGATTCTCTGAATATAGTTTATCCATGATTTAGTGAATTATCTATTTTAGTTCGTCAATGTAAACTAGTTTGTCAATGTAAAATATAATGTACAATATAAACCAAAGCTGGGTTATTTTAAATGGCAGGATATAATGTATTTATATTTTCATCTTGGTGGAGGAGGTTTCAAATAGTAGTTATACAAATTGTTCTATAAAAAATAATGTGACTGATTTAACATAACAATCTATTAATATAAAGAATTAAGAAGCCTTTTCAATGAACCAAATACATGTCCAAATATAGAAAACCATGCCCATTCATGCATAAGTGAAATCTGCTACAATCATTTGTGAATGTTAAATGTCAACAGTGATGGATATTTATACAGAAAAGAAAGAAAAGGTGGGACAGTGGCATTATGGATCAAAGTTTTTCAATGTGACATTGATATGTTATGACAGAAAAGAAAAAGTAAACTACTTTTAAGAAAGATTAAAAAATAAAAATAATATAAAAGGAATTTGTACCATGCTCTATAAGCAGCAGTCTGAAGGTCAACACTGCTACTTATTCATGAATAAAAATTATTTGTCAATTATATATAGCACTGCCTTCCAACCAGGGTGCCAAGGGACCCACGGGTGGCCCTGGAGGGAGAGTACTGCTTCCAAAAAGCCATCACTCAGTTGTTTTATCTAATCATGTAAAACAGAAATGACTAATTTTTGACAATCCAGTGGATACAATTTCTAATCATAGCTATCCCTTGGGTTGAATTTAATTTGAAATAGGATGCATTTCACCCCTTTTAATTAATCAAGAGCATTAATACATTTATAAAATAATGGATTATAAATAAATACTCTAACCATTTGTGATTTAAAGTTTTAAGATTGAGGTAAATCTATGACATTCATGACCTCAGATTTCTATGCATTGGAATTTATTGATAAAGACAATACAACTCTAATAATATTGAACTTAGACCAGAATACCACAATATCAGAGAGATATGTTAAATATTTAAGATATTTATGACTTTTGTCCCTAGATAGAATTCAAGAAAGGTAATTAGTGGATCTAAATAGATTATACTTATCCATAATAAACATAGATGAGGTACCTCAGTACATTATAATCTTTACTTATAATAAAGAGTGAGTACATACTTTAAGCCAGAAAGTGTTCAAAGAACTATTTCTAAAATCAATCCATCCTCACAAAAACCATGTTGATTTAATATATGCTATAGTATAATTACTATATTTATACTTTTTTGATGAAGAAATTTAAGTTTGGTGAGTTTCAATTAGTTATTTGCTAGAAGTTTCTCAGCAAGTATGTAGCAGAAATGGCATTAAAACTCATGGCCTTATATACCATAATAGACTATAAAAATATTGCTAAGATCTTAACTTAAAAGATTGAAGGGAAGAGATACTGATTGGGAATGCAAACTTGTGTACATCTACTCCAAAATGAGATGTCTTTACTATGGAGCATAATCACTGAATTTAAAATTAAGCCATTAATTTAATTAGAAAAGTAGTATGCCTACAAATTAAATTCATTAGAATATATTTCCACCTAAGGAGGAACTCAAATATTTTAGAAAATGGGTAGTGGGCAAATGCAAGAGTAGAAAATTCTTATTTTAAGAATACAAATTGTGGTTGGACAATTTTGCTGATTTTCATTTTTTAAATTAGGGGACTTTGCTTCGGTGTTGTCCTATATTTGCTCTGAGTGACTCTGGGTCTGTTGTAGTTCAAGTGTCCTGCAATTTTCAATAATAAAGTCACACCATGTAGAAAAATTCCCATATAGAAGCCTATGCATATGTCCAAGCATATGATGATAATTCATTTGTCATCATACCAGGAAATCCTTCTAATTCTAAAATGAGCTATCATTACCCCTTTAGTTTGCATCTCTATGTATCATTCACTGTTAAGATGGCACCAAAGATCTACAAATAATTTCTAAATGATTCAGATATGTCTATGAACTCATCCTATTTTCATATTACCCTAAGAATAACCTCTTTGTGTCATAAATCCAGAGCCATGGAAGAAAATGCAAACTCATTTTCCATGTAATAACAATTCACTGTTAGTATGTTGGCATGGGAAACACGCAGGCTAAGAACAGGAATTGCTTAAAATCATCCCCACCATGGTAGTGTCAGAAGCACGCCCATGTCTTGTTGCTAAGATAACAATGATAGACTCTCCTATTCGGTTATGAGAATGTAGTGGTAACTTAATGAAACAAGTCAGCTCTCCGAATGCTTTTCTTTTTTGTTAAACACACATTATGACAGATTTGGATACTGATGAGATCTCTAAGCTGCTAAACCATCAAGTATTCTATCAGTTTTCATGTATCTCCTAGAAGCTTTACAGTCTTTTATTACCCATGCAAAAGAAAGTATTTCATTATATCCATTCTTTAGACCAGTCAAGGTAAGTACTACAGCTGTGACAAGAAACCTTGAAACTAGAGCTGACTAAATCTCACAGAGCCTGCTGTGTGATACATCACCATCAAAGCAAAGCTCATCTGGTAATTGCTTTAAGGCAAGTACTGTTTCTGTTTGCCTGAAATGTTCTAGTTCTTGAGATGTGTCAGGGAGTTTCACCTCACACAAAAACTGGTATTAAAAGCAGAACCCCACATTCCTGAAAATAAAATACTCCAAGACATCATTGGAGAAAAGAGTATCCGTTTGCACACATGGCATGGAGAAGAAACACCTTTTTAATGTTGAGATATTGTCCTTAAAAATGTGTGGCAGTAATTTCTCCCTCAGCATGCACTCACTCTTAAAACCACTTTAGCACCAGTCCTGTGGCTGCCATTAAGTGGCATGAAAGACACTCAGTGATTACATAGTATAGATTCTTTTGAGAAAAAATCAATTCCAAAGCTTACAATATACAAAATCACATAGATGGCTATAAGAAAATGGATGTTATTATATAATGATAACACACTGTAAAGATTCTGAAAGACATGCATGGAAAGAAAACTCACATTGATTTAATAGTAAGCAAACTGGTTCTGTTATGGTTCTAACTGAGCTCGTGGATTCACAAGGTATAACACTATTGATCATAAACACTGAACAGCTTATCTGTAAATAAGTTATTTTGTTCCTGTTCATCTCTACTTATCAATCAGTCCAAAGGCAATGAAATAGGAAGCCAGGAAGCAATATTTCTGGGAAAGTCTGGAACTAGGAAGAAAGAGGAGGTATGAACAGGAAAGTTGACATTTTAGGTGCCCAAAATCAAACAAACATCTGAAATACAAATCACATGGATAATAATTTTAAGTTAATGTCAATTTTTGAATATACTATTAAAATTGTAATGATCAAATGAGTACTTTGAGGCCACTAGACGTGAGAGGGGTAAATTTTCTCAGTCTATTTGAGCCTGTTTCTAAGGAAAGGATCACATACTGATTCATTGGATTTCAAAATATAATTGCCTTTCACTGGATTCTTTTTCTCTCCCATAATAAGCTCTTAATCATACATTAATTGTTATTTTCCATGGCTAACTTCTGCTTCATCTCCTAGAAGAATTCCTTGCTTTTTTATCAATCCAATACTGATGCACTTTCTCTTATTTACTAACTCATATGTGCACTACAAAATTTATCACATAATTATGCCTCATAATACACTACACTTTGCATTTACATTTCTAGATAGATTATCCAACATGTTAATGGTAGTGACTAACACTGCCATTAATTGCTCATAGAATTGATTGATAGTAAATATTCTTTTGGATTTTGATATCTTTGTTATCTTCATTTTACATGAGAATAATCTTTCTAATAAATTCTTAATACTAGGTCATCTTTATTTCTGAATAGGTACCTGTTGTTACTCTTAGAGGACAAACCTTCTGGTCTCTTAGGTTTGGGGAATCCTGGCTGACTATATTGGCAAAGAAAAACCTGTGTTTCACCAAACCATAAGAATAGGTGTTATCTTTCTATTGGGGCTGAATTACCCCATCCCTCACCCTAACCCCTCAACAACCCTCCTGGATTAGTACATAGTGATCACTAATGGGCTTTTGTTTTGTTTTGTTTTCAGGATCCCTGAAAGTATTACAGAGCAGTGCAATACTGGAGGTCAGGAGTTGGAAATTGAACTAATTCTTCATCTGTAACACACAAAATTGGTGATGAGGTTTACAGGTTAAAAAAGGATGAATAGGAAGGCAGGACTTTACTCTTGGACTTTAGAGGGTTTTTCACATGGATTCTTCCTTGGAGCCATAACTCTGTATTTTCCCAATTCTTATTTTAGATTTCACACTTCTTCCCTTCCTCCCTCTTTTGAATTTTTTCCCATTACTTGACTTTTGGGTTTTAGCCCATCCTTTCATAACTCTCACAAGCACTTCACATGGTACGTGAGACACAGTCCTTTCTTAATTTTCATATTGTGCACACACGTTAAGTTTCCATCACATGTTAAAGGCATTGACCACTTTTTGCTGACCTTCTGTAGTCTCCTAAAGAGCAGGAGTTAGTTCTGATCTTACAGTGCATAGAAAACACTGAGAAGTTTATCTCAAGTTTATTCTCTTTGTTCTGGAATATTTTGCACTGCAGAATCTAAGGAGTAAAGGTCAACATTTTAAACCTGATTCTTAACTTTTCTGAATAAAAAGTCACATATTGTGGCATTTTTGCATGTATTGGTTCTGCATTTTTTGTTTAAATATTATCAGTCAATAATTCCACCTTATAAAAGCAGATTTTTTTTTCTTTTCACCAAGAATTGTTTTTTTAGTTTTACTAATTTTAAGTCCATGTGTTAAATATAATTTTGAAAGCCCAACAGTAAATATATTCAAAACATGTTTAATTCCATTAAAATATATTCCAATTTAATTACTTTTTGCTTAACACCTTTCCTTACTTAATGAAAAAAAAAATATATATATATATATAGTGTGTGTGTGTGCACAATCACTATTGACCTATTAAAATATAATAATGTTACTCAAAGTTTAGACTATGGATCTCTGTGTATCTATGAATTGGTATTCAATGTCCCATAGTAAAGTGAGAATAAAAATAAAGAAAACATTTACAAATTTTTTCAACAATTTGACAGAGTATTTTCACTTTTAATTTAGTGATACTGAAAAATTTGAAATGGCCCTTGTATTCTGTATGTCTTACTTTATTTATTTTGTTTTTATAGGAACTAATTTTAGTATATGTATCAGGGAATTTGCAAAGAAACATAACCTATATATAGTGTGTGTGTGTGTGTGTGTGTATACAGAAATATATTTATTTTAAGGAACTGAATTATGCTATTATCGAAGTAGGCAAGTCCCAAGATTTGCAGGTTAAGTTAGCAAGTTTGAGACCCAAAGGAGCTGATGGTTTAGTTCTAGGCCATGTCTGATGATCTGAGAACCAGGATTGCAGATCTTTCATTTATAATTTACAATTAAAAAAAAAAAGTGAGGACGGGATCCAAGATGGTGAACTAGAGGGAGGCTACATTACTTGTTGCTCCATGACTAGGGATTCAAGCAGAGGAAACACTGTTTCTCTGTGAGACACCTCACTTCCCACTGATCCCCTGCTCTTTGTTCCTCCCCCATTTGTGTACCATGATCACCAGCACTTTGCCAATATACTGCCTGCTGGTTTCCCACATTTTGCCTGCCCATCGTCTACTGTCTGACATCCACCCACCGAGTGCCTGCCATTTGCCTGTGGACAGCCTGTGGACAGCCTGTGGAGCACCCACTGCCTATTGCTGCCAGGAAGTTCACTGTCAGAGCAACCTCAGGTTTGGTTACACGTGGCCACCGCTATCTTGGGACACTGGCTAGGGCCTAGGAGTCCAGGGCCCAGGGGCCTACAGGTTTTCCACTGCAGCTGCTGCCATCTGCCTCAGTTTGGAGACACCAGCTAGGGCCTGGAGATATATTGTCAGGGTACCTGCAGGTCTGGTTGCACAGGTCTTTCTACAGGGTGTGCTAGGGGCTATTTGGCTGCTATTTTGCAGGGTTGCTCTTTTGTGTGAGCGCATAGATGGTGGTCTCCCTGCAAGTTGAAACAGTATTGAGATCCTGGGATTGTAGCAAGCAGAGCCTGGGGAAGCTGAAGTCCAGATCTGTGAGATTGCAGCTGAAACTCTATGGGCCAGTCTGGGTCTGGCAAACCTGTGGAAAGCCAGAGACTGGGGAGAGTCCCCAGCGGGGAGCGCACCTTGGAGAAACTGGAGAAAATCGGGCTCTCTCCAGCTCAGGGAGTACTGAAGTGCATGAGGACAGAAGGGGCAGGCTACAACTGGTCAGAAGACTGAAAGAGGGTCTGAGGGCATCTTGCTATTGGTTCGCCCAGACCATCAGTCCAGCAACCAACAGACTGGAGCTACCATTAAACTTCAGACAACCCCACCTATTGGGAGGAAGGAAGCTGAGAAAATTTCTGAAAGCCAATGGAAACAATCAGTCAATTTTTCATAGAGACTTGCCTTTTTTGTTGTTCCCCTCTCTCTCTCTCTCACATCTCCACTATCTTTCAATTCAAATATTTTTCATGCATTAATTTATTGAGGAGTGGGATATCTAAATAGTATGTTATAGTTTCATTGTATATTCTTATAGTTTTACTTTTCTTTTAAAATCTGTATATATTTTTTCTCTCACTTATCTGTCTCCCTGAATTCTCTTTCTCACTTATGCTAATAGCCAACCTCTATTAATTCCTCCTTCACTCTTAATATAAATTTTTACCTCTATCTTTTCTCCTTCTCCCTCATAAACATCACATCCTACTCTACGTCTGTTCCCTCTTTATCCATCATTGGAAACAGTAAACCCTTTTAGCAAACTTTCTGTTTATATTGTAAATAATAATTGAACACATCATTTATGTATTTTGTTATAAAACTGTAGATGCCTTAATAGGAGCTATTTGGTTTAAGGTTGTATAGTGTTTGCATTGAGTGCTGTTAATATTGGTCTTCCCTTAAAGGTGAGGTACTTCAGTGACACTATAAGATTACAGGATAAAAACTTTACTGCTTCCAATCCATACAACTAGATAAGAGGACACACAACATGAAAAACAAGGTAACAAACTATCTCAAAAAAACCAAGATGTTCCAACAATAGAATCCATAGACAACACAGTACAAAAAATGTCAAAGAAGGAGTTTAGAATGCACATAGTTAAGCTAATCTGTGAAGTAAAGGATAGTATAAGGAGTGAAATAAAAAAGAATACAGAAAGTGAAAGATCACTTCAATAAAGGTTAGAGATCATTTTTTTTTAAAAGCAGAAATCCTCAAAATGAGGGAAACAATAAACCAAATAAAAACTCATAGAAAGCATCACCAACACCAACAGACTAGACCACTTGGAAGAAAGAACCTCAGGCAATGAAGACAAAATATATACCTTTGAAAATAAAATTGACTGTACAGAGAAGATGGTACAAAACCATGAACAGAACTTCCAAGAAATATGGGATAACATGAAAAGACCAAATTTAAGATTTACTAGAATAGAAGAAATCATGGAGATACAAAACAAAGGAGTGCACAAACTTTTCAATGATGTAATATCAGAAAATTTCTCAAATCTTAAAAATGAAATGGAAAATCAAATACAAGATACTTATAGTACCCCAAATGTACAAAATTACAGCAGACCCACACCAAATTATACTGAGAATGACTAACATGCACAATAAGGATAGAATTTTAAAGGCTGCAAGAGAAAAAATCAAATTACATATAGAGGGAAACCAATTAAGATTTCAGCTGATTTCTCAACCCTCAAGGCCAGAAAGTCCTTGAACAACATATACCAAGCTCTGAAAGAAAATGGATGCCAACCGAGAGTTTTATATCCATCAAAACTAATCTTCAGATTTGAAGATGAAATAAAAACCTTCCATGAAAACAAAACTTAAAAAAATTCACAACTAGAAATCCTGCATTACAGAACATCCTCAGCAACACATTCCATGAGGAGGCAATAGAAGAACAAGGAGGAGGAGGAGGAGGAGGAGGAGGAGAAGCTGCAGTGGCAGCGACCAGCAAACGGGGGAATTACATTAAAGGAAAATCAATCAAATGAGAAACTAAGTCATGTTAAGAACCAAAAATAAACCAAAATGACCAGGTAAACAAATCATATCTCAATAATAACCCTGGATGCTAATGACCTAAACTTATTAATCAAAAGACAGACTAGCAGATTGGATTTAAAAAAAAAGAAAGACCTAACAATAACAATATGCTGTCTTCAAGAGACTCACCTCCTAGGAAAAGATAATCACAGACAGAAGATGAAAATTTGGGGAAAAATATATCACTCACATGGTCTTTATAAATAAGTGAGGGTTTCCATCCTCATATCAGATAAAGTGAACTTTAAGACAAAGTCAGTCAGAAGGGATAAAGAAGGACATTTCATACTGCTTAAGGCAATCATACATCATCAACAAGACAAAACAATCATAAATATATATGCCTCAAACAATGGAGCATTGGCATACATCAAACAAACTCATCTCAATTTCAAGAATCAAATAGACCACAACACAATAATACTGGGTGACTTTAACACACCCATCTCACTACTGGACAGATCTTCCAAACAAAATGTCCACAAACTATAGAGCTCTATCCAATCAAATAATTTGCTGTTATTATTTTGAACAAATTATTTGATAAAAATAAGAAAAATGTAGGATCATATATTATCTTTGGTTCATTCCCCCTTTCTGTTCTTCCTTTCTTCATGTAGATCTGAGTTTCTTAACTATGTCATTTTACTCCTCTCCAAAGAACTTTTTGGATATTTTTTTTCAAGGTAGGTCTACTGGAAAAATTCCCTTGATTTTTATTTGTCTGAGAAAATCTCTATTTCTTATCACTTTTGAAGGATGATTTTACAGGGTACAGAATTCTAGGTTGGTGTTTTGTTCTGTTCCTGTCAGAATTTTCATATACTTCAGTACATTTTCTTCTGGCTGGCATGGTTTCGGGGTAGAAGTCAGATACTTCTTATCTTTGCTCTTTTATAAGTAAACGGCCACCTTCTTACCTCAGCTCTTTTCAAGATATTTTCTTTTCTTTGATTTTTTTTTCAAGCTTAAAGATGATATACCTAGATGAAAGTTTTGGGCATTTATTGTGCTTGACATTTTCTTACTTTTTTTTGTCTGTGGTTTAGGTCTGACCTTAATTTGTGGTTTAATTTTGCTATTATTCTTTCATGTATTTCTTGTTTCACTGTTTCTTCTGATATTATATTATGAATATTACACTTGTGATAGTTGTCTTTCATTTCTGAATAGTATATTCTGTTTTGATGTCATTTTTTTTCCTATTTGATTTTCACTTTTGGATGTTTCTACTGAGATCATCTCAAATTCAGATATGTGTCCTCAGATGGGTACAGTCTACTAATAAGCCCATCAAACATATTCTTCATATCTGTTGTAGTGTTATTTTTTTCTACCATTTCTTTTTGGTTCCTCCTTGGAGTTTCCATCTGTCTGTTTATATTGCCCATCTGTTCTTTCATGCTGTCTACTTTAGCCATTAGAGCCCTTAGCATATTAATCAGAGTTGTTTTAAACTCCCACTTTGATAATTTCAACATCACTGTGCTATTTGAGTCTGGTTCTGAAGCCTTCTCTGTATCTTCAAACTGTGCTTTTTGTCTGTTAGTAGGTGTTGTCATATTTTCTTGATAGTTGGGTACACTTGCTGGGTAAGTGGAACTGCTATAAATAGGACATTAGTAATATTTAAGTGGGGTATGGAGGAGAGGAGAAGCATTTATAGTCCTTTGAGTAGGTTTTATTCTTCTAATGAGTTTGCCTCTGGATGTAAACTTCACATCTGCTTCTCAGTGCATTCCCATTATGAAAGACAGAATGGCTATAGTGGGCTGGATACTCCTTTCTCCCAAATCAGTGATTCTTTGATAACATCCTAGCAGGTTTGGCAGTGGTTCATTGGTTTCTTTGGAAGGAAGAACTTTTTAAGTAGATGAAAATGCTTTGATAATATTTAAAAATAAACCCAGAAGCAGGAGGGAATTTTTTTCTCAGTTATCCATTGTGCCAGATGGTAGAGTATCAGGAGGTACATTCACAAAAGTTTGGGGCACTCAATGATGGCATTCTCCTAGAGACTTAATCTCTCACACTTAACTGTATCTCCAGCAATATACCAACTTTAACTCTGTGTTCCCTGCTGCAACACTGGTCCCACAGTGGATTCAGCTTACAATGTTCTGCTCTAGTGTGATTCTCAACTTTCCTATGAGTATCTCCAATTTTTGTTTTTTTTGGGGGTAGTGGTTTGCCCTGTGACCTCTCTCCTCTTTAAGTTCTAAGAATAGTTTTTGGGTTTTCAGTTTATTAATCCTTTTACTTGTTATTAGGATGAAATAGACTTTCTTGCATCTTATGTGTCAAACCAAAAACCAGAAGTCAAAAATATTTCTCCATAGCCAAATCAGGGATAGAATTCAACATACTAACATTTATTGAGGCAAATATATGCCAAGTACTATACCAAGCATCTGCTTTATGCTAAGTATGGTTTTACTAAGTAATACTTTACAGATAATTTTAATTTATCCTTACAACTAAACTATGAAATAACTGCTATTAACTTCATTTTCCAGTGAAGATATTAAAATTCAGAAAAGTTAAATGTGTTCACAAGAGATATTAAGTGAGCTGAGATATTAAGTGCCCAAATCAGAATTTAAATCCAGATCAACACAATACTAGTGTTATGTTCCTTGCATTATGAGAAAGAAAGAATAAGGAAAAGACTGAAAGGGAAAGGAGGGAGGGGAGGCTTGAGATGGCGAGAGAGAAACAGATTACATTCATATACTTTTCCATAATACTTTGCTCTCAGCTTTGACTCTATTCTGTGAAAATAAAGATAAGATTGTAAGATTTTTAAAAGTCAAGCCATCTGAATGCATTTCAAATTGTCTACAATTCACAAATTCTGATAGGGCTGAGTAAAATATTGTCACCTCATGAGAATCAACTTGTCATGATTAGTACCAGATAGCAAGAAAACTTTGAAATGTTTTTTCTCACTGTGAGAGAACAAAGAGGCATCTCATATTTTGAATTAGACATGCTGTTGTCCCAGTGATATATAATCTTATCAGCAGGAATGAGGATGGGAGAAGGTGGCTGTCCTCTATGCCTGGCTGGTTTAACGTTGGACAGAGCTGGTGTTTTATCACCACTCTAAGAAGGTGTCATCATCTAGGTATATAAGAATTACTCAGGTAAACTTCAGTTCTGTAAGGCCAGGAGGCTTGTGCATTCTATAAATCAATGAATAAGTCCTTACCATTCCTTTAGGTTCTGCAAGGTGCTCCTTGAGTTGAAAAAAAAATTAAAAGCAATATACCTAGGTGAAATGAAAGGAGACAGTTGACTGATGATAGGGGATCCAGTTCTCGCCAATAAATTTTATCTTGAATTATTTCATAATGCTTTTTTCTTCCCATGTGTATTTATTGACAGTTGCATACAGCCCTTGCTCTGGTTATCATCAAAGCAATGAATACATTAAGAAACCTATCTCAGACCAGCAGGATTTCTAAAGGTTGAAAAAGGTCTATTTAAGGAAAAAAACATCATTTTTGAACTTAAGTCCCTGCTGTCAAAGCATTGATAACATGTGAGAATGTGCCTCACTTTTATTTGCATACAAAAGTAGCCACTGTTATTCCAATAAAGAATCATTTATTTAGATGGAAAATATAATAAAGAAAATATAAAATAAAAGTTACTCAAAATTTTATGTTTAATTAAAGAATAAACAATTTATTTGAGTACAGCAAGCTACCCACTTGTTTAAAATTGTTATTTAAAGGAAAGTAAGTTAATAGCTACTTTTGTTTATATATAAATGCATTGTTTTTCTGTTCCATTATTGTTTTTCTACTCCCAGCCTTCACATTTCTTTTTACAACAGGATAGTGAAAGAAACTATGAATAAGAGTTCATTGAAAAATGAAAATCAGTACTAGAAATGAGCTCATAATCTGTACTCCTATCTGTTAAGCATCAGTTCACATATATTTTAGTATTTATTATTTAGTAGATGCAAATATTTTCAGGAAATGTGATTGTCATTTCATATCTTGAAGAATTGTTTTATAATACTGATACTATTAGTGCCACTACTTTCTGTATACTCAATATAAAGTTCATGTTGACCTAATAGTAATTCCAAAAGAAAAAAAAATACTATGAACTATGTGGCTAAAGAAAACAAATGTGTCTTTTCACAGTTCTGGAGGCTAGAATTCCATGATGAAGGTATTGGCAGGTTTGGTTGCCTGTTGTTACTCTCCCTGGCTCACAGACAGCTGCCTATTCTGCTGTATCCTCACACGGACTTTACTCTGTGCCCTAGCAAGCCTGGTTACATATTCTAGTAATTTTTCATAAAGACACCATTCAGATAAGATTAGGGTCTACCCTAAGGGACTACTAAGGAACTCATATTAATGTAATTTTCTGTTTAAGAGTCCTATCTTCAAAGATAGTCTCATTCTGAGGCACTATGGTTTAGTGCATCAATATATGAATATTAGTAGAATATAATTTACTTCATAATAACACTATTTAGCAATTTTTAGCAATAATTCTATGATTCACTTCTTTGTATTCTTCTCTATCAAAGGACTCAGCACACTTTTTTTAAATAATGCATTTTTAGCTGTCCTTCTTTTTGTATTTAACTTTCTTCTGTTTTAAAAGATATGTAAGCGAATTAGATCCATAAGGTAGCATGAATACAGATGCTTCAATTTAAAACTTAGAAATAATCAAAATGTGATGGGTTGTATTAGTTATCTTTTGCTGTGGTCAAAATACTTGACAAGAAGAATATAAAGGAGAAAGAGTTTATTTTGGCTCACAGTCCATGATCAGTTAATTCCATTGCCCTGTGTCCAAGGTGAGGCGACACATCATGGTGGAAAGGCATGGATGAGGAACACTACTCTGTTCATGGCAGCTAGGAAGCAGAGAGAGTGTGCAAGGAGCCAGAAAATATAATATAAAACCCAAAGGTATATCCCTAGTGAAATAACTTTCTCCAGTCATGCCCCACTTGCCTTCAGTTAACACCCAGTTAGTTCATTTAAATTATTAACCCATCAAATGAATTAATCCACTAATGAAGTCACAACTATAATAATCTAATCATTTCACCATTTCACTCAGTATGTGCAAGGTTTAATACTATTTTCTGTGGTCTTGCTTTCTTTGGTTTCAGTTACCCATTATAAACCTCAGTCTCAAAATGTTAAATATATAGAAAAGTACAGAACTAAATAATTGATAAGTGTTGAATTGCACACACTTCTGAGTAGCATGATGAAATCTCACACTGTCCTCCTCCATCTTGCCCAGAAGTGAATCATTCCTTTGTCCCACACATCCACATTGTATATGCTACCTTCCTGTTAGTAGGCACCTTAGGTCAGTTGTCACATATGGCGGTAGTTTGGTTCAAATAACCCTTATTTTACTTAATAATGGTCCTAAAATGCAAGAGTAGTGATGGTGGCAATTCTGATATACCAAGAAGAAGTTATACAGTGTAACAAATATTTTCTTAATTAAAAAAAAAAAACAAATACATGTTGATCTTGCAAAGATCTATGCTGAGTGAATCTTTCATTTGAGAAAATGTGCAGAAGGAAAAAGGAATTTCTGGTAGTTATGCTGTTTCACCTCAAACTGCAAAAGTTACTAGAGCAAAAGAAACTATAGTCACAGAATTTTCATTGTTTTGCTATAAATGTTCTGTTTTATTATTAGTTGTTATTGTTAATCTCATATTGTGCCTAGTTTATAAGTTTTAAAGTTATAAATTCATCAGAGTATATAAGTATAGGAAGAAAACTAATATACATAATGTTCAGTGTTATTTCCATTTTCCAGGATATACTTGGGATCTTGGAATGCATCCACCGTGGATAAGGGGAGACAACCATAATGAAAATGAAACTTTATATAGCAACAAGAAAAGTATGGGAACATTATAAAAATGGATTTGCAGGTAAATAGATGGAGTTAGAAAAGATAATGCTAAGTGAAGTTAGCCAATCCCAAAAAACCAAATGCCAAATGTTTTCTCTGATATAAGGAAGCTGATTTATAGTGGGGTAGGGAGGGGGAGCATGGGAGGAATAGATGAACTCTAGATGGGGCAGAGGGGTTCTAGGGGAAGGGAGCGGGCATGGGGTTAGAAATGATGATGGAACGCAATATTATCCAGAGTACATGTATGAAGACACAAATTGGTGTGGATATGCTTTGTATACAACCAGAGATATGAAAAAATTGTGCTCTATATTTGTAATATAAATTGTAATGCAGTCTGTATATGTAAATAAAAAATTAATAAAAAATAAAGATAATGAATATGTAAGTCAAAGTACAGAAAACACAAAAACTAAAAACATATTTGAGTCATATTCAAGCTCATTAATACTTATATAGTTAAGAATTCAACCACAATGAGATATTTTTTATACATCCGATAGAAAACTTTGTTATCACAAGTGTTGAAGAGGACATGGGGATAGAAGACTATTTATACAATGCTGCTGAGAAAGAACATTTGTTCATCTATTCTGGAGAAAAAAAAATACTTGTAAGTGTGCAAATATTGTAACATATAAAAAATACCATTCCAAAGTAATTATTGTAGAGATTTCCAAAAGAAACAAATAAGAGTATTGGCCATAGCATTTGTGTGGGTTCAGGGAACCAGAGTTCAAAGCATCCATTGCTGTCAGAATTGAAAAGTAAAGTAAAATCAACACGTACCATAAAATTCAATTAGAAGTCAAAAACAACTGCATAGATCTATACATAAAAACATTTAGATAATTTAAAAATGCAGTGCTCAAGGGGAAACAAGGAATAAAAATGAGATCTATGGCACAATTAATTTATGCACATTAGAACATATGCACACAAAACAACAGCACACACTTTATGAGACCACCTAGAAAACTCACCAGTGGGTGGCAGAGAAAAACAGGGGCAGGCAGCAGCCAAGAAAAAGGAAATGAATGCAGACTAGAGCCAAAGAACATAGTCATTTCAACTTTCTAGACTAAAATATAGAAGAGAAATCTTCCTGCAGAGTTGTATTTATATTTGTGTAAAGTCCTTTACATAATATAACATGTATTGTTCAGGAACCTATACTTTATCTCTAAAAGAACTTTAAATAAAATGGTGACCCCCATGTCCTTCTGGCAAGCACATAGTTTGTTTTTGTTTTTGTTTTGGCAGATGAGTTCAGCTTGTTCTAAACCACATTATTAAAACTGCTGTCCAAATACATACAAGTATGGTGCTCTCTATCAACCCTTAGGTTTTTCTTGCTTTCTTCCAAGTTCTGAGTTTTGACATTTCTTTTAGACTTCCTTTTACCTCTATATTTCATTTAGATCTACTCAAAATCAACTCATAATTTCTTTGTTATTGTTATATAATCTTTCAGTCAAACTGGGCACATGAAGAATAATATGACTTAATGTAGGGAACTTGCATTATAATTATACGTAGCCTTTTCTTTCAACAATCTATTCAACCTCTCACTTAATAAATAAGAAGTTTGAAAATAAGTCTATTCCACATAGTTCTCACTTTTCTACTTTCAAAAATTATCATACTTATTATCAATGGAGTACTTGTACTTAAACAGATCTTGGTTTTCACATATACATGAACCTTTGGAGGTTCTTCTTTGTTCTATGTCTTCTTGTACTCATTGCTCTATTTTATCTAATCCTTGTCTCTAATCCCACTCCCTCAGCAGATCTCAACACTTAAAAGGGGAAAAAATGCATACATCTTCTCTAATAATATATCCTCTATTTTAACTGTGTGTTTTCTCTACCTAACAATGAACATCTATGAATGTTTTAAGTTCAAATTCTTCCCCCTCTTGTTAAAGATATTCAGTGAAAAATTATAGCTTCTCATTTTGTATGTCAGAGTTTATAATGCTTTCAGGAAACAAAAATGCATTTGCCTTGTGTCTCATGTTGTACACATGAACATATTGATCTCATCTCTGGATGGAAATCCAAAACTTAAAATTGTAAGCAATGCTTTTTAGTTCCTGAGACATGTCCACTGCTATTCCACCTCTCTCTGTGCTTCCATGTACATCCCTGTGTTAGTCAGCTTTTAGTTGCTCTGATCTAAATGATGCCTGAAAACATTAAGATTTGATCTTAATGTTTCAGAGGTTTCTGTCCATGATCAGTCAACTCCATTGCTCTGGGCCCAACGTGAGGCACAATGTAATGGCAGAAGGGTATGGTGAAGGAAAGGTTCTTAGCTCATGGCAGTCAGGAGAGAGTGAGAGAGAGAGAAAGAGAGAGAGAGAGAGAGGACATATTCCCCACCTCCTTCAGCCATGCCTCACTTGCCTACAATTATACCAGGTAGTCCTATAAGATTAAAAATAAATCAAATCAATTAATTCATGCCTGACATTACAGCTCTCATAACATAATTGCACCTTTAAACATTCTTGTATTGGCTAACACAAAAAGTTTTTGGGGGACACCTCATATTCAAAACATAACAAATATAAGAGTGTATTCAATGAGTATTGGTTATATTGGAATGATAAATGTTTAAATAGCTTTGTCAAATTATATTATGAATTAGATTCTAATTCCTACTACACATGTTAATTGATTGAGTCATTTGTCATAATTGACTTAGTTAAACCCTCAGATATCTTTTGTGGTAACTATCATGAGGAGAAGACAGCTAAATACTTCCAGAACAAATAAAAAGATACTGACCATAAATAATATGTGCAGCAGCAAAGGCCCTGTGCATGTAGATCTCCCTTATCAGAGGCAACATCAGCCACCCATGGATACTAGTACAACAGGACCTACTGCCTTTTAGTTGGCTTTAGTCCTGGAAAGTAGTGATAAGTATTGATCGAGAGCTTATAGCATATCAGGCAATCATATTAAATAGCTGCATCTTCTTGAAACTCCATGAGTCAATACTATTTTTATTCCTGTGTTATACATGAAGAAAGGAAGATAATGAACATTTAAAGAATTTTCCCAGTGTCAAAGCTTTTTCTCCTACTTCCTTTCCTATAAGTAGAGGCCATGTGGAAATGGAATAGGGAGAGAAGAAAAGGGGATTATTTTGGAATAGGAGAAACAATCCTTACCTGAGAATTGAATTTTAAAAATTTTAGTGATGAAAAAATAGACTGAAAATGCAAAAAAAAAATTGAAAAGGAGACTGAGGTATTGTTTGGCAAGCTTAAGTCATCCAACTCCCATACTGTTCCCATAAATGGGAATGGGGTTTGCTAAAGAAAATGAGATCCATTATAGAATAAGAAGTGCATTAATTAATTTTTTTGCATATCTATGTAGTATAAAATAAATCCCACCCCATCTACCCACTGAGTTTATCATCTAAAGGAGCTTATGATAACAGCAATATTGGACTTTCATTATATTTGAATATAGCTATTACTCCATAAAGTTCACTGTGAAGGGAATAGCAGTTTTCTTTTTTACTTTAAATCAAATCAACCTGACTCCAAGCCCTGAACTTTCTATAACTCCAGTAGAAGGAAAACTTGGAGTCAAGTGGATTTCATGATCTGTTAACCATGCATGCAGTTCTTAATCCCCCTTTTGAACCATCTCCTCTTTCACTTCTTTCATTTCCAACCCCTGGCCAAAAAAAGGGCAATTCGCTCTCTTTCCTCTCCTTTTAGGATGTTTAATATATTCCTTCAAGATTTGGTCAGATAAAACAGGCTGGTGTTTTAAATTGTTTTAAAGTTTAATTGTCTAGGGCAGGAAAAATAAAACTGGATTATCCTGAAAAATTAATACTTTTGGTACAATTGGGCCTGCAGTCCCTCCTGATAGCACCAACTGGGGCAGACCAGGGCTGTCCCCTACAGATGGGACTTCTAGACCAGTACCATAAATGTCTCCCAGGATGCAGAACCAAATGGGTCTTTGCCACTAATCATTGCTTTTGCATTGTGGTCTTCCTCATATGAAAGAATTGTTTCCCAGTAGCTATGTCACTGTTGACCATGATGCATGAGGCCCTTAATTTCCTTGCAGCCTGGTTAATGTTTAGACAGATTCTTTCATGACTATAGGCTCTTGATCTGGGTTTTTTTTTCCCTTAGAGCATCTACTTTAGAAAACTTGCCATTATAAATTCCTTTTCTTGAGATCTAAAACCTCTCCCAGACTCCTGCCAGTTTTATAGCCCAGAAGTATCTTTCTCAAGGACTTGGATTGTAACCCTTCAACATAAAATGGTGGAGAGGATTGTGCCCCTGACTCTGGGTCTCTGTGGGCATGAAGGAATCCCACCTCATTGGGCACTAATTAGCAAACAGATGGCCTAGTCACACTGACCAGCCTCCCACTTAGAATCCTTCAGTATTTGTCCATTATTTCACCCCTGTAGTAAAGCTCTTTCACCTTGGATTTCCACAAGGTTAAGTTCAACATCATATTCTATTTCAATACCCTTGACTCCTTTCATATTAGTCTTCAATCAACTCTTCTTTTCCAGTACAATGTTGACACTGTCAAAAATAAAAAAAGAAGAAGATAGAACAACATTCTAAATATTTTATGAAAAATGGAAGACTGTATACTTCTTAATGAAAATAAAGATTATTCCTGCAGAGATACATATGCAAATAAATTGAACCTTGTGGTGAAATTTAAACCCAGGGTACTTTGCTCATTTAGGTGTCTGCCTGACTCTGTTGATATTTGAATTTTGACCCTTAGTTTATACTTTTACAAAAGCCAGAAGGAGGTTATTTTCAAGTACCTTCTGCTTTAGACCCTGAAAGGACCCTGAGGCAAAGAAACACAAAGGCCTTCTTAGAACAGAAGGAAAAATGCAGAGCACAAAGCATAGTGAACTCTCATTCTTCCTGATTGTTCCTCAGCAGAGAAAAGAAAACACAAATGAATTTTCCAATAAATTATCCCACCACACAGTATTAGTAAAGTGCAGTGTTTTCTGCTCATCTTCTCCACATATATGACTGTTTGTGAATAATTTACCAAGAGAGATTCATTAGTAGCTTGCTTTCTGTTTTGTAGTTTTTAATAAAGTTAGGGCACTTTGCCTTTTATTTTGATATGTAGAATTTAAATTACAATCGGGGTATGTGAAAGTCAATTTGAAATATGTTTAAATGTACTGAGATTCTTGGATAAAAGGAACTAGATAAATACTGATTCACTTCAAGACTGGTTGGCACTTGAGTCTCTTCTGTGATTTTTAAAATGCCTCTTGTCCTTATTGTTAATCTCCCTGGGGTTCTGCATACTATTTTCCATTATTCCATTCTGTCCTGTCATCTTAATTTACATTTGTGACTGCTAAATGTACTCTGCAGGAGGAGTGATAAATCACACATGCATCCTTTAATTTATCATCCTCATTACTCAACCTGAGTTGATTCACTCAATTTCTAACATATGGAATTTATACAAATTCGTCTACTTCAAAATTGGTCAAACAGCCCACAGTATAATAATTTCATCATTTCTATGAAACACGCTTGAGTATCATAGGTGCATGCCTTCCATTTGCTTCTCTGAAATCTTATAATGCCTTGTGACATCCTTTTTTATGAAAGAATGCTTGGAAGGTCGTGAGACAATAGGCAATCTCCTCTTCTTCTCTGAGGTTTTGTTTCTTTTCTCTTTTTTTGTTTTTTAACCTGAAGCATCCCTCCACAGTCTGTGAGTGTTCAAGATGCACACTTGAAAAGCAATAGATCATGATTCTGAGAGATTTTCAAAGATCAGACAGCTATGTCTTATTTAGACTTATCCCCACATAATTAATTGGTGTGCAAGTACTATAACTCAATTATTAGGCACATAAAATACTCAAATCCACATACATATAAAACATGCTGTATGGAACAATTTGCCTTTGAAGTGAGATTGCTTTCCAAATTTCATTATGCCAAATTTGAATTCAGGAAGTAAATTTAACTTCCTATAGCCTTCACTGCCTGAAAACATCTGTCTTTGTTTTCTACGGCTATAACAAAATACCATAGACTTGGTAATTTATAGATTTTGCTTTAAAAAGAAAAGTTTATTTTGGCTCATGGTTCTGGAGATGGGGAAGTCCAAAGGCATAGTCAAGGTTCAGGCCAGGCACGCCACCATAGCAGAAGATGAGAGAGCAAGGAAGCCCATGCAAAAGAACAAAAGAACAAAAGAGAAAAGTGAACTTGCTTTATAACACCTCCATCCTCTACAACTAACCTACCACCTACCTCACAAATTTCTTAATCCCACTTAATCACCTACTCACCTATTAAAAGGCTACCTCACATCCACAATGGAATCTAGCTTCAACATGAGTTTCAGAAGGGATAAGCCATATTCAAGCCACAGCAATATCTTACTCGTTCTCACCAACAGAAGATAAATGTATTTTCCATTGTGATTACTGGCATGTGATTCTTCTTATATTTAATATTTTATCCTGAGCAACAAACCAGACATAGCTTTGTATCTATTGTATACTATTTGGTACGGGGGCTTCATTGTATTCTAGCTTTTTTATTATTTACCTTTATTTAGTTATTACTTTTATTTATTAATCACCCACTTTTAATCTTTTTAATCTGTAGTGGATAATAAATATTGTTTTTGCAAACTACTTTAATTATATTTTTTCATGTTTTATAAAAAACAATCCAAAGTTTCTACAAAGTCATTTGGATATTTAAATATATATAAAACATTACTTACATTTACATGATTTAAAATATGGAATCAAGAAAGACCATCTAAAACCATTACAAAATATTTTGTGAAACATTAGTTTTAAAAAAACAATATGATTATTAACAAGTATTCCTATAAGTTTGTCTGTTTTGATCAGAACAGACTTATGATGTATCAAAATTCAAATGATAATGCATAACATGGAGACGTCTTAGTCCTTAAAAAAATCCAAGTCCTCCAATAAAAAAAAAACATAAACATTGAGAAAACAGAAGAGAAGATTTTTTTGTCTAACCTCCTTTAATTTACTCCACTTCAGCTATCAACAAGGCAATTCAAAACATTTATCCAAAGCCTGTTTCCAACTTTTTACCAATATAGTCTCATACATATCAAATATTATCATTTTAAAGTGACATAAATAATAGCATTGTTATTAAATTAATTTTATATTGTCTAAATGAAACAAATTTTGATCTATAAAGACATAAGATAAATACAATAAATAGCTGTTAGGTGTTATTATTATTTAGTTTTCTTTTCTTTTGTCTGATTTTCCTGCCCAAATCAAAATTGAGGTATAAGAGCAGAGACTAAAAAAAAAAAAAAAAAAAGATTGTCAAGTAATTACAGAATTACAGATAACATGTTATCAAAAAGCAAAGAAATCTAATCAATGAATCAATCAAATCTCAACCAACCATCACCAAATATAAGTGACTAAACTATGATAACAAACATATGAGAGGCAAAGGTTTGTGGATGTCAACAATGAAAAAATAAAATCAAATAAACAAGCAGAAATGCAACTCAGTGAAAAATAGGTGGTTAAAATTATCAAGCTTTTCTTTTTTATATAAGAATACAAAACTATGATATTTTTCAAAGTATTCTAGTCAGCTTTTCATCACTATTAAAATGACCTCAGATAAATCAACTTATAAAAAGAAAAGGTTTAGTTTGGCCCACAGTTTTGGAGGTTTCAATCCATGATTGGTTGGGACTATTTCTTTTCCACTGGTGGTGAGGCAGTATGATCATGGAAGCAGCACAGGCAGAGCAAAACCAATAACCTCATGGCTAGGGAGCAAAAGACAGGAAGAGTGAGGGACCAGTGTGCTCCACAATCCTCTTTGAGAATACTTTCTCAAGGACCCAAAGAGCTTTCTTCTATTAGGCTCTGCCTTTTAAATTTTCTACCACTTCTCAATAGTGCCATAGGGGACCAGTGTCTTAGCACAGGGGTTTCCGAGAGAAATTTCAGATCTGAACTATAGCACATAGTCATAAGACTATTTTAGCTTGCAATTAATGTTCTAGGTTTCACAACCACTTCCTTGTCTCTATAAATTTGGTGTAGAATTTATCTTCCGTCTCTCCTTCGACTACATCTTACAAATATCTGTATCTGAATCTAAGTACTCTGAAAGTTTGTTAGGTGTATGCTTAATTTTTTTCCTCTTTGTTTTGCATTGACTCTCAGTTTGATTTTATAAGAACAAATATAAAACCTACTGAGGAAAAGAAAATTTTCATTTTTGTATTACTTGAATATTTATGCAAACTAATTTCCTAGTACATTAATCAAATAACCAGGCATGTTTAAAGGAATATTTGGATGTATGATGTTAATCTTGAAATATATAGTTCAGTATTTTGTTCTTGTCCTGTTTTGATGTCTTTATTTATTAGTTTAGTTTTAATAATATTCATACCACATTTTTTCAAATACTCAGTATATCACAGTCCATTGAGATATAATTGGATATATTGTTCTTGTGTGTTAGTACATGTAGAAATAAATATTTGGTTATGTTACAAGTATTTTAAAGGCTACTAAATTATACCTAAGTTATACCTAATTTTCTATTGATAAAAGTAAATAATAATTTATGTTAGGTTAATTAAATGCAATCAGTACATTCTCAGCCTTAATAACACCCAAATCCACTGGGTCTCTTAGCAGAATATTTTCAAAATTTTATTTCTTACTCCTACCAAATTCTTCCTGCTCAATTTATTCCAAAAGAGCCAGTTTTGAACATTTTAGTCAATTACTTTAAAATATCATCAGGGATAACAAAACATGACTCTGTTATAAATAAGACCCAGAAAATTGGGCTCAATTTGTTTTCATTCTTTTTATTTATATGAATATCATTTTCATTCTTGAAAAACTCAAACTCAAATGATATAAAAGTGTACACGTGTGAAGGAACTTTGAGGGTATTGGGCTACTGTCTTGCAATTCATGTGCACTGATGGGGAACCATAGGTCCATGTTAACAGAAGAAAAGCAAGAATATGACTCCAGGATTTTCTGTCCAATTATGCAAACAGTAGACTGTGAACAAGATTTTATTTTTAAAGGACTCAAAAAGAGTATAGATTTTGGCTACCAGAGACTGGGGAGAATAGTATATGGGAGGGTTGGGGAAAAGGCTGATCACTGGGTACTAAATCATAGGTAGAAAAGGTAGAAAGCAAAAATAAGTCTGGTGTTTTTATCCATAGTCAAACTATGATGACTATGGATAACAAATACACATGTGAGTGCACACACACACACATTTAACTTTTAAAACATTTTAAGTTGTTTAGTTGCATTATTTTATATTTTTTGGTATTAATTTTAGTAGATTTAGAAATAACTAGGTTATCTTATTAAAAAGTATTTTTATACCTGACTTGGAAAAAGCATTTGTCCCAGGCACTTTGACATTCCAATTCCTGGGGCAAAGTTTAATAGACATTTCAACCAAGTCTTGATTATAAAACAATCTACAAGCTATTTGTTGTAGCTATATTAAACGTGCAGCAATCAATCCCAATGCCTGGGTCAACGCAATGAGGTAGAAGGGGAGAATTGCCTGAAACTATGGGTTATTGGAAATCTCAGTGATAGGAAACATCAGGAAAATGAATGTTCATCTGCTCAACATTCACTAGGAGGAGAATCTGTCATCCTAATTTATTTTGCTCTGACTTTATAAAAGTGAATCAGCTGATTTTCTTTGAAATATGTTAAACTGCTTCAGAGAAAGTCACTGAAAAATATCAGACTACTGGCTACTTAAAGACAAACTACTTAAATTATTTAGCAGATGTGGTTTGGAACGTTGTAAATTAAAAAATATATATTAGTCCCAGTCTGTCTCCTATCGTTTACCCAAATGTCTCATTCAACACTCTATCCAAAACTCAGTATCTTCCATTTTTGCCATCTAATTAATATAGTTTGCTCTCTGCTGTTTATCCAGGCTGTTGGTCTCCTCTGTGAATCTACCATTTGAACATCAGGTACCAGCTAGGTTAGGATGAGATTGCTCACAGCTGGCTCACATCTATCTGCCTTCCCAGAAGGAACTCCCAGGAAAATGCAATGACACATTTATTTTATTTTATGCTTACAAATGCAAAAGATAAAAGCTAGTTGTCTTATTTTTTTATATTTATAGTTATTTCTAGAAGTTAATAGACCTGCATTATTTGTGAAATTTTCAACAGTACTTTATTAAATATAGTTAGTAAACGAGCATGTTTCCTAACAAATACAAATACTTTATGTCCCTTATGATGTCTGACACTTTAGATAATTAAACAAAGAATTGACTGTTCCGCATATTCATGTGCCACTTGGTAGTTCTCACTATCACAAGGCAGTTACTATGAATCTCCTTCATAACAACACTTGGCATGGCATTCAATGAGACCCTTTAATAATTATAATGATAATCATGATAACAACAAATTGATCAGTGTCCCAGTTGGAGAACAGATGGCACATTGAAAAGAAACACTTGAAAGAGTTTAATAACGAGACTGTTTACAAAGGTGTGAGCTGTTTTAAGGGAATCCAGTAAGTAATGGTGAAATAGTCTGGAAATAATCACATTAGAAAAGCCATTGCCATCCGTGGCCTGAAGAAATGAAGGGAGGGAGGATTCACTGGAGGCTAGCAAAACATGAAATTAAGGGGCAATAAGAGGCACTGACAGGACACTAATGTTTTCCTTCAGTTCAGAAAGACAGTCCCTTGCCAAGTGTGATGGTGCATGCCTGTAACCAGGAGGCTGAGACAGGAGGATGCCAAGTTCAAGGCCAACATCTGCAACTTACCAGAGACCCTGTGGCAAAATAAAAAATGACAGCAGATGTAGATCAGTGGCAGATAGCACCTGGGTTCAAGAACAAAAACAAAAGATAGTCTCCCAAACCAGGAGGAGAGACCTGAAAGAAACAATACCCAGACCCATTTCTTTTCTCACTCTCTGTTCTCTGGGTGGTGGCTTCCATATCTGAACTTAACTTGGGGCTGGAAGAGGAGACTCATTGACAGTGTCCAGAAAAGTCAGTATGGGGAAGATAAAGCATGTTGGCTCTTGGGAGCAAGATAAAAAGATTCAGCATGCATATTTAGCAAATATGTGCATGCCTCATTTCATTCAAATTTTACAACAGCTCTTTGTCATTTCCCTAGTTTAAAAGTGAAAGGTTTTTTTAAGAACATCCATCTGATGACAGGTTGAACTGGAAATAAGACCTATTTATCTGATTGTAACACCAATGGTACCTCTATGGTACTATGTCACACATAACAATCTGTACCATTCATAATTCCAAATATTCCCTTTAAAAATAATCACAGTTTCATCCAAGAAGACTTGACACTAAAAACAGTTTGCACCTTACTTTAAACCATAGGCTATCCCAGGATCCTTTCCAGATCCCAATTTTATCTTGTATTCACAGAATCTTATCAATGCTTATCTTAAAAGCTACATTGTTTGTGAATATGTTTTACACTGTCCTGCCTCATTGATTTTAAGAAAATTGCTACCTGAATTTGCCTATTTTAACTTTTTAGACTTTGGATGTTGAGTTTCAATTATTCCCCACTCCAATGTCAGCATTTAACATCAGGTCAAGTGAGAATCATGCCTTCATCTTTCACCCCACAGCAGAAAAGTCCTTCTCAAATGCTTATATTTGAGTATAAAACACAGGCAAGGAAGAATTTAAAATACTTAAGCATGAATACAAGACAAACCATGAAATGGATACAATTAAATACAAGGGGATTAGCATATCAATAAAGCCTATTTATTTCTTCTGTAGAAAGAATATGAAACAGAAGCCAAGGAATCTATTTTCTAAATATGCTATTAATTACTACATTGTATGTGAATTTATGAATAACTTGACCTTAATGGACCTTGATTTCTCATGATGTTAAATTGTCAAAATAATATCATGAATCTTCATAGAAATATATGAGGATAAAAATAAGATTAGAAATGTAAAAGAATTTTAAATAAACTCATTGCCCTTTTTTGGAGAACTGTTTATTTTTCTCTTGGCAGGATACTTTTCTGTTTGTTTCTTTTTTCATAATATTTTGACTTCAGTGGAGTAGTGCACATTGCAAAAGAGAGCAGGAGAGAGATATATAAAAAGAGAAAAACAGAGAGACAGAGAAAGGACAGTGAGAGAGAAAGAGGGAGAGGAAAATAAACAAAGAAAGGCGGGAGAGAGTTATTTCTAGGTTTCAGCACATAACACAAATTTATTACCTAATTTATATATTATTGAAAATGTATTATTAAATTGAATGAGCAGAGCACATACGTTGCTATAGCTGGAGGCAACCATAAGTCACATTCTGACAGGTTACATGTATTTAATGCAACTATTTATTTTTTATACATGAGAAATGAATAATTTCTTTAGTAATTGCCAAATCATACACTTCCTAAAATTCATGGCATCTTCTTAGAGAAATACATTTACCAAAATGTCATGTGAATTTATGCATATTTGCAAGCAAATTCAGAAGAAATATGTATAACAGCTTTCTAATGTCCTTGCCAAAGAGTGACAGTGACAGTGAGGGATAGCTTGCATTTTCCTGTATTATTTTTTGTACACATTTTGGAATTTTTAAATGCTTTGCACATTTCAACAAAAGATGCTCAGATATAAAAGAGGCCAAATGTACACAATATTAAGACCATTATGCAACAATAAGATCATGATTTTTATTTTGTTTTCCTATCCCTTTTTAGGGACTATGGAGGCAGAATAAGTCTATTTATTTGGCTTCATAATTGCCTAAACATATTTTATAAACCCAAGAGAACTGTCTCAACAGCATTGAGCTGTGTTTTTATGGAACTCATCAATTGACATGTCACCAGAAAAGTTTTCACAAACCTTTGACCAAAAGTGAGCAATCTATAACCAAAATTAAAAACAAACAAACAAACAAAAACCAATTTACTTTTGAATGCCAGTGCTTATTGGGGTGTGAAGTAACCAAAACCCAAACTTGATGGCCCAGGTATTTTTCAGTGTTATAATATGATCTGAATCCAGAGAATAGGTGATGTATAAAAAAACAAATCCTGAGGGATAAAAAATAAAAGACATATGAATTAATTCTAGTTTATCTTTGATAGTCTTTGTTCCCATGGTACAAACTCCCAACATTCACTACCTGAAGGAAGAGATTACTATTTAGTCTTTGGCAGTTTGGCAGTAGAGCAGAATGTTCTTTGGAGTGATATATTAGAGATCAAAATATTAGATTGCAATATTCTAAGAGGTGCATTTTCCCCAAAATTTTATTTTCAAGGGAAGTTTAAAAAGTTTTAGACTTATTCAAACATTCATTTGAAATATGTACCTAAAACTCACTCAACTTTACTGTCACTCATTTATATGCTTATTAAGAGTCCAAGCATATCTTAAATAGTGGCTCTGACAATGAATTCATGTACATTTAAAATGCTGCCTATCCTCCCTATCTCACTTTCTAACCTTGTCATAAAAATTTATAGTTCATTGTTAATTTTTTTTTACTTTTATAGACTTTTAGGAATTAAGACTCTTTTTCTTAACTATCTCTAAAACTTCTGGAAAGAATTAAAACAAAAGCAGAAGTACTTACTTAGGTGGACTATCAATGAGACACAGATATAATTAAATTCTTCTGCATCCATTGTGTTTTCATTACCTGATGCATGTGGTACTATGCCAAATAAAAGTCTCAAAAATATCCAGTGGTGTTTTTCAAATTTAAGATGGTTATATTTCAGGACTGATAGATTGTCTCTGGGTACAGTTCAAGGACAGATTTTATCTAGCAGTAGTATTTTACCGTGACACTGCAAAAAGGAATCTCTCCTTATACAATCCCACAAAAGCGACCTTTCTTGATCATTCATTAACTTTGGCAAATATAAAATAGCATGTATTATATATGTTTAGGTGTTGGGGAAGCAAACAGAATCTATCCTTGTAGGCATTTATGCACAAATGAGGAACAATGACCCCATAAAAATAAGAAAAAAAATAGATATTTGAATGTCATAAGAAAAAATATAAAAATATATTATGGACAGTTGTAGTATGTGTTATGGTTTAGATGTGGTATACCCCAAAATCTCATGTGTTACACAATGACAAAATGTTTGAAGGAGAAATGATTTGGTTATAGGCCTTGACTTAAATCAGTGAATTAATACCTAATGCAATTAACTGAGTGGTAACTGGAGGCAGATGACAGGTAATTAGGGAATTGGCAGGCGTGGCTATGGGGTATATGTATGTACCTGGCAAGTAGAGCCTCTCTCTCTCTCTTTCTCTCTCTGCTTTCTGATCATGATGTCAGCTGCTTCCTTCTGCCACACTCTTCCACTGTGATGTTCAGCCTTACCTTGAGCCCTAAGGCATGGAGCCAGCCTATGAAGTCTTAAACCGTGAGCCCTTAAATAAACTTTTCCTCCTCTACATTTGTTCTGTAGGGTCCTTTTAGTCACAAGCCATACTGCCTTGATTCCTACTGGAAAGCTCATGGAAGTCTAGCATATGTTCAAGTAGAAGAAAGAAGCAGGGAGAATGCAGGAAGAAGAAAGATGTTTTACGAACGAGTAACAAAGTGAGGAAAGGTACTGAAGTTAAAAAGCATATATAGGGAAGATGAAAAATTAAAGAGAGAAATATAATGTAAAGTTTATGCTATAGACTTATTACTAGTATCATGTTGAACAAGATATTATGACTTGACTTCAGACACTTCTGCAAATCTGACAATGCATGCAAACCTATGAAAAGAAAGCCAACCTGTCGCCTGCCTGCCCGCCTTTCTTCCTTCCTTCCTTCCTGGCCCTTCATGGCATGCCACTTTATTTTGCATAGCCAGAGAGAAAAATCAAACACAACTTAATTTAACAAGTCTTTATTAGCAACTTCCAATGGATACCACTCCATTATGGTAATAGAGTACATGAGCAAAGGAATAGGATTATCATAGTGACAAAAGTGGCAGGCTAAAAGAGGACCCAGTGAAGAGGCATGCACTGATTTCACCGTCCTCTAGTCTGTAGCTTTAGTAGCTAACAATAGAAACCAGATACTCGTATCGCTATATTACTTTTATACTGTGTAACTGCATATACTATCCATGTGCATGTATGGTATTACAGTTTAGCAAACACACTCTATTCAATTTTATTCCAGCTCATATATTTAGTATCTTTCTAAAGCCTTGCTAAAAAATGAACTACATTCATATACCACATAATGATATTTCACATGAACTGCACATATAATGGTAGTTCCAAATATCAAGTTATTATCTTGATGTTGCAGCCCTTAGTTGGTCTATGTATACTCTGTGACATTCACAGATGACAAAATTGCACTTCTCAGAACATATTTCCTCATTAACTTATGTATAACTGTATTATTAAGGAAGATTTAATTTAATTTAATTAGGTTGGCCCATCGATTGTCTCAATGTAAGTACCCAGAAATTTATCCAGAAGTGGGATTCTTATAAACCTGTATATTTCAACCTTTGCTGTGTGCTTTTATCTGAGGTGCTTTCTAAAAGTGCAGTTTTCTTTTTTCTCCTGTGTAGATTCTTATTCAGCAAGTGTTAGCAGAGGAGTTCAGTGATTCTGGGGTCCAGTAATTATTCCAGAGCTGAACTGACCATAATATGAGAAAGACAACCATTGTGTAATCAATGATCTATCCAAAATAAAATGAAGTAAAGTGGTTTATCTACATTTTTACTAGTATAAAAAGTTAACATTAGTGAAGTCTATCTATTATGCTTCTTTAACTCTGATGAATTATTTCTAAAATGCCAAATTCATTTCATCTCTTGTTCTGGTAACTGTGAATAGAGAGTCATAGAGTATTGATTTATTCATGATTCAAGGGATGAGTAAGCCCATTTTAGAGGGGGAACGCCATTATGGTTGATTTGTAATGAACACCAGAATTAAATTTGGTAGATCCAGTGTCCTGGGCATGCTCACCTTCTCCAGAAGTGCTTAGTGATCATTTGGTTTCAGTCTATTTCTTGTTTTCTGAAAATTGGACACTGTTTCTTTTTTGGGAGGTGGGCATTATTTTTTTTCTTAATTTTTTTAATTAACAAAAAATATGTATATTTATCATATACAATATATTTTGAAATGTGATTATATGGCAGAATGGCTAAGTTGAGCTAATTAACCCCTGCATTACCACACATACCTATCATATTTTCCTTACTGAGAACACTTAAAATGTACTTCCATCAATTTTTAAGAATGCAATACATTATTATTCATTATTATTAACTATAGTCACCATTTTGTACAATAGGTTTCTTGAGCTTATACTTCCTAACTGGAATTTCTTTCTTCTTTGCCTAGAAACATATGTATGCACCCTTCATCCTGATTATTCAGATCCTTCCTGACAGAACCACAACACATGTATTCAGTGTTTCACACCATATTCAACTGCCTCCTTTCCTCACAGCAAGATCTTTCCTCTTTGTTCTCTAAAACACCATAGCCATCCCAGTTACTTCTCTGGTTTTGAAAATTCTCCAAATTTGAAGTTTTGTTTTTTTCCTTTTCCCTCTCCTTTCCCTAATTCTAATTCTACCTAAGGCCTTATAAAGTAGAAGTTAATGGTTTGTTTCTTCCAACTCAATGATGAATTATTTACAATTAAAGCACTATAAATATGTATGTTTTTACCCCAAGTGACAGCATAGTAAAGAGCAAACAACCTGTACATAATGGAAGACACAAAGTTTAAATAAATATTCTGTTTGGTAAAAACAGAGTAAAATATGTAATCCATTGCTGTTTGTCACCTAAACATAGTTTACATCAGGCTGTCATCCTAACTCAGTGAGGCGCTGGGGTTGATCTTCAGCAGAACATAAAAATAAATAAATAAAACAAAGTTATAAAAAATAAAATAACATAAAAGAATAATTTTAAAAGATAGTTTACATCAATACTGGAATGCAATGTAGTTAGTATTAAATGCTCAGTTTGTAAGTGATCTGCTATGATTTGGAAGTGTTTCCCAAGAAGCCAATAGTTAAAGGCCTGGGTCCAAGCCTAAGGTGCTATTTGGAGTTGAAGCCCAGTTGAAGAAAGTTAGGTGATAAGGCAAATAACCCTGAAAGTTAGGTGATAAGGCAAATAACCCTGAAATAACCAAGGCCCCTTCCTCTGTTTTTGTTTGCTTTCTGGCTGCCATGAGGGGGGCAGTTTGCTCTACAGCACACTCCCTGCTATGATGTACTGTGTTGCCACAGGCCCAAAGGCAACAGGGTGCAGCAAGCATGAACTGAAACCTGTGTAACTGTTAACCAAAATAACCTTTCTTCTATTTAAGTTGATTTTAAGTGTTTTGTCACAGTGATGGAAAACTGACTAGCACATAATTCTTTAATATGAAATAGATTTTTCAGCATTATTCCTATCATGAAATTATATATTATATATTACATATTCATATGTATCTGTAGATATGCACATTATGCATATACATTCATATGTTATAATGATCATTAGATGGAAACTGTGACTTACATAATGGCTGAAATATCATCCTTACTCTGCTAGATGTGAATATAGATTTCAGGAGGAAAATAAAAGAGAGAGCAGGGGGAGGGAGGGGGAGAAGAAATGAAGGAATGAAGATATGGAGGAAGTGAAAAAGAAAGAAAAGTACTTTGAAAAGTTAGTTTAGTTTAGCCCTAGGTCTATAAAATTAAATTAAATTATATCCACAGTGACATATAAGTTTATATTTGTCTATAAAATCTGTATTTTTTCCTCTCAAAGTACTTATTAAAAATAATAAAGATAAAAATGTTACCAATATATTCACTGAAGACATATAACATAAGGACAAACTGAAAATCCTTTATTCTCTGCCCATCTTCACCTCCCAAGTAACCAATGAGTGAAAATTTAGACTTTATTAAAAAAAAAATTATGACTTGCCTGTCAGACGATGATCTCCCTTTTCCCCAAGATTCAGTTTAGAACCTATGATTTATTGTGACAGTTTTACCTAGTTCTCTCTTTTAATTGTGTGTGCTCACACTTGGGTTTTTGGTATTTCTGAATTTATCACTAAAACCTCTATAATAGTCTTTCAAAATTAATGAATCAAATGCTTGTGAGCACATGGATTTCTGAAGCACATTTTAAAAAGACCAGGCTTTAAAAGTCAAGGATGATAAGAAAGAGGATCAACTAAGTGCTACAGCCAATAATCCAACTCACTCCTCTGTGCTTCTGAATTTAAAATTAGAAGTGTTTCACTACACCTGAATTACTTGAATTACTTTGGCTCAGATAAGTAATTCCAATAGATCAGCCCTAGAGATAATCTTCCAACTTTAAATTTAGACTCACTGAAATGTCTGCTCTCATCAAAATATCATTTTACAGGTTGAAGATGTTGTCCTATGAAGATCTAAGGAGCTCTAAGTTGAGAAATGAATTAGGTAAGTTACATTGAATGCATAATATATACTTGACTCACTTCTTAGTTTTATACATTTTTAACAAGTTGTATTGTTTAAATATAATACATGCGACTCAAACCTGTACCACTCTAAAAGGAGATAGTAGAAATAATAGTTATTGTAGCCTTATGCTAGTGAAGAAAACTAATTATCTTAGGTCAGAGGATATAAAAACAGAATAGTAAGCCGCTACTGAATCATTAAAACAGAGAGTGAGGTTACAAAAATCAAGAGATCAGAGAAATTAAACTCAAGCTCAGGTATGCCCATAGCTAACACAAATCCCTTCAATGCGATGAAATAAATGAAGAATAAGTTAAATAGCAAGCTCTTTCCATTGTATCCAAAATGCTTCTCATTTTCACCCTCCAATGACTTGTCAACTTTGCATAAGTAAAACTCATTATTAATGTAGAAATAGATTACATGACCATGGTTATCCTTAAGGATCATACAACATCAAAAATTATTAAAGAAGTTAGTTAACATTTCTAAACATCCTCACATATGCATTGACTAAAGTACAAAATGATATGAATATATGTGTGGAAGAGAAGAAAATCAAATGAAGAATGGTAAAATGGATACACCAGATTGTCTGCTATAAATTGTAAAATCTGATGTTGACTTACTTAGAAAATTAACACAAAATGATTCAGAAATATCCCCATTTTCAAAATGGTTAAAAATTAGAATATTATTCCATGATTTTATTTATCCAGGTTTAAAAATAAATAGTAGGATCTGGTACAGTGGGATGTTATAAAAAATTGATTGCTTATATGTAAACAAAGTGAAGTCTGGTGTTTTTGATGTCGACTCTTTTCCAGACCCTGGGACATCTACAGTTCTCAAGAAGCTCTGAACTCATTTTGTACCTTCATATCCACTCTTTACTGCTGCATTGTCAACTGTAGCCTCGATTTACCTTCATTAGATAGCACCTGTGTTCGTTCTACTTTTAATGATTATACTCTGCCCTCAAAATGGGATTCCTTTCTTTGTCCCATGTCTTCTCCACTGAGGACTTTTTTCTGAGCTCAGAAAAGTTGATTCAAGCTCATGTATCTTCCCATTTGAAAGTTTATTTTCATTGTAACATCAGGTATCTAATATCTAGGTATTATCTCAATCTATGAATTATTGAATGTATTTGGTCAATATAATAGATTACAAATAGTAAAAGAATATAATTAGATTTTTTTAAAGACATGTAAAGAGAGAGGTAAACTGGACCACAATAAAATAGAATGGATTCCAACATCTTACCTCAAAACTCTGAGTTATAAATTAGTTGTATCACTTGCTCAATTGTTAGTAAAATCCAAGCAATATTGAAATGGTGAGATGTTTTCAGAAGACTAGCATCTGTATAGACAGGGAGTGAGTTTCCATTTCAATAACTAATCATTCCATCTCACATCTACTGAAAATAACATCAATGTTCAGAAATTTATCCTTACATTTGTGGGATTCATAGGGTCAATGCCTACTAGTGACTGAGTTCAGAAATATTAAGACTTTAAAATAAGGAATGTGGTCACCAGGCATTTTGTTCTTGTTATGTGTTATCTTTACTTGGATCCAAGAAATGAAGCATATCAAGTATGACATAGAGATCTAGGATGCAGAACTCACTGCCACAGAGGTGAACCAAAACCACAGCCGTGACTTAAAAGCAACGAAAAAACAAACAAAAAAGCAAGAGTAGTGCTAATGAAGTGATATATTTCCACAATTAGATAAAACTTTAAGAATAGTCAAAAACTTTATTAGCTGGTGGATGTTTTACCTCATCTATATTATGAAATCAAAGTTATATCTTTAGAGATGAACTTTAGCAAGAAGTTTTCTGCAATTACATTGAATAGACTCTTGGTAAGAAATTCTAAGTAAATTAAAATGAAGTAAGAATTCTTAGAAGAATTATAAAGGGGTTGGGAAAAAACATTATTTTACACAAAAGTTTTAGAACATTGATGTAAGGGTAAAAGCCACATTTCTACACCCAAATTAAGATATTAAGGCTTTTTTCCCCCTACATATTTGCTACATAGAAACTTTTTCTCAATGAATGTGTACAGATCTTGCAAACAATATTTTTAAAATAGATAAAAACAGCTTGTTTATAATTATATATTATGCAAGAGTAATTGAAAATCCAATATCAAATGTAAGGCATTTTAAGCTAAGTGGAACTTTACATGAATCAAAAAGCTTTTTAAATTTTATTGTTTTGCTAAATCTTTTCATTGTTTTTATTTCTATGCAATATATAATGTCATTCACTAACATCTAATCTTTGATTTAAAAAAATACTCCATGAAAACAGATGCCCCTGATGATCTTTGTTGACATAGTATTTACTTATGACAAAACAGCTAGATTCTTTTGAAACTTCATAATAGCAGTAATCTCCTCTATGTTGGTGACTATTAAACTTGTGAATATGTGTGCCATAAATATTACTAACTAGGTAGGACAGCATCTTCAAACTCGTAATGTTTAAATCAATAGTAGTAATATAAATGTTTTTATGATCGAAAATCTAATTCAAACTGTAGCACCTGTATAATTTGTAATGAAATATAAGTGTATAGTTCACCCTAGAAGTACAATATAGTAAACATTTTTAAAATATGCCTAGTCTTCAAGCTAAAATTATGATTATCATTTTTTATAATTAGACAGGAAGGGTGACAGGGTATTAGCCTTTGCTTTCTTCACTTATCATTAATTAGCATCATGCTTTTCATAATTTGAATGGACCCAAGAAGGGTACAGTAAAATATCTTTGATTTCATTTCAAGGTGAAAATAAAACCATCTCATTAAGACAATCATGTTATATGACTAGAGAACAATTGGGCCTACATAACTTTTGGGGGAGCAAACACCATCCATATAGACACAAAGCAAGTACCCTACTCCTGTAATGAATTTTCTGTTAAACATTTTAAAATAAAGCTATTTCATCACAAACAAAAAAGATATTTCTTCAAGTGATTCATTAACTCTAAGTATCAAAAGTTTTTAGAATAAAGATTCACAGAAATAAGGTTGATATGATTATATGAGTATAAGGATGTTACGATCTACCAGAAATGGAAGTGAATAATTTTCTTTGAATCAAATGTTTTGTAGAAGTATATTCTTATATCTCCAAGTATGAGGGAGATTTTTCTGGTATGTCTAATTGATTTCTAATTTAATTCCATTATGCTCTGAGAGCAAACATTGTATTATTTATATTCATTTTAATTTATAAAATTGTATGTTATGGCCTAGAATGTGGTCGATCTTGATAAATGTTCCATGTGAGTTTGGAATATTTATTCTGCTGTTGTTGAATGTAGTAATATATTGGTGTTTATTTTGTCCAGTTGATTATTCATGTAATTGAATTTAGTTATGTCATTCCTGACTTTCTGCACAAACTTTGTCCATTTCTGACAGGTATTAAGGTCTGTGACTTCAAGATGGGCTCATATATTTCTTTCAGGTCTACTAGATTTTTGCCTTCTGTATTCTGATGCTGTGCTATATGGCATAAACCTACTCAGAATTGTCAAGTCTTCTTGGAGAAGTGGAGCCTTTATCATTCTGTAATATGAACAAAGTTCTAGAAAAAAAATATTTTACATTACAAATCACTTCTGCCCAAAAAGTTTCACAAATATTTCAGGGAAGTACTTTTTAAAAAATTCTGCCTTGTAGACAAAACGTCTTTAAGGAAACAACCTGATTTTCTTTTTAAGTGATATTAATGCTAAGACAAGCCTTCTAAGAGGTTACCTAGTTACTCACCTAAAAATTTATAAAAATGGATGACTTTCAACCTGAGAAGATCTTTCTAAAATTTTCCTATTGATGAGGAGAAGATGAATTTAATTTACTCTCAGACTTTTAATTTCCACCCTATCAATACAAATGCCTTCTAAATTTGTACATTTAGTTCAGAGCTACCTCCTACTTTCATTCAAATTATCTTACATTTCAAGCTACTTACTTTCTCTTTACCATGGCCCCTACCAACTAATACAGCTATATTCATCATTAACTCCCTACTCATCAGACTTTATAGTCCCATCTCCCTACTTCTGTTAACGCATTTCCATTTTCTGTCACTCATGTGTAAAAACTCAGTCATGTTTCTTTTACTTTCATCTCCTAGTAAAAAATCCATTGTTCTCTAATAAAAAATCCGTTTTAACAATTTAGTTCTTATAGAGTTTATTTACCACTTTTTTTCCTTTTTATACTTTCATTTCCAAAATAATTATCATAGCATTATTAAACTATTAGAGCAGTTTCCCAATACTTCTAAATTCTGTTTTCCTGATCCCTACCTGACTCCCATCAATTCACTTTAGATAACAGTCATGCCTCATATCCACAATGGTTGATGGATAAATCCACACACGTGCAAGTCTCTTATATAAAATGACATAACATTTGCATAAAACGTAGGTACATCTTCTCATATACTTTAGTTTATCTCCAGATTACTTATTTTCATGCAATTTAAATATTATGTAAGTTATAGTGTACTGTTTAAGGAATAATGGCAAGAAAAAGTCTCTACATATTAAATATTCAATGCTTTTAATATATTTTTAAATCTGTGGCTGGTTAAATACATGGAATAACCCACATATTCCAACTGTACTACCAGATAAACAATCACAACATCCTATTATCAGCAAATTGGTACTATTGCCATTTTGTCATTTTTTTATATTTCTAAGTCAAGATATTTCTCAAAATTTGTGTATGTTTATAACAGAACAAGTTGAAGAAGAAGAAGAAGAAGAAGAAGATGATGATGATGATGATGATGATGATTTTGGTTCTGGGGATTGAAACTGGGGCATCTTCCATGCTAAGGCAGCATTCTCCCATTGAACTACACCCCCATACCCTAGACTGCTATTATTTCCTACATATGTAAGTTTTAAGCCTATGGGGTACCAAAACATGGCCTATTTTGTAGAATAAATAAAATGCAGTATTAAACTCATTGATGCTATCTATAATACACTTTTGATATTAAAAGAAATAGAAACTTAATCTGAATATATAATATGTGGGAATCTTATATAAGAATTAAACATCCTCAGTAGTGCATTTCCATTTCCCTACCCTTAAAACTACAGTAAGTCTGATATTTTTAAATTTCTGTATTGGGTTTTATAGTTATACATAGTAGTGGATTTATTGTTACATAATGAGACATGCACACAGTAATTCTTTTTTTTAAAAAAAAAAAAGCCTTGCTATAAATTACAGGATTTTTTATCCTTGTTTTAGCTGAAAATTATAGGGATCATTTAATTTAGTATTAGGATGAAGTGGCTAAGGAAGAACATCAGCATCTTGAGAATGATATATTTTTTTTTTACCTACTACTAGAGTTACATACTACCATTATTCCTCCTACTACTGGAATTACCAAATTAGACCTGCAGACAATGACTGGTTTATCAAAGGAGTGGAGTAGAAATTAGTTTTAAGGAGCCAGATCATCAAAATATTGTGTGTGTCATGCAAATTTACTTGGGGATCCCTATGAGAATATGGGTTAAAATCAATTAAATAAAATGTTCCCAGTTCACACAAATTCAGAGGAACAAAGTTATGGTAATTTTGGCAAACTAATGTATACTAAATTGTATGCCAAGTTTGTAACACTGTAACCTAATGGTTACTACTCTAAAGTAGATTATAACTTTTAAAGTGGGTTTTTAGAAGTGATTTATTAAGGAAAATAATGGCAGCTAAAGTTCAAACAAACTAAATATTTCAAAAAACCACAAAATTTCAGAGTCTACAAATAAAAAATGGCAATCCTTAAAAATGGGTTAAACAGGATACATGTTAAATATGAATTTTATACTTGGGACATACTTTACACTAAGTGTCCTGAATGATTTCTGGCAGCCCTATATGAAGGGCTTTCTTATTAAGAAACAGAAGGTATATGACTTTTTCTAAAGTTGTAAGTAGTGTCAAAAATAGTAACACATATATCATATAATGAATTACCCTGCATTTAAAAATTTTTAATCACATATTTTACCAAAGAACCCAAATGTCAGAGAAATTTCAATACTTCTAAATCAGTGGAAGAATCCATTGCTTTAAGTCACATAGCTCAAATTACAAAATTTTTCAAAGTCACATTTCTTAAAAATAAAGACTTTGTATTTCATATGTAGAGGGGTTTATGTTAACATGAAATAATATTTTAAATTACTTAAAATCATACCGGAATGTAACTGACAGCCTAGTCTGAAACACCATATTTAACCTGAAGCCTCTCCTTTGCCCTGGCACATGGGTAAAGGCAATCACACCCAGTTATTGAGTTGTTGATATAATGGAGCTAGCAAAAGTCTGGAATTCTGCCTAGAGGAGTCCCATTATTTACTCAATTTCTCAACCATCAGGGGAATTTTTTTTTCTTGTTCCCTTTTCTGCGCTCTAAACACTCTTAGTCTTATTCACACTCCTAAATATTTACCATATCATTTTAACTCCTCTATTTTCCTAGCAACTCATCATTTCTTGCCTGGATACCTACAAAAACATCTTAATGGTTATTCTGTTTCCAGTCTCTTTCTGCTCCAATCTAACCTTCTGACAGCAACCAGAGATATTTTTCTAAACAGAAGTTGTATCACTTCCCTACTTAAAACACTTAGATGATTCTCTTATGTTTTCAAGTCCATATGCCTTGGCTATATGCAAGTACAATCAAGGTCAGAGCATAGTTTTTGAACCATTTGTTCATACATCCCTTTAGATTATATTTACTAGTTCTCACCATGCATCCCTTGCAAGATCCTTTCCTTGACTCCATCAGAATGACTAAAATTTGTGTCTCATCCGTCTCTGTGGAATCTCATACATAACTTTTCTTAGAAGTGCTTCTCAATTAATGTACATTAGAATTATCACCAAATTGCCAGTCACTAAAATTCAATCTAAAGATCTGCAAAACAGTTTTAACTTAATACATTGCCTAGAAATTTATAGTCACTCAATAAATATTTGTGGGATGCATATTTGAAGGAACAACCTGTGTTCTAATTTCACATCCAACAGTAACTGATTATACATGATTGTACATAATATAACCTTATGCTTTACATGGTTGTTTCTGAGACATATGATGAGAAATGAAGCCAGGGGAGGTCAAGAAAATTTTTTTTTCATTCTGGTATTCTCGCCTACATTAAGGTTTCTATTGCTATTTTTCTAACCTATTGGATTTTTCAGAAATAGAAATTTAATCAAGCAATATGTTTATTGTATATTTGTTACCTCTGTGGCAGTTCCAAAAGTACAAACAGGAAGATATGAATGACATATGACTTCTCGGGTAGGATAATGACTAGGGACAAGGATCATTTATCATGCTTTAACTAGGTCTTAGATTTATGATAAAAATGCATCAAGACTCAATTCTTCTGATTTCATTACAATACAGTCCTGTCCTCAGGTGGCAGGCAATTCAGTTCAGTCTTCCTGCTGGCAATTTAATAATATTAAAGGACAACAAAATGAGTCATGAGTAATGAAAATAGAATTAAAAATAAATGAGAAAAGATAACCTCTTCCACAAATGGTGCTGGAAAAAACTGGAAATCCACATGTAATACAAGAAAGTTATTCCCTGTCTCTCATTTTGCACACACACAAAAAAATCAACTCAAAGTAGATCAAGGACCTAGGAATTAGACCAGAAACTCTATACCTACTAGAAGAAACAGTTGTTCCAGCACTTCAACACATTGGAACAGGAACTGACTTCCTGAATAAGACTCCTAAAGCATAAGAAATAAAATTTTAAAAAATCAATAAATGGCATGGCATTAAGCTAAAAAGCTTCTTCACATCAAAAGAAACAATCAAGAGCATGAAGAGGGAGTCTACACAATGGAAGCAAATCTTTTCCACCTGCACCTCAGATAGGGCATTCATTTCCAGGATATACAAAGAACTGATAAAGCTTAACAATAGCAGGCCAAAGAAACCCAAACATTAAATGGGCAAAGAAACTGAACAGACCCTTCTCAAAAGAAGAAATACATACTATTTTCATGTATAAATAAAAAGAACAAGTTAAAAAACAGAAGAAATACAAACGATTAACAAATACATAAAAATTGTTCAACATCTTTAGCAATTAGAAAAATGCAAATTAAAACCACACTGAAATTCCATCTCACTCCAATCATAATGGCAATTATCAAGAATACAAGTAGCAATAAACGTTGGCGAAGATGTGGGGAAAAATATTTACTTATACATTGATGGTGGGACTGCAAAATTGGTGCAATCCCTCTGGAAAACAGTATGGAGATTCCTCAAGAAAATAGGATGGAACCAACATTTGACCAGTTATCCCACTCCTCAGTATATACCCAAAAGGTTTAAAATAAGCATACTTCATTTACACTACCACATCAATGTTTATAGAGGTACAATTAACAATAGCTAAGCTATAGAACAAACCTAGATGCTCATCAACAGATGAATGGATTAAAAAGTTGGTATATATACACAATGGAATATTACTCAGCCATAAAGAAGAAATGACTTCATGACTTATGTTAGTAAATGGGTAGATATGGAGTATATAAGGCTAAGTGAAATGAGACAATCACAAAAAATTAAAGGTTGAATGTTTTTGCTGATATGTGGAAGCTAAGCCACAATAAAGAGGGGAGGGAAAGAAAGAAGTTCAGTAGATTAGACAAAAGGGAATGAAAGGAAGGGACGGGAATAGGAATAGGAAAGATGGTAGAATAAATATAACATAATTTTCCTATGTACATATAGGAAATTAGCAAAGTGAAACCCCAACATTGTGCCTACCAAGAAGAATGGGGTCCTAGTTACAGAAGGATATGTCTTATGATTATATCATTTTATTAAAATGGATTCTACTGTCATGTATAACTAAGTAGAACCAATAAAAATTTTTTCAAAAGAATGTTTGAAAGAAAAATAGAGTCATTTTTTGTTATTGTTTTAAGTGAACAAAATCATTTGTACACATTGGTTTGACCAATCAAAAAATGTTTATTACACATTTATGTTTATCAAGTATTTTCTATCCATCTAGGACCCTGACTTGACTAGTTTGTCATAGAAAAAATGTAGCCACAAAACATACTATATTATTATGGCTCATATGACATCTTGCACTTAATTTTCCAGCAGTATAAAGCAGAAAACAGAACATATCACTCTCTCATTCAAATTTTCCACATTTATTGGGACATCAAAATAACTGTGTCATTTTATATTCCCACGAACAATGATGGAGAATTCCTCTTGCTTATTAGCATTCCAGACTTTGGTTATTTTATTAGTGGTGTAGTGTTACCTCATTGTTTTAATTTACATTTCCCTGATGACCCATAATGTGAAGTATATTTTCATATATTTACTTGTCATCTGTAATCTTCTTTGGTGAAGTGTCTATTAAGGTTTTTCACCTATGTTTTAATCAGGTTTTTATTCTCCTATTGCAGAATTTTAAGAACTCTTTGTATACTTTGAATAAGAGTTCTTCATCAATTATGCCTTTGGCAAATAATTCCCCTATAATGGGATCTTTACTTTTTAATCACTTGGTATTGACTTTTAAAGAGAAGTAGTTTTTAATTTTATTTATTTAATTTTTTTAAAAATTTAGTTTTTGATGGACCTTTATTTTAACATTTACTTATATGTGGTGCTGAGAATTGAACCCAGTTCCTCACACACATGAGGCAAGCGCTCTACCACTGAGCCACAACCCCAGCCCAGGAGTTTTTAATTTTAATGAAGCTTAGTCCTTCAATTGTTTTGTAAATTGTTTTTTGATGTTATAGCTAAAACATCATCACCATTCCAATGAACATCTAGGATTTCTTTTATGATATCTTTTAATACTTTTATGGTTTTATATTTTACATGATCCATTTTGAGTTCATTTTTGTGAAGGCTATAGGTCTCTCTGTGTATATATATATATATATATATATATATATATATATTTTTTTTTTTTTTTTTTTTTTTTCTGGTATGTGAATTTCCAATTGTTCCAGCAGTATTTCTTGAAAGTCTATATTTGATCCAGTGGATTGTCTCTGTTCCTTTTTCACCCACCAGTTGACTATTTTTATGTGTATTTATTTCTGAACTCTATTCTGTTCCGTTGATCTTTTTGCCTATTATCTTGTGAATACCATACTGTCTCAATCACTGTAGCTTCATATTAATTCTTTAAATTTAGTAACGTCTGTCCTCTAACTCTGTCCTTCTATTTCAATATTGTGTTAGTTAAACTGGATTTTTCATTTCTTTATGTAAATTATTGAATGAGGAATTAATATCCACAAAATAACTTGCTGGAATTTTTATTGAGATTACATTGAATCAATAGGTCAATTTGGGGAGAAATGATATCTTGACAATATTGAGTCTTACATTCATGGATATGGAAAATCTTTCTATTTCTTTAGTTTTTCTTTGGGTCACTAATCAAAGTTTTATAGTTCTTTGCATAGATCTTATACCTACTTTGTTAGACTCTTATTGGGGGATTCTAATGAATATGGTATTGTGGGTTTTTTTTTAAAATTTCAAATTCCAAACTGTGCATTGCTGGAATATAGGAAAGCAATTTATTTTTGTATATTTACTTTTCATTCTGCAAATTGCCAAATTTGCTTATTTGTTTTAAGAGGTTTTGGGCAGTTCTTTCAGATTTCTACAAAGATGAACACATTATCTACAACCCAGGTTTTATTTCTTTCTTCTAAATATGAACACTTTCATTTCATTTTCTATCTTATTGCATCAAGTAGGACTTTCATTATGATAGTGCAAAAGAATTGTGTGAGGGGACATCCTTGTTTTGTCCCTATTTGAAAGGGCTTCAAATTTCACTATATAATACAATGTTACCTTTAGAACTCTTGTAGAAATGCTTTATCAAGTTGAAATTCACCTCTATTCATAGTTGAGAGATATTATTATGAATAAGTGTTGGCCTTGTCAATCCTTTTTTTTACCTATTGATACAATAACATCATTTTTATATTTATACTTTTAGCATGTTGATGTTATGGATTACATTATTTGTTGCATGTTGAACTATCTTTCATGTCTGGATAAATTTGTGTTTTTTTTTTCCTTTTTAGTATAAAAAATATTTTTTTCCATGATTTCTAATGCATTCATGACATTTGACTGGAGTCTTAAAGAATATCAAAAATTGGCAAATGCACAAAGAAGAAATTTCAGATCCTTTTGGGTCTTTATTGGGTCTTAATTTCCTTTGAGAATCTAGTAAAAGATCATGAACTCTGAGATGATATACAGTTTGCATAAATCAACACATTTTTGCATGTACTTTGCTCTTTGCACCAGGGAAGTAAATATGCTTACTGACCTATTCTAACAGAACCGGCAGGACTGTAATGGAAGTAGGTATCTGTACAGTTAAATTTTCTAAATTAAATGGAATAAGAACAATTATTACTGACACTGAATTTATGGGACTAAGAAAAATGAAAGTGTAAATTGACTTTGGGTTAAGTTAATTAATAACAATTAGTGAAAGACTATAATAGAGTAGTTGCTTTTTAAAAGATTTTTTAAAAAACAAAATTACATGTACTTTGTTAATTTAGAAAAGTAATTAATTTTGTGAGCTGTATATTAACCAAAGTAACTCTTATGCCACTTTTTAAAACACTACATGCACAAGGCCCTGGGTTCAATCCCTAGCACCACCCCTCCCCCCAAAAAAAAAGACTAAAATAAAGAAATAACTTCCACTGCAATCCCAATTATAAGAGTCATATTGCCATAGCAATGCTCACTATATCCTAAGTATTTTCACATTTTTTATAACATGATATTATTCCCTAAGTATTTAGTGAATATTAATGCTGGTTAATCGTTCTGGAAAATCACTGAAATTGTCTACCTGTGGGCTTTTTTTTTTTTTGTGGGAAACCAGCTCACATTTAATTGTGACATTTTAAAATTGTACAAGTATTTTGACCACTACCCTCCCAGCCCATATTTAGTCTCTTAAAATGACAGAAAAACATCACTGATCACAGATTTAATGGGTTTAATAAGTTTACCCCTTTAGTTCCTATTTGCAGCACCCAATATTCCTTTGAAATACCAGTAAGACCCGGCAGTGACCAACAGTAAATTTCCACCTTCCAGATTTGAAAAGTTCAGTTCAGTTTCTCTGAGCATTTCTGTGTTACAGTGGCACTTGTCCAGAACTGGTACCTCCCCATAGCTGGGGAGCTTTAAATGTACCAGTGAAAAAAGTTTTTTCCCCTTCAAGGGGAAGGAAAAAAAAAAAAGATTACTCCTCAAAACCCAGCCAATCTGGCTGTGAGGTCTTTCATTCTGTCCCATCTCTTCAGGCTCTTTTTTTTTTTTTTTTTTTTTTTTTTTTTGCTTTGCTTCTTTTTCTTTTACTTTTTTGCAGTAGAGCAAGAGAGACCAAAACCTAACCTGAGATACAAGAAACAAGACAGTGATGGCTATAAAGGGAGTAAACAAGGAGCAACTGAGATACTCCTTTACCTCCTACATCCAATGTATGTGCTTCACAGAAAATCAACAAAAATAACAAACCCACAAAATACAACAACTAGAATTACAAAACTCATTCATCCAAGGTTGCTAGAAGGCAGGAAGGAGAGGTGGGAGGGTAAATGGCACAGGGAGAAAAACAAAGTATTTAAATCAGTCCAGGCACAGGGGCTGGCAAATGCTAGAAAATAGCTGCAGAAAAACCTGTGGTCCTTTCAGACTCACCATGGTATTAAAAATCCACATACTGGTGTCAGAAAGATCTTGCCTCCCATGTACCAGAGACAAAAATTCCTCAAAGAGAAGGGAATACACAGAGGGCCCTTGGCAGAGTGGGTCCTGCCTTCCCTAGCCAGGAGAGGATAGAGAAAAGAGCTGCCACAACTTCTTTGCAATCCACCCATCCCCTTTAAATGACAGGCAACTCAATGGCCCACAGCAGCCTTCAGTTTGGCAGGAGATGGATGCGGTGAAGGGAACTTCTCTGCAGACGTTGAGCTACTCAGGGCAGACTGCAGATAGACTGTCTTGTGGAAGAGTCTGTTGCTTAAAAACACCACTAAGGAGAACAGGCGCAACTGGAAAAGGTATGCTTTTCCAGGGGTCTTTGCTTCATTAGCACTGATAATGAATAAAGGAAAGAGAATAGAGAAGAGGCAGCCACTGATAATGTATGAGGACTGCATTGCTGTGAGGAAAGCCAAGGGCAAACCAAATCCAAAGTAGTAAGGCCAATTCCTTTCTATGTTTGACAATCGCTGGTGCACTTCAATTCCTTTATTGAACCAAGGATATTCAAAGCAGTACAGTGAGTAGAAAAGGGACATATGCAGCAAACTGACCAGCTGACCAACAAGATGAATGGGAAAGAGACTCACAAACATTCCCTGGATAAGGAAAAGAGCCTGTAGCAGGGGGGAAGGAAGATGGCGGCGAGGGGAGTGCATTACCCCCGTGTGCTGCTTCACTGTGTGGGAGTATGACAAGTCAGGACGGCTAAAGGATATCTTGTTAGGAATTTCCAGCAATAGTGGGGTGCGCCGGAACCTGGAGGAAGGATTTCCATCGCACGAGGATCGGCTACGGGGACTCAAACGCGAGAGGTTTGTCACACGGAGGGTAAAACTGCTTATTCAGCAAATCGCCCCGCGGCTAGAGTCTGCAACGCGCGCTGGGATAGAGACGCAGGGTTACAGTGCTGCAGTTTCTGCCAGCCGCGCAAGCACCGCACTCAGGGCTGAATTCTGGGTTCGAGACGGGGGAAGGAAGCGGTCCATCTCGGTTCTCCACACTGGTCAGACCACAGAGGAGGCCAGCAGCCACCATGTTGGTAAACTGACGTCACCATACCTGTTTTTGACTGACCGCAGCTCATTCAGCCATAGAACAGGTAATTTCAGGCTGCAATTCGCCTGCGGCTTGCAGACAGATTGCTAGGGTTCAGCGCCTGGGTGCTTCTTAAAATCTGATCTTATCGGAGTGAACACCGAGCGCGGGGCGGCCGAGTTCCGGCTCCCGGAACCGTCCCGGAACCGCCCTGGCTCAGGGCTGCGGAGCCTGCGGAGGCTGCTTCTTGGACCCTGCTACTATCAGAGCAAACACCACGCACTAAGAAGCCGAATTCTGGCTCCCAGAACTGAGCCCGCGGGGACTGCTTCTTGGAGCTTACACTTATAGGAGCTTACACCGAGCACGGAGCGGCCGAGTTCCGGCTCCCGGAACTTCCCTGGACCGGGGCTAGGAGCCCGCGGAAACTGCGTCTCGGTCCGGGTCCTGCTGAGGGCCGGTCAGGACTCACCCGTTGCTTGGGTTGCCCGGCAAGGGGAACGAAATGCTGCCATTCGCATAGGATACCAACATGGCAGAGATCTGATGTCGGCAGAAAGCGGTGGAGGAGAGATCTTCATCAATACCAGCGGTGACATAAGCAGTTGGTCTCCTGGTAAGGGGGGTGAGGCTCAGTCACCCGAGTCTCCTCAATTTGTCCTCGAGCCAGAGGGAAGGAGCCGGGCCGCCGCCAGCCCCCGGAGCAGGCCCAGCGGCTCGCCAGCGTGGTGACCGCGTGACCCCAATTGGAGAGGGGGCGGAGCGGAGCCGCCACCCACACCCGCCAGGTGGGCAGACCCACGACCCAGTAGTACATGGGCGTGGTAGGAGGGGCAGGGCAGAGCCGCCCTTCGCGCTTGCAAGGTAAACAGACCTGTGACAGCCTGGCGGGTCAGGCCCAGTGGCCTGTCAGTGTGGTACACACGTCACCCCAACTCGAGTAGGGGCAGAGCAGATCCTTCTCCCACGCCCGGATCAGGCCCTGCCAGTGTGGTGGTCACGTGACCCCAATTGGAGTGGGGGCGGAGCGGAACCGCCACCCGTGCCCGCAGGGTGAGCAGACCAGTGATCAACCTGCAGATCAGGCCCAGGGGTCCGCAGACGTGGTAGGAGGGGCAGGGCAGATCCGCCGCCCGCACCTTCAAGGTAGGCAGACCTACAACAGACCGGCGGATCAGGCCCGGTGGCCTGCCGGCGTGGTACACTCGTCACCCCAATTGGAGTAGGGGCAGAACAGAGCCGCCACCAGCTCCCAGAACAGGCCCAGTGACCTGCTGGCGTGGTAGCCACGACACCCCAATTGGAATAAGGAGAGAGCAGAGCCGCCGCCCGCACCTGCAGGAAAGATACGCAAGCAGTATGAAAAGACAAGGAAAGAAAGGACCACAAGCAATGCAGGTCAACGCAACTTTAGAAGAGGTAACAGCTGCAGCAGATGGAATGTCAGATAAAGAATTCAGGATATACATGCTTCAGATGATCTGGAGTATCAAGGAAGACATTAAACAGCAAAATCAGACAATGAAAGATCACTTTGACAACGAATTACGCAAACAAATCCAGGAAGCAAAGGATCAACTATACAGGGAGATAGAGGTTATAAAAAACAAGCAATCAGAAATCCTAGAAATGCAGGAAGCAATAAACCAACTTAAAAACTCAATGGAGAATACTACCAGCAGAGTAGAACACTTAGAAGATAGAACATCAGACAATGAAGACAAAGTATTTCAACTGGAAAAGAACATAGACAGCTCAGCAAGACTGTTAAGAAACCATGAGCAGAACATCCAAGAACTATGGGATAACATTAAGAGACCAAACTTAAGAGTCATTGGGATACAGGAAGGTACAGAGCTCCAAACCAAAGGAATGAGCAGTCTATTCAATGAAATAATACAAGAAAACTTCCCAGACTTGAAGAATGAGACAGAATCCCAAATCCTAGAAGCCTACACGACACCGAATGTGCAAAATCATAAGAGATCCACACCTAGACACATTATAATGAAGATGCCCAACATACAGAATAAGGAGAGAATTTTAAAAGCTACAAGAGAAAGGAAGCAGATTACATTTAGGGGTAAGCCAATCAGGATAACAGCTGATCTTTCAACACAGACTCTGAAAGCTAGAAGATCCTGGAATAACATATTTCAAACACTGAAAGAAAATGGGTTCCAACCAAGAATTGTGTATCCAGCGAAATTAAGCTTCAGGATGGAGAATGAAATTAAAACCTTCCACGATAAACAAAAGTTTAAAGAATTCGCAGCTAGAAAACCATCTCTTCAAAACATCCTCGCCAAAGCATTACAGGAAGAGGAAATGGAAAATAACAATGAAAACCAACAGTGGGAGGTAGGACAGTAAAGGGGGGGTGGGGAAATAATCAAAGAGGAAAACAAACAATGTTTAGTAACAGAAATAAACAAATATGGCTGGAAGAACAACCCATATCTCAATAATAACCCTAAATGTTAATGGCTTAAACTCACCAATTAAGAGACACAGGCTAGTAGAATGGATCACAAAACAAGACCCAACAATATGCTGCCTACAGGAGACGCATTTGATAGGAAAAGACATACATAGGCTGAAGGTGAAAGGTTGGGAAAAATCATATCACTCATATGGACTTCGGAAACAAGCAGGCGTGTCCATACTCATATCAAATAAAATAGATTTCAAGCCAAAGTTAATCAAAAGAGATAAAGAGGGACACTACATACTGCTTAAGGGAACCATACACCAATAAGACATAACAATCATAAATATTTATGCCCCAAACAATGGTGCAGCTATGTTCGTCAAACAAACTCTTCTCAAGTTCAAGAGTCTAATAGACCACCACACCATAATCATGGGAGACTTCAACACACCTCTCTCGCCACTGGACAGATCTTCCAAACAAAAGTTGAATAAGGAAACTATAGAACTCAATAACACAATTAATAACCTAGACCTAATTGACATATATAGAGTATACCACCCAACATCAAGCAGTTACACTTTTTTCTCAGCAGCACATGGATCCTTCTCAAAAATAGATCATATATTATGTCACAGGGCAACTCTTAGACAATATAAAGGAGTAGAGATAATACCATGCATCTTATCTGATCATAATGGAATGAAACTGAAAATCAACGATAAAAGAAGGAAGGAAAAAGCATACATCAATTGGAGAATGAACAATAGGTTACTGAATGATCAATGGGTTATAGAAGACATCAAGGAGGAAATTAAAAAATTCTTAGAGATAAATGAAAACACAGACACAACATATCGGAATCTATGGGACACATTGAAAGCAGTTCTAAGAGGAAAATTCATTGCTTGGAGTTCATTCCTTAAAAAAAGAAAAAACCAACAAATAAATGATCTCATACTTCATCTCAAAATCCTTGAAAAAGAAGAGCAAAACAACAGCAAAAGAAGTAGAAGGCAAGAAATAATTAAAATCAGAGCTGAAATTAATGAAATCGAAACAAAAGAAACAATTGAAAAAATTGACAAAACTAAAAGTTGGTTCTTTGAAAAAATAAACAAAATCGACAGACCCTTAGCGATGCTAGCGAAGAGAAGAAGAGAGAGAACTCAAATTACTAGCATACGGGATGAAAAAGGCAATATCACAACAGACACTTCAGAAATACAGAAGATAATCAAAAACTATTTTGAATCCTTATACTCCAATAAATTAGAAGATAGTGAAGGCATAGATAAATTTCTTAAGTCATATGATCTGCCCAGATTGAGTCAGGAGGATATAGAAAACCTAAACAGACCAATATCAATTGAGGAGATAGAAGAAACCATCAAAAGACTACCAACTAAGAAAAGCCCAGGTCCGGATGGGTATACAGCAGAATTTTACAAAACCTTTAAAGAAGAACTAATACCAATACTTTTCAAGCTACTTCAGGAAATAGAAAAGGAGGGAGAACTTCCAAATTCATTCTATGAGGCCAACATCACCCTGATACCTAAACCAGACAAAGACACTTCAAAGAAAGAAAACTACAGACCAATATCTCTAATGAACCTAGATGCAAAAATCCTCAATAAAATTCTGGCGAATCGGATACAAAAACATATCAAAAAAATTGTGCACCATGATCAAGTAGGATTCATCCCTGGGATGCAAGGCTGGTTCAATATACGGAAATCAATAAATGTTATTCACCACATCAATAGACTTAAAAATAAGAACCATATGATCATCTCGATAGATGCGGAAAAAGCATTCGACAAAGTACAGCATCCCTTTATGTTCAAAACTCTAGAAAAACTAGGGATAACAGGAACATACCTCAATATTGTAAAAGCAATCTATGCTAAGCCTCAGGCTAGCATCATTCTGAATGGAGAAAAATTGAAGGCATTCCCTCTAAAATCTGGAACAAGACAGGGATGCCCTCTCTCACCACTTCTGTTCAACATAGTTCTCGAAACACTGGCCAGAGCAATTAGACAGACGAAAGAAATTAAAGGCATAAAAATAGGAAAAGAAGAACTTAAATTATCACTATTTGCAGATGATATGATTCTATATCTAGCAGACCCAAAAGGCTCTACAAAGAAACTATTAGAGCTAATAAATGAATTCAGCAAAGTGGCAGGATTTAAAATCAACACGCATAAATCAAAGGCATTCCTGTATATCAGCGACAAATCCTCTGAAATGGAAATGAGGACAACCACTCCATTCAAAATATCTTCAAAAAAAATAAAATACTTGGGAATCAACCTAACAAAAGAGGTGAAAGACTTATACAATGAAAACTACAGAACCCTAAAGAGAGAAATAGAAGAAGATCTTAGAAGATGGAAAAATATACCCTGTTCATGGATAGGCAGAACTAACATCATCAAAATGGCGATATTACCAAAAGTTCTCTATAGGTTTAATGCAATGCCAATCAAAATCCCAATGGCATTTCTTGTAGAAATAGAGAAAGCAATCATGAAATTCATATGGAAAAATAAAAGACCCAGAATAGCAAAAACAATGCTAAGCAAGAAGTGTGAATCAGGTGGTATAGTGATACCAGACTTCAAACTATACTACAGAGCAATAGTAACAAAAACAGCATGGTACTGGTACCAAAACAGGCGGGTGGACCAATGGTACAGAATAGAGGACACAGAAACCAGTCCACAAAACTACAACTATCTTATATTTGATAAAGGGGCTAAAAGCATGCAATGGAGGAAGGATAGCATCTTCAACAAATGGTGCTGGGAAAACTGGAAATCCATATGCAACAAAATGAAACTGAATCCCTTTCTCTCACCATGCACAAAAGTTAATTCAAAATGGATCAAGGAGCTTGATATCAAATCAGAGACGCGCCGTCTGATAGAAGAAAAAGTTGGCTACGATCTACATACTGTGGGGTCGGGCTCCAAATTCCTCAATAGGACACCCATAGCACAAAAGTTAATAACTAGAATCAACAAATGGGACTTACTCAAACTAAAAAGTTTTTTCTCAGCAAAAGAAACAATAAGAGAGGTAAATAGGGAGCCTACATCCTGGGAACAAATCTTTACTCCTCACACTTCAGATAGAGCCCTAATATCCAGAGTATACAAAGAACTCAAAAAATTAGACAATAAGAGAACAAACAACCCAATCAACAAATGGGCCAAGGACCTGAACAGACACTTCTCAGAGGAGGACATACAGTCAATCAACAAGTACATGAAAAAATGCTCAACATCTCTAGCTGTCAGAGAAATGCAAATCAAAACCACCCTAAGATACCATCTCACTCCAGTAAGATTGGCAGCCATTATGAAGTCAAACAACAACAAGTGCTGGCGAGGATGTGGGGAAAAGGGTACACTTGTACATTGCTGGTGGGACTGCAGATTGGTGCAGCCAATTTGGAAAGCAGTATGGAGATTTCTTGGAAAGCTGGGAATGGAGCCACCATTTGACCCAGCTATTCCCCTTCTTGGTCTATTCCCTAAAGACCTAAAAAGAGCATGCTACAGGGACACTGCTACATCGATGTTCATAGCAGCACAGTTCACAATAGCAAGACTGTGGAACCAACCTAGATGCCCTTCAATAGACGAATGGATAAAAAAAATGTGGCATTTATACACAATGGAGTATTACTCTGCATTAAAAAATGACAGAATCATAGAATTTACAGGGAAATGGATGGCATTAGAGCAGATTATGCTAAGTGAAGCTAGCCAATCCCTAAAAAACAAATGCCAAATGTCTTCTTTCATATAAGGAAAGTAACTAAGAACAGAGTAGGGACGAAGAACAGGAGAAGAAGATTAACATTTAACAGGGATGAGAGGTGGGAGGGAAAGGGAGAGAGAAGGGAAATTGCACGGTAATGGAAGGAGACCCTCAGGGTTATACAGTGGAGGGGGTAGAGAGAGAGGAGGGGAGGGGAGGGGAGAGGTGGGGAGGGGGGAGGGTGGATGATGGGAAAGGCAGCGGAGCACAACAGACACTAGTATGGCAATTTGTAAATCAATGGATGTGTAACTGATGTGAATCTGCAATCTGTGTATGGGGTGAAGGTGGGAGTTCATAACCCACTTGAATCAAAGTGTGGAATACGATATGTCAAGAAATTTGTAATGTTTTGAACAACCCACAATAAAAAATTAAAAAAAAAAAAAAGAGCCTGTAGCAAAAGGTTGAAGAGCATGTCAGCAATTATCTTGCTGACACTAGGGAATGGATGAGGCTTCCTCCCTGATACCTCAAATGCTAGGTCAGCAATATCTTCAAACCAAATGGCATTCACAACTTTGCGAAGCACAAACAGGGGAAGCACCCAAAGAGCACTGAAAATTGATGTGAGGAAGAATTCCAGCCACGACCAAACATCTCCATGTAGTGATGGATCCCCAATAATTCGGGCTGTTACTGACTGAAGCACAGGAATAAACACACGGTAAAACAAGAGGAGACTGAACCAGAATACTCCACCATTCCAAGCACAGCACTGGAAAATTCTACTAACAATACGTGGCTCACTCTCTTGCTTCCACTCTATACTCTGGGCTCTCCTCTGTGCCAGGACGCTACTTGCCCTTCTTCGACGTTGCTCCTCTCTTTTCTGCTGGATTCGAGCGTCTAGCTTTGAGATGGTACAAATACCCCAGATGGAGTCTTTGATTCCCCTGCCAAGGTCCTGGAGAAAGGTTTTGACACTGTCAGCCATCTCCTCACCACCCAGACTGTCAACTACACAGAAGAGAGAGAAGCACCCCAAATCTCTCATCATGAAGGACCAGCAGCTCCCTCGCCCACCGCGGACCATCTCGGCTCCTCCGCGCCCGGCCGCCCGCTCCGCCGGGGCGCTCTCAGGGCCGGGGCCGCTGCCTACCTGTGGGCTTTGATTTATGCCATCTTTCACCAGAATATTCTACAGTGATCTTACTTAGCCAATTAGCCCTGGGTTCAAGACCTAAACACAATATAGCTTTCCTTGTGTTTTCTTCTTAAGCCTCAGATAGACAACATTACTAACCTTTCTGTACTTCCACAGACCCAAGTCAAACAATCAGGTTACAGTTCATTTATTCAAGCTTTGTGGTCAATGTCTTCTGATGGATTTTGAATCCCTTAGGGCAGGCACAAGAGTCTTATTTCTCTATGTCACTTCAGTGCTGGTCAAGGAAGTAAGCACCCACATTGGTTTAGTGAGTCAAAACCCTTGGTTAATGGTTTTCCTCTCCAAATAAAAGCATATTATCAGTAGCTATTAAGGATATTTATTCTGTCTTACTAAATTATAAGAAGCTCTATCAGCAAAGAAGCCATATTTATCTTATGCACCACTGAAAATCCAACATTGGTCATGGTGCCTGGTACACTGCAGACAATCAATAAGTAATTGCTGAATTACTATTGAACAAATTAATTCAAAGGAGCATGAAGGGTACCTAACAAATATATCACTATAGGCAAAGAGTTCTTAAATGCTGTAAATAACAGGAAGGTTTTTCTTTCACTCCATGGAGATTTACTGTTGTTTATTTACTCAAACAGACTGGGTACTGGGGATTCAAGAAGATGAGTCCATAGACCTGTTAATCACTGCTATTATAGTAGAAAAACAAGATAAGACATTAAAATAAACCAAGGTGAAAGTAATAAAACAGAAGGACAAGGTCTTAAGCAAATGCACAAACCAAGCAAACATGATTGCTAAAAGTCAAGAAAGACCTTCTAGTAAAAATTCTATTCAGAATAAGAGTCAAACATTAATGAATGCGACTGAGAAGACAGAATGGGATAAAGCTGAAGAGGGTTCTGGGAGCAAAGCTTTCCTTAGCGGCCATAAGTGAAAAGAGCAAAGAATTCCAGAAAATGAAAGAAAAAGGAGGATCTATGACTACTACTTGTTGCTACACCCCTTCAAGTACAGTTTATTTCAGTATTTCTTTAAAAAAATAAAAGGAAATAGAATTGATCATCACCTTTTGCTAGTCATCTTTTAATGTCACCTCTTCCAGTCTTTACTGAAGCAGCACTTTCAGTTCTGTCCTCACCATGGTTTCCCTGCACTTTCTGTTCCCATTCTCTATCACAGCATTTACACTATCTGAAGACCTCTGGTGGGTTTTGATTATTTGTCTATCATCTGTCTCTTTTCAGAGTAACATGAAAAGTCTTTGAGGCAGACTTTTGTTTAAACGAGGCTGGATGAATGAATGAATGAATGCAGAGTCTACTATCTTCATTTTTTCTCACCTTTTTCTATTTATAGCGTAGCCTTTTAGAGACTTTGGTGGGGGCAGTGGATCGAGTACTGGATATTTAACCAAGGAGCATTGACTCAGGAGCAATTTACCACTGACACATATCCCCAGGACTTTTTACTTTTGATTTTTGAGAATGGTTCTCACAAAGTTGCTTGGGGTCTAGCTAAGTTAATACTGAGGCTGGCTTTACCATCCTCCTGTTCCAGCCTCCTGAGCTGCTGGGATTACAGGCATGTACCACCATGCCCAGCTTCCTAGAGATTTTTAAAATGAAAATCTTTCCAGGTCATTCATTTACTTAAACCTTTTTCTTTTCACTGAATGAAAGATATGTCTAAAATCCAAACCTCACACTAATTTAAAAAATCTGTAATATCTGCATTCCAGGTTCTTCATAAGCTTAACTTTATAGAAATTTCCTCTTCTGGCTTAGCACCAAGAGCCCAGGCTTAGTTCTTGAACAAATCTTGTTTTTCCCTTTACCTGTCATTTCCAAAATGTTCTTTTCTCTTCTAAAACACTCTTCTCGTCTTCTTCTTTTTGCAGGGTCAGTGTGGGTTTCAGAACTGCATAGGTACTTAGGGGAAAAAAAAACAAAACTACAGTGATTCACAGCACAAGTGGAGGCACTTTTATTAGGTGTTTCCAAATTATTTCCTCAGATTTATTCCTTTCTACTATGTATTTATTGGAACTGTTATAAATGATAGGTTCTAATGAAATAACATTATCTAATTGTATATGTTTCCTGTTTTGTTGGTAGTGAGAAATTACTTAATCATCAAGTATTTATTTTTGTTTACAATCATTGTATTCGTTTTTGCTTCTGCCATAACAAATTACCTTGCAATCAGTGACTCAAACAATAAAACTTTATCTTATAGTTCTGGAAATCAGGCTGCAGTGGACTGAAACCTAGGTCTGAGCAGTGCCATGTTTCTGGAGGGTCTGTATTTGATTTTTGTTTCTAGCTCATTGAAACCAGCTTCATTCCTTGGCTCATGATCCCTTCCCCATAATAAAGACAGTGACATTGTCTATCAATTAATAAATATGTAGAGAATATATGATACATATACACAATAAATATTATTCTCCCATAAAGAAGAATGAAATTCTGTCATTTGCAGCAAGATAAGTGCAAAATAGTGAGATCTGATAAGTGAGGTAAGCCAGACACAGAAGGACAAGTACACATGTTGTCTTTTATATGGTAAAGTTTAAAAAAAATACTACATCTGAATGTACAATAGTGATTACTGGAGGGTTGAGAGAGGGGTAGATAAAGTGAATTCAATTTGATCAGTGAATACATTGCATGTATTGAAATATAAACTGAACCCCATTAATAAATATAATGAAGACATGCTAGTTAAAATAAAATGAAGAACAAGACAGTGATGGAGGGTTAATTCTTTCTCATGTTACCACCTCTTTGTTTCTCTGCAACCTGTTAAGGGTCCTAACTTTAAGGAGTCAGGAGATTAGATTGGGTCCATCTACATAACCTAACAAGGTTTCTAAAATATTTTTTTTAATTCTTTATGTAGTCTAATTCTAAAGCTACACATTCTATTTTTTTTTTTTTTTGGCAAACACTCTTGAAATGATATTATTGTTACTTAATTTTATACAGTCTAAATTTAATCAGTAAAAGAAGGTTGTTAAAATGCAATCTTTCACTAATCTTAATTTAACTCAGTGAGGTCTTTTACCTTGTCTTATATCACAAACACTCATCATCACAATTATGAATGCATTATCTAACCAATATTTTACTATATAGACCTGTTGTTTTTTTAAAATTATTACTACTTGTATCCTACTGCATTTTTTCAAGATAAAAACTTATTATTCATAAAGTATGTACTTTATCTCCTACACTATGTTCTGCTAGAGATAAAAACTCAAGCCTTGTCTAAATATGCATACATGTATGTAAATTTACATACATGTAAATTTAATCTACATTTAAAATTTTTATCCAACAAAATATTAATTGATTGCAATTTACATACCTCATCATCCAGATTTTGTTGTTGCGGGGGATAGTTTGATGTCAATATAGTTACTGATAATTTTAGGTATGATTTACTTTCCTTTTGATTAATAAGTTCCTAAAAGAAACTTATCTTTGTATGCAAGGTTTGGGCTACCTGGGTGTTGTTTTGACTTCATGATGCTTGTTTTATATCCTGATTTTGATGATTTTGTTTTTCAAACTGGAAAATCCCATTTTTTCTTATATTTTATTATAAAAATATTTTAAAACATAACTGACTTTATTCTTCTTTTATTTGTATTAACTTTTCTTTTGTATTTTTAATATTTCTCTTTTATTAAGCATTATCTTTGATTTCCTAAAATTAACTCCATCTTCAATTATTTTGATTTTAATTTCAAGAACTAAGTTTTTTGTATTTCTAGACATCATGTTACTGTATATTTATATGATATTTTTCATAAAATATCTGCTGTAATATTAGAATTCTCTTATATTTTACTTTGTTAAACAGAGAAATGCTGGTAGATAGTTTTTTCTTTCCTATAAAATTTGAATTAACATCTTAGCACACAATCATTTTCAAAACAAGATTGATTTTAGTCATGTATTGTAGATTTTCTTACATCTTGCTTTGAAATCACCAAAACTAAGGGGCCTGCTGATTGTGATATTCTGATGTAACTGAATTATAACAATAGTTTGATCTATATTAAAGTAAACAAATTCAAATCAGGACCAGTTAGAGTGGCTTAATAAAAGAACTCAAAGCCTACAATTTAAAATGATACTTCTCTGAGGGTTTGCCATGTGCTTTATCCAAGAATTGTTGATCCTTGATAGGATTCTTATAAATTTAACAACTCCTAATACTTAAAATGACAGAAATATAAACTAGGCTGAAAATAGACTCATAGCCAATAATGAAAGGCATATATTTTAATAAATAGTTATAATGTGTTCCTAAATGGAATACTTGAATATTTTCTTCATGTGAATGCCGTGATCATATTACTGTTTTAGAAAATCAATGTAATTTTCAGTGAAAATTTGGAAAAAAGCAATAATTGTAGTACATTTGCCACATTTGTTTATTGTTTCCTGTTTATTGTGAACTCAAAGGTAGACTTGGTATTCTGTATATCCTTAGAATCTTAATTCAGTTACTGGAACACAGTAGTCATTCTAAGTGGTAGTGAAATTGAACTAAAAATAGTGAGATGAATATTTTAAAATAGAATGTTTAGAAAATGTAATCAAAACTCTGTAAGACTCCAATTTCCCATATGTATGTTGTCTATTTTTTTTTACAATTAAGACTTAAAATCTACAAAATAGTTATCTATAGTAAATGTTAGAACTAGAGATTTATAGTATGTTCTGTAAAAATTAAAGGTTTGACAGACACTGGATTTTATTCTTAATATATTAAATTACAAATAATAAATAGTAACATGTTGTATATACTGATTATGTTGTAGGTGCCATGAACTATTTTTCTACTAGTAGGATATAAGAAAACCCAAAGTTATTAAAATATAATGTAGTAGAGACATCCTGTCCAACAAGATAAATGGATCAATGGAATCAAATAAGAGCCCAGTAATCAACCCACTACAATAGTCAATTGATTTTGACATTGGTGAAAAGGCAATTCAGTGAAGAAGGAGAAGTCTTTTCCACAGATGGTGCTTATTCTAAGTCTGTTTGGGCTGCTGTAAAAAGCAGCTTAGACTGGGCAACTTATAAACCATAGAAATGCATTGCTTATACCCTTCTGGAGGGCAGGAAGTTCAAGATCAAGGCACCAGTGATATGTGGTGAGGGCCTACAACTCACAGATGACACCTTCTTTGTCCTCACATGATTAAAGGAGCTGAAAAGCTCCCTCATGTCTCTTTTAGAAGGACACTAATCCTTGATGAGGGCTCCACCCTCATGAGCTAATCATCTTCTGATGGACCCTACCTCTTAATATCACCTTGGAGATTAAGTTCCAAAATATGAATTTTGGAAGAACATGAACATTTAGATCATAGCAGTGATGAATCATTAGATATCCATATGTAAAAAACTGAACATCAATCCATATTTTTCATTAAAAGTTAATTCAACATGAATCATAGACCTTATTGTTATACCTTAACCATGCACTTCTAAAAGAAAATAAAGCAAAACCTGCCTGCGACACTGGATTAGAGAATTTCTCATGGACACAACTCAAAAAAACGTAGTCACTAAAAGAAAAATAGACAAATCAGATTTCACTAAGAAAAGACTTCAGATATTAAAAGACATTGTCAAGCTAATGAAGACAAGCCACAGATTAAGGAAAACTTTGAAAATTAGCATGTAATAAGTGGTTTGTCTCCAGAATACATAAAGAAATTTCAATAATAACAAAGCAAGAATCTAATTTTAAAGGACAAGGATTGTAAGAAACATTGATATTTGGATGAAAACTAAGTGTATGATGAGATACTCAACATCATTTTTCATTTTAAAAATACAAATGAAGCTATGATGAGATAACACTGCCTATGTATTAGAATGTTTGAAAAGAAAATGACATCATACTAAATGTGGTTAATATATGGAGGAACCAGAAATTTCATACACTGATGCTAGAAGTTGAAAATGAGACAACTCAGCAGTTTTTGAAATATATACCTATTACAAGAGCAGGTTATTCCATACTTAGATGTTTGCCGCCTACAGTATAAAAGCATACACACAAAATTATTGAGAACACCTTCAACTACAAAATAAAAATATAAAATCAACCTAAAATTTCATCAACAGATAGATGGAGAAAAGGTCTTAATATATTCATTCAGTGTATTCCTCATCAGCAATAAAAGTGGATTAACTATTTATATATAAAACACATAGAATTAAAACTATGCTGAGAAAAAGAAACCATTGAGAAGGAATTTATAATACATAATTATATTTTTATAAGATTTTAGAGAATTTAATACTAATAACATTAAAAATCAGAATGAAAGCACATTAGTGTTAGCATGGACAAAGTAAAGAAGTGGGGCAGAAGCAAAAGAAAAGGAATATGAATGTGCTAAATTAAATTTTGGGAAGTGGCAGATATGTTCACTATCTTGATTATGCAACATAGAGAGATGTATACATGTTTTGAAGCTAACCAAATTTAAAATTTTTAAAATGCACAGTTTATCATGTCAACCATATTTAATAAATTACTTATTTAAATTAAGGCGTAGGGTATGAATGACCAAAAAGAGACATTAAGTAAGGAAATAGGAATGAAGAATTCATTTTACCTAATTTTATCAATAAACATTCATTAATCATGACAATTGTATCATATCAACATAAGACGCTAATAACAGGAAACTGAGTGTTGTGTATATTGGAAATCTACTATCTTCATAAGTTTTCTAAAAATATAAAATGACTCTAATTTTTTTAAAGTTTGCTTTTTAAAAAGTTAACTGAAACACACTGCAGGAAAAGTGCATAGGCAGCAACTTTGTTCTTTTTAACTTGTTCCCCTTGTTCAAGCCTGCCCTCTGCGATTACATTTGCCCAACTTCTTGTGGACTCCACCCAATGAATGAATGAATGAATGAAATAGCTCTAAATAAAGGACATATTCTAAGCAGTTTTTGATTTTGTTGTCTGTAGTATTCTCTCTCTCTCTCTCTCTCTCTCTCTCTCTCTCTCTCTCTCTCTCAGCAGTACTTGGGATTAAACCCAGGATGCTTTACCATGTTGCTACATCCCCAGCCCTTTCTATTTTATTTTCTTTGTTTTGAGATGGGGTTATAAGTTTTCTTGATATTTTTTTGACGAGATACATAGATGTTGGACACTAAAAAGTGATCCAGAAGTAGAAATGTGGATAATGACTCTTTGTGTATTACAAAATCCTATTTTGCAGTGATGATTAAGTCCTACATGTGCAGGTTTCAATATCAGTTTTGTCACTCAGCACTATAATTTTTAGCAATTGCTTAAACATCTGGGGGGAAATAAAGAGCAACTTCTTATAGTTGTGGGTCTTTAAGAAGCTTAATTTGGGCACGATATCGACTACTTTATAAGGTTAGTAAATATTACTGCATCATGCCCCCCCCCACATTATTTTATAGTGTGGTAAACTGCATCTAATGAAGCCACAAATGCTATTCCTTTTATTTCTTTAATATTTTTAATGTTCACTCTCTTCATACAGTTACATCCCAATTATTTTTGCTTGGAAAGAGTGGGATGTGTCTGGAGACTGAATTGAAACCTCATGTTAATTATCTGAAATCCAATTTGTTGTCTACATCCCTTTAGAAATGTGAGCTATGTAGTATGCAATATTCATAATATGGCTAGATACCTCATATGAGAGTAATTTAATTGTCAGTGCTGCTCAACCATTGTTTAATGAATTCCTAACAATTTGAAAGGCAAGCTGTTGGAAGGCCATTATTAAATTTCATATTTGCTCTGCAGTTTTCTTCACCATTGCTTCATCTATTTAGGATTATGATAACATTAACTTTTGAATTCCTTTAAAAATAGGACTTTTTGCATAATGAAAAATTTGAATTTCTTATCTACTTGGGAAAATAGAGTAATTTATTTTTAAGGCAGGTTTGCAATTAGGTCAAAGAGTGATGATCACACTGGTCTTATGATAAAATGCAGAACCATAAAACAAAAGGAATGGTTGCTCACTAATTTACACAGTAACAACAATAAAGAATATTATGGTAGACACAGAAGGGAAATTTAGGTAATCGCAGCAAAATTTAATCTTATTTTATAAATAGCTTAATAAATTGTAACCACTAACATCTCAAAAAGAAAATTATATCAAGACACATTTTATTTACTTTGTTGATCATGCAACAAAGCATAACAGACTGTGTATTACTGTGTTAGTTTGCTGTAGAACCACAAAAAGCACATCGAAAAAGAGCATATTTGGGGGATTCATGTCAAAACCAAATAATCAAGTTACACTTGAGAAAGAAAAATGTTTAAATCCATGACTTTAATAGTCAAATATGTAAAGAAGTTGTAGAATGAATATTTCCAGACCCTTCATTATCTTGAACTTTTGAATCTTATACCCTAGTGAATTAAAGAAATTTGCATACCTTGTATACATATGATTACGAGCATATCCTTTACTGAAATTTTATCCATGGTCAAGAAAACTAAGTTATTAGAATATCATGACTGATCTATGTTAAATGTGTGGATACCTTCTCTGGGGCTCAGTGGGCTCTTCTGGAAAACAGAGAAGAAATATGCAAATATTTCACAGATTTTTGGGAGGCATTACTAATGAGAGGAGCTGGTGACAATGCTGAAATTATTGAAAATTCATAAACTAAATAAATAGCAAACAGGCTATTCACAGTATGAATATATTGTATATAATTAAGCATTTCAGTTCAGTGTACATTTGATAAAACTTTAGTCAATTTTTTGTAGACATAAGTGAAGTTTTGTCAGTTATTAAGCAAATTGAGAAGATTTAGTACATAGATTTTGGGGACCAGTATTGATTTCCTGACTGTTATTCAAACCTACTACTCAAATTCATTTTATAAATTATCAATGAAGCTACAATAGCAATACATGGCACAGTGGACTAGAATGTATGTTGCAGTCACAGAGATACAAAAGAGTACTCTTACTATAATTCTGAATCTTTAAAATTATTTATGTTCTCAGGTGATAATTTCTTATTTATAAACAAGGAGTTCTGATTATATGGGGTGGTCGCTATCTTTTTTGGTTCCTAGAAATCCTTCCTGCATTTTTCATTGAACAGAGCTCTTCCCCCAGACACAGGATGGTCATGCCACATAAGATTGGCTGGTCAACTCCTAACCCTACTCCCAAGATATGAGAACACTGTTGGAAGATTTGGTCAGAGAGATTTTTTATCCATCCTTATGCACACCCGGAAAGGAGGAAAATGAGACCCCTGACCGCTTTGGTCAGGAATCTGCATAACATTGAAACCAGAGATGACTACAGATACATGTCTGACAAAGAGAAGCACAGTTACTGTAGAGAAAACCATAGATGATACATGTAATAGACATTCCAAAGTTGCTTTCATCCCTGCTGGCCCTATGGCTTCAAATATAACTCAAGTATTTCTCTCTTTTAAAATCAAGTCAGGTAGAAATGCATTCTCCACATACAAATAGGTTTCCACTAATATTCTTTCCATAAGAGATATTTTTAGAGATATGAGAATGTGTATGTAAAGTATTAATTATAGTGTAAGAATATTATAAAGTTAAGGCTAGTTTTATTGTTACTTATTTTCCTCACTCCCTTTTATTATAAATATTATCTCTTATTTGATTCAGGTTGGTGTTCCAGAATAAAAGTAAAATTAAAAGTTTCTCCTTTGATGACTCAGGAAAAAATTCAGTATCATAATTGCTCTTGACTAGTAGTCCTTTTGTTACTACTATTATCTGTTATTACAATCACATCTATTGCTATTGCTCTATTACTTTATCTAACTTTTGCTGGATGACTACCATTTCTGGCACTTCACAAAAGGTTTTCTATGTGATATCTCATTCAATCTTCACAGGATTTTTAATATTATATCAATCTCATTATTTGCTTAACTTATAAAGGAGAATAATACATTGATGAGATTAAGGAACATCAACCAAATTAATGCCCACAGATTATACTAAACACCTGAGTAGCTAGTCACTAAGTAATGCTTTCTGACATTCCTATAATTCAGATAAAAATTGGCTATTTGCTCAAATAATTTAGGTGACTTCCTCCAGGTTTCTCTGTGTATATAAGTGTGGCATGAGTCCAAGTGGCAGGATCTCTGAATCTTTCAAAATGACACCAAGAAAATAGTCTCCAAAGCTACAACATGAATGCCAACCCTGTTCAGTCAAAACTCTGTGAGATGGGAGTTCATTTTAATGATACTCATTTTATTTATTTTCCTTTAGTATATTTTATAGAATATACAACAATTTGTTAGGTAATATTTACATCTTCAGGATTTAGAAAATGAGGAAGAATGGTGGTGTTGCTACTATTTTTACAAAGTCAAGAAAGCATTTGTCATGAGAAATAAATTTAATAAATGCTTCTTCTATGAAAAAACAGAAGTTGTCATAAATCCAGATAATGCTGGAAAAAATAAGATTATTCTTACACCGAATGGAAGGGTAGAATATTGCTAGAGGGAGACATAGTTTCTAAAGGAGACAGAAAATGGCAAGATAGTGAGTTGTTTCCTTCATCTGTACTGCAGCCAATTTTAAAATGTTCTTTATCTGGCTTTAGTTCTACATTTGGGCATATCTTTTTCAGCTAAATTTCTTAGTCATTTTTGGGTCAGCTTTGGTGTCTTTTTCTTTATATTAAGTTATTTATTTTTTAAATTAAAAACTACCTTCTGGGAAAACTATATTCTTCTTTCTTTTCAGCTGTCAAGATGATTTAAAGTGTGACCTCTCAATCAATGGACAGTGGCCACTTTGTCTCTAAATGACTTTTTCTTTCCGATTCTCTTTTGTCTTTTGTTCCTTAAATGTGTCATCTAAAGCAGTGTCTGTGAGTAGTTCAAATTGGTCCTTTCTTGAATTGTCTTCCCCTTTCAAAGTTTCATTTAATGCTTCTTTAATGGTTACTGTCAGAAGCCTTGCAAAAAAGGTATGTCTATGAGTTTATGTCCTCACTAATGCACATAATCTTGAATATTTAATAATACAATTCTTTGAAAGGATGCAGTTTTATCTAATTGCAGGCTCATTTTCTTGTCCTTCTTGTGGGATATGTTCTGTGAAATTTCTGTTGGTACTTTTTAATCTTCATTTTGACTTCATAATATTAAAAAAAAAGCTTCTTAGAAGGGACTTCTGACTATCAAATGTAATTTTACTTTCACTAGATATGAATATGGATGATATGCAGAAGGAAACAGAAAAGCAACATATATTAACTTTTTATTCTAATTATTTTCACTGTGCTAGATATTACCTCATGTTGTCCTTACAACTTTATGCAATTTGGGGAATGCTCAGCAATAGTAAATAGGTAAGTTTGTTTTTATTAATTATTGGTTCACTGTACAACAATAAGACAAATTTCTATATGTTATATGAAGTATGACACTTATTTAAGAAACTAAGTGCTAGGCACAGTGGCGCATGCCTGTAATTCCAGTGGCTAGGGAGGCTGAAGCAGGAGGATTGTGGGTTCAAAGCCAGTCTCAGCAAAAGCAAGACACTAAGCATATCAGTGAGACCCTGTCTCTAAATAAAATACAAAATAGGGCTGAGGATGTGGCTCAGTGGTTGAGTGCCCCTGAGTTCAATCCCTGGTTCCCCACTGCCGCAAAAAAAAAAAAAAAAAAGAAAGAAAGAAACTAAGTATGAAAAAGAAAATTGTAAACAATTACTTGCCAAAATATTGTTTAAATTGAAAAACATGGCTTCCTTTTACCAAAAAGGAACTCCTCCACCTCACCAGAGCCAGAAAGCTGATGGGCTGTGGTCAGTGCTCTTTGTTCATTCCCATCTCAACATTCCCTAGAATAATTTCTCATTTTTCTTTTGCCAAAGATCCTCATTTCTGTCTTCTTCTAACTAACTTCACTTCTTTTTTTTGGTACTGGGGATTTAGTCCAGGTGTACTTAACCAACAAGACACATCCCCAGCCCTTTTGATTTTTTATTTTGAGACAGAATCTCACTAAATTACTCAGGGCCTCACTGACTGAGGCAGGCTTTGAATTTGCCATACTGCTGCCTCAGCTTCCTGAGTCACCGGGATTGCAGGCATGTGCCACCACTACCTGCCTAAATTCACTTTTTGTTCACCACTACTTAGGTAGTTTTTTGTAATATAAATCAGAATTTAAATTCAGAGTATTTTTTTTAATTGAGTTCAGTGTATCTTTTCAAATATATCTTGAAACACTTAACAGAAAACCCTATACTACTTCCCATTATTTATAAAACATACCTGCTACAATGATATAGGACTTCTGGAATGTTAGCAATGAGGAGAACACTAAACCCTCCATATATTCATCAAGAACATCTGAAAATGAAGTAATGAAAATTTCATTCACAATTGTAGGAAATAGGTTGAAATATTTGTTAATAAATTCATACAATAATAACTTCAAGACTTGTTCTCTGAAAATAACCAAACATTGTTGAGAGAAATTTTAAAAGATCTAAAATAAATGGAGAGAAATTTCATGCTCATGCACTGCAAAACTTAATATTGCTAAGAAGGTAATTCCCTACAGTTTTATCTACATGTTCAACAAAATTCCTTTCAGAGTCTCAGCAGATGTTTTTGCAAACCTTGAACAGTTTACCTAACATTTAAATAAGAATGAAAAGGACCCACTATAACCCAAGCAATCATGAAAAAAGAAAAGAAAAAGGACAAAATTTACTCTACATTTACAATAGTTATAACACTGTGGTAGAGGGGAAAATATGTAGATCAATGGAACAGAATTGAAAGTTCAGAAATAAATCCTAACATTTACCTTCAATTGATTTTCAACACAGGTGCAAAGGCAATTCAGTGTGGTAAATGATAGTCTTTTCTACAAAAGATGCTTGAGAAATCAGATATTCCCATGCAAATTATTAGGTACTGGGCTGCAGATGTGGTTCAAGCAGTAACGTGCTCACCTGGCATGTGCGGGGCGCTGGGTTCGATCCTCAGCACCATATAAAAATAAAATAAAGATGTTATGTGCACCGAAAACTGAAATATAAATATTAAAAAATATTAGGCATTTTTTCATATCAAATGAAAAACTTAACTTAAAATGAACCATACTCCAAAATATAAGGGATAAATCATAAAACCTCTAGAATAATATATAGGAGAAAAAATATTGAGAACTTAATTTAGAACAAAGTTTCTTAGACATAACAACAATGTAATGAGATACAAAAAATATGTGTGTGTGTATTCCATTTCACTTAAATGTACTTTTTGACTTCAAAAGATACTCTGAGAAAAAGAGAAGGCACACCACAGACTAGAAAAAAATATTAGTGTAGCCCATATCAGATGAACAACCTTCATCAGGATATATAAGAATTCTTATTATTTAATAAAAAGACAACAATTAAAACTATGGGCAAGATCAGAGCATACACCAAACACTAAGCGGCCGAATTCCGGCTCCCGGAACTGAGCCCGCGGGGGCTGCTTCTTGGAGCCTACACTTATAGGAGCTTACACCGAGCACGGAGCGGCCGAGTTCCGGCTCCCGGAACTTCCCTGGACCGGGGCTAGGAGCCCGCGGAAACTGTGTCTCGGTCCGGGTCCTGCTGAGGGCAGGTCAGGACTCACCCATTGCTTGGGTTGCCTGGCAAGGGGAACGAAATGCTGCCATTCGCATAGGATACCAACATGGCAGAGATCTGATGTCAGCAGAAAGCGGTGGAGGAGAGATCTTCATCAATACCAGCGGTGACATAAGCAGTTGGTCTCCTGGTAAGGGGGGTGAGGCTCAGTCACCCGAGTCTCCTCAATTTGTCCTTGAGCCAGAGGGAAGGAGCCGGGCCGCCGCCAGCCCCCGGAGCAGGCCCAGCGGCTCGCCAGCGTGGTGACTGCGTGACCCCAATTGGAGAGGGGGCGGAGCGGAGCCGCCACCCACACCCGCCAGGTGGGCAGACCCACGACCCAGTAGTACATGGGCGTGGTAGGAGGGGCAGGGCAGAGCCACCCTTCGCGCTTGCAAGGTAAACAGACCTGTGACAGCCTGGCGGGTCAGGCCCAGTGGCCTGCCAGTGTGGTACACACGTCACCCCAACTCGAGTAGGGGCTGAGCAGATCCTTATCCCACGCCCGGATCAGGCCCTGCCGGTGTGGTGGTCACGTGACCCCAATTGGAGTGGGGGTGGAGCGGAACCGCCACCCGTGCCCACAGGGTGAGCAGACCAGTGATCAACCTGCAGATCAGGCCCAGGGGTCCGCAGGCGTGGTAGGAGGGGCAGGGCAGATCCGCCGCCCGCGCCTTCAAGGTAGGCAGACCTACAACAGACCGGCGGATCAGGCCCAGGAGCCTGCCGGCGGGGTACAAACACCACCCTAATTGGAGTAGTGACAGAGCAGAGTCGCCTCCCTTGCCAGGAACAGACCCAGCATCCTGCAGGCGGGGTAGTCACGACACCCCAATTGGAGTAGGGGCAAAGCAGAGCCTCCACTCGTGCCCGAAAGGTGGGCAGATCTGCGACCGACCAGCAGGACAGGCCCAGTGGCCTGCTGGTACGACAGACACGTCACCCCAATTGGAGTAGGGGCAGAACAGAGCCGCCACCAGCTCCCAGAACAGGCCCAGTGACCTGCCGGCGTGGTAGCCACGACACCCCAATTGGAATAAGGAGAGAGCAGAGCCGCCGCCCGCACCTGCAGGAAAGATACACAAGCAGTATGAAAAGACAAGGAAAGAAAGGACCACAAGCAATGCAGGTCAACGCAACTTTAGAAGAGGTAACAGCTGCAGCAGATGGAATGTCAGATAAAGAATTCAGGATATACATGCTTCAGATGATCTGGAGTATCAAGGAAGACATTAAACAGCAAAATCAGACAATGAAAGATCACTTCGACAACGAATTACGCAAACAAATCCAGGAAGCAAAGGATCAACTATACAGGGAGATAGAGGTTATAAAAAACAAGCAATCAGAAATCCTAGAAATGCAGGAAGCAATAAACCAACTTAAAAACTCAATGGAGAATACTACCAACAGAGTAGAACACTTAGAAGATAGAACATCAGACAATGAAGACAAAGTATTTCAACTGGAAAAGAACATAGACAGCTCAGCAAGACTGTTAAGAAACCATGAGCAGAACATCCAAGAAATATGGGATAACATTAAGAGACCAAACTTAAGAGTCATTGGGATACAGGAAGGTACAGAGCTCCAAACCAAAGGAATGACCAGTCTATTCAATGAAATAATACAAGAAAACTTCCCAGACTTGAAGAATGAGACAGAATCCCAAATCCTAGAAGCCTACAGGACGCCGAATGTGCAAAATCATAAGAGATCCACACCTAGACACATTATAATGAAGATGCCCAACATACAGAATAAGGAGAGAATTTTAAAAGCTACAAGAGAAAGGAAGCAGATTACATTTAGGGGCAAGCCAATCAGGATAACAGCTGATCTTTCAACACAGACTCTGAAAGCTAGAAGATCCTGGAATAACATATTTCAAACACTGAAAGAAAATGGGTTCCAACCAAGAATTGTGTATCCAGCGAAATTAAGCTTCAGGATGGAGAATGAAATTAAAACCTTCCACGATAAACAAAAGTTTAAAGAATTCGCAGCTAGAAAACCATCTCTTCAAAACATCCTAGCCAAAGTATTACAGGAAGAGGAAATGGAAAATAACAATGAAAACCAACAGTGGGAGGTAGGACAGTAAAGGGGGGGGGGAAACAATCAAAGAGGAAAACAAACAATGTTTAGTAACAGAAATAAACAAATATGGCTGGAAGAACAACCCATATCTCAATAATAACCCTAAATGTTAATGGCTTAAACTCACCAATTAAGAGACACAGGCTAGTAGAATGGATCACAAAACAAGACCCAACAATATGCTGCCTACAGGAGACGCATTTGATAGGAAAAGACATACATAGGCTGAAGGTGAAAGGTTGGGAAAAATCATATCACTCATATGGACTTCGGAAACAAGCAGGCGTGTCCATACTCATATCAAATAAAATAGATTTCAAGCCAAAGTTAATCAAAAGAGATAAAGAGGGACACTACATACTGCTTAAGGGAACCATACACCAACAAGACATAACAATCATAAATATTTATGCCCCAAACAATGGTGCAGCTATGTTCGTCAAACAAACTCTTCTCAAGTTCAAGAGTCTAATAGACCACCACACCATAATCATGGGAGACTTCAACACACCTCTCTCGCCACTGGACAGATCTTCCAAACAAAAGTTGAATAAGGAAACTATAGAACTCAATAACACTATTAATAACCTAGACCTAATTGACATATATAGAGTATACCACCCAACATCAAGCAGTTACACTTTTTTCTCAGCAGCACATGGATCCTTCTCAAAAATAGATCATATATTATGTCACAGGGCAACTCTTAGACAATATAAAGGAGTAGAGATAATACCATGCATCTTATCTGATCATAATGGAATGAAACTGAAAATCAACGATAAAAGAAGGAAGGAAAAAGCATACATCAATTGGAGAATGAACAATAGGTTACTGAATGATCAATGGGTTATAGAAGACATCAAGGAGGAAATTAAAAAATTCTTAGAGATAAATGAAAACACAGACACAACATATCGGAATCTATGGGACACATTGAAAGCAGTTCTAAGAGGAAAATTCATTGCTTGGAGTTCATTCCTTAAAAAAAGAAAAAACCAACAAATAAATGATCTCATACTTCATCTCAAAATCCTTGAAAAAGAAGAGCAAAACAACAGCAAAAGAAGTAGAAGGCAAGAAATAATTAAAATCAGAGCTGAAATTAATGAAATCGAAACAAAAGAAACAATTGAAAAAATTGACAAAACTAAAAGTTGGTTCTTTGAAAAAATAAACAAAATCGACAGACCCTTAGCGATGCTAGTGAAGAGAAGAAGAGAGAGAACTCAAATTACTAGCATACGGGATGAAAAAGGCAATATCACAACAGACACTTCAGAAATACAGAAGGTAATCAAAAACTATTTTGAATCCTTATACTCCAATAAATTAGAAGATAGTGAAGGCATAGATAAATTTCTTAAGTCATATGATCTGCCCAGATTGAGTCAGGAGGATATAGAAAACCTAAACAGACCAATATCAATTGAGGAGATAGAAGAAACCATCAAAAGACTACCAACTAAGAAAAGCCCAGGTCCCGATGGGTATACAGCAGAATTTTACAAAACCTTTAAAGAAGAACTAATACCAATACTTTTCAAGCTACTTCAGGAAATAGAAAAGGAGGGAGAACTTCCAAATTCATTCTATGAGGCCAACATCACCCTGATACCTAAACCAGACAAAGACACTTGAAAGAAAGAAAACTACAGACCAATATCTCTAATGAACCTAGATGCAAAAATCCTCAATAAAATTCTGGCGAATCGGATACAAAAACATATAAAAAAAATTGTACACCATGATCAAGTAGGATTCATCCCTGGGATGCAAGGCTGGTTCAATATACGGAAATCAATAAATGTTATTCACCACATCAATAGACTTAAAAATAAGAACCATATGATCATCTCGATAGATGCGGAAAAAGCATTTGACAAAGTACAGCATCCCTTTATGTTCAAAACTCTAGAAAAACTAGGGATAACAGGAACATACCTCAATATTGTAAAAGCAATCTATGCTAAGCCTCAGGCTAGCATTATTCTGAATGGAGAAAAACTGAAGGCATTCCCTCTAAAATCTGGAACAAGACAGGGATGCCCTCTCTCTCCACTTCTCTTCAACATAGTTCTCGAAACACTGGCCAGAGCAATTAGACAGACGAAAGAAATTAAAGGCATAAAAATAGGAAAAGAAGAAATTAAATTATCACTATTTGCAGATGATATGATTCTATATCTAGCAGACCCAAAAGGCTCTACAAAGAAACTATTAGAGCTAATAAATGAATTCAGCAAAGTGGCAGGATTTAAAATCAACACGCATAAATCAAAGGCATTCCTGTATATCAGCGACAAATCCTCTGAAATGGAAATGAGGACAACCACTCCATTCAAAATATCTTCAAAAAAAATAAAATACTTGGGAATCAACCTAACAAAAGAGGTGAAAGACTTATACAATGAAAACTACAGAACCCTAAAGAGAGAAATAGAAGAAGATCTTAGAAGATGGAAAAATATACCCTGTTCATGGATAGGCAGAACTAACATCATCAAAATGGCGATATTACCAAAAGTTCTCTATAGGTTTAATGCAATGCCAATCAAAATCCCAATGGCATTTCTTGTAGAAATAGAGAAAGCAATCATGAAATTCATATGGAAAAATAAAAGACCCAGAATAGCAAAAACAATGCTAAGCAAGAAGTGTGAATCAGGCGGTATAGCGATACCAGACTTCAAACTATACTACAGAGCAATAGTAACAAAAACAGCATGGTACTGGTACCAAAACAGGTGGGTGGACCAATGGTACAGAATAGAGGACACAGAAACCAATCCACAAAACTACAACTATCTTATATTTGATAAAGGGGCTAAAAGCATGCAATGGAGGAAGGATAGCATCTTCAACAAATGGTGCTGGGAAAACTGGAAATCCATATGCAACAAAATGAAACTGAATCCCTTTCTCTCGCCATGCACAAAAGTGAATTCAAAATGGATCAAGGAACTTGATATCAAATCAGAGACGCGCCGTCTGATAGAAGAAAAAGTTGGCTACGATCTACAGTCGGTGGGGTCGGGCTCCAAATTCCTCAATAGGACACCCATAGCACAAAAGTTAATAACTAGAATCAACAAATGGGACTTACTCAAACTAAGAAGTTTTTTCTCAGCAAAAGAAACAATAAGAGAGGTAAATAGGGAGCCTACATCCTGGGAACAAATCTTTACTCCTCACACTTCAGATAGAGCCCTAATATCCAGAGTATACAAAGAACTCAAAAAATTAGACAATAAGAGAACAAACAACCCAATCAACAAATGGGCCAAGGACCTGAACAGACACTTCACAGAGGAGGACATACAGTCAATCAACAAGTACATGAAAAAATGCTCAACATCTCTAGCTGTCAGAGAAATGCAAATCAAAACCACCCTAAGATACCATCTCACTCCAGTAAGATTGGCAGCAATTAGGAAGTCAAATAACAACAAGTGCTGGCGAGGATGTGGGGTAAAGGGTACACTTGTACATTGCTGGTGGGACTGCAGATTGGTGCAGCCAATTTGGAAAGCAGTATGGAGATTTCTTGGAAAGCTGGGAATGGAGCCACCATTTGACCCAGCTATTCCCCTTCTTGGTCTATTCCCTAAAGACCTAAAAAGAGCATGCTACAGGGACACTGCTACATCGATGTTCATAGCAGCACAGTTCACAATAGCAAGACTGTGGAACCAACCTAGATGCCCTTCAATAGACGAATGGATAAAAAAAATGTGGCATTTATACACAATGGAGTATTACTCTGCATTAAAAAATGACAGAATCATAGAATTTACAGGGAAATGGATGGCATTAGAGCAGATTATGCTAAGTGAAGCTAGCCAATCCCTAAAAAACAAATGCCAAATGTCTTCTTTGATATAAGGAAAGTAACTAAGAACAGAGTAGGGACGAAGAACAGGAGAAGAAGATTAACATTTAACAGGGATGAGAGGTGGGAGGGAAAGGGAGAGAGAAGGTAAATTGCACGGTAATGGAAGGAGACCCTCAGGGTTATACAGTGGAGGGGGTAGAGAGAGAGGAGGGGAGGGGAGGGGAGAGGTGGGGAGGGGGGAGGGTGGATGATGGGAAAGGCAGCGGAGCACAACAGACACTAGTATGGCAATTTGTAAATCAATGGATGTGTAACTGATGTGAATCTGCAATCTGTGTATGGGGTGAAGGTGGGAGTTCATAACCCACTAGAATCAAAGTGTGGAATATGATATGTCAAGAAATTTGTAATGTTTTGAACAACCCACAATATAAAATTAAAAAAAAAAAAAAAAAAAAAAAAAAAAAAACTATGGGCAAATCAATAGAACAGACATTTAAACAAAGAAGATATAATGATGGTTAATAAACAGATGAAAGATGCTTGGTGTTAGTATTTAAGAGAGGGCAAAGTAAAAACAGATAAGAATCTACTTCCTACCCTCCAGAATAGCAACAATTAAAAAGATAGACAATAAGATGTAGGAAATGATGCAGAAAAGCTAGAATCTTCATATGTTGCTTATGAGAATGTAAAATGATACTGTCACTTTGGACTTCTCTAGAAAAATTAAATTTAAAATAATCCCATGTCTTGGCAATTCCAATCATAGATATCTGCCCCAAATAAAACACAGGTCCAAACAAGGCTTGTACACAAATGTGAATGAGGCTCAAAAACATTATTCTAGGTGAAAGAAAATAGATACAAAAGAGTACATATTGTACAAGATATACAGAAAAAAATCCAATGTATATGGAAATAAATAGTGCTTGCCTCAACTGGGAGTTGGTACTGAGATTAGCACCAGGCATGTGGAATCATTTGGGGGTGATGGAAATGTTCTAAAACTGGATTGTGGTTGTAAACTCAATAATTTAAGATATGTCACAAATTTGATGTTATATGTATTAATTTTCTCTTTCTGCTGTAACAAATTACAGTAAACAAATTTAGTTAGCTTACATTTCTCTAGGTCCAAAGTCTGGTAAGAGTCTCACTGGGCTAAAATCAAGGTATTGGCATGCTGTGTTTCTTTCTGGAGGCTTTAGGGGAAATTGCATTTCGTTGTTCATCAGGTGTTAGCAGAATTCAGCTCCATGCAACTGGAAGTGTGAATACTCCATTTTCTATGTGAAAGAGGCCTCTCTTCTGTCTCTGCCCATAGCTTCTACATCTTAGAATCAGCAATTGGGCATGGAATCCTCCTGCGACCATCCCTGATCCTCTTCCTGTCATTGCATCTCCTTTGTTTCAGTGAGGAAAGTTTCTCAGATTTAAAAAAAAAATGCAGGTGATTAGATTGTGTCCATGAAGAAAACTTCATCATCTCAATGTTCATGATTTTAATTGCATCTGCAAAATCTATTGCCATGTAAAGCACCACATTTATCATTCAAAGAATTAGGGTGTGGATATATTTGGTGATCTGTTATTCTACCTATAGGAAACATCATTTCTTTTTTACAGATTTTTAAAACTCCAAATTAAGGATTTTTGAATATGTAGAAAAGTAAATTATTTGTGAATAAGGACAGTTTATTTATTTTTTCCTTTTATGATGCCTATATTTTTTGTTTATTTTAATTTTCTCATCTTGTCTCCATGGCCTATATATCTAAGAATTTTCCTAGATTCTCAGACTGAAAAGTCAGAGCCATCTTGAGTCCCCTTTTTTTATCCTCAGGCTCCATGAAGAATTCTCTGGAGGGTCCTGACAGCTTTAGGTAAAAACACATAATGAAAATGACTGTGTCTCATCACCTCTATCTGTAGCACTCCATTCAAATACCTATAAATTTTTACTTGGTGTTATGGTTTAGACATGAGGTGTCCCCCCAAAGCTCATGTTTTTAAACAATACAAGAAGTGAAATTATTTTTTACTTATTTATCATTTTCAGAGGTGAAATTATTGGGTTATGAGAGCCTTAAACTTAATCGGTGGATTAATCCACTGATATGGATTAACTGGGTGGTAACTATAATTAAGAAGGGTGTGGCTGGAGGAGGTGAATTACTGGGGGCATGCCTTTGAAACTGACATTTTGTCCATGGTGAAAAGAGCTTTCTCTCTGCTTCCTAATTGTCATATTTTGGGCTACTTTCCTTTGCCACACCCTTTTGACATAATGTTCTGGGGCCTAGAGCTATGAAAATGGCCATCTATGAATTGAGACCTCCAGAACCATGAATGGCAAATGAAATTTTTCACCTCTGTGTTGTCCTTGTCAAGTCCTTTGATCACAGCAACAAAAAAAGATGACTAAAACACTTGGCCTGCTCCAATAGTCACCTTAAACTCATTTCTGCCTCCACCTTTCCCTGCTCTATCTACTCTGTTTTTCAATTAATCAATTGAATGATCATTTAAAATCATTACAAAGAGAGTAGGTCTTAAATATTCTCACCCACACACACAAAAATAAGTACATGAAATGATGCATACATTAATCACTTGATTGTGGCAATCATTTCACAATATATACATATATCAAAACATCACATTGAACACTATATATATATATATATATATATATATATATATATATATAATTTTATGTGTCAATTAAGTCTTATTAAAGCAGAAAAAAAATCTAAAAATAAAGTGTGTAAAAATCATTATTGATCAGAAAGCTTAATAATCCAAAACAACAATTCTCTGAGATGGGATTCTATTATTTTCCCCATATTTACATATTTAGCAACTAAAGCACTGAATGAATTTAGCTCTTCCAAAAGACAAAATTGAACATGGGTCCATTATTTTAAAGTCCATACTTTTCCTATTATATTATAGAGTATACCTATTATTTATCAAGTGTGATTTAATGTTAAATTTTCCTGATCTTGCCAGGCAAGGAGGTGCATGCCTGTAATCCCAGTGGCTTGGGAGGCTGAGGCAGGAGGAATGAAAGTTCAAAGCCAGCCTCAGCAACAGTGAGGTACTAAGCAACCCAGTGAGACCCTCTCTCTAAATAGTATACAAAATAGGGCTGGAGATGTGACTCAGTGGTCGGTTGAGTGCCCCTGAGTTCAATCCTGGCTGCCCTCCTCCCCTCAAAAAAAAAAAATTGATCTCTTCATTTTGGATGTTGTTAGAGACACCAAATGCCAAAACAGCCACCATTTCCCCTTCTCCCCTCCCCAGTATGTACATTTAGAAAACTAAAAGAACAAGGTTCACCTCAATATCATTGTACCTATGGAGAATGCTCTATTTGCTGCAAGAAGCATGGAACTCCCCCAAAGAAATGATGGTAACCTGCAAGATGATCATTGATATTGCCACTATGAAGGGCAACTGGCCTTCAGCTTCTCTCTTGGATATCTATCTAGTTAGTAAACTTGCTGTACTTCCTCTGAATCTTTCTTGGAAGGTGAAAAAAAATCAATTTGAGTTATGGCTGTCTGGCCCTCCTGGAGCCTGCATTGCATTCCCACTGTGGCAGGTAGACTGCCAGTGTGGATGGCAAAAGGGGGCTAAATAGGAATCCGAACTCCCAAATCAGAAACCTGGGCAGCAGGGAGGACCCGCAAGGCCTCCAAAGTAATGTCACACAGTGTGCAGGAGGCAGCAAGACAGTACCTCCCACCTGGAGGCTGATGGTCGGCAGTATTTTCAGAAAAATACTGAGAGTTTGGCTGTGAGGGGCCTGAAAGTCATTTGTCCTTTTTGCTCTCCTGTCTCTGTTCTCCTTAACATTGTAGAGGAACTATATTCCAGCATAGGCAGCCGGAAGGAGGTAAATTTTGAAACATGTGATTCATATAAGAGACTAAAATTTTAAAAATAGACTAAACAGATGTTAATAAAATATGAGTTTCTGGAGTAGAATGTTTAAAACATGGCTTAATACAATGAAAGTTCTAAATAAAATATTTTATTCTGCTATAAGATTTCCTAATTAACTGGTTACTAAGAACTCAAGGCATTAGGAGACCAGACCCTATCATGCTGACCTTTCTCTCACTCTACTCCAGACAAGGCAAACCATATGCAGCCTCAGGGACTGCACAGGGGTCATTGTAGTGCTTGTGGCCCTACTCTGTTGTACAGCTCAGCTGTCATGTTTTCAAAAAGGCCACTGCTGACTATCCTCTGTAAGAGTTTTTCCCTCCCCTGATCCAACAACCATATTGTTTTCTTTAACAACCTATCCTGGTTTACTGTATTCCTTGCATTTCCAATTACAGAACATACAAAGTGGAGGTAAAACTGTTATATTTGTTAGAAGCTGCATCCAGGCATATAAAGGGACTCTAATTTAGAAGGTCGGTCTAGAAATTTGGATATAAATGGCTGGATTGGCTTTCTTATCCCAGAGGCAATTATTTTAGAAAGTGAACCACATGGAGACTGCCCTGTATGCACAGCTGCCCTTTATTAAGACCCCTTTCCAGAGGCTGATATTCACTCCATCAGAGTCTCAGAATTTGGCATTCTTGTGCCTACATGTAATCCACTTTTCCACAACTTTTTCAGTTCCAACTCCATTCCTTTGCAATTTGCAAAATACGAAGAGTGAGAAAATCCACCTCGAGAAAAGGAGGCACAAAGTTTGTGCTGCTTTTGATCAGGGTTAAATTGTGACTATACCATTGATACATTCAGTGCTGAAAAAATCTGTTCCACTGTGAGATTTGACCTCACTATCTGAAACTATCTTCTTTGCTGTCTCCTTTCCAAGTGTCACAAGTCAAAAGTAACACTGACTTGTGATTGAAAAATAGTGATTGAAAAATATATGCACTCTTTAGGATGGTAAAGCAACAATTTTTTTTAATTAGATCTTATGTGAATGACCTAGACAATTATTTCCTCCATTCAAGATATCTGCTTTTAGAAATGTGCTATTTTCCTTCTGAATTGAAGAACAAATGTGACTTTGAACCACTTGCGTGTTCCATTTTATTAAATAGGATGGGTGGTGAATGTGGCAGTAAGTCTTTTTAAAGATTCACTCCTGCACTGCAAACATTGTAAATGTGAGTTAACATTCTGGAGACCAGTCTTTCACAGATAGTGGATATGCAGAGTTAAACAGCATGAATCTGCTAGAGGCACAGCCACACTGCTATCAAGCAAGAGAAAGACAGAATCATTATTCTGGCCAAGTGAATACCTAGAAAGGAACCCTGATGTGCATATTAAATTCCTGGTAAATACATTCTTCATAAACTAATCATTTAACACATCTCTATCTAAAGACCAGTCTTTCTCATTAAAAGCTAAAGAACCATGCTTAGTCCCCTAATTCTGTTTAGTTTGAAAATTAAATTACTTTATGCTTTAATTCTCCATTTGTCATTAGCTGTTCAGAACCAAAGCAGAAATAAATGATACTATGAAAATCTGTAGCTGTTGCAGCATTTATAATATCCACTAGGAACAGTTAAGATATGAGGGGCAAATAGTTAATTATTAGAAATAATATTCCATATTAATAACAAGGCAGGTCTCACTCCCAGAGAGTTAACAATGCTTTACTTGATACTTAGAGTTGAGTATGAAGAGAAATGAAATATTCATTATGATTTATATTTTCTGGTGTGATTTAGAAGCCATTACAAGAATTATCTTTTTCATCCTCAGAGTAACCATGTAGGATATAATTATCATCCTATTTATAGATGTGGAAACTTGAGCTAAGAGAGGCCAAGTGACTTACCCAAAGTCCATAGCTGCTGATGACTGTAACGGACTTAATTTGTCTTTGTCTGAATCAGAAATTCTACCATTATGTATAATAGTGCTTTTAACTTCTGTGTATTGTTTCGAAGTGTGTGTTAAACACAAATGTGGATAAATTGGATGAGTTGTGAAGCTGAGCTGCATAAAATATTTACTCTCACTCTAAGGAAAACGTGGTAACTTTTAGCTTCTGAAATGTGTGCAAATTGCAGATGTACAGTAGAGTATGAACATGTCCTTCTGTTTCTCCAAATATTTGTTGATTGCCTACTATGTACCAAATACTGGCAGTGTGTTCCAAGATTCAGGTTTTAATGGAGAGAAAAGCATAGGAAATTGAAAATAATGTGACAAATATAGTTCTGGGCAAGCAGATGTGGTTTGTCCTCCATCTTTCTGGAAGGTAAAGAGAAACTCCTATAAAGGATGAGATAGCGGTCAAGAGAAGGATGTCTCTAACTTATATTAAATATAAGCACATTAGAATAGATAATGCTGAAAGATTTTCATAGTTAACATCATTCAAATTCTGTTGCCTAATGCAATCATCAAGGTATCTAGTAGACAAATCAGATTATGGGACTAGATTACAGGATTTATTTATGAGTCTTTATTCCCTATACAACCAAATTATAGAAAAAAAAAGCACTTCAAAGATTCTATTTCTGCTTTTCTGGTCTTCATTTTCATTTGTTTTAAAAGCAAGAAATGAATTCAGGATAGATTTCTATTTAATTTTATTTTCTGCCACATTTTCCCCTAACTTTGCTGATGAGTTTAAATTATTATAAAAGACGATGACATTGTCCTACTAAAATATGAGCTTCTTGGTTGTTAAGAAATATGAAAACAGATGTTTGGTTCATATGGAGAGGTACCAATACCCTAGTTCCTCTTGGAAAAGAGGTCTTCAATGTGATAGTAGTATAACATAATGTTATTCAGGATCGTGATGAGATATTTTTCCTCTGTTGAGGAGAGGCATTCACCATTACCTTTGTCAAGTTACTATACAGAATGTGAAAAGCAGGTTATCTGCATACACTGTTGCTTTGTACAGGGCCATGCTTGTCACCAGCCAAGCTTGGCATCTACAGAACAGAGGCCATGAAACGTAGGCTTACCACAAGTTTCCATTGAATTTCTTGAAAATGTGATTCAGTGTCACCCAAGAGCGAAACATCAGCAGTAAGAAAGATCACTAATAATGAAGTCCTGGCAAGCAGCCAATTCCCCTGCAATGAAGCCCTGCTCACTTTCATGTAGCTCCACTGGCCTGGATACATGTGGAGAATGGATGACAGCAGGATGCTGAAACAGCTGCTAAGTGATAAGCTGAAGTGGGCCAAATGCATGTGGGCAGGGAAGGAGGAGTGTGGATATGGGGACATTTGCTAAAGGGCTACTAAATAACACACTGGAGCATCATAATACTGTCTAGTTGTACATTGGTACAATACAAAAGCATTGGAGAATCCATCATGGTGTAACACTTTAAAAAAAAAAAGATATCCCCCTCCCCAAATATTAGGAAGCAAAAACAACCACACAAACAAAAAGAGACAAAGTTCTTTGAATGCCATACTGACTCTTATTTTGACGTGAACTCCCTTAAAATGTCAATAGATAGGTAAATGTTTTGACTTTTCCTCTATAAAATCAGCAGGTTCCACATTTCCTGCCTTCAGAATATGTTTTTTACCTTCTTTTTCAGATTCTGTAAATCAGCATGAGAAAAAGTATGGCATGAGCTAAGGCAAGGTAATAAGAAAATGAAAGAACAATTAAGAACTAAAAAAATCTGCACTACTTTTCTAACATTTATGTCCTATCCTGGTGGGTTTTGCATATTTTTGGAGATTAAATTAGTTTTACATTGGTACTAAGTCTTGAAATGGTTGTCTGGAAGAATAAACACTATGTTGCTGGAAAAGTGTACTAATTTGTTTATTGTTTGGAAGAAATATGCTGTATCCAAAGGATCACTTGTGTAAATACAGTTATCATTAAATATAATAAGTCACAACTTACGCTTTCAATGCCCTATCATTGAATCCTTATTCAAAGCTGACTACTTGACTGCCAAATATATTAATACACACAGTTTATATTGTAACTGGATTTGACTTACTGTGTGTATTTGGGTTTCCTCCTTAAAAGTAAGATATTTTAGAAATCTCCCAAGCTCTATAATCAATAAACAACATCCTTTAATTTACTTATATCTTTGTTGCATATCTCCTATGCAGCTGACACAGTGAAGACACTGAGGGTTTAACATTAAGACATACAATTTTAGAGCTCATTAATATTTGCCTTCTAAGAGCCAAAAAGTAAATACTTTAGGCCTTGTTGGCCAAATTATCTCTCTTGAAATTACTTAATTCTGACCTAGTTGAACAAAAACAGTCATAGGTAATTAGTACACTAATGGGTATGGCTTTGTTTTAAATAAAACTTTTATTCTTAAAAAGAGGTGGGGGAAGGGCTGGGGTTGTGGCTCAGAGGTAGAGTGCTTGCCTAGCATTTGTGAGGCCCTGGATTTGATCCTCAGCACCACATAAAGTAAAATAAAGATATTGTGTCCACTTATTAGTAAAAAGTAAATATTAAAAAAAAAAAAAACAGGTGGGGTACTGAGGTTGGATTCATGGGCTATAATTGATTGACTCCTGCTTCAGGTCAGTATTTCCATAGAAGCACAGGAAGAGATGAAAATCACCACATCACAGAGAAAGTTACTGGATCTAAGGCATGGTTCATACATGCTTTACAAAGTCCCATAAAGTAATTAGAATGTACAATACATCTTTGTTTTCATAGTACATGAATTCATTAATCTCCACTCTCTTACCCACTTCAGGTTTGACTCCATCCTGGTTGCCTTAACTCTGCATAAACCCTCACTGTTTACTTCAATTTTAAGCTTGGTCTATAGAGAAGATTAATTATTCCCTGAGTATTTAGGCACTTATTTGACAATCATAAACTCTGATTGTTTTGAGGTTCAGGTCTTGATTTTGATTGGCAGGCATAAACCTCTGCACTTGAAAGTGAGGAAAGCTAAGAAGAAAAATAATGAATTACGTGGTATGTATGTATATATAAGAGTGGCATCAAGTGGGCTGTTATGGGAAGAAAAAAAATTAGGAAACATTTTCAGAAATTGAAAGAGGAGCAATTTCAAAATGTTTACTTACCAACATGCCATTCCCATAACAGAGAAAACGTCTTTAAAAATTTAATGCTATCATAGGTGGGTAAGGTTACCCTTATAGAGTGTTTATGGAAAAAAAATACATATACATAGATATATACATATTGAATATATCACTAATCTGAATATAATTTCCTTTTTCATATAATTCTCTGTAGCCTCCACAATTAAGCATTACTAATTTAAATTGATTTTAGAGATCTTTGAGGATTCTCGACTCAATTATAAAGATTGCAGAGCCTTCCCAATATTATCTGCCACAGTTCACATATTGAGTATCTCCCAAAGGCCCATATGTTAGAAGCTTGTGTCCCCAGCTTGGTGCTATTGTGATTTGATTTTAAGAGATGAGGTCAGAGTCTTTAAGTCACTGAGGGCTTGCCCTGGAAGGGCATTGTCTCTTCTTGTTCCTCTCTTTTACATTGTAATTATAAGGTCAGTAGGTTTTGTTCTATCATGTGTTTTCACAATAAAGTGCTGCCTTGCCAAGGCCTGAAAGTGATGAGTTCAATTGACCATGGACTGGAATTTACAAAATTGTGAACCAAAATAACTTTTTTTCTCTTTATAAGTTAATTATCCGAGATGTTTTCTATAGTAAAAGAAAGTTGACAAACAAACCATACTTCTTTTGATAAGTTGTTAATTAAATACCAAGCTATAAATGATTCATTTTTAAGCACCAAACACAATTCAAGTAAATGCACTTACAACATGACTACTTCTTGTGTCTTGGTGGAGTATCTGGACAAGATAAATTATCTAGAAAAGATCTTAATATTCTGTTTCTGTATATATTCATGTTTTTTGAAATGACATTCTTTCTACCTGACTCTTTACCAAACATTCCACACATAACTATAATTTCTAATTAAATGTGTTACAAATTTGTGTGTCTGTTCACATGCTTACAAAACATTTACTATATACATGTACAGATAGATATAGACATGGATAGAGACCAAGGGAAAACCCGGTATCACAAATAATGGAGAAAATTAAGAGACCTTACTTATGAATCAAGAGCAAATAAAGTTACCTCTGTAATCATCAGATGGTATTATCTTAGAAAATCCTAATGATTTAACAAAAATAGTATCATAATAAACAAATACAATATTAACACATCAAAATCAGTTTCATTTCTATACAATAACAATAAACAATATGAAAAGAAAATTTAAAAAACAATTCCATTTCCAATGGCATAAAAATAATAAAATACTTATAAATAAAACTATACAAAAAGTTGAAAGATTTCTATATAGAATGCTACAAAATATTGCTGAAAGAAAGTAAGGGAGACACCAAATAAATATAAAGACATTTTATGGTCACAATTTGGAAAACTTGATATTGTGATACTACCCAAAATGATATAAAAAATCAACATTATTTCTATTAATGTTCCAAAGGCTTTTTTGTAGAAATAGAAAAATTTACATAGAATTTCAAGGAACTCTAGATAGTAGAAATGATTTTTTAAAAGAACAGCTTTGTAGAACCTAAACTTTCTGAAAAATATACCACAAAGCTACAGAGACCAAAACAATATTGTACTGGTTTCACCAGATATATGACCCATAGAATTAAATAGAGATCACAGAAAAAAACCTTTGTGTACTCACTCAGTCAAATGATTTTCAACAAGTGTGCCAAGTCTACTCAATAGAAAGGGTCAGTTTAATAGTGTTGGGAAATCCATATGTTCACATGCAAAGGAATAAGTTGAACCCCTGTCTTACATTATGTTAAAAAGTTAACTCAGAGTCAATAAAAAACCTAAGTCCAAGGCCAAAAACAATAAATCTCCTAAAAGAAAACATAGGGGAAATTTTTAGGATAGTAGACTTCATAATTATCTCTTGGATATATCACACAAATAAAAACAAAAAAAAAACTAAAATAGAATTATAAAATCAACAGAGTGAAAAGCTACCTGCAAAATGATAATGAATAAAATATTTGTAAATAACATACCTGATAAGAAGTTAATTTTCAGAATATATAAGAAAATCATATAACTCAAAAAACAAAACTAAATAACCCAATTAAAAAACAAGCAAAATACTTGAATAGACATTTCTCCAGTGATGATATACAGTCAACAAACATATGAAAAGATACACAAAATTACTATTAATCAGAGAAATGCAAATAAAAACCATAATGTGATAGCACCTCATGCCATCAGCATGGCAACAGTTAAAAGAAAAAATTGGGGTAGAGGGTACAGAAAATAACAATTATTAGCAAGGATGGGGAGAAATTGGAATCCTTATGCATTGTTGGTAGAATTGTACAATGGTGTGTACATTGTGGAAAAGAGTACAGAATCTCTTAAAAAGAAAGAATTATCCCATGATACAGAAATACCAATTCTTGGTATATATTAAAAAGTATCATAAGCATGGTCTTCAAGAGATATTTGCACACCTATGTTCATAATAGCACCACTCCCAAAAACCAAGAAATAGAAGAAACTCAAATGTCCCTAAACAGAAAAACACAATGTGTTTTATATACACAAGGCTTTTATATACAAAGCTTTAATAGTAAGGAAATCCTGTTTTATGTGATAGCATGTATAAACCTTAAAGACTTATAGTATATGAAGTAAGCTATTCACAAAAATGTCAGGTATGTCATGATTCCAGTCATATGAAGTATCTATAATAATCAAATTCATAGAAACAGAAAGTAGAATAGTAGTTACTAAGAGATATAATAAGATGCAAAAAAAAGGTGTTGTCATTTAATGGTTGTCATTTAATGCCTACTAATAAAAAAGATTAAAAGGCTCCAGATATCTGTTTTCACAACAGTGTGAACGCACACTGTTAGATGGTAAAGATGTTACTATATTAAACCTAGGAAAATACAAACAAAAAACTTTTAGTTCCTATATAAAACCAACCATCTAGAACATGTAATGGAAGAGGCTACCTTCAATAACAATAGAGAAAGATGAATTACTTAAGCAAAACTTTTTATAAAGGAAAAATAGAAATATACAAGAAGATGCAATGGGATACTTAAACAGAAACTCATATTTTTTTAAAAAAAATTCTAATATTCATTCAATAAATTAATTATAAATTTAACATAGCACTGATTAAAAACACTAATTTTATTGTAAACTAAATAAGCATATCATAGTGTATACTTGGAAAAAAATCTTTCAAGAATTGCCAGGAATATTCTTAAAAAGGAGAACAGAAGATGGGAATTAGCTCTGTAAAACAGTACAACAGAATATAGCTTTAAAAACTAAAAGCAACTTAAATATACTGATAAATCAAGGAGCAGCAGAAAGAAATAGATGCCCAATATGGATTCAATATATTTAAAAAGGGACATTCCAATTCTTAAATCTTCTTTGAGTAAAATCGTTATTTAAAAATAATAAGTTTTGAATTCTATGTTACTCCTTAAAACAGAATATGCTTTAGTTAAAAAAATTACACAGAAAAACATGAAATCCTAAAAACATTATGAAAAAAATCAGAGAATTTTTTGTAATACTAGAGTTAGAAAATCTTTTCTCTGACGTAACGCAAGATTGCAACATTTCAAATAATATAGTGCAAAGTTAACTAGTCATGAAGTGTAGATAATTTAGACTACATAATTCTTAACATTTTTGCATGAGAAATATTATTATCCAAATTTATAATTAATGGCATACAAAATAAAGATATTGGACACTCATTATGCAAACATTTAATACTTAAATTACTATTAAACCAATAAAAATTCCAATAGAAAAAACAGCAAAGGATATGTAAAGAGAAATCTGACCACAAAAAAAAAAAACACAAGAATTTAAGCATAGAATATGAGAACCTCCACCTATAATAAAATTGATTAAAAAATTAAAAATATAAGATATTGTTTTTCAACTGATTTAATTTCATATTGTGAAAGTTTGATTATGTATTGTGCTGATGGTAGAGTGATGTACATGGGCTCACAAAATAAAATGTTTGCAAAAAACTGCTTAGTCCTTTAAAGTCTCATGTAATATTTGAGAGTCATTTCACTTTTAGAATTATATGCAACAAATGTATTCACACTTTATTACAAAGAAATTTGGATAAGAATATTTATCTCAATATTTTTGTAATAACAGATTTAAAAAACCAAATGGTACAGAATATTCATTTTTTTACATATGGTATTATATTATTATGAGCCTTAAAGAAATAGAACAGACCTCCATAAACTGATATAAACGACAACCAATATGTACTGGAACAAAACATTTTGTAAGAAAAGATATGTATCATGATACCCTTTGGATCTTGAGAGCTGTATCTGAAATGATATATAGGTCACTGGTAGCCAGATAGTTCTGGGAAAATATTGAAAATAGTGAGAGAGCATTGAAGGGAGATACATTCCCCATTAACTCTTCATACTATTTGATTTTTTATTTGTATTTTACTTGAATTTTTTCATAATCATAATGCCTACTAATAAAAACAGTATGCGAAAATATAGAATCTTAATATTGGGAAAGGAATTGTAGGGATCCTACTCTGCTGTTCATTCTCTTGGTCTTTACTGACTGTGTTTTAAGCGAGAAGCATGAATGCTATCTGTGTATGGGTGAGTTTCATGCCAGCTAAGTCTACTGGCATTCCTCAAGTACAGCATAGAGCAGCTTGTGTTGACAGGAAGAGAGAAGAGAAAAAAATAATGACCATAAATAGTTTTTAGAAATATGCCATGGGTAGATTATAACATTTTTTCTACTTGTACTCAGATCTTTTCTGTATCAAGGATGAGAATAGTTTTTATTCATTTACCAAGTATTTATTGAAAGATCATAAGAGCTACTTACAAACCCAAGATGCTTGAGATATATCAGTGAACAAAACAGAGCCAAATCACTGCATTGCACCTAGGAACAGCAGCAACTGGCCTTCAACAGGCAGACAATATACCTGGTGTGAGAAGTACAACCCTCAACATCTATTCTGGAAGGACTATATGATGTACTCAGAATGAAGACAGTAGAAAATGTGAGTGCACATTTTATTGGGCTAAAACTTGATAATAAAAGTGGATTAGCTGAATGATAATATTCAGAAATGTATTCTGGCTGATCACATGATGTCAATGAAGTGCATGATAGATGATGTCAATAAACAGAAATCAAACCATTTTTCAAAGTCCAGCCTAAATTTATCAAATAATTACATTTTATTTATGCCTAGAATGTCACAAGTTTAAAATATTTTCATATTATGATCATTTGCTCCTAACATCTCGATCATATGGGAGAAGCCAGGGCAAGTATTTCTTGTCCCATTTTAGAGATAGGATTATGAGCTTCACAAATGTTGTGAATCTTTGAAGGTTAACTGCTGGATAAGTAGAAGATTCTAAACTAAAACCTACGGTTTTTCAAGTTTCAGTTCAGTCTTCAGCAGCACATAATTTCTTATAAAATGCAGAAAAATTCCTACAGCCAGCTGACACAAAGACAATTCATAGGGCAATAAAGTTTCACTGACAGTACAAAGGTGATAGATGCCACTAGTCCCTGTTAATACACAGAAGGGCAGTTTTTTAAAATCTACATATATAATGCTATTAAGAATAGCAATGATAAAAATGTTTGCATTAACATAACAATAAAAGAGATTAGTCTCCTACATTTTGCTATGTTCAGTCTCTCTGGGAATGGAAAAATCTATAATGTTAGTTTCTATTCTTTTTAATGTTTCTTTGTTTGTTTTTATATGAAGCATAACTCCAAGAATCTTAATGAATAATGTAAACTTCACTTACAATAATGTTTTATAAACTATATCAAGAGTACTAAATTACTTATGCATTTTTAGCAAAGAGTCTCAATACTGAATTGATAAATATAGCCACCGTTCCTACTGAAGTACTTAGAAATGCTTGACTAGTTATTAGATATGAAGTCTTCTGAAAGTACTCTGAACAATTCAATTGAATTGTGACTATGATTTATCTTCTATATGAGTGTCATCACGAAATTATTCGAGAATCAGATGTAGTTGTTCCTGAACACTCTTTCAAAATAGTGGCAATAAAAATACTTTGGAAAAGTTGAGAAAACAATGATATATTTAATGTGACATTAAAGGGAGTCAGTTGCAGACACATCTGAAATGCACTGTCTACATCATAATCGCCCTTATGGTTGGATAACCAAGACCCAGACCCCAAAACCTGGTGTATGAAGATATGTAGTGTGGCCACCATGGTCTGTTTTGATGGTTCCCTATATACCTTGTATACCCTGTACATAAAAACATTATGGGGAGACTGTACATACCCTGAATAATTACCAAGGGATTTATCCACCTTTGAGAATATACCTCAAGTACATTGTGAAGAGATACCTAATTGAAGCAACAAGTAGAAGCTCAAATCCAGACTGAGCCTAGAAGCCTATTCATGGTCCCCAAACGACTGGGCTTGGAGCTTGTCCATGCAGAATGGGCTTCTTTTTTAATTTGTCAGTGAAAGGAGTATCTTTGTGGAGGGAGGGCCTGGGAGTTAATTTATACAAAAGCAGTGGTTCCTTTTCATTTCTATTCTGGTTGATATGTTAGCAAAATTGAGATAAAAATAATTTTTAAAAAATTAACCAGACTTTTGCAGAAGGAAACCACTTTCAGGACAAAAACCAAAAATCATTCACAATTATACAAAAATTGAAGCATCTCCCTAGGCAGCTCTTAGGGTAAGCCAGGTAGAGACAGCACTGAAACTTTACATTGATATGAAAGAATGTATATTGTCTTAGAAGCCTAGACATACGTAACTTGAGCTTTATAAGGACTGATACCTAGTTTAAGTGTGTAAGCCAGCATCATAGTAGAAAACACACAGAGCCTGTTAACCAGAACCATTATACAGAAATGCCCAGAACCACATAAATACAGATAAGCAACAAGTCCACTTCCTCTGTGAGAATTTCCTTCATAGGGAAAAGTGAAGTAATCTAACTGATGAGATCTGGGTGAAATTCTGTATTATTTGAATGAATATGAAAGAACTTGGAAGTGGGAAGCTTTGAGAATCCTGATGAGAAATAATGGCATGGTAAGATGAGAGGGCATGTTCCCTGGTGTCTAGAGAGCATCTGGGTCCCAGCTGTACCAACAGTAGTGTGCCTGCATGGTCTCTGTCTCTGTGGGCTTGAGTTCATTAAGGCCAGATAAGACATCTTCCAAGTACCTTTCCAATCCTGGGAGGTCCATGATTAGATGGACCCCGATAATCATAACAGAGGTGCAACTACCGGCAGCCTCAGAAAGCACAGAAAAGAAATCACCTCCACAGAGAGGACAGAATGTTTCTTCCTTCTGTTCCCTGTTTATGAAAAGCTGCTGAGAAAATAAGCCACCTTTACAGTGCTTGGGAATGTTGAGGACAGAGAGAACACAGGTTTTCAAGTCAGAGAGGGCAGAAATTGAACACCACTCTTTTATTCACTACTGTTTGGTGTAGGTGAGGTTATTTAACATTTAGAGCCTCAGTTTTCTCATGAGTAATAGGACTGTAGTTAGTACCCCACCCTGTAGAACTTGAGTTTGGCAGATCAGGGTTGATCAATTTAGGCTTTTTATTCTGCTGTCATAAAAAGTAAGTTTCTTGAGATCAGAGATTAAAGATATTTGAAGCTTTAATATATTGACCAGTAATTGACTCACTGTGGTTGCTCTAAGTGTTATGTTTGCTGGGTAATCAATTATGTAATTAGCAGTTAGTGACCCATGCATAAACTGTCATGGGGTTGTTTCCTGAGGATAACCGATGGAATCAGAATCTGTCTTTTGGATGGTGAGTGAGCATCACTCTTGACATCATTGTCTGCATAGTACTTACAGTGATGCCAGATTCTGAGGATTGTAGTGATCACCTTGATAATCAAGTGAGGTTTAAATCATGTTCGGGTGTTCCATTTTGGAGTCAAGGGAAAAGTTGCGTATTTTAACTTTGTATCTTTTTTAAAACACAAGGACAAACACTAGTGATTAAAATATTAACTATTAGCTATTTGGAAAATTTGTCCATTCCATTTTCTCTTTTACAAAACTTCTCAAATACAGAGGCTTACATTCTGTAATATATTGTATGAACATAATCATACTGAGAAGCAATGAAAGAACAGTAAATAGACATAGCATTCATAAAGTTTCTAATATCTCCTTATGCTGAGGAAGCCAGTAAGCAAAGCACTTATAGGTTACTGCCTCTTTACAGTGTCTTCTATTCACATGAGAATGGTCAAATATTCCATGCTTCAGCTTTTTAAAATATCTTGGTCTATTAAAATACAAATATAATGTGGACTTAAAGATTAATTGAGTGAGTTTTATGATACCTTGATTCCATTAGAAATTATTTATGAGAACTAAACATTTTGGAAGTATTCTAGGGTGGCTAGGTGGAGAAGGCTTGTTTGTGTGTATGTTGTTGTGAATGTGAGGTTATGGTTCAGTTCTACTCGTTTCAAGAGAGATATAATTTGAACGTACTAATAATAAATTTTATTTGCTAGGGCATTAAGAGATTATTGATTTAAATTGCCCAAGTCATTCTCTCAACTTTTTCAAACATGGCAGATTGGAGCAGGTATTGATTAGGCAAAAAATAATTTTAGGATTTTTCCACAACTTTTAGGACTTTTTCTTAACACTGTTCAAACTAAAATTTAGTCTTTTCCTTTTCAAATGTTTACATATAACATGGTAAGTTTCATATCCAGTGAAAAATATAATCTCCTTTTCATGAATATAAATAATCATGTTTTATTTGATTTTGAAGATGCTATGATTCCCGAAAATTGAGAAATTATAAGTTCCAAGAATAGTTCGTCTATAAATCTCTTATGAAATCCTCATAAATTTGCATGTGATTAGATCTGATCATATTCCATTCTCCATTGCCCTACTTTTTATAGTGAGGGAAGGTTAAGTTCCATATCTACATAGAGGTGATACTTCATAAATATGATTGCATTAAGCATAGGAAGAAATGTGGCAGTGATACATATTTTTTCTTACAAATATTAATTCTCCCATACATAACTTTTAATAGCCTTTTCTTTGCCATAATTTACAGTATAATCCTTTCTTAAATCCTAAATGCAATTTTATATAGCACTTTTCACTTCTTTATCCCAAGCATTGACAATTTAATCAGCAAACTTAACTTGCAATATTATTGGCACCAATAACCATGTGAACAATAGAAAATATTATACCACATAATAATGGGAAATCTAAGGTTTATGCCTAATACTTTTTTCTCACTTTCTGAAGACTGGCGAGATGCTAGATTGCACTAGCACATCAAAGCCAGTCGTTAAATAGTCAGGAATCTAGGGAGATCTTGGTCCCTTGAAATCAGCCAGGGCAAAGGTATTTACAATATACAAATCCTATATATCTGTTTTTGTTTTTAATGAGTTACTTTAACAGTGTAGCAATGTTCGGGTACATACTTTATCTTTCAAATACTAAATACCTCAAACTGTCATTTTCTCATTTTATAAACCTTACATGGTAGAAAGAGCATGAATTCTACTTCTCTGGTCTCTTTTTCTAAGAGCACTATTTTCATTTATGAAAGCTCTAGGCTCATGATGTTATAACTTCCAGGGCAACATTTCCAGATGCCAATTGCACTGAAGATTGCATTTCAATACATGAATTTTGGAAAGGACACAAACTTCTAGTGCATAGCTTGCTCCTCCCCCATGACTGCATTTTTGGAGGACATCTTGTCTAATTCACCTCATCAGTTTCAATCCCCTCAGTAATGGCTTCCCATTGAATCTCAGTGGCATCTCTTTGGTTACATTTCCAGAGTCTGGCAGACACAGCAATATCTGAATCCCAATTTTAGACTGCAGATTACTGCTACCAAATTTATTTCTTCATTCAGTATTTTCCTGCAGCCCTCATATATTGTTGGGAGTTCTTTTCACCTCGTTTTAGTTAATTTTTGGGAACTAAATAATGATTCTTTTTTTATTTGTTTTAGTTAGTTATACATGATAGTAGAATTAACTTTGACTAAATGATGATTCTATATATTAAAATTTTCTTCTTTATATGTTGAGTGGTTTCTTTATCCTTAAAGGAGAAAAGACTTTGAGTATTATCTTGGGAGATATCTGGTGCTTATAACCCAATTCCAGTGAAATAAAATACCTGATACTTTCTTCAAGAGTAGTGAACTAAGTCTAAATTTTCAGCATAAAGGAAAAAAAAAAACAGGACCAAAGGCAAAGATAATAAATATATGAACATATCTGGAGATGAACAAATTTCTTGTAGTAAAAAAAAAATCAGATTGTACAAAAAATCAGTAAAACTATCTACTAACTTGGTGATACTGTATTTTACACAACACTGCACCTAAAAACTGTGGAATAGAAATTATGTTCCTGTAACATCCTTCAAGATATACTGTATGTTGATCAATAAAACAAGTTGAAACAAATTTGAAAGAATTCAAACCATGAAAAATGTGTTCTGCAACTACAACAGAATTAAATTAGAAACAAACAGCAGTAGGACATCTAGAAAATCCCCAAACATTTGAAAAATTAGACAACATACTTCTAAATAACAGTAGTATAAAATATTAAACAGGACCTACATATGAATTCCACATATAGGAGAAGAAAATTAGAAAATAAAAGAAAATTTATGTTAATGAACTTGAAAAACTAGATGAAATCGAGAAATTTCTTTAAAATAGTTTGCCAAAATTGGTGTAAATACAAGTACTCTAAATATTATATCTATTAAAGTAATTAAACTGATACTTCGCCACCTACCCAGAAAGAAAAAACAAGGATTAGATGTATCAATCAGTAAATTCCATCTATCATGTTTAGAAGAAAAAATATAAAATATTCTTCTTGCAAAGAATTGAAGAAGAAATACTTTCCATTTCAATCAAGAACAGTATCCCCTAAAGTCAAACTTTAATTCTTAGCAAAATAGCAAATTGAGGAAAGCAAGATTGGCTTAACATTTCAAGAACAATATTATAATTCATCACATAAAATTATATTTATTATAAAATTCAAATACCTATTCATAAAGATTTTTAAAAATCTTGTTACTAGGTTTAGAAGGGAGGTTTCTCAATTTGAAAATCTATTTTAAAAATCTAGAGCTAAGATCTAGCTACATGAACACTAAACATTTCTTCCTTTAAAAATGAAGTTGTCAAGGAGAACACTGTGCATCAGCTACCAATACCAGGGGAGGATCCAATTTCATGAAGTTTATCAAAGATCACACAGTGTCAGCTAGTAAGAACGGAAGTCCAAACATTTCTTCCTTCGGAATCTTATTGGAGTTACCCAGGAAAACCCATAGGGTCAAGCACCAAATGGAACAATGTTTTTACTAACATAGAGAAAAGACAGAAAAATCATCTGAAATGGTGTGCATTGGCACCCTATGGCTGGCAAGTGACCTGGAGGTCAATGCATGGCAGTCTGCTTAGTCACCCCTCCCCTACCAGAGTGGAAAGGCCCCTCCTTCCCCCTCAAGGAGTCTGAAATACTGAAATCTGAGAGCCAGCCTCAGGGCTATTGAGCACATAGTTAAAACAAATATATATATATTAAGCTATATTCCCATTCAAGGGATAAGCTGGGAGCAGGGTATGTGGATTCTTTATCTCTTGGTAAGAAAATATTTCAGGCCTAAGACTCTTTAATGTGTGACCACCTGGAGTTCCAAAGATTGCACTCATGAACCTGCCCTTCCCAACAGAAGACAGGATGTCTATTAGGTTCTTAACTTCTATTCAAAAATTCTAACAAATTCAATAAGGCAAGAAATAAAATTTCCTGGGGAATATTGAGATAACTTTTGGTTCATAGCTAGTAGCTTCCAGCAGCTCAGAGTTCTAGGAAAACCTATGCTCCTACAGGCCTGACAGGAACACCTGCAGGAATGAGCAGTCTGTGAAACCATATCCTCAGCACTTATGTTCAACATTTTTGCCAAGCTACAGACTACCAGGTCAGGAAACCAAGAGTCATATGCTTCAGGGCATGTAACCCCCCAAGTCATAGCTCTCCTCCCTTAGGGACAAAGACCCTTTCAGACTGCCTTCCATCATGACAGCAATATTTAGTGCTTCCTCATAGTGCGGTTACATTAGGCATAAGATGATTGGCTTATAGATGTTAAGATGCTTATGTATGATTGACAGGCATGCCCCACTCAAACCCTGTAACAGTTGTGTGCTTTCCAAAAATAAACTGAGCTACTGGACAATGACTTGAGGTGGGTCTCTAGCCAGTTCTCTCACCAGCTCCCAGAGTCTGTGTGTTGATTCCGCGTCTCTACCCATGAGACTAGGTAGCCAAATAACCATAGACCACAAAGGGACTTAGGAACACATACAGGGGAAAGAAAGCAGTTATATGTTAACAAGTCATTTACAAAATAAAAATAAGTTTAAGAAGTAATAAACAAAATCAGTACATTTTTTAGTAGAAAGAGTACTATAAAATTTATTTTATTTCTGTATTCAACCAATAAAGTTTAGGAACAGAAATTTTATAAAAACACCTATTATCTAACCCCAAAATATAAGAGAATAAAGAATAAATCTAATGAAAATGTGCAATATCTGTATGCTGAAAACAATAGAAATTTTCTGAGAGAATTTAAAGAACATATAAATAAAAGGAGAGATGTTCCATGTTCATGGATTGCAAGACTCAGTATACCTAAATATCCTTTCTTGCTACATTGATGTATGAATTCAGTGTAACCACAGATATCCAGGCTTTTAACAAGATCAATAAGCCCATTCTAACATTGATTTTGAAATACAAAGGATCTAAAGAAATCTGTTTTGGCATTCCAAAGCACAAGGATAGACTTGAAATATATATATATATATATATATATATATATATATATATATATATATACTTTTTTTTTCCTTTTTTACAATGCTTGGGATTGAACCCAGGGCCTCCCACATGCTAGGCATAAACTGTGTGATTTTGAGACATAGGTTGAATTTGCTGCAACTGTGTTGTATTGGCCAAGGATAAACACACTGACCAGTGAACAGAGTAGACAGCCTTAACCCACACATATGGTCACCAATCACTATATATATGTGTAACAAATGTTGAAATAACTTCATATCTATGTTTTAAAAAGACAGATAGCAATAAATGGGCTAAGGAAATGAACAAACACTTCAAAGAAGAAGAAATAGAATTGATCAACAAATATATGAAAAAGTGTTCAACATCTCTAGCAATTAGAGAAATGCAAATCAAAACTACTCTAAGATTTCATCTCACTCCTGTCAGAATAGCAATCATCAAGAATATGGGCAATAATAAATGTTGGCGAAAATGTGGTAAGAAAGGTGTACTCATGTATTGCCGGTGGGACTACAAATGGGTGCAACCACTATGGAAAGCAGTATGGAGATTCCTCAGAAAACTGGGAATGGAACAATCATCTGCTCCAGCTATCCACTCCTTGATTTATACTCAAAGGACTTAAAATCAGCATACTATAATGACACAGCCACATCAATGTTTATAGCAGCTCAATTCACAATAGCTAGACTATGAAACCAACTTAGGTGTGCCTCAATAGATGAATGGATTAAAGAAAATGTGGTATATATAATGGAATATTGCTCAGCTTTAGAGAGAAATTATGGCATTTGCCAGCAAATGGTTGGAGTTGGAGAATATCATGCTAAGTGAAATAAACCACTCCCATAAAACCAAAGGCCGAATGGTTTCTCTAATATGTGGATGCTAATTCACAATAAGTGGGGATGGGGGGACACTAGGGAAAAATAGCATTACCTTTGATTAGGTAGAGGGAAGTGATAGGAGGGGAGGAGAGGGGATGTGGGAATAGGAAAGAGTAGAATAAAACAGACATTATTACTGTATGTATATATGTGACTGCATGACCAATATGATTCAGCAATATGTGCACTCAGAAAAATGATAAATTATATCCCATCTATGTATGATATATCAAAGTACATAAATGCATTCTACTGTCCTGTATAATTAAGTAAAACAAGTAAAAAATTTTAAAAGAAAAAGAAAGTCTTAACCCTTCTCAATTCTTTCATTATTCTATAATGAAACTTAATTTGAAATTCCAGACTGAAACATAAAAAATCAAACACATAAAATCTGGAAGAAAGCAGGAGTATATTATCATTATTATGATAGAATATTTTGTAAAAGACAAATGCATTAATCCTAAAAAATGATAAAAAGAGGAATTGACTTTGTTATAAAATATAACACTAAGAAACTTAGTTGGCAGTCAGAAACTTAAGAGAAAATTTGTGCATGAAAATATATAAAGAATTTCTACAAAGCAATCACACAAAGACAATCCAATTCGACAATAGGCAAATGAGGAGTTTAAAGATACTGTGGGAAGATGTCTAGTTCTTCTCTCAGAACACATCATTAATCATTAGAGAAATACAAATTGAAATCATGATGAGATGCCATTTTTTTTTACTTGCTAGAATGAATGGCTAATATCAAAAGTATTATTCACAATGCTGACAAGAAATTAACACAACTGGAATTCTCACATATTACTAATGGTGATGTAAATGACACAATAATTTAAGCCCTCTTTGGCATTTTCTTATAAAATTATGCATATCCCCACACAATGATGAAACAATTCTACTTTTAAATATTTAGCAAACATCCACAAAAAGATTCATAGATAATGTCCACAGCAACTTTATGTTAATTATCCTAGTCTGGCAATAACACAAATATCCATCAACAGGATAAACATATTTTAGTGTATTTGTACAATCAAATGCCTATTGTCAATAAATTAGGGTGAAATAATTATATATTTAACAAAGCAGTAAATCACTAAAATATTGTTTTGTGCAAGAGCAACCAAACACAAAAGAATACTATCTTCATGATTCCATTGTATAAAAAACAAGAACATGCAAAAATAATGAAATGGTTATGAAATCAGAAAGTGGTTACTTCTTGGGGTTGGAGGCATTTATTTAAAGCAAATATGAAGAAACTGCATGGTGAGAGAGATTTCTATATCTTGATTGGGGTGAAGGGTACATGTTGATAATTATAAAAATTTATCGAACTGAATACTGAAGAAATTATGTATGCAAATTATATGCCAGAAATTAATAATTCTACCTTTCAAATGAAAATATCTCTCTAGATTCTTTGTTTCTTTTAGAATAAATTGTAAGGAAACACAAAGTTTAAAGACATACGAGCTTCTTGATACTTCATGTCTTTGTTTTGTCAGCTTTCTCCCCTTGCTTATATCTGATAACCTCCAGGGACACAAAAATATTGCCCACAAAATCCCCCAGTGTGACATGCTTCTCCACCTTCATACCAGTACTCATGCTGTTCCTTTCATGTAGATTTTCCTCCATCTCTAACTTCTCTTAAATAAGTTTTTCTGATCCCTCAGAGCACAGCACATGCTTCTTTGTGTCTGAAAAGCTTTCCCCAAACTTGTCAGATCACATTAGCTGCCCCTACTGTGTGCTGTCTAAGCACACTGTGCATTAATTTCAAAGCACTGTGAAATCAGCTATTTTCTGATTGTCTATTTGACAACCTAAAAAAGAAGAAAGTCTGGCTTAATTAATAGGAAAAAAACCCTACTCTTTTAAATTTATTGCTTTCAAACATCTGATCTACCTCTATGAAATAACAACAAAGTTTTTCAATAGAAACCCTACAGAATTTATTTTATTTATATAAATTATTTGGAACTAGCTTATATACAAAGAAAGATGATGTCATTGTTGATGATTATGATATGGCAAATATTAGCAGTTCCTGAGGAATAGCTATATGCCAGATACTGATCTACATATTTTAAGTTAATTTATTGCACACAACAACCTAGTCACTAATGACTATTAGTTAACAGATTAGAAAACAAGAAGTAACATGAACAAATGCTGGGATTGGGTAATTGAAACAAAATAATGAGAATAATTTTTTATAGAAAATTAAGAATGAAAATGAATCCAGGTAGAAAATTTAAAATTAGTTAATCTAGACCAACTTCTGGAAAAAAAATCACCAAGGGAATAGATTTTCTGTTTTCTACATATATTGTAAAATTAATGAATAATCACTTTTTAACCTCCATTCCAAGCAAATATCTGGGTATCCATTGGTCTTATTGGTTAATTAAATGAATTTATAGTCCTTTCTTGACTAATACATGTCCTATTATGCATAGTATCACTACATATAGTCATTACCATAAAATAATGTCATGCCAAGTTTGTTTGAAAACATATTTATCAACAAAAACAAAAAAATTCCCCAGAATTTCTTGCCAGCAGCCATCAATGTAAAATCAAAATGGCACTAACATAGTCCAGTCATATGTTTAACTTTCCCATGTCAAATGCTATGTTCTCTGTCCTAAAATATGGTTTTTTTTTAATTCAAATGGCCAAAAAACATGACTAACAGCACACATTTGTTTTTAAATACAATGGAGTACATGCACACACAATTTCTTGCTTTGAACAAATTTGTGTGTCTTGTTTTTTAATTATTACTTTTATCTAAATCATCCATTAACTTATATGGTACTCTCCAAGTGGTATTTGAACTAACTTTATTCTGCATTCCTCTCATATTTGCTAATTCAACCCATATTCATTGAGTTCTTCTAATGACATCAGGTGAGCGCAAAAAATGTGAATAAGAGCTCATGGAGTACACATACATTGAAGGTGTTAGGTACAATAAACGTAAAACACTTTTAAAATGGTAATAATTCAGTTTGGGGTAAGGAAACTCAAAGAAATGAGAGAAAAATATTCATTTAAAATCATCTGAAACAAGCCAGATGAAACCCCCAGAGCCATCCTAAAAGATTCCCAGCTGCCCTCCTTGTGTACCTGTGGCACTTGGGAAATTATCCAAACCCACTGGAAAGAGATGAAGTATCACTGGGATCTCAACTTCAGGTGCAGCATCACTGTTTTCATTCTTCTAAAATTTAATTTCTTCTTAGTCGATATTTAAATCCAACCTCACAGGCTAAATATGTTACATATTTTAGGACTATGCCCAAAACTTTGAGAGACTGGAATCCTTTGTTAGGTATTTAAAGGGGATTTAAAAATAAGGATCATATTCCACTTATTTTTGATTCCCCATTTTAAAAAAATTAGTGATTCATGGGTAGAACATGGTATTTCCATAATAAAATATTTTATTTTCCTAATTTAGAAAGACAGTTATAAGGAAATCAGAGAACTTGTGTTTATCTTTATTCTAATATTCTAATTGTTATTTTAATTAAGTGCTGTAGCTTTTAAATTTGTAAAAAACAGCAAAAAAAAAAGGACAAAAACTATTGCACTAAGTAGCCAACGAACTCTTTCTAAACCAATGTTGAAGTTTTTTTGTTTTGTTTTTTAAAGCTGTCATCCTATGTCATCATTAGTTCCTTCTTCACGTGGAATACTTTTTTTTATTATTATTTGTTCAAAACATTACATAGCTCTTGACATATCATATTTCATACGTTAACTGAAGTCACTGATTGCTTCCTTTCTTCCCCAAGTATTTAGATCTTCCTTTTTTGTTCAAAAGTGAATGAATTAAATGGAAGTTTAAGGAATATTCTGTGCCCTATACTATCTTTTTCTCTTAAAAGATTCAAGACAGTACATATATGAGCATTAACTTAGTTTCTGCAGCATACCACCAATTGCCCTACCTGGGTATATATAAAACCCTAGCATGAGAAAACCACTGCAATTCCACAATGCTGATCTTCTGCTTTATAATTTTGAGTTCATAGCTACCTTCCAAAGAGATGTTGATGACTCAGAGAGTTATGCTATAATTTCCTTTAGAGCCCAGCTTTATCATAAGAAGCATGTATTTCACTAACTTCCTCTTAAAAGTTCTTACCTGATTCATATTTGGAGATAGTATATGAGACATGGTAAGATTCCTTTATTCTTTATTTTTCCCAACTAAAAACAAAAACCACTTCATTTTTAGAATGGTGATGCTGTCCTAAGGGAAATGTATATTGTCTTTAAGTGGAAACTTCTTAGAATGCTTGAACAGACATTAGAGAAAGCTACATGCAGCTCTGTGTTAAGAGCACTGTGCCTTATGATAAATTTCCAGCTGTGTTGTTTTTTTCTTTTAAATCAGTTAAATATAGCTGTCTTTGTGTTTCTGACTTTTTGAGTCTTCAAAGGCTATAATTTGGAGTTTCAGATTAGCTTTTAATGTGTTTAATTGAGTTAGTAATCTAAATTTCTATTGGAGTTTTCAATAACAATGCAATGATGGGGTCATGGAACACAGCTCCACTTAGCCTCCATCTAAGAGGTTTTTGAAGAAATGGCTTGAAAATTAATACCTAGAGTAATAACCATGATGTGACCATACATATACTTTCTATTAATGTAGTTTGACAACTTTTTACTGTTTCTGTGATTACTTGTGACAAATATAGCCATATATTCAAAATACAAATGATATTTTAGGGATAAGGAATCAATATCTGAGAATCTTGTTTCTGGAATTCCTCCTATATTTTTAGTTGAAATCAGAAAACGTAACAGTTGTATCATTTCTTTTACATGTACATTTTTTTATAATATTAGGTGTTTTTTTAATATTTTCATATACTTAAAAACCTACAACTATAATTGTTTCTTTTTTCACAATTATTTTACAATTAAAGAAAAATACTGTATAGCAATACTAGAAATCTTGAAGTTCAGAAGTAATTTTGGTAGCACTTTATTTTTTACAAACATTTAAAAGTAATTTTAGTATTTCTCATAACCATGGATAGGTGCTCAATATTATAATATCTTATTTATAGAGACAAATTAGCTTAATGCAGTGAGATGGAACACAATCTTCAGGATCAAGTAAATAGGTTCAAATTTTGGCTCTGGTTCTTCCTACTAATTGTAACTTAATCTTTCTAAGCCTACACATTCTTTACTTACAATAGTTGAAGTTTTAGATAATTCTGTACTCATGTAGTATTCATGGTTATGCTGTTTCTCTATTACAATATGTAATATAGATATACACATAGATAATACATGCAATATTTTTGACCAGCAACCCTGCTCATGCCTTTTTAGATGCATGACCTTGAACTCATCAGGCTCTCTGAGCCTTAGTTTCCTCTGTAAAACAGGAAAAAAGGGTCTAACTTGTCATGCTTTAGAGATAATGGGAGGAAAATAAGTAGCACCAATAGTAGAACATAGCAGATATTCACTCAGAGAAAGTTATTTCCACAAAACATTTATTGTGTGCTTTTCCTTAACAATAATGAACTTTGAACTCCAAAAGTTTAGTACTCTGGTTTACTCTACATAAGAAGTAATCATAATTCCCTTTGTGACTAACTGATCATTTCAGTGTATTGGTTTTATAACTTCCTGGGATCTTATTCCAAATTTCTCTCATCTAGCACAGAATTCTGTTATAGCAGGTGTTCAATTAAACTCCATTTTTATACTAACTCCAATAAATACTAACTTCTCAAAAAGAAAGCTAAATGTTAAAATGTTTTACTTTGATTTTGGAAACATAATTATATCAAGCATCCCCAAGACCATCCTCAGGCTCAATTTTCCTGAAGGAATGATAGTACTCAGAACAAGCATTATGCTTCTGGTCATGGTAATTAAAAAGAAAGTAAACATTAAATTCACAAGGGGAAAGGCACATGTGGAAAGGCTGAGAGAAATCAAGATTTCAGGGGCGTCCTCTTCCTACAGAGTCACACAGGGACACATTCCATTCTCTCAGCAACAATATGTGAAAAGTTGTTTGAAGTGTTGCCAGTCACAAAAGTCACCCGAGATGTGGTGCTCAAGTTTTTAGCAGGAGTCGGTCTCTTAAGCATTAAGTCTTTATGATATTAACCTTAGCTCACTTTCCCAGTTCTTCCCTGCCCCATACCCGTGGGGAAAACTAGATGTTTACCATAAATCAAGTGTTTGGCCTAAGTACAGTGTGGATTAAGGCCTCAGTAACACGAAATTACCCTTGTTAGGCAGACTATTGTAAGAGCTATATGGTTACCTCCCTGAATATATCCAGTCCATCCCAAATGACAAGCTTTTCCTCTGAATGTGCAGGGTTTGGAAATTTCAGGACTGCACATTAACTCCAAGAAGAACTAACCCATTCTTGCCCAGTAATACAGTCACATAATGGGAAATTTAAAATTACATAAGAAAACACAAAAAGTATATTCGCCACCGTTTCCCAGTCCTTTCAGTTTCCCCAAACATAATAAAAATAATCCTAGTTTTTGATGTTTGCCAGAACACAGTAAAAATCATGTTAGTTTCAAAGATGTTTTATATGCATGGTTACTTATAAAATACTACTTTAAACAATTTCTGGTTTTTTTTCTAATTGTAATTAACGAGACATTTTAGAGAACTTTCCTTATCTGCACATAAACAATCTCTTATTATATTTGAGTATATAACTCCATTTTGTGATTATACCATAATGGATTTAACTCATTTTACATTTACATATACTTAGATAGTTTTCAATATTTTGCTTTAGAAACAGTGATTCAATGGCATGCTATATTTACAAAATTTTGAAAACCTGCTACATTTTGAAATTTCAACATTTTGAAATTCTTCTATAGAATTTCCGAGTCAACTTTTTTGTAAATATTTCCAAATGAACGTTTATTAGTGTTACTAACTATATATTATTACTAAGTATACTCAACCAGGTTGTTACCAAAACATTAAGTCACAGGTTACAATGATGGTTTAATTTTAAATTCTAAGTGTTACTTACCAACATTGCAAAGCACAAATTTAAAACATCACATTTCAAACTGAGGAAAGCAAACATTACCAAAGACAATTTAATACAGTAATAAATATAGAATTATATATGTAGAAACAGTACTTGGACTATAATGGTTTTATTTTGAATTGTCAACTTGATTGAATTAAGAGAAGCCAATAAATGAGAGGCTTATAGGTGTGTCAATGAGGGTGTGTCTAGGAACGATTGGCACGTAGGATAACCAACTGAAATGGAGACCCCCTCTAAGCATGGGCAGCATTGTCCAATAGGATGATGGCTTAGATAGAATAAACATGTTGTAAGAATAAAGAAGCAGCAACAGATGGAACTTGCCTTATTCTTGAAAGGGTTCTTGATTGCTGCTTCCATATCTGAGGATAGTCTGAAGATATTGAATTCTCACTTCTTCACTCTTCCAAAGCAGCCTCTCCCAGTGATTCTCCAGTATCCTTTGGTCTCAGACTAGGGTAGCACCCTTGATCCCTCTTGTTGGGGCTTCAGTCTCTTGGACTCTGCAGTTACTGGTTATTCCAGATCTCCAGCCTGCAAAAAGTCATTGTGGATTACCCAGCTTCTGGTCATGTAAGCCAACCTGGTAAATCCCCTTTTATAATTATACTTCCTGTTGATTCTGTTCCCCTAGGGAACCCTGACTAATACTTGGAACCTTTTTATTTTTTATATGGAAGTCTATAAATTTCTCTATATCAGAAAATGAGAACATTATTGCAAATGGCTTTGTAATTGAGTCTCCAAGTCTTGATCTCTTACTTGTTTTTTGTGATATGAACAAATAATATGATAACTGTTATGTTTGGTCAGATGACTAGAGATAATGGAATAAATTATTGTGAACTGCAGGTTTGACCATTAGCCTGATTGTTGGAATTACTGAAATTGCAGCTTCATAAAATTCTGTAGTTTTCTGTTAGAAGAGCCTTATCCTAGAAGGAGACAATTTTTCTGTAATGAAGCTAGAGTGGGGGGCTGGATATACTATTTTAAATATAGCAGAATAACATTTCCAACTAATTTTAGTTAGTGTATGAAGAAAACATTTCGGAAAGATAAGTTCATGCTATCTTCGTTTTGGTGACATACTTGGCCATTTTGTGTGGTCCTATGGTTTTGGTAATGACAATAGATTCTTAGCTTTTCCTTGTCATTGTCATTTCTGACACAAGAACAAGACATCAGCATTTTAATATCATGTATATATTTTCAGTGATTCTGGCTGAGCTAAATTGCCAGCAGGCTACATTATTGTAATTCTCTCTTTGCAAGACTCGCAGCTGCAAGGTTCTTGTTCAAGACAAGTTTCATGAACATATTTCTCCTTGTTGGAGCTTCTAGACCAGGCTGACTACCTGTGGCACATTTTATGAATCCTAAAAGAAATCATTTACAGGTGTTTACATGTAGAGATTTTAAACTCTGGTGATTTGTATGTATGTATCAAATCTTTTGTCAGTTATATAGACTCAACTTTTAGAATTCTAGAGAGCTTATCAAGAGCAAGTATTTTATTTTTAGCTTTTTCTTCTGTCAGAAGAAAAAACAAATTTTAACATCTCTAGAGCTAGATATGAAATCAAATTAATTATTTTGGTTCTTTACTTTTTTATTTAAAGGATTTGGGGGGATTTTCTTGTCAAGTTGTAGATAGCCACATGTTATTGATCAGTTAGAAGTGGTAAATAACTTGAAATATTTATTTTGTCCCCCACATACCGATTTGTTTTTCCTGTCATTTTTTTACCAACATTTTGCTGAATGTTTGTAGGAAACAAAAATGGGATGAATGATATTTTTCTTTTTAAATCACAGAGGAGAGAAACAACTATTAAGATCATTCATTTAAATGTTAGTTGTTAGGAGTAATGAATAAAGGCCTATATCTCACCTGAACATCGAAAATGGACTTCCTCTTAATACAAAGGGAAGACAAATCTTCCTACATAGATTGTCTTATTTGCTTTAACACATTACCCATATTCATGTTGTCTCATGTGCCAAAGCACTTCTTCTCTCAGTGGCAGATTTACTCACCTGATTTCTGTTTTATCTGCCTGTTTTGATATTGTTTGGGAACTTTCAGAGGTCTCCCATTGCAGCTCATTCTAATCTGAGGAATATTTTTCCTTATCTTAAGAAAACGATGGGGGCTGGGGATGTGGTTCAAGCGGTAACGCGCTCGCCTGGCATGCGAGAGGCGCTGGGTTCTATCCTCAGCACCACATAAAAATAAAATAAAGATGTTGTGTCCACCGAAAGCTGAAAAATAAATATTAAACAATTCTCTCTTTTAAAAAAAAATGATGGCAATAATATCAATCTTTCTTTTTAGAGAAATCACATAAGTACATTAAAATACTAAGCACATGAGCAAACATTTGCAAACTATGTATATTCTTGTTCTATAAGGGCAAATTGAGTGACACCATGATTTTAGTGATGGCATCCACACCATACTGTTCCAGTATTCTAGTTAACACTGAGTTCCAGTGTTGATCAAGGGCGGCAGCCCTATTTTCTGGGATAGGAGCTTATTTAACATCTCTCCTGCTGAGGCAATTAGTAGTTATCACATAGGAAGCTTGGAATTTAAGGCAAGGTGAAAATCCAGAAAATTTTCTCCTATTTGGAAAAAGGGTTCATAGACTAGTACGACTCATTTGTTATGAAGAAAAATTTCTTCCACTGATGGCCTGAAGAACTTTGGAAATTTTTTTTGAGGAATGAGGTTAACTTTGTTCTTTAATGATTTTCTCTTCTAACTTCTTATATAATACACAGTTTCTCTAAAGATCAGAATGGTAAAGTAATACAGATATATAAAGCTTTGATGAAAATAGCCATTCACATAAAAAATTTAAAGGCTAAAAGAATAGTATAGTTTGCAAATTAAAAGTAAAACCTTATATCTTGGTAAATTTAGATTTCCCTTCCTCTTAGATGATACATAGCATGGCATAAATCATATGTGTATTTAACATATAATTAATAGCAATAAGAAATATTAGTATTTAAATTAACTTGATAAAAGTGATTGTTGTACCCACTAAGTATGGTGCACTTACATGCTGGATTTGAGATGAGGGGATGGGAAGACTTTTAGCTAATAGAGAAAATAGAGGCTGACACCTCATAAGCCAAACTTTCCTTTTCTTTCTTTTCTTTTTTTTGTTAATAGCTAAACTTTCTAAGAGAAACTGCCTTAGAACACGTCCTTTAATTATTTCGGTACATTTATGAGGTAGGTATAATTATCTATTTCTAGTGAAAAATCATTAAGTAAATTTTTCAGATTTCACAGCAAGTAAATTCCAAAGACAGGGTTTAATTAAAATAGGTCCTTTTCTTAGGGAATTTACTTAGAAAATTTAAGTTTAAATTGTTAATTCTTTCTCTGCCCCTTTGAAATGTATATAAATTTTCTGCCAGTCTCTTGCTGCTTTTACAACTCAGTACCTAAGAACCATCTCCAGGAAATGTAAACCTCAAAAGAGCAGGCAGTCTTCCTGCATCTGTGGGAGAGTGGGAGAAGAACAGCCTGGGCCAAACACAGGAATCACATTTAGGATGGAACCTGACTTGCAAATAGAGGTGGGCTAATGATGGAGAAAATTTATTAATATATGAATAATTCAGTGTGCTCAACATATCCTAGTGATTAACTTCCCTCCTAATGATTTCTGGCTTTTTCACAAGTTTACCCAGTGCTTAAGAGCCCTCCCAATTTTTGTTTCATTAGATTTCAGACTCTCTCCCTTATTGCAATAGTCTTGAATAAAATCTACCTTGCCTATATAACTTTAATGTTTCCTTTGATAGTAGGAAAGGAATATTTTAGCAAGATATTTTGAAGAGCCACCACATCCTCTGGAGAACTAAACTGTGGAGCTACTTTTGCATCCTGTTTCTTTAGTGTTTCTCTCAAATATCTACTCCATGACACTTAGCCTAATTTACCTCAACATTACTGTGTCATTGGTGTGTTCCTATACTCTACTTACAACACCCAGAGCCTATAAGCTATGGCTTTCCCATCAATGGGGCAAACTGTGATGATACTAACAGGGTCTTATATGTTATAAGATGGTGAAGAATTGTTTGAGATTGTCTTATACCACTCCTCCTTAAACCCAACTTAGTATTACAAAAGTACCAAATAGTTGAAAAAGAGTCCCTAAATTTTCTACAACAGAATTAAAGAAATATACTTCTCTGTGAGATCTTAGGACATTGTGGACAAACTGATACACAGACCATTACCAAAGACAGACATGAGTCTCCATGTGTAAGAAGAAGTAGTTGTCTTAGGGCACAATGCAGTTTGTAAAGCTACTTGATTGTTCTTTCCAGAAACATGGGAAGGTAATCTTAAGAGAATGATTGGAAGATAAGCAAATTCTTCAAGTATAGAATCTTATAAGCGTACTTCTCCATTGGATTTCTGTTCTACCTTCAGGGCTAACTGTTCTACAAAAAGGCTATGTAAGTGTGAGAGAAAGAACTTTAGAGAGATGGCTTGTGGTTAGACCAGTAGGAAACTGGGAGAAACTCATCCTGGGAGTAACAGGATTCCAACAAAAGAGATTAAGGCAGGGCAAATCAGATAAGACCTAGAGCTCTGGGTTTGTTGTGATTGCATCAGAAGACTTGAGTTCAGTGCCACTTACTGAGGATCAGATGGAACATGGGAGACAATAAATGCTTAGGAGAATGGACTGGTTCTGCTCCAAGTTGCCAGGGACTGGTTACCCTCCAGTTATTTAATGATTATAACCAAGAACTACAGAGTTATCTTGTCTAGCCAAACACACTGCAAAGTAAATGGAAGGAATAATGAGTGGAACGGATGAGATAGCAAACTCTTTTCATTTTCCTGTACTCCACCAGGGGGATGAAGCCATAGTCTGGTCTTTGTTAGGTGAGTGTGTGTCTAAACTGAGACTGATACATACACACACACACACACACACACACACACACACATATTTTTGTGTATGTATGTATATATGTATATATATAATATTTTAGGTGGGACATGTATTTAACCCAGGGTCACTTAGCCATTGAGCCATACCCCAGTCATTTTTTGTTTTTATTTTGGGAATGGGTCTTGCTAAGCTGCTTAGGGCTTCACTAAGTTGCTGAGGCTGGCTTTGAACTTGTGATCCTCTTGCCTCAGCCACCTTAGACACTGGGATTATAGGCCAGTGCCACTATGGGACTGATATTTTTAAGTAGGCATAGTTTAGTTCCAGAGACAAACTTACAACTTCTTAAATAATCAAAAATACATGATAATTGGTAAGACTAGATTGAAATACTTTAAGTGAGCCCTCTATCCAGGGATAGTATCATTATATATGTCAACCTGTGGAGATCTCAGAGTTATTACATTAGTTTTTATCACCTGCATCTACAATGTTCCTTTTGAAGTAGGATAGAAGAAATTAGATAGGTAAAATAGAGACAAAGGGAGGACAAAGAAAATGTAAATGAAAGCTTCATACCTTTGAAACTGGATTTTGAGATGAAACTCCATTCTGCTTCCGTTGGCCTGTGGTGTCTGTGTAAGCTTCAGACCTCTGCAGCCAAGAAACCTGTTGTTTTTGTGTTAGAAGCTAATCAAAGCAGGGGATGCCTACCAGCATCAGCTCTGAGGGTCACAGGCAGCAAAGCCTGATTCTTCTCCACTGCCATTGAGAGGGGTGTTGCAGATCTATATGGGGGCCATGGCCTCCAGGGTTGCACAAGGCTCCAGTAGCTCACTGCCAAATTTTTTTAGGTTCTTGTCTTGCAAATCCAAAAATTAAAATTCATGGGACAATGGGAGGCTAGATGGAAAGGACTAGAATTTACTCAAGGTTGAGGAATAGAAACCGAACTCCTACAGAGGCAAGAGGGGTGTACACCATAGGAATGCCTCCTGAGTGTGCAAGTCTAGGGGGTTATGTAGCATCTGGGCCATCAATTTGGATGGCAATCAGGGTTTAGAAAAGCCTAAGGCCATTGGTTGATTTCTAAGTTTGAACTTCCTTTCAGGTCCTTCCAACTTCCAGTTTCTCTCTGCTCTTTTGTAAGGAAACAGGAGGTTGAGGTCAGAAGATCATGAATGCTCAGGGCTTCTGTACTGTGGCATTGTGTAGAAGTATCTGGCTGCCATGGATGACAAGTTGATGTACTCCTGCTGGCCTTGGCTTGCCATGTCAGCCTTGGGGGCTCCATGTGCTACCAGCACTCTAGACAGCTTGGGTAGACAAGGGCTTAGTTTCACCTTCACTCCCCAAACTAGTTCTCTCGCCCAGCCCTACCACTCCCCAATTCTAGTCAATCTACAAATCTTCACTTAGAATTTAAAGTTACTAGAAATTTGCTCACTTAAGAAAATTTCCCTGTGCATTGTTAATTAGCCTATTAGTACATATATTTTTAAAGTAGACTGAACAAAGACCTATAATATAAAGTACTTTCCCAACATTATCTATTGATTACATAATAGAAAAGATGTCAACCTCAGAATCCTAAGAACTGCCAGACAACTGTAAAACATCTTTTGATCACCAGACTGATGTCATCCCTACATAACCTTTCTATGCCCATCCCTCACCAAGTTTCCTTTAAGAGAACATGAGAATCCCCAAAACCATCTCTTACTCTTAAGGTGTAGCACATTTACCCTTGAATGCATATTCTTTGCTTTCCCAAATAAATCTTTGTGCCTGGTTTTCTGATGCATGCTGAAATCCTTTCCCATCATGTACATCAAGGACCCTCTAGTCCTGAGATGAAGTCCCCCTCTCCAGGTCTCCCACAGACCACCCCTTTTGGCACTTTTACATAGTGGGCATTGAATAAATTATTTTTGAGATAAAAAAAAAAGTGTAATCATTACCCCAGCTGTAGGACAATAAAAGTGGAATCAGTTCTTCCTTGAATGAAATGTGTACCTACTGGTGGGTAGTGCTGAAATAATTGCCTTGATAGGGCCACACCATGTGCCAGTCTCTTGGTCTTACAACTACTGAGTCTTGGGTAGAAAAAACAGGTAGAAATTCAAACAAAGATACCAATATAGAAACTACTGCCGAATGCAAATGACCAATTTGAATAAAGGTAAATTCATTCTCTTTCTCAAGAGATGTCCTAGAAAAAGATGAATTGAAGGTCAACCCTGACACAAAAATAGCAATTGACTCACCCAGCCTTTCTCTCAGGAAGGATGCTTTCTTTGTTGAATATTTGAATATATGAATGTTCACACATTGAGGATATTTTGTGAGCTTTCTAATAAATTATTTTACCCACGTGAGTATTTATTATATAGGAAGTTACTGGATATACACAAATCTTAAGGAAATGGAGACAAAAAGTGCATCCAGATCCCTCATGTATTTTTTAAAACATTTTTATTGGCTCACCTGGTGAAACAATGAACCTTGAAGTCACATCCCTTAATTCTGAATGTATCAATAAAAAATTGCCACAGTTTCAAGCCCTGCTTGAATCTGTCCTCTATAAGTATATAAATGCTCTTCTACTTCACCAGGGTGCTGTGAAGAATAACCAATAAAAATGACTGTAGCACACCTTTGTTAAAATGGAAGCTCTCCATAAATACTAAATAAGATCAGGGGTCATAAACATACAATCAGGTGTGTGTTCATTACAAAGAGTAATACATTGGAATAAATAAATGATAAATGGCACATTGCCTAACACAGAAATCTTATATCCCTCAGAGTTTAGACAACTCTTAGTCATTTTGGAGGCACAGGACCTGAGAAAGCAGGAGATTGATATTAACTCCTTTTGAAAGATAGTTCTCTCTAAGTAAAAAGGCTTTCAGATCTTACTGACTACTGATTATGTCCTACTAGAAATCAGAATAAAAACTCAGAACTAGTGAATTTGGCTTTGATTACTAATTTTTAATAAGCTGCACCATGTGTTTACTTTTCCACAAGAAAGGTGGCAGGATTTTGTTTGTATCTATACAGAGAGCAAAATAAAATTGCTCATTATTACCATAGAAGTCTGTTATATGTAAATATATGAATATTTTCATAAATTATTGATGGGCTGTTATAATATCCTACTAAGGAAGCTGCCTTAATTGCCTTTTTATTTTTTTTTAAATTCAATTTTGGAAAAATGTAAATCCTCTATAATTTAGTTACCACCAGCATAAATCTTTCTGAAGGGAATTTATATTCAGAGAAAATGTGTGCCACAGTTAGGAATCTCTATGGATTGATGAGAAAGTGAACTTCCCATATTCATATGCTGTAAGAACAAGAATGAGGCAGGAGTGTCTGTCTACACTGAATGTACATTCCTGGTCCCTAGTCAGTGATACTCCATTATCCACTTGAAGTTGGACTTCATATTGACTTGTGTTAAGAGAAGAGTATGAAGAAGAGTTGAAATTGTGTGTCTATCTGGAGAGAGAAACTGGGAAGGAATACTCAGCACTTAATCCCTCAAACAGCCCTCTGTGAGCTAGGGAGATAGCTCAGGCAGACCATGCTTACCTCCCCAGCACAGTAAAAAACAAATGAACAAAGAACAACTACAAACACCAGTCTTCTGAAGAAAACCTAACAAAGAACTACTTTTGCTGCCACTGCAAATGTGAGCCCCATATTTCTATGTTGACCTCATGTCTCTTGTCTGAGCATTTCAGGATCTCAAATGACTTCACAAACCTCCTCACCATCATTCTTCCACTGCTACTATGATATTAGAGGGTGAACCTTCTACCTTCCCTCTATTTTTTTTTTTTAAACAGGACAGAAAAGTTTCTTTAAAACCTCTTTACTAGAAATGGCCAACCTGTTCAAAAATAGCTCGACTGACAGCTTCACGCCTTTTCAGAACTGAACTTAAGCTGTGTCTTCTCCCTTTTTCTTTTAAGGCCCTGAAATAATTGGAAGAATATTTTTATTATACTATCTATCTGGAAAAGGAAGGCTGGGATACTATGAGAAGGGCCATTCTTTCTTGTGATATTTTTGGCTGTGACTCTGGGTGGAATGTTTGATATGCCAGGAGAAAGACAGCCCTCATTAGAGTTCTGGTCCATTTGCACAAGCACCAGAAGAGCTCAAAGGGGGAAAGATCAGGATCTCATCAGAAACCTATAATATTTTTGTCTTTTGACTTGTGGCTCTCGCTTATTTTTATACGAGCAGTTTTCCCCCTTTTATTCTCTAGTATTCTTTATTCTTTCTTTTTTCCTTTACCCTTTTTTTTTATACTGACCTTCTTAGTTGTTTAGCCACATGCCCAGGATCACTTGCCACTTTATAATAATATTAATAACCCAAGCTTATGCAGGATGATTCCCTCTGGTGATACCTGTTACCATGATACCCTGTTAAAATGGTAACTTCTCTGATGGATAAGCACACAGTATTCTTCAATCTCCTGGACATTTTAGACAAAAATCTGAGAGGTTCAGAAATTTGTACATGTTCATTTCATCAATATTATGGCTGGTTACTGTGCAACAGTCTGACACCATAAAGAAACCAAGATTTAAACAAGATGACCTTGTTAGCTGCATTAGTCTCATTGTTATAAATATGTCATTCGTTTGAACAGAATTTCATGATTCTTGGCCTGAGGATAATTAGAAACATTGGTTTCTACTCATTAATCATTATCTAAGAATAACGAGTATAATTCTGACTTGATCAATCTTTTTTGTTTTCAGTGGTTCTGAGTATATAAGTATATGTGAATAATAATTTAAAACAGTATCTGCTAATTCACATGCAAATGTAAATTATTAACCTTCATGTTTAAAGAGTAAGATAAAAAAATTAACAAAATAGTAATGTAATACTATTAGCATTTTATGTGATGAATTTACTTTGTTATTGTTTCTTGGTAACTATTGCTTAAATGTCATCATTTATAAATAATTTGTACTTGAAAATATAAAAATAATGAAACAATTAAATTGATATAAAATAATAAAAGAGTTGAGCCATACACTCATATTTAAATTCAAGTTACAATTTCAAAAGAAATATTAAGAACTGGAAGTCGATGTATATAACATATGTATTTAGTATATTTCTGTTAATATTTTCTCTTTGGGCCCCATTAACGGCCCCCATGATCTTCTTGGTCCAGTACCTTCATTATAGAAAGCTATACAGAAGAATCAAGAGAGAGGACTTTGGAGCATCATGGGCCAGTCTTTGAATCCATTTCTATTCCTTAGTTGTTGTGGGTAATGAGGAAGCTACTATGAAACCTCTTTAAGCCTTGATTTTCTTATTGGTAAAAAGAGGTGATTTTAAAAATACAATAAAAACAACATAGAGTTGTTCTTTGGATTAAGAATATATAAACCCAGTAGTATTATCAGGTATCAAGTCTATGTTCATAAATGATAGAAAAAATAATAATGGATCTTCTTATCCTTCAGTTATTATACCTCAGATTCTGACATGAGCTTTTCTTCCTCAGACAGCATCCCCAGCTTTGCCCCAACATTGCATACATCTGGTCCTTGCTTCATTGGATTGTGAAATTTACTATGACTTCATATTATCTTCATGAGCTGAGATGTTTAATGTCTTTGATGGCAACTACTAGTCTGATAACTATATAGTCCCTGTGAAAGCAAAATTAAATGTCCAAATCTTTCCTTCTAACTAGTTTACCAGTCAGAGCATATTTTGATAGAGAAATTCTGATAGCCATATGGAAAATCATAGAACTTACAGCTGAAAATAACTTGGTTTTTGTTTCAGGGACCTATCAAGGTCATACCTATGTTTTATCAATCTAGTCTAGTTAAGAAAACAGAGCCCACATACTTTTTTTTTTTTTAGCCAAGTATATGTACATAGAGGTTGTTAACTAGTGTTTTGTGCTGCTATAAAAGAATTTCCAACACTGAGTAATTTATAAAGAACAAAAAAATTATTTCTCACAATTCTGGGGCCAGGAAGTCAAAGATCAAGGTGTGAGCAGGTTGGGTGGTCTGGTGAGAATTGCATCCTCTAGAGGGGAGAAATGCTGTGCTCATATGGCAGAAGATATAAGAGCCAGAAGGCTGAAAGCTGTGTGAAGACTCTTTTACAAAGGCCTTCATCCCAATCACCAGGGGAAGAGCCCACAGGACCTAATCCCCTCTTGAATGCTCTGCCTTTTAATAGTATCACATGAGCAGCACCTGAATCTGGGAAGGTGCACTATAAAACCATAGTAACTAAGTACTGAATGATCGAAGAGTTAAGAAAGAGCAAGCTGTTACAGAGGTGGCAACTGCAGGGTGCAACTTCTATTCCTGGGGCAGAGAAGAGGCTGCAATTATTGAAACTCAAAAGCCTCAAGGAAGGATTTTGTAAAGCTGAATTTCAGAATGCTCAATAGAAGATGATGCTGGAACTTGCTGATATCTCTCAATTCAGAAGAGAGACCCCATGGAACTGTTAGCCATACTTTTTGGATCATGCTGATGGCTCTGAGGGAGTCCAATGAGGCTACTTCTGCAAATGTTGGTAACATTTCAAACCAGATTCCTCTGCTACTAACTGGAATGAATTGCCACTGTCAAAGTGAAGACATATTGCTTGTTAATATTGATAGAAGGAGGAAGCAAACCAGATAGAACAAGTTCCTTCCTGCACCCTCTAGTCTTCTCTTCACATTCTAGTGCCCTTTATTGACAGAGCATGATAGGCAGTCAAATGGAGAAACCAAAATGTGACTGATGGTTCCAGCCCCATCATCACAGATTTCTGAAGAGTGGGTTAGAAGCTGAGATACTTTCTTCTTAAAGGAAACAAGTAGTTAGTGGAAGAGTCAGCAATACCACCAAACCAGATAGATAACTCTACTGGTAGACATTGGAAGTGATAGATGAAAAGCCTATCTCCAATTCAATCATCTGGTTTATTTCTTGTATATAAGAAATCGTAGAATTTTCCATTGCCCCATTATCCTGCCCTCCATGTTTATGGGCCTCTCTTTTTCCACATTTCTTCTAACTTGACTTTTCTCATTCAGCCTCTATCTAATATCATGAAAGGTTTCAAAACCAGATCTTAATCCCTTATCAGGTGATCATTTTTACAACCAAGAAGGAAATTCCTGGGGCTAGGAATTGCAAATTTAAGTGGGTCTGGCCCTAGTTGGTAAAGATTAAACCTGGATGTAGAGGACCACTCAGGAATTCATGCTCCTGATACTTTCTTCTGCTCTCAGAAAATTTTCATTCAAGATTCTCTTTTCAGATTTGGCAATTCACATTCTTCATGATTCTCTTAGCCTGACCTCCATGCAATGTCCCTGTGTCTGGTTCAATGCTTCTGTGCATTCAGTTCAACTGACTGGTACTGTAGATAGTGACCTGCTTTCTACCTCCGGGCAAAAAATTTCATCATGATAAGTATTCATCATGAAAAAGTGTTGGCAACCAGGCAGTTCATACCATAATATATATTGTTGCCATTTCCCAGCACTTTTGGTTAGGTTGCATTTTAGAAATGATCTATTACCCTAATATTTTATCTATACTCCAAGGCTACTCCGTCTTTTATAGAAAGACAGCAAGGTAGTAAAGAGCATGGTGCTAGTGCTATGATTCCTGAATTAATTTGAATCCTAGCTATGACATATACTTACTATGTGACCTTTGAATACTCTCTGTGCTTCTTTGACCTAATTTATAAAACTCCTACCTCACTGACTTGTGAAGAATACCAATGTAAAAATGTATCACGTATTTACAATACTAATCAGGATACAGTTAATGTTTAAGAAATAGAGCTATTATTTTATTAGTTCCTGAATTATCTTCCAAATCCAAGCAGGTAAACATATTTGGTTTTAGCATTTGCTAGCTACCTGACTTTGTGAAAGTTAATTTTCTTGAGGCTTAATTGCTTTACATTCTTAAAATGTTCCTCGAAATTGAGATGTCTAACTTATAAGGTTGCTATTAGAATTAAATAATTGTGCAGACATGAGAAGTTAATATTCTTGAGCCAGGACTGAAACTGATAGAGAAGCAGGTAGCATCCATTACATAATGAATACTTTAAAAAGTCCTCTCTGTGTTTTGTACAGACCGACTTCTTAAATGTAACAGAAAGTTCTAGAATTTTAAAAAAGTCATAGATTTCAATAGGTAAGTTTACTAAAATGTTATCTAGTCCCAAGTTTTATTTTACAATGGATTGTGAAAAAATATGAACTCGTTAACAGAGTTTTCTGAAGAACAAGTAGTTGTTGAAGAAAACCAGAGAAGGGAGAGAATAAGGAGTGTATCTTATGGGATCAGTGTTTAGTAGAAAGGGCAGAACCCAGAATGATTACAACTAGCAAGTAAAGGGTGTGCTGACCACTCCAACTCAGTATCAATATACATGTTTTCTTCTCTCCATTTTCAGGTTCTCTCTACTCTGAGGATTAAAAGGTTTATTTCCAAATTAAAAGGTTCTCGTACTCAATTCCCCTACTATGGGAAGACCTGAAGACTTGATCCAAGAAGGAGGGAGGGCTTTCCTCCTGGCAGGAAGAAGCAGGCAGAAGCTCACATAGCAAAAGGCAGAATTGTGATAATTAACACTTGCAATAAGTTCTAATAAATTGCCTAGTACTCTGTAGATTCTCAGGATTATTAAGGAAGAGGAATTTTGAAAAAAAGTTTCAAATTTCTGAGATGATACTACCTATGCAGAGCAATGATCTAAATCATGGCCTCTCTGACTCTTGTGGCTGGGAGCTGCCTGTGCTAAGGTGCCCCAGCTACTATGGTAATACTGGCCAGGGGGCCAAGTGTGAAGGCCCACGGCTTTATCAGTCTAGGCCTGGAGTTTAGCACCTTCTCCCAGGAATAGAGAATTCTGAGCAAAACAAGGTGACCTTAATGTCTTGCCAGTTCTGCATCCTTCAGATTGCCTGCTTTCTAAAACTCTCCCACAATTAACCTTTCAATGATAAAACCTATATAGTAAACTTGTTGAGCTATCTCTGAATCAGTCAAGCCTCACCAGGACTTGGCTACCCACCTTGCCCCAGCTTTTTCTCCCTATGTTTGTCTGTTTGTGTTTTCTTTCCTTAAATATTTTTATTAGTTGTTGATGGACCTTTATTTATTTATTTATATGTGGTTCTGAAAATTGAACCCAGTGCCTCACACATGCTAGGCAAGTACTTTACCACTGAGCCACAACCCCAGCCCTGTTTGTCTTTTCTTTATCCCCCATCACACCTGTGCATCTGGTATCCCCTTAATTAATGGCTGCATCTAAGAGAGAGGAGAGGACAGTGGCAGATGTCTCTCATTATTAATTTCAACTCTATACATTTTCACTACCTATCAGTAAATCTTACAATGTTGCAATCGTGCATAATAAAATTTTGTAATTTATCCAATGTGTAATTAGTGATCAATATCCCTCTTTCCAAAAAGCATCAAAATAGTCATCAATTTCCATTAAAAGTGACGAATATCTTATATGTATTCTGTTACTAATATGGTTTCCTTATTTTTAGAACATCTCCTTCATTCATTATCCCATAGATATTTACTATAAGTAACTCTGATCAAGAGAAGTTTCCTTATTAGGATCTACTTCAATTCTACTATATAACATCTCTGCTCAAAGTTTGGTCCATATGCCAGAAACATCAACATTACTTTGGACTTGTTAGAAATGCAAATTCTAGGCTCCACACTAGTTCTGCTGAAACAGAATCTGTGTTTTACCACAATCTCCAAGTGATAGTCCTCATTACTCTTTGAGAAGCCAGAATGCTTCCCCAGTCTGGACAGGTGTGTCCTACAGCCTGGTAAATTCAGACTTATATGAGAAGAGCTTACATACAGAAAAACTCTACTGCCTGGTGCTTTATAGAGCAGAGATGCTTAACAAAACCTGTTAAATTAGATTTAGGATACTTTTGGTACCTTTGTGAAAAGTTGATTATTTGTAGTATCTTTATAAACTAGATTAATTTCATTTATAAATAATAATATCATAGAGAAAATACTATGATCATAAAACTAAATAAAAAATTCCTTTCATTTCTAACAGTAAAATTGTGTTTGCTTCCTAGAAATAATATTCGCACCATATTTTTCTAACAAAGAGAAATTAAAAACAGACTTTCTCCATGTTAATCTTCTTGCCTAGACCAGATTCACTAAATGGTATATTATACCATATTAGAAAATTGATTATAAGTTTAATGTGAAAATTGTATTTCAAATGGAAATCAAGATCCATATTTTACTTGTACAGAATTTAATTTTTATTTGTATTCTTAGAGTATTAATTTTTATGGACTCAATTGCACACATTTTATTTTTACTTGTATTCATTCTTCATTAGGGTATATAAGTATCACAGCAATGCAAAACCTCCAGAAGTACAGCTGTGTCTTAATATGAAATCTGAATTTTCTACAGAAATGATCTGTCTTTCAAGTTTCTAATCACTAGCTTACTGATCCAAAGTGGAAAATTTGAATTATTTCTTTCAAAAGTATTGAGTGTTCTCTCCTAATTTGATAACTATTTCAATGAGAGTTCTTCGATATATTGTGAGAAGCAAAATGGGGATTTGACCAACTGACAAATCACGTAATGGTTCACATATAGCATTTCCCTGTCTGTATGAGATCCTGGACTCTCCTGATATTCATAACACAGAAAAGCTTCACAGGTACAGGGAAGATTTGTTAGGTTTTCCCTTGATACACTGAGTGTTTTATAAACCTATTATCTGATAAAATTTAGGTAGAGTTCATGCTTGTACTGTACTCACCTTAATCTTATTACCATTATGCAAAACAAAGGAAATAGGCATTCACACTTCAAATTACTACTCATTTTCTATTCTGTAAAAGACAAGCTTGCATAAAGATTTCTAAAATAAATTCTGAGCAGTAAAATATGTACTTTTATGAAATGAAGAATTAAAACAAAAAGAACTTTCACTTTATTGAAAAAAGAATAATAAACTGTGTCATCATAAAAAAAGCTATTCAATTCAGATCTGCACAGAAAATGCATTGTGATTTCCAATTGTGAATCAATATGCTGTCATGGATTTTACATTCTAGGGACTATACTAACAAGAAACAATATGTAATTAAATATGATAAAATAATGAGGTAAACAAACACGGGCAGATAAGTGAAAACTGTAGATATGAAATAATTTTCTTAAGAGTATATTTAAATAGGAAGCAAAAGCTTGAGGTAGAGATAGTTTCAGAATTTTAAAAACTTAAAAAGTTGAACTGGCTTATGACTTAAGAGTTGAAGTTAGGCTTAATTTAAAAGTTGAATTTTAAGAATGAGCAATGAATTAGAAGTATACATGTATAAGCAGGGTTCATTGGGACTTATTCATATGTGGACATAACATAATTTGTAAGATTTTATTCCCTAGTATTTCCCCCATGTCCTCCCTTCCTCCCTCCTTCTTGATTCCCTTCTTCTACTCTATCGTTCTTCCTTCTATTTTCATTAGATTCCCACCCCACTTTGTTTTTTTTCCTCCCTCTCTTTAGAGTCCATGTATGAGAGAAAACATTCAGCCTTTCACTATATGGGTCTGCCTTATTTCACATAGCATGATGTTCTCCAGTTTCATCCATTTAGCAGAAATTACATAATTCCATTTTTCCTTATGGCTGAATAAAACTCTGTGTGTGTATATATGTGTGTGCAGTTTATATCATATGTGTGTGAATATATATACATATATATTCACACACATATATATACGCATATACATATATACATATATATATATGTGTATGCACACACACTCGTGCGCGCACACACACACACATATCACATTTTATTCATCCATTCATCTGTTGAAGGACACCTAGAGTGGTTCTATTACTTGGCTATTGTGAATTTTGCTGCTCTAAAATCAGGTATGCATTTATCACAATAGTGTGCTGGTTTTAGTTCTCTTGGATAAATAGGAAGGAATAGTAGAAATAAGTCATGTGGTCAGTCCATCCCTAGTCTTCTGAGAAATCTCCATACTATTTACAAAATAGTTGTACCAACTTTCAGTCCCATTCATAATATACATGTACCTTTTCCCCCACATCCTTGTCAGAAATTATTGTTTATTTGTAGTCTTGATGATTGCTATTCTAACTGAAGTGAAATAAAGTCTCAGTGTAGTTTTGATTTGCATTTCCCTGATTGCTAAGGATTGAATTTTTTTTTTCATATATTTCTTGGCGATTTGTATTTCTTCTTTTGAAAAATATCTGTTTAGGTCTTTTGCCAATTTATTGATTGGGTCTTTTTTTTTTTTGATGTTCATTACACATTCTTGATATTAATCCCTTATCAGAAGAGTAGTTGGGAGACATTTTTACATTCTGTAAGATCTTTTCATCCCCTTACTCATTTCTTTTGCAGATGATTGTTAAATTTGATGCTGCTTTTTATTCTCAGCTTTATTTCTTGAGGTTTAGAAGTCCTATTAAGGAAGTTGGTGCCTGCATGTGTATGTTGAAGAGGTGATTCTGTACTTTCTTCTAGAAGTTGCAGTGTTTCTGTACTTTCTTCTAGAAGTTGCAGTCTAATTCCTATGTCGTTGATGCACTTTGAGTTTATTTTTGTACACTATGAGAAATAGGAATATATATATATTTATATATTTATATATATATATATATATATATATATATATATATATATATAAAGTTTATCAAGCAACATTTGTTAAAAAGCTTGTATGTTTTCCCCAATGTATGTTTGTATGTTTCTGATACCTTTGTCAAGGATCAGAAGACTGTATCTCTGTAGATTTGTCTCTGTTTTTCTATTCTATTCTATTGGTCTTCATGTCTATTTTTATGCCAATAACATGTTGTTTTTATTATTATCTAACTCTGTAGCATAATTTGAGATCATGTATTATAATATCTTCAGCATTGCTCTTACAGTTCAGTATTACTTTGACTATTCTGGGTCTTTTATTCTTCAACAAGAATTTTAATACTCTTTTTTCCTAGTGCTGTGAAGAATGTCATTGGTATTTTAATCGGGATTACATTGAATCTGCAGATTGCTTTTGATAATATGGCCATTTTGACAATGTTAATTCTTCACTAATGAAAATAATAATAATAACAACAACAATAATAATAATAATAATAATCAGAAGGAAGATCAGGAGAACATAGAGCAAGTATGTCAGTAGTAGGGAAAAGGAATTTACTAGGAAATGATATTAATCAATTATGTAGTGCACGTACGAATTTGACATAATGAATCCCTCTATTATATATAACTACAATTTACTCAATAAAAAATAAAACAACCGACCAACCATGAGAGGGAGAGAGAGAAATGAGCAATGGGTAGATTATCCATGGCCTTACTAAGCCCAGAATTTTTTCATTTTGTCTGCAGAACAATTGGGAGCTACCAAAGAAGCTTAAGAGAAAATTACTGATTTTCGAATTTGAAAATATTTTCTTATGTACTGAATGGATATTAGATTGGAGTAGAACAAAAACTGGAGAGTAATTAGCCATTGGACTTGCTGTTAATTAGATAGCAAAAGTAAATTAACTTTAATAAATTTGATAACCAAATTGACTTCTTCTGAACCTTAATAATATATTATGATCTGGGCATGGAATTATCTTTAATAAATCACAAATTCTATCTACTTACTAGCAAAAATTTTCCCATTTGCTAGTTGCTTTTTGAATTTAAGCTATTTACTATTCTTAGATGCAAGCAATAAAAGATGACCTTAATGAAGTAACAATAAGTTAATTGGAAAGATACAGGGAGCTCATAAATGCAGAGGAAATTTTAACCAACAGAGCTTGGAAGACTCCTTAAAGTTACAGAAATTACTACAGCAGAAAGCAGGGTACCATGGTTAGATTGAAACTCAATTACTTTTCTCATCTTTGCATTGTTTGCTCAAAATTCAGTATCACAGGAGAGAAGTTATGATTATCCTTTCCTTTGCACTACTGAAGTTTTAAGAGAAAGGACTTCTTAAAGAAACTGCCAAGAATCTTTTGCACCACATGGTGAGAACAAAAATATACTTTAAATTACAGTCAAACTATCACTGCGTGAAATGGGGAAAAGATAATTCCCCCAAAAAAAGATGGATGCTGGGAAACCACAAACCTAAAAAATATCCACAAAATAACAGAAATGTTTATCTGCTGGCTTCAAGTGGTAGGCTGTATAGTTTTGATTTTCAATGTTGACTTAAAGATATTTATTTTATTTCATCCATGGAATGGAATTTAGAAGAATCTATTCCACAGAAGGAACTTGAAATGATTCAGAGTACATTGAAAAGAGTGCTGTATTTAGTTGATGAAATTTAGCTGCAAGTCATGGGGATACCTCTCTCTACCTGTATACTGTGATCAGTAATTGCTACAGAAGTGGTGGGCTGTTGGTGGTGGCTCAATAATTTCCTTCATTAGGGAGTTAAATTCTTTAGTCACTTTTATTTTGCCCCTCTTACCTTACACCTGTCAGTTTAGTCCAATTTCTCTATTGAAAGAAATAATGGGACTACCTGTCTTTTAGATATTTTCTATTGCAAGTAAAAGTTTAAATTCTTTTGACAAGTACTAAGAAAATCATATTGGTATGTTAGAAATTAAAAAAATGAACAAAGAAAAAGAAAACAGGCATATTTCATTGCTGTGCCTTCCTTTAAAGACATATTGTCAATATTTTTTGGAAGACAGTATCAAATAAAAGTAAACCATTTGATTACTTATCAAAGAATAAACTCATTAGCACTATTTTCTCTTCCTTTTATGGATGGTAAATCAAGGCACCTTGTCCCTGATGCCTGATGTCCTAGTGGGGGTTTAGTAAGGAGTATTTCTGTCTCTCAAGGGAATTTAATCAAATCTGCCAATTTAGGTAAAGCATATGATAATGGGATAAATATGTAAAAAATTTGCTCGCAGAGTATCGGTATGAAAACAGCATACCAGTTATATGCCTTAGCTTTGCATTCAAATTTGGATTTGGATCTGACTTATTCAATTTACTTGCTGTATGATCTTAAATTAATTATGCTCTTTAAGCCACACTTTTTCTTGTAAAACAGAAAAAAATAATGTTTTAATATTATAAAACAATCATTTAAAAAACACAAACTTGCCTTTTGGCAATCAACTTCATTGAGTGACTGACATTTTAAATATCTCAGTATGGATTCTGATGATGATAATGAATGTAAAAGGAGTATAATAGAACTAGAAGAAAAACTGTTATAAGATTATGTCTACCCCCAGCACAATATATGAAGAGAAGCAGCAGAAGTAAATTCAAGGAGAATCATAGACTATAGTGACATCCTTTTTCAGAAAATTCCTGGGTTTGTCAGTTAGTAACTGAACTTTAATGAATTTGACAAAGTTCATTTTATTCCATCATTTTAACCTTCTTTCTTCGGTCAAAATTATTAATGCAGGTAGTAGAATTGCTGGCCATGGGAAGCTATCAGCACAGCATTGGACTGTTAGTTACCAAAGGAATCTGAGGAGAATGCACAAGTGGTGATTTTCCCCTGGAGAATTTAACAGTGTGAAATCTCAGATAGTCTTTCCTGCCATATCCAACTTCTTTAAAACTAATAAAAAAAAATTAAAATTGTAGACTGCCTCTTTTAATGAGAAGGCAGAATGCTGCCCATATCACAGAATAATCCTTTTCAAGCAGGAATACTGGGTATAATTTTCTACATAAATGAAAAAAACAGTAATCTCATCTCCAGAATATCCTTCTTCTGTATTATACTGGTTTAGCCAGGCTAAAGCTGTTGACAGAAAATTCACCACTTGGATGAGAAGCAAAGATGAGAAGAGGTATTGCAATGGTGATGGAAAAGCTTTATATAATGAGACAAATCCCAGCACCTCTGGGAACTCATTCAGTATGGAAACCATTTCATGTTTCTTTCATTATGGGAATGATATGCTGTCTATTAAAAGTATAGAAGTGAGATTGTCTAGACAGTTATTTTAATAGGGTGACTTGCTTTGGATAGTCATTTGGTTTTGCAGAAAACAGCATGTAAACCTATTTTTCTACAGCACCATGCTTCAAACAAGTCCAATCTATCATAGTATGGTGGAGTTAGCACCTCTTATTATATAAACTTGTCAGGGCATCACAACATAAACAACACATTCTGCCTAGCCGCAAAACACTTATTCGAGGAGTCCATTTAGTTTCATAAACTTTTTCTAAGTCTCTGACATCTTAAACAAACTATGACAGGCATTTATATTGTATGCCAAACAAGAGGAATAACTCACTATATAAAGTGTATCTAGTGACTACCAACAAAAGAAAAGGATATGAGATAAAATAAATCTCTTGTAGAAAAAAAAATCAGACACATTAATAATTCCTAGGAAAATATTCACTTTCCTTTGCCTATCATCAATGCAGGCCATGACAAAAGATAAAATTTACTCACACTCAGAAATTGCTTTACATTTAGCTTTTATAGTATTTTCTCCTTTTGGTAGTGGTATTCATATGATGTTTACCTATACTGATTCATTTGATATAATGCTTATTAATTACAGATATATGAGTTACATACACCAATTCTGTGACTGAAAGCTTACACATGAAAATTTGTATTTGCCAGAAATCACAGGCATCTTTCTCCTATCAAATGTGTGTATGTGTTTTTTTTTTTTTTTGTGTGTGTGTGTGTATGTGGGTGTGTTGTATAAAATAGTAAGTAAAATAATGAAGCAAGACATACTGTTCCGGGCTTACACATCTATTTTCTGTAGAGTAATTACTCTTCTCTAAACTGAACTTCCTAACTGAAGCATGCCCTAAGGCAATTCTGCATCATAACACTGGTTTACAGAATCGCTCCCAATTTCTCCCAACCACACCACTTAGAAGTCTCCCCAAGTATTGACAAGACAGAGCTACAGCCATTCACAGAGGAGAGCAAGCTTATAGGAAGAGAGACAAGTATACTTTCAAGGGACTGAGATTTGAAATATTGATATAGTCACATTAATTGAATTTTTGCCTTGAGAAGTGATTACAAAAATGTTGCTCCAATATTAATTTGTATCTGCTTTGGGTAAGATTAACATTAATTTCTTCACCAGTCCCCATTACTCTTTTATTATTCATTAACATCTCTCTTTGCATGTGTAAGAGACCTTGATGAAGCATGTTTATTCATAGACTAACCTTTTTAAATAATTCTAACAGCTCTCTAACAGTAACCTTCCTGGCATGCTGAATATCTTGTCTTTGTTTCATTATTCAATGCTTGCACTCTATCCTCCACTTGAGATGCTGAACATGAATCATACTCCTCTTCCTATTGCTCTCTTCCTCCCACTAAAATGTCCTCTGCAGCCCGTTCCCACAGGAGAGCTCGGTTCACAAAATATTGCAGCAGAACTATGTCTCTGTTGGATCGGGGACGGTATAATTTCCACAGATCTGGAGTGCAATTATTGATTTTTCTTGTAGCTCATTACATATTTGTTACCACATTTTAATTCATTGTTCACTTACCTTTTGTTAGAATATTTAGTTTGGGTTTGCCTTTGACGAAGGCTCTCGAGGTGACATTTTATCATTTCTTTGTGTATGTAAGCTCCCAGGCTTATTTTTCAGAGTAGATAAAATGGACAAAGCGGTAAAAATGAGAGGAAGAAAGCCAGAAGAGGAAAAGTAGAATAAATGAAGTAATTATATTTTTCTCCAAGCTGTGATATCATTACCTTCATCTGAGCCTCATAAGGCTGTATAAATACTTGAAGTTAGCAATTTTTTTTCTTTTCAATTACAGATTAATATGTTAGATACCTGTCTTAAAACATAAGACTCTACCTCACATAAAATCTTAAGTTTCTCTTATTTGAGTCAAACTATTTCATTCTACAACATACCAAAATATTTATTTCAATATTTCTGTTTTTTTTAAAGATATTGAAGTATAACATTTTTCTACAAAAATAAACTTCTCTATCCATTAGTAAAATAATAATTATTTTAATGTGTTTTACCAAATTTAAAGAATGAAATTATATGTTTAACTATAATCACTCAAATAAATATTTTCCCCATAGCTTCTACTTTGTCATAACACAGGAATTTTTTTAAAAAATTGGTAAACATGTTATTAGCATTTGACAGCTAAAAGAAATTATGTAATCTTATTTGTATAATTTTTCTTTATAAATACACTGAATATAAGCCTAATTTGAAAATATTTCAATTAACTTTTAATGTTTGGATCACACTGCCAAAATTATTACTGTTGTTTGTTTAATATTTTTTTTTATGTTAAGAACTGAAGCCTCTACTGCCAATTTCCTGCAGCAAGGTTCATGCATGTCAAATAGGATTTTGTTTCATCAAACCTATTATAGTACAAGGGAAGTCTCTTAACAAAGACGACCTGAGGCTACAGTGAACAAAATTTCCTTGGTTTGCTATAACATTCCACATCAAATTGTCCAGACATGTTTTTATATAATTTGTTATAGAATATTTTATTTCAAATTAATTAAATTTGCTATTGACTTCACCCATTCAGTTATAACACAGAATGTTACAGGATACAAGCTAAACAACATGTGCTATCACATACACATCAAGAAAATGAATTTCTGCAAAGTCAACTAGAGTGATCTGGGAACACATGGCACCAGGCCAGGTACATATGGCAGAACAGAGCAAAACCAATAAAGAGAATGTCATCCGTTTATTAGAAAGAGAGGAAAGACTCCATCTAATGACCTTGGTGAAGTAAAAGCTCTCATTAGGCATTTGATGTCTTTGACAGAAACAAGGCGGTGGAGCACTAAATATATCAAGAGACTTCACTTTCATAAGACAGGAGAAAAATCTCAGTGTAATAAAGAGATTTTAGATAGAGGCGATGAGTTCAAGTTCTAAATTCCATGTGACTTCAGAAATAATGGACAAGCAAAAGGCCAAAAATCTTCCAGATATATAGCAATTAGTTGATATATATACCAACAACACTGACATTAACAGCCTTAAGAATATGTCTTTGTGAAGTTCGTGATTTCTTCTTTGCAATAAATTAGTAAAAACAGGGAGAGAAAAAGGAAGTCAGAGTCCAAAGATCTTGTTCACACTGAACACCCTTGATGCCTACTGAACTTTCTCCAGATAGTTCATTCCAACTTTCATTCCCCCTTTGCATTTTATGAGATCAACTTTCTCCCAGATTTTCATTCACCCTTTGTTGGACTTGTTCTTAATCCTCACTGATTATCTGACAGTTTTTAAATTTGTCATACAACCGTTTTTTTCATACTTACCATAACTTATTTGTTTTCTGGAAATCCTACCCTATTTCTGTTATATGTATGGCTATTCTTTTATCATTCCACTGTATTTCTAATACTGATTTATAATGAATTCTAATATACAGTAGTGCAAGAACTGCCTCTTTCCTTTCCTTTCCATAATTTCCTAACTATCCTACTATCTAATTTTTTCTGGGTGAGATTTAGAATTAACTTTTCACTTTTATTTGAATAATTTACTTAAATACCAGAAATAAAATGCTATTTTGATTGAAATAAGAGTAAATTGACAGGTCTATTTGAGGTAAATTAGCTTTCTTACAATGTTAAGATTCTTGGGAACAAATGGTTATATTCCATTTACACATTTTTATAACAATTAATAGTTTCATACTTTAAAAATACAGTGTTTTTTACATTTTAAAATATTTTTACTTCTTTTAAATATAGTTTTGAAGGTTGGTTTTTTTTAACATATCTGCACTACTTATTTTCAATAAAGTATGTTATTAGATAAATTACAGTTTTGTTCTTATAAATGGGAATTTTTCCACTAAAATTTATAACTAATATCTTTTGGCAATTTATAAGAAATACTAAATTTCACATATTGACTTTGTAATAGGTTATTTTAATAAACTTTTTGATTCAAAACTTTTAAATTTATATAATTAAGATTAAGACAATATTGTAAATTTAAGCATGATAATTTTTTTGTCTTTTTTCTAATACTTACCATTCAATTATTTCCCTTTCTACCTCCTTTTTTTTCTTTCTTCTTTCCTTCCATTCTTACTTTAATTGAAATTTCAACACACTGGGAAAAATGGCTGCCCTATCTTTGTGAAAATGAAGGTCCTTTCTTATTTGTGGCTTTGGTGAATATATATTGGGTTTTAAATTTCTAAAAAAGGTAACTTGTTGTGTTATACAAGATTTTAATATGCATGCTGCTCAAAAGATGACTTCTTTTCAAATTAGTCTACCAATGCTTAGCATTTAAAATGTTATTTTAGCATAGGGCTTCTTAGATCTTTTACACTGTACAAATACAGTATAATACATACTCTCCGAGAATAAGTTCACACGTATTTGAAAACAGAAATCTTGTCCCCCATAAATATATATGTATGTCTTCTAAAAGTAGTTTTCTAGAGATTTAAATTTGAAATGCTGTATTTTCATTTCACTTTAAATATAGTGTTGATGATTGGCTTTAGATTTTTAGCAATGTCATGCCAAGGATTTTTCACTCCCAAGTGTAGTATTATCAGAAAATAATGATGAACTTAATCAAATCCTATTAAATATGATTTCCCTTCTATGGTTTAATTATTTATGAGTTACATTGATAAATTTCCTCATGTTGACCTATTAACCTATCTAATAATCCCAAATTGTAATAAATTCAGATTCATTGTGCATGAGACTTTTCTGGAGGATTTGTATCTTGTACAAGCAATTTTTCAGGTTTTCCTAAAATTAAAGTATTAATTTTCTTCTTTTTATTAAATGAGAAATTTTCAAAAATTTTATTATCCTCTTTGGTCTATAAAATATACGTTAACTATCCCTTGAAAAATTTATATAGGTTTATTTTATGAAGGAAATAAGATAGTTTTGATTTATAGGTAATTTTTGACATTTATTTTTCACTAGATTTTTTATCATTGGCTCTTTGTATTTTCCACTCTTTAAATTAATTTGGTAATTTAAGTTTTTCTATGCAAAGTAATATGACTAGCATAGGGTTGTTCACTGTCTTTCTTTTATAATTTTCCAAATATCTGTATCTGTTCCCATAGGATCACTATCATTTTTAACATTTGTTCTCTTATATTTCTTTCAGTGTGTTGACTAGAACAGGCAATTGATCTCTTCAAAAAAACTGCCTTGTTTATTTATTTACCAATTGTAATTTATTGTTTCCTCTCTGTTTTACCTTATTATTTTTTACTCATACATTTTTATAATTGAACTACTTTTTAAAAATGGTCTTTCATATTTTATTTTTCTTCATTTCAATTTACTAAAAAAAGCTTTCAAGTATATATTTTTTAATTATAGTTTGGTTGCCCTTTACATATGTTGAAACATTATATTCTTAAAAAAATTATTACATCTTTTAAAACATTATGCTTTCAAATAATCCTATTATTAAAATAGGATCTAACTAAATTCATCATTCCTTTCTGATAATATTTAGTAAACTTGGGAGTGAAAAATACATCTTCAGTGTAATACTGTTAAAATCTGCAGTCAACTGTGAACACCATACTTAAAGTGAAATATAAATACAGAATTTTAAACTTAGATCTGTTTAAAACTATTTTCAAAATATATAAATAAATATCCTATGGGAAAGAAAAAATATTCTGTTTTCAAGAAAATGTGAGAAAAGTTTCATTCTTATTCTCAAGTTCAAAATAAAATTTTAATTTTGTTATTGTATTCTACCATTTTCCTATTTATTTTTTTGCCTAACTACTTATGAAGGATATTGAATATCTTACTTCTTAATGTTAATTCAAACTTTCATTCCTTAAAAGAAACCACAATCATTATGAGAAAGGGATGTTTAATTTTAGATATTATGTTCTGTACCTGCCATTTTTATCTTTTCTCTCTGTTTCTATAGATTTATAATCTATATAATTTTCTGAGTGGCATTTAATTCCAACATGATAACTGAATCTTCATTGTCAAGTTTTTATTTATTTATGCAAATTTCTTTTTTTGAAAATTTAATTCTATAACAAATATTGTGTATAATTCATTTTTTGCTTTACATACCACCTTCTAGTTTTTAATATTTTGAAAACTGAAGTAAATTTGACTCATTACAGCAGCACTAGAAAAGTAGCAATAAGTGTAATTGTGAGCTGTTTTCTTCCTTCAGCAAAAAAGATACTTGTATTCACATATTATGATGAATTACTAAATTGGTAAAATTTGACTATTTTTCTACAAAACCCCATAATTTTATATGCCTCAATCTATTAGATTTAGATCTCATTAAATTTGAAAGACTACTGGGATCAGATGTTGGGCATGGGGGAAGGGACCATGGATCAACCATTAAAAAAAAAAAAAAACTATAACATACTATATCCAGTTGCTATTGCCATTTCTAACAAGTGACATATCAGGTATTGCTGTAAGAGTAAATTACAATCATACAAACTTTTAAGAAAAATAACATGTTTTACCTAAACAGTGTCACTACCTTCAACTGCAATATTTTAAAAGAGCACTCAAAACTTGTCCAAATACTATTATTCAGATGCTGCATAGATCTAGTAGAGAGATATTAGTTAGAATGTTCTTTGGCGGAATACACCACGTAGAAGTCTCTCTTTCCTCTCTTGCCTCTGATTCATGCTTGTTCCCAGGTTGCCTTGTACCTCTACTCAATGACCCTGAACTATGAATACTGGTTCTTATACAGAGTAGTATCTGTGGTCCATTGATTGAAGATTTCAATCTCTCACCTGCACAGTCACTCCTTTCCCTTCTGTTCAGTTTACAACTGACCCATCTCTGAGTTCTTGGCAGCAGTTTTGATAAGAATTCATTTTCCCTCACCTTTCCAGGAGCATGCTATATTGTTTTCAAGTGTACAGAGCTGGTGTCATGGAGTCCCATGTCACTTCGTTTTGAAATCCTGTAAATGAAAGGTAGTTTTACTAGGTTACTTGCATGTTTGTTTGTTTGTTTTATCAGAAAACTTGTATTATCTTCTATCCCTCTATGTCCCCTTCTGAAGTTTCACAATGATACATGTTGGTGTACATCTTTTTCTTTCTTCTGTGGATACTCATTGGGCCCTCATTACCCGGGCAGTCACATCTTTCATGTTTCAATTAAGGAGACTCTACTGAATTGTTTCTTTCATAATTTTTCTCACAATTTTTTTCTACTTTCTCTTTATGGAGGTCAAAGTGTTCAGATGCCATCTTTTCTAGACTGATATAGCTCTTTTTTATCTTCTAATATTCCCCATCAATTTTTTGAAATACTTTCTGTTCCATATCCTTCTATTAAACATAGATATATTATAAGTGTATGTATATAAAGTTTTATTTCCTACTTTACAAATTGAGAGCCCTTCTCCTTTTCTGAGCATTTTTGTTTAATAAAGATCTGCTATTTATTTTATTGGTGTTATATTGTCTCCTATCACTCTAAAGATTAAATTTTGGAGATTTTTGAGACTTGGTAAGCCTCTGATTACAATATTAGGGCATTTATTTAATAGCCTGGATATCCTTGGAAGCTTGAATAAAACATTAAACAATTGTTGTAGATTTTTCTGTTTGAGCAAATAGAGAACTTCATCAGGAAATGACAATGTTGCTGCTCAATTTCTGGGGGTAAATTCCAAATTGTGTACATGTGTGTATTAAAATATTTATGTATTAAATTTTGAGGTAGTGTTTTGGACTTTGAGAAAGATCAATTGTCCTCATATGCTGTCTTCTATATTTGATCTCACATGGCTATTATTATTCTATCTTATTTTCTATATGTTTGTTTTGGGGAGACCTTGGTTTTGTTTTTGGTACTGGTAATTGAACAGATGATTTACAATTGAGCCACAATCCCAGTCCTTTTTATTTTTTTTATTTTGAGACAGGTTCTCACTAGTTGCTTAGGTTCTCACTAACTGCTGAGGCTGACCTCAAACTTGTGATCCTCCTACCTAAGAATCCCTAGGAGCAGCTGGGATTAACAGGTGTGTGCCACCACACCTGGCTAGAAGACCTCACATTTTAATCCCTATAAATGACTATAAGTTCTTCAATAATAATTTTGCTCCTCATTATGAATAATGTATTCTTTAATTCTGCTACTGTTTTCATTTTCCTCAAAATTCCTTTATAAAAATTTTTTATACATTACTCTTTATTGTTTTATATGGCTTTCTTAAGAAAAAGAAAACCTACCATCATTTCTTGTTTTGATTCAGACACTTTCACATCTTCCTGACCTCTTTTTTATTTTTTTTTTCTGGGTACCCTAAGCTCAGGGCCACTTGACCACTGAGCCATATCCCCAGCCCTATTTTGTATTTTATTTATTTAGAGACAAAGTCTCACTGAGTTGCTTTTGCTGAGGCTGGCTTTGAACTCACAATCCTCTTGCCTCAGCCTCCGGAGCCACTGGTATTACAGGTGTGTACCAGCCACTGTATCCCAGCTTCTTCCTGACGTGTTTTAAAAGAGTCAAGCATACTTTTACTGGAACAATATTATTATTGCTTTTATCATTAATTTTTTTCTGCTTCAGTCATAATTATATTTGTTCTTTCATATTTTTCAAAAGTTCTTTTCAATCACCATTTTCAGTAACCCGTTAGACACTCATAGTATTACTGTTTATCATCTACTCTGAAGATTAAGAAATAATAAATTCCACATAGACATATTAATTATGGAAAAGCAAACTAAAGAAAGGACTTTTTTTTCATCCCAATCTTTGATCTTTTATTGGGTAATTTAAAATTCTTCTCAAATCTACAGCTTGTATCATTGATTCATATTAAGAGCTCCTACCAAAATTCACAGTGTCTTATAGGTAGAGAATTTCTGAAGATACGTATTATTTTGAGATAATAAGTGGCACATACACATACCTGGGTCACTGTACTTTATTCATTCAGCACCATATTACTTACAACATACTACACAGAACAAATGCATTCAGTGTTTGCAGTTCCGGACCTTTCCTTCCATCCAAGGAGAATGGTACAACTGGTAAAGAGGCAGCTCCCATGCCATAGAGTGTGATTATGACTGAATCAGGAGGTTGAGAGAGCATGTAGAAAGAACACTTACCAACTGAGGGTTCCCCAAAGTAGATGAGACATGGAGAGGGGGAAGAAGTTGAAAATTTTTTAAAAAGTAAAGCTTAACAGAGAAGAAAGCATAGACCACAGTTGTGAAGATTTGAAATTAATGGTCATCATGAGCATTGTGTAAAAGTGCTTAAACAATTTTGGAACACTGAATTTGGACTGGTTTTCCCTGTGACGTAAGATTACCGAGAAAAGCAATTAACTGACAAGACAGGACCTTATAAGCCACATTAAGGGCTGGGGTTGGGGAGGGGGGCGGGTATTATTTTCAGAGTAATAGTGGGACCTTGAAAATTTAATCAGGGAACGGATAGGAGAAACTGCATTTTATAAAGATCTTCTGACTTCAGAATAAAGAATTGTTTGGAGAAGAGCAAGAGTAGAGACAGGGAGATCAGTTAAAAAGCAATTACAGTCGGAGAGAGATTGCCTGTTATAGGGAGTGTGGTGAGAATGAAGAGATGTGGGATGATTTCTCAGTATTTAGGACTTAGATTCACAGAACGTGGTAATTGATAGTGTGATGTGAGAGCAGAGGTGAGAAAAGTCAATGACTGTGGTCTTTGGCTAAAGCAAGTGGGTCATTAGTAACGTCACTTCTTTCAGCAATATTTAAAATAGAAAGAAATTTAGCTGGGCACAGTGGTGCCTGCCTATAATCCCAGAGACTACAGAGGCTGAGACAGGAGGATTGCAAGTTCAAAGCCAGTCTCAGCAGCTTAGCAAAATGCTAAGCAACTACAATGTCTCGAAAATGTATGGGTGTGTGTTGTGTGTGTGTGTGTGTGTGAGAGAGAGAGAGAGAGAGTATATATATGTGTCTACGAATGTGGCTCAAATGGATTCAATCGAAGGAAGGAAGGAAGGAAGGAAGGAAGGAAGGAAGGAAGGAGGGAAGGTTGCTTTGGCATATGTGTTAAAGGGTTGGGAGGACAGATTATGTGAAAAGAGAATTAGTGCAAAATTATTACATGAAAAATATCATACATCAATGAATTTCAACTACTGTGTTATTTCACCAGATCAACTGAACCATGGGGAAATCAATCCCAATACAAAACCTTTGAGGTTTTTCTTATTTTCTTCAATATTCTCTTCTTTATCTTTCTCTCTTTCATCTCTCTCCTGTGAAATACATAAAAATTTGGAGAAGAGATACTTAGAACAGCATAATATTATTGTTAAATTATGCTTTGGATTTCTTTGCATAGAGATCATCCAGAGATATTTTAAAATTTAAGAGATATGTGATAGTATTATAACAGCAACAAACAAATCATATAATCAAGACTTGAGAATATAGGTCTGGAGAGATCATTTCAGAATCATATTTTGACAATTTTCCATCATTTTGTCCCTTTAGAATCTTGGAATTCAAAAGAACTGCATGCACTACTCTTCTCTTCCTCATGGGATTTGTAACCAAATTATTTATCCACAATTCCTATTTCTCTTTTCATTTTCCTTCCATTTTATGTCATAAAGGGCTTGTTCAGACATGCACGTGTGACTGAACCATTACTGTTTTCCTGGTCTTTGCTGCTATTTTTTCCCCTGTGGTCACATCTTGAAAGAGCTTTGGTTTACTTTCACATACTATTTCATGTCAGTGAAGAACCCAGATTGTGTGTGTGGGGGGGGAGGGTGGCGAGGGGAAGAGAGAGAGACAAATTGAGAGAGGTAGAAAGAGAAATTAGGCATTTTTGGAGTAAGCTCATATATATCTTTAACAAGGAAATTCACTCAATGTCTGAGTAGATTTCTAACATTTTATTTCTGGTCAATTCCATGTGCCAATGAGCAGAAATTCCTTTCCTAGGCATTGTCTAAGTCATATTTATTTGATACTCTCCTCCATACCCTATTTTTTTTTTCTCAAATTAATAGTCAACTGTGAATTTCTGGCTACATTTTAAATTCAATTTTTGCAAGAGGCTCGGTCTTTTTATTTATTTATTTTATCTGAGATACATATATGGTCCTTGTATTTCAGGTCTTTTTAAAATTTTATCTCTTACTTTGGCAAATCTGGTGGCACTCCATTTTTCTATAATTCAAGGAGTCATATTCTAGATTGTTTCTGTCCCTTTTCATTTATGATTTCAAAATTTCTCATTTTCTGAGTTTATGTAATATTGTAGCATTTTTCGAAAAAGCAATGGGAAAGCCAACACCCTATTTCCAATCACTCCCCCTAGGTCTATAGACTCAGTAATTACCTGATCTTGTACATATCACAGATAATCACTGTTTTACAAACACCTTGAATCACATGGTTTTCATCTTTTGAGTCTCCAATATCAGTTCCCTTGTTATCTGCTTGTTGGCCACAAAACCACTCCCAGACAATTTTATTTTTGCTTTTGCAGCATGTTATTTCAACAAATAATTATATCACTTTATAAAATGATAGTTCTGTAAGGATATGAACACAACATTGTTGGTGTTATACTGTAGATTTTATTTCCCATTCACATAAAGTTTGCAATGGATTTTCCTGATTGACTCAATGCTCTTCCTAAAGTTGTAAATAGGTATTTAGTTTCATTCCATCTTGTGTATTTACCATCTCCAATTTGGGGGTTCCTACCATGGATAGTGTCCTCAAGCTTGTGGGGTGGGGAAAAAGCATGGAGAATTTAGACTATGAGAAGTTTATGTGCTAAATGTGAAAATAGTCCACATCAGTGTAGTTTAGATTTCTCTGGTCAGAAGTCAATCATATGGCTGTACCTATTGAGAAAGGAGACTGGTAAATGTAAACTGATATATTCCAGGGAAGAAGAGGGGGTTTGATAAGTAATTAGGAAGTTTCTACTGCTTTAAATATCATTATTGCCTACCTTAGCTTTCACTACATTTTTTATATTAGGATCAGAAGTACAGCTTTTGAATCACCAAGATGGATGATTGACCTCTCCTTGGGGGCTTGTTGGGGCCATAACCATTTTGATTCAAACAACTCTATGACTTTATGTAGGAATTGTACCTTCAGCCCCCCTTCCCACCCCCCGCCACCTCACCACCTTAGCTGGTATAATAGCAATAAACATATGAATATTGTCCTGAAGTTTTGCTCTTCAATTTATATCACACAGTTCTCTAAGACTTAGTAGAGGTCAGAAGTCAAGAGGCAGGGACAAAATGGGATTAAAGCAACTGAAAAATAATGTGTGAACTTTTGGCAAAAGTCTGACTTATTAGAAGAACTGATAAGGTATGCAAAGCTGCAATGAGGATCAGGCTCGGAAGAGCCAATACCATGAGAAAAGTTCTCCTGGTACAAATTTCTGTATTGGAGGCAATTTAATTTATAATGCAGAAAACTCAAGGTTTCCAGTCAACCTAGTCTCTCTGAGGGCCATGATACATATACAGGGTTCTGAAAATTATCAAAGAACTCTAACATTAAAAAATAAATACAAGAGACATGGGGCTAGTCTTAACTTTTCCAGTGTGATTTTATGCAGGAAAAAAAAGGAATATAAATCCAAACCCAGTTGTGTCTGCTGCTATGACTGTGAGAATCATCCTTACTAAGAACAAGCTTTCTGGTGGCATTTTGGCCAGGAGGAGATTATGTGCTTCCCTGATTGCCTCTGCTGGAGCATTAATGCTTCCAGTGACAACTCTCCTTTTTAAAAATAGACCATGTTTTTGACTCTCACCTTCCCTTAAGTAAGTAAGATTATCTAGTTTGGGGGCATGAAAATAGCTATTAGCATTTTTGTTTAATACACATTCCCTTTTAGCCACTAGTCAATTACAGGTAGTTTGTAGCAATAAAAGTCAATCAAGTTTATACCAACCATCTAAATATCATCTAAAGATTTCTAATCAGTTTAATTGGTCCTCTCAGTCAAAAATTAAAAGATCAGCCTTCCCCTAGATAAAATCAGTTTCAGTGCACTTGAAAATTGGTTATACTCATATTATGCTGATGAAACATTTAATGGTACAGCCTCTTTCATGGATTTAAAACTTCCTGTTGCTTGGATGGGAAGACAAATGTACAGTTTAAAGGACTTGGAAAAAGTGTATGATAACTTATGGTCATTCATACTGTTTGCAATTGATCATAAAGATGGACTACAAGATCAAATCAATAGGCCTTGTCCAAACTGGGTACACTGAGATTTCACTCTGCCCTATCACAATTCTGAGGACAACTCCTACAGTACTGCTCACCTGGTAGATACCTGATAAAATGTGATGTTGAAGATGTCCATGGATCTATTTGGAAACAGGAAAATATTGAACAGAAACCAAATTTTCAGTCAAGCTAATACCACTCTGCCTTTTAAAACAGGAATATAATTTTTTCTTTTCTCTGAAATTTGCCTTTACCCCCAAAGTCAATATGCCACAGAATTAGCATAGCCATCAACACTATTCAGCACTTACTCACAGAACGATTTTAGATGTACTTGTAAGTTAAAATGAATTTCCAACATGCTGAGCGATGTGATCTGTCATATTAGTCTAGATGTCAGGTGCCTAAACTTTCTCTGTGAGAAGTATTTACAGAATTTTTGCTTAAGGAGTCATCAAGAACATATGTGGGAGATGACTGTTATTTAAGTTAGTGAATTCTAACTATTATGAACTTCCTTTAATAAAAACACCTACACCAATTAGTTCATATTTTGTATCAAAGTGATTATTTCCAAACCTCATTTTCTCTAATCAAATCATTGTTTGTTACAGAAACATGGCATGCTGTCAAATGAGTGGAATGTCTTTTTTTAATCCTGACTTATTAGTATAATTTTTCCCTTCAAGATAGGCAGAAAAAATATCCATGGGAGTTATAATTGGCTATGGAATGAGACAGTTGCCTCTGGCAAGTGAGGTGCAATAGGTTGGCTGTTGAATTGTAAAGCCCCTATTTTTCATAGTTAGCTCCTGTCCCTTCCTCTTATCCCATCAAAGTAAGGGAGGTTCATCAGCAATTCTAGAGTATAAAGCTTTATGGTACTCTGAAGCTGTCTTTGAGTTCTGTTTTGTGTTGAATAACCACATTAGTTTGGAAAATGACTTTATACTATTAGTTTCCTCTTCTGAAAATCAAAGAGGATACCACCTTTTTTGTTGAAACGAGTAACAAGAATTAAATACAGTGTACATAATGTGCCTACCAGGAAATAGACACCAAATAAATGGCAGTGATTATTATGATGAATTGCTATATTCTGTAAAATAACAATTTAGCTATTTTGAATTGCATGGCAAAAGAACCCTACCTTCCTTCCTCAGGCATGAGCACAATTATTCCATGGCCAAAATATTAAATGTCAATTTTAGTCCCAGAGTAAAATTTCATAGCGAGCTATCAACTCTAGAATATGGAGGTTGATAATGGAAGTGCTGACAAATCTTTGATGTCTTCAGGAATGTAATGGGCTTCTTAAGGAACTGAAGTTGCAAGGTAAGCTGTTTACTCTTTTCTGCTAAGGAGGCAATTATGCAGGCCAGTTGGAGAAGTTTATAATATGATTAAATAGTCAACATTAAATCAAATGGTGATTGAATTCCCAATGGGCAGTTTACCTTCACAGTACTTCTGAGTTACTGAATTATATTTTCAAATGTCTTTGCAATGGAATGTAGGGAAGGAATTGCCAGTGTTTCCAACACACTTTTTAAATGGATTGATAGAGAGATGGCCTTTTTTTTAAAGGTTTATTTTTTTTTCTAATTCTAATATTTGCTAAATGAGAAAAGTTCCTTCTTTGCATTTAAACAATTCTCACTATGACTAAAAAATCCAGTCTAGACAATCTACGGAATATTTGCTCATGTTCATTTGCATCACATTTACATTTGACATACTGCAAAGCAATTTGTGCTAACACATGTAGCTAACAAAGATTCTACTTCAAATCTGTGTAACAATTCAATTGCAATTTATTTCTAGTACATTAGATATTGATATTTTAAAAATATATTATAGAGGATTATTCTGTATTTTTTTCTTACAGGCTAAATTTTGGAAAGTAAACTGTGTGTAAATAATGAGATCTTTATACTTAACATTTAGAGTGATTTATTTACTATCACTGTTTCTGTATGGAATAAAAATCTGCAGTCTTCTGTTGTCTGATATGCATTAAAATCTAATAGTAACCTCTTTATCAGTGAATTTACATTACAAATTTTTAAAATAAGGGAAAATACATTCTACTGAAGAGCAACAGTATAATAATACAACAATACAGTAATTAATATAATGTAATAATGAATGTGGAATTGGGAAGGTCATATACCTTCAGTAAAGCTCAATTTAGCTAAAATAAATTGGAGGTAAAGATTAAATCAGTGCTGAGGGAATCTTTCAAGTTTTACATAAACTTTCAAAATTCTGGTTTTGACGAGACCACTGCGTTTTTCAAAACAAAACCAACTTACAAAGGCTAGGAGAAAGTTTATTTAATAGATAACCTACAGTAGTGGCTAAAAGTGTGAACATTAGATTAACTGGGTTTCAATCCCTGCTTTGTTCTCAACTAGCTTTGTGACTTTCAATAAGTTAAACTCTCTGTGTCTTTCTTTATCTGTAAAATAGGAAGTTAATAATACCTCTTGCATTCATTTTGAGGGTTCAGATAATTTATATATGTAATATTCTTCAAGTCTTGCCTGGAAAAGGTTACTGAATTGTTTGATGTAGGTATGTATATATGTAGGCAGGTTTTCAAATAACCAGAAGTCTAGGTCTCCTATAGTTAATTTTCCAAAAATTTCAGATAGTGTTTCATATTATTAATGGTAACTCAGATTGATAACTCCCTCTATTTCTGTAGCAAGTATGACCTGACAAAGAGTATTAAATTTATTTTTACCAATATCATTTGTTAAAAAAATAAACCCAGAATTGATAGTCATTAGTTTAGTGGTACTCAAAGTTTAATTAGAATCAGGAGGATTGCCTGTTGAAACACAGATTGCTTGTCCACCACCAGAGATTCTGATTCTAGGTCCTGGAAAAGCCCTGAGAGTTTGGATCTTTCTCTGGAATTGACATTGCTGCTGGTCTTTTGGAGACTCCATTTAAGAATCTGCTCCTGAGATAAGAATTTGGAGATGAAAGAAGGCATTTAATTATAGAAACTTTTATTTCTCTCTATGGGTAAGAAATTACATGAATGAAGCTCGTTCTAACATATGACTGGCAAGTTGATATGTACAGGGTTTATTCAAAGACTTTGATTCTGCTTTCTAGGAAGTTCTCTCTTTGCAAATCAATGTGATCTGGAAACATCTTTAACTACATCTGTTTGGGAAAAGGCTCAGTTTTTCTATAGCAAAAGATAACTAATGGAGAGCAGTGGATAAATTATTAAAAGGATTGAAAACGGAACAATCTCTTAAAGTGTTTGATTAACAGGCTATTGATATTGTGCTTCAAAATCTTACACATGGAGCAGTCAAGTCTTCTCACTTATAGAATGTTTGACCAGAGGACTTTCACTAGGTAGTATTTTAGGAACATAAATTTTGTCGTGAGAAAATAGAAATTAATTTAGACAGGGATGGAGGCTCTGCTCATAGAACACTAATGAATAGTAGCAGGAATGAAAAGGGAGAAAAAAAATCAGAGAGACAAAATTAGCAAAACCAATTCCCTGATTCTGGATGAAGATAACTGATATTTCAATTTCAGGTTCTTGGAGATAGGGTGTCCTTAAGAGTAAGGGAAAGCAGCAACAGAAAATATCCAATTGTATGGATTAAGTTCCTGACTTTACCCAATGTGGTATGGCTTTAAAGGTGTTGTTTTGTTTTTGTTTTTCTACATCAACCTGGAAGCAAAAATCAGTACTGGTATTCATGCCTCAAATGAAAATCCACTTTCTGTGATTAGTTCAACTAGAATTTTATGTCGCAAACATACACTTTAGAACAACCTCTGTCTTTTTTCTTCTCTATCTTTAGATGCAAAGTTCTTCCTCTTCTCTAGTCTCCCACCCACCATACTCCATGTGAAATATGGGTAGATGAATGCTGGGTCAAGACTGCTATATTTTATTGTATTTTTCCTACCCAAACAATAGAGAATAGGGTGTACTATAATTTGAAATTAGAGGAAATAAATTGAAGGGAAATAGAAAGAACTACATTTATGTATGTTTATGTGTGTGTGTTACTATACATATATTTGTAAATATGGAAGTTTATTAGGTATAATGTGATAATACAAATATAATGTGTTGAATGATCAACTCAGGCAAATTAATATTTCTGTCTCTTTAAACATGTAATTTTTTTGATTAACACAAAATAATTGTGCATATTCATGGAGAACATTGTGGTATTTTATACCTGTTTAGATTTTTGAGAGAGCCCTGTCTAGAACACACAGATTGGCTTACCCTTTAAAATCCTTTTTAGAATTACCTAAGTTCTATGAGCACAGAAGGAAAACCTGTGGGGTAGAGGTGTGAAAGGACAGGAACATAGGGAAAAGTAAGGACAAAGAAAATTGCTATGTAGGTGTACCTGGTGCCACCTACCCCATCACTTGGGCAGCCTGGGGAGGAACATAGGGAGGTTCAGAAATAATCAGAGTCACCAATCACTCATTCTATTCAGGACATTCTTGGCTGTCCTCAAGGTACAAGAAGCAGTTCTATTACATAATATCATTTCTATGTACATCATTTCTGTTGAACACAGTAAGTCAAAGGTGAAACTATGCACCTGCATTGATTCTTTAGTTTATAAAAGCTAAAGTGTATTGAGTAATGTTTTAGACATTTGACATGAAGCTGCTTTTGTTGCCAAAAAAACAATATGAAGGTAAAGTGCAAAAGCAAAAATTTAAAATCAAAAAGGTAAGGCAAAGCCACTGGATTATGAAGCTCTAGATAGATAAGTTAAAGAACACAAACAGTAGTGGACCCATAGATATTTATTATTTAATTGGGGAATTCTAGAGTCCCTAAACTTTAGAAATCAATTTATAATAAGCACAGAAGCTAGGATTCATGTATCATGAGATGATGTCTAAATGACAAAACTGTCTGCAAACTTCATCTTCACTTTTATGCAAGATATTTTTAGGAGTGAATCTCCATGACACAGCAGTGACAGCTGATAACTTGGTGCCATGCAGTGCAGGAGTGTTAAGCGTTTTGATACCAAATCCATTTTAATGCTTCATGAAATGCAACATAAAAGAACAATCCTGAAAAATATGTACCTTATTTATTTTCAGATGTGTTTTCAACAAAAGTAATAAAAAAAAATTGAAAAATGGTCACATTATGAGAATTTTCAACTTTGACACTACCATAGACTATATTTGGATTATTATAATTGTTTAAATATTAACTGTAAACTGACATCCTGAAAATGTTTTGACCCATAGAGATAGAATGATGAACTTTGTTACCCATTCATATAACATTTTAAAAATGCAGTATTTCCTGAGTTGTGGAGAAAAAGATTTAAATGGGAAGTCAGTAGTGTTCTATCTGAACAGGGGATCAATATGACAAATGTCACTGAAAATTATGAACATAGTAACTAAAATTTAGCAGCCTGTGCAGGCTGGGAGAGCAGTGGTAAGGGCAGCCAAAGGAATGTGGTCCTTGACCTGTGGGCCCTTGCTCTTTGCAGGAGAAGACACTGCTCTGTGGAATATTTTCTGGCATTTCTAGTGTGCCTAAGAAGCTGAGAAGATGGAAGAGAAAAACAGATGTTTGATTCATATCTGATGACATGGTCTTGAAAGAATATTCATAACATTGTTCCTGTTGAAAAGTGTTTTACCATTACCAACAATCGATTTGCAGTTGAATTTCTGGTACATTCACAAGCTGGGGCCCAAACTGTACAGAATTAGTTCAAAAGAGTTCTCAGGGATGGTAGGAAGATATTGTTAGGATGCATCAGAATTCAATAAGACAGTGCCCATGCATCTGTAGATAATCCTGGGAAACAGCCCAGCACATGCTTAGTCATTTACTTGCATTCCATATTAGCTCTGTTCAAGTTTATCCATATCAAGGCTTCTTTCAAGTGCTTATTGATACTCTTATCTGGTCTGGTTAATTAAGCACTCTATTGACAAATTTTGGATCTTTATTTAATCTAGCCTAGTAGAAATTAGAAGCACACTATCAATTGCTCATGAAGATCAGCTCAGACATGAAAATAGAAACCTTAGAGTGACAAGTCAGTTAAGTTCAGATTCTCACATTTTTTTAATATGTAAGACATTGTAGTACTTCTTAATAAAGTGTGTCTCTTTAATCCTTTAATAGTTCTGTGAGATGAGCATTATTTTGGACCCCATTTAAAAAATGTGGAAAGAGACCAAAGTCACATAGCTCCTGAGTTGCAGAGCTAGAATTCACATCCAGGAATTTTGTTTCCAAGGACTTGCTTTTAATTTGTCTAGTATATTATATCTGTCTTGCAGGCAATAGATTTATTCTCATCAGATGGATTTTGAAGCAGAGTTGAGTAGTCAGTCTGGAAAATCAAAAATTAGTACCATATCGTCCTCAAGTGGTGATAAGTGGTGATAAAATGTTTTTCAAGGATTGGTGCCTTTCATTTGTTTTAGCTCTCATTCCACCTAGAAAAGTGTTCTGGACTTTTTAGGAACTCTACAAGCATTGACTGACTCAAAACTTATATATAGATACATATATCTATATGTATCTATATATATAATGATATGTCTTTCCTATCAAAATAATGTCTCAACAATATAGTTGCACACCTTTTTTTCATTTTTGCCATTCTCATGGAGTATGGTCATTTATTCAACAATACTCTATTTCATGCCATTCAGTGGGTTACTGCCTAGAACATTCAACATGCATAATGAAATACTGCTATATGGGCTGGGGATGTGGCTCAAGCCATAGCGAACTTGCCTGGTGTGCATGCGGCCCGGGTTCGATCCTCAGCACCACATACAAAACAAAGATGTGTCCACTGAAAACTAAAAAATAAATGTTAAAAAAATTCTCTCTCTCTCTCTCTCTCTCTCTCTCTCACACACACACACACACACACACACATACACACTCTCTCTCTCTCTTTAAAAAATGTTTAAAAAAAGATTAATTTATCTAAGATACTTTATCACCATCACATTTAACTTTTTTATGGGGAGTAAGAACTACTAAAATTCCATCTGACAGGTAAGGAAACTGAGACTTGGGGCAGTTAATAAACTTGTCCTTTGCCAGACAGGTAACTGATGATATAACTGGAATTTAAAACTAAGAATATGGACTCCAAAGCCTGAGGTCTTAAACACTGCATAACACTGGTTTTCTTCAGCCATAAATCATAAATTATATTTCCTTTGATGTCTAATTTCTTTGAAGCCTTTATCCTTTTGGGTTTGCATACTAACCAGTTGTACTACATGTTTTGTGACTATAAATTAGGTGAAATGTTCAGATTTTCATCAATATTATCTTTCTTAAAAATTATAAAATCCCATTTTATAATATTTGTTCAGCATATTTTATTTTAGCCTAGAAATATTATGCTGGAGAATGTAGGGTTTTCAAAGAGGTTTTGATGTGGATCTTTTCCTGAATGATTTTGTTTTCTCTATCTATTCCTCACTGAGAATGGAGTGAAGGGGACAAATTTTGGATCTTTATCTAGAGAGATAAAAAAAATCTCTTGAGAAACATTTTAAAATCTAATATGTGACACACATGGGACCCTTTTCCTGAAAACCTGATGTTCCCACCTCCAGTTTCATCATAATAATACATAACAGAATTTACCAGGAGGAATGAAGCATTTACAGGGCCCCTCCCTCCCTGCTTCCCTCCCCCCATCACCACTACCACTGAATACATTGAACATGGGTGAGGTAATATGGCATAAGATTTCATTCCACTTCCTTTAATAAGCCAAAGTGAAGAAGGTAATGCCCAGCGAAAAGAAGGCTGAGAACCAATACTTAGTCCTGTTTCTAGTCTAGGTTTAAGCTCAGGGCAGTTAAACATTCCTGAATCTCATGTACTGTTCAGTTTAGATTGTTAAAGACATAATCTGCATGGTTATTTTGAATTATAGATCCAGACAAAGCAATACTCCTAGAGGCCACTCCGAATCTATTCCCCTTGAGAAGGAGAGAATGTCAATAGCTACTCAGAGGTATGAGGCTAAAGCCAATTATCTTTACATTGGAAAACAAGAGCTATAATGCATCAAAATTTTTTAGACCTTTATAAAGTCTGTGGCACAATGTTTCTAAAGTGTTCTCATTCAATCTTCATAACATTCTCCCAAAGTAAAGAATTTGTGTTTTACCAATAAGGGAGAAAATGAACTTCTGTTGGAAATATAGGGGATTGGTTTAAAAATAAAATATACCAAGCAGAGATGTGTGAAATGAATAATAAATGCTGCATGAGTCATTTAGTTGTGTAGATTAACCTGCGTGAGTGTGGTTGCCATGAGGCAATAATGGAATATGGGACACAGTTTGACAAAGTGCAAACTACCTGATAGAAGACCAGTCATGGGGGGGTGGGTATTCCCATACCAATTAACACAATCAATACAAGATGCAAATCAAATGTGAAAATCTTTGTTAGTCTTGAATCAATATAGCTATAGATGAAAATAAAAATTCCAGTTATATGTTCAAGTCCATCAGGGTTCCAATGCAGAAGAAGGTGTTAAATGCAGGTCTGGACACTGTTAGGGAGGTTATGGTCTCTGTGATTTCCCTGGCCTGAAAAATCACCCTGTGAAAGTAGTTCAGCAAATACCTAATTATATCTTAACAAGTTCATAAGATTATGATAAAAATCAATACATTTTCTACATAGAAATAAAGCTGAGTTCTATTTTTTTCCTCACTTTTTTTTAATTTAAAAAGTAAGCACATTTTCTATTTGAATGCTGAATAGGAAATGCCTGAAAATTTGCTGCATCTCTAGGGCAAACTTTCAAAAGTTCTTTGTATGTAATATGCCTTTGATGAATAACTTTTAGTCAGTAGAACATAATAAGCAAAACAATTGATTATTTCCTAAAGTACCTGTGAATTTAACAAGCAAGTAAAAGCCAAAAAGGGGAAAAAAAAAAAGATTTAATATACCTGCATATGGATCTAACAGTGTAATTGAGAATTTTAATTATTATAGAAGTGACTTCAGTTATATACCCTCAATCATGGTGCATTTGCATTAAAAAGGTAAAGATGTAATGATTCTAATTAAAATACATGGTACATTCTTCACTCTTAAATAAGAAAAAAACACCCATTAATGCAAATAATGTAATATTCATCCATTTTAAAGCCTTTTTAGCTTAATGTTATAGTCTTGAAAGAACATGATGAAATACGTGATTGACCAACACCCTATTCCTTGAAACATACCATTTCTAGATAAAATATGCTTCCTTCTGAAACAGATTGATATAAAAATGCATGCATGTTATAAAAGCACAAAGACAAACTGTTTTCTAAAACATTAATTTTTTTTATATTCACACATTCGGATATTGGTGAAAATAAACATGTAGAGCCATCTAACAAGCTGCCCCAAACCTGCACAGTCCTTTTGTATTCTATCAGAATGACAGATGCAAGACTGGAGAGTGAATAATCTCCTACAGAAGATGTATGCACAAAGCCAGTGTTGCCAGGATTTTCACGAATGCCATCATTGCTAAAACTGAAAGTAAAATAAAATTGAAAAATAGAATAAGTAGTGATTCTTAAATTTTAAATATACATCATCTTGTCACACAGTATCTGTTTATTTCTGTCAATCTTCCAGTGCCATTAAACTAATTTTTTTTTGAGCCTCAAAATATAAAACCTTACAAACTGGTTAAAATCTCTAAAGCAGTTTGCTTTCATTTCCGTGTCAAAAATGCATCAGAGGGATCATACACTAAGAAAAAGTTATGTGCAGCTTCATTCAGTAGGCATACTTCGCTTTCCCTTCTAAATTTGCTTTGAAATGCTTCACCAATATTTGATGCTCAAAATTAAATGACAACAGAACTAATTTTCCTATCAACTTTTTGATTCTGCATTCTCTCCTTCCTACACCACTTCCCAGAAAGCCCATAGTAAGCAGCCCTGAGCAATCATGATTGAACTGTTCTCTAAAAATTAAAGAATCCCTGGCTCATTCATGTTTAACACCCTGACATTTGACATCATTAATCCAAACTCCCATAGAGTTCACACGATAAGAAAAGACCCTGGAATGAAATGAATAACTGTACTCAGTACAGATTTGCAATCTTTGAGTTCTTGGACAAGATAACTTACATTGAGTAATTTATGAGGAAAATCATCTGATTTATTAAGTATTAGATTCTTTTTACCTCGTACAGAGAAAGTGTTTTCTACACCATACCTCTCTTTTATCATTGGTATATTGAGGTATAATTTAAATCCACCCTTAAAAGATGTATAGTTCTAAGAATTTTGAGAAACCTGCAGTCCTGGAACAACCACATAATAAAAATAGATTTTTTTTCATCATTCCTAAAAGTTCCTTCATACCCCTTTATATTCAATACTCTCTTCCCATTCTCAATCTCTGGAAAACATGACCTGCTTTCTGTTCCTACATTATTTTGCATTCTTGAGAATATCAAATAAATGGAGTCATAAAGAATGTAGTTTTTTCTGAATGTTTCACTGAGTATAATGCTTTTGAAATTCATCCTTATCATTGCATGTATCAGGAATTTGCTGTCTGTTACTGTTGAAAGGTTTTCCACAGTTCTTTGGTGGATATTCTGGTGGTTTACAGTTTGGGTTGATTATGCTTAAAGCTGATATAAATGTCTACCTACAGGGTTTTTTTTTTTTTTTTTTTTTTTTTTTTTGGTGGAGGGGTCTGGACCTATATCTGTTTCACTTAATCAATTATATAGAAATAACATTGCTAAATCCTGTGGTATGGTTATCTCTAGCTTCATACTCAACTGGAAAATTGCTTTCCAAAACCATTGTACTAATGTTTATTTGCACATGCAATGCAAGAAAACTCCTGCTATACTGAATCCTTGTCAACATTTCACATTGTCTGTGAATTTACTTTTTTTTTTCAAATTGCAGCTATTCCAATAGCTGCATAGTGTCTTATTGGTATTAATTTGTATTTTCCTAATGACAAATGATGTTGGGTATCCTTTCGTGGGTTTCTTTGACATTCATATGCTCTCTTTGGTGTCTATTCACATATTTTGCCAATTTTAAGTAGGATAGTCTTATTAATAAATTTTGAGAGTCCTTTATGTATTTTGATTCTTTATATAATCTGTAATAGTAGCAATTTTTCTTTCCAACTTTCTGCATTCTTAATGGAGGTTGAGGTTTGGATCTTATTTGAAGATAATAAATACATGATTTGAAGATAGCTATTATATAAAACTCAGTGTCTTATTTAAGTCATCTGACCATCTTGTTTAGTGTATTATTTTAACAAATAAGTAAACTGAATAGTTTTCTTTGTTTTTCTCTTTTCTTTTTAACTGAAAATTCCTAAATAATCACTGGGATAAAGGAAAATCAAATTTGGTAGTAACACAGTTCTCATGAGATAACATAATTTCATAAAATCCAGCTCAATTACCATGATAGCCAGATTGTCATAATTCACCTTTGAGGGCTAGGGTCATAGCTCAGTGGTAGAGTGCATGCCTATCATGTGAGGCACTTGGCTCAATTCTCAGTACCACATATAAATAAATAAATTAAATAAAGGTTCATTGACAACTAAAAAAAATATTTTAAAATTTTATCTGTGAATCATTTCTAGTTCCATTGGGCTGTATTTTTGCATTGATTTTAGTTGCTGGGTTTATTTCATTAAAAGGAGACCCCTCTATAAAATTCCTTTAAGGATTTTGCTTAATTTTTTCAGGAAGTCTGAATTAAGTTGAGTTGTTTATAAAAAAGAAAAAGTTCCACTTGACATTTTGCTTTTCCACATGAAGGCCTAGGAGGAAGCACAGAACCTCTCTGAGGTGCTGCTCAGTCATATAACACACAGAAGCACTCTAATGATGCAGTGCTCTTTGGGGGAACTTAAGAAAATTGGTTTCCTAGCCTACAACTTGGATGCATTTTCTTAAACATTCCCCCTTCTTATTTTATTAGACCTTCCTTTTCTGAAATGTTTAAACAACAAAGGTACTGAAGAAAGAAGTGTCAAGTTGGGCAAAAGATGAATGGGGTAAATGAATGCTGCTATTTATATATTTCCTTTATTTACTTCATTAGAGATCAAAATAATAAAGTGTATTCTGACTGAATATTTCAAGCCTTCTGCCTAGAACTCTGCCAAATGCTTGTTGAATAGTCCAATATAGTCAAGTGAACTATGCTATAAGTTAAAAACAGAGAATGTGACTTAATAAGTAGAAAGTAATCCATTGAAATCTTCCCTGATAATAAGGTGTTTGGGGTACCCAGGAAGGTGAATGCCAACTTTTGAAAGTTATGACTTGGAGTTGGAGAAGAGGCTTGGGAGTCTGAGTTGCGACAGGAGTGAATGATATCTTGGTTCTCCTATGTTGTACAGGAAATAGTTATTATGGCATCTACAGGTTTGTCTGAGAGAAGAATATAGCAGGATGGGTAGGTATTAAGCTCATTATCTCACTCATGTTACAAATGACTTATTGAACTTACTAAAAACCAACAAACCTAAGATGAAGGGATGAAATAGAAAATCCATAGCCTTCTAACTTCTTCCCTATAATCTTGCAAATTTTCTACCTTAAGAATCTCTCTGTTACTTTATAGTAGAAGACTGTTTATCAAAAGTGTTCCATCCTTAATCTGAATACAACTATTGAAGGATGAACTAAAGTGATTATGGTTGATCCAAAGTGATTAAGCTGTAACTTTAGTTTTTTATGAGGTGACTTTTTGTACTGGCCCACTTAAGGGTAGTCCCTTGATGGCCTATCCACATAATGATTTCAGATTTTTACGCAGATATGGTACTAAGCCATAAAAGGGACATGTTTTTCCTATTTTGAATCCTTTTGTTTGCTAGACTGAACCAAACAAACAAATGAAAATTCCTACACAAAATATTTGCTGCAATTTTATAATTGCTAACAATAAAAATACTATCTTCTGATTCTGGACAGTTGGGTCCCTTGCCATGAACTTTTTTCCTCAATGTAAATCTACTGCATAAGAGGAGATTTTGATTAAATATGGGGAGGACATGAGCATAGTCCCATTGCACCTTCTCCTCAGCAAAAAAATAAATAAAAAAATTGAAAAAACCTCTACACCTATTACCATATGTGTGGAATGGTTGTTTAAACCCAAAATCTCTTAATTAATTAAGGGTGTGATATGGGAATCTGAAGTGGGAGATACTGTGTACAAGTCCTGTGTAAGGACAATGTTTGAAATGTTAACTTCTTTCCCCCACCTGGTGTTCCCCCCATCAAATAATAATAATAATAATAATAATAATAATAATAATAATAATAATAATAATAAGATGATGATGATGATGATGATGATGATGATGCAGTATCCTCTAGAAGGTAAGTATGCACTCACTTAAAAACCAAACAATGAAAACTCCAGGTCCTGGCTTTTATATTGCAAATCTCCGAAAATCTCCAAATCAATTGGTAGTCCTAGAGCATTGTGCAGAATTATTAGAGTGTTCTAATGCCTGTGAAGCCATGCAGAGAGGACCAGGAAACACTTTGAAAGAGAACTGTAATTTTTGAGGTAATGGAATACTGCTGGATCATGATGGCATCAGCCAATGCCTCAGTGAACAGGTGATTGAAGTGTTCCTGCCTCCCACAATGACTTGGCAGTATAAAACCCCTTGAAAATTGGATATGACCCTTTGAAAACTGGGAACCCTAACAGAATTGAATTTAACTATTATCCTATTGGGGCCTTAAAGCAGAAACAAAAGTGAAGTCACACTATTTGGGCATTTTAGTTAATGGATGGAGATTCATATCTGCTACCTTAAACTATATATGGATAACTAACCAGTATACAAACCTGGAACCTCCTTTCTTGAGGAGTAACTAGTGTAGTGGCTCTTATCTCTTTTCCTACAGAAGTAGTAGTTACATAAAAGATAAGGGAAAAATCATTCAAATTAATATTAAATTCTATGTTTACTTTTCCATATTTCCTAAAATGATTTTATTCCCTTGAGTCCTAAACAACTAAACGAAATGATACAGCTTATAATCACAAAAGCAGAGGAACAAGGTATCATCTGGCATGTTGGATTATAGGACATTAGTTTGGATCACATATAAATCACACATATGGAAATTTTTCCAATGAAACATTAAAAAAAGTTGGAGAAAAAAATATTTGGTTCTAATCTTTCCCTCTCAAACTAAACTCATCATGCTACTAGTAGTAAAATTACAAATATTAATAGCAATAATAATATTTATTATTATAGCAGGTAATTTTCAATTGTGTATTTATTTGTACCAAGCAATATAAATAATGCAATTATTTTATTTAAATCTTGCAATAATTTTCTCCCCAGAGCTCATGCTTCTCACCACTTTTCCATATTGCTGTCACTAGCCACCAACAAATTCTAAAATAGGCTTTCCAAAGAAGAAAAATCAATTCTGAGTCCCTCAAATGTGTTTCTGTATTCATTTTGAAATAATACGTTTCTGTTGTCAAAAGACATCATTTTGAGTACAATTTCTCTGTATTTCTCTGGATTCTTTGTCAATGAAACACTGGTATAAAGGAAAAAAAATGCACTGCTAGTTTTTAAAAAATATATTTTTAAAATGAATGCACAAATGAATAATAATTAATTATCAAGAGGATATACCCTCATTCATATACTTTGTCACACTAATAAAATAGGATACCCACTTCCTGCATTTTACATGGCACATTGGTTAGGACCTGTAAAAACTGCCTGTGGGAGATAAATTGTGGTTACTATACCTCCAGACATGGCTGAGGTGTATCTGGAGAGGAACATCTTATCTGCACTGTTATTTTTATATGTGGAGAGCAGTTCTTTGAGGTTATCAGAGTGAAAATTCCATCTGTTACTTGCTATACACAGACTCCGAGCAGAAACCGCAAACCTTTAAAAATGCTTATTTGTTACAAGAAAATACAATACATTTTCAGAATCCTCAAATATCGAACTGGAGAGATTATAGAAAACTCTATGCCAACAAGAGCCAGAAGAGATTACAAACATTTTACCGAGGGAAAAACAAGAGCAGCCTGAATATCCCTACTGAGTAAACTGCCTCATTATTTACTTTTGAAACACAACTTAGATTCCTTTTCTCTATTGTCTCTGATATAATTTCAAAGCAAGGAAGATAATTGGAGAACAAGAGCGCTAAAAGCACATACCATACATGGCAAGGAACTGGAACTGAGTGGGCAGAGGGAAACATGAACTGGTTTAACTCCCAATTCTAATTTTCGTAATGATAACATATTAAATGAAAGGCAGTTATACACACCCCCAGAATCTCAAAATTTTAAGCAGCCGATATAGCATTTTCAGTTATTAAATACAAGTCATTAGCTGTCTCTTTAGAAAGTCGCTTTTTCCTGTCTTCTCCCTTTTTATGTATATATATATATATATATATATATATATATATATATATATATATATCAAGAGGATATACCCTCATAAAAAAATGGATGTTAAACATTACTTACTACACTGTCTAGAAAGTATTTTGGTCATTCTAAATTCTCAAATACATGCTTGTTTATTTGCTAAATATGTGATATAACACATGTATGGACTAGCAGATACTATGAATGCTTGATAAATATTTCTTAATGACTTTTTTTCCAGATGCTCTTGATATCTGATACCAGTGAGGACTACAGAAACATTTATAACCAAAATTGTAAGCACAATTGCTTTTATATGTGTTTAGATTTCCTATCATTACCTATTATTTTTCTATTAATTCTTTTTTCCTAAGCTTATGAACTTGAAGAATCTTCCAGGAGAAAAAGCTACTTTTATATGCCCTTGCTTGTTTTAGTTGTTATTTTTTTCCAAGTAGATTTTTACTAGCCCCCAAGGTAGGCATTGTTGGAATAATTTAATACTATCCTAGGGCTAGTCAATTGTGAACAAGTCTGCTCTATGAAAAAAAACTGCTTAAAAATCGCAACTCAACATCTTAGACTATGAAAAGGAACTGAGTGAACATATACTTTATAACAAAGTTTCTCAATTCATATTTTAAATCAAGTCTTCCCATTAGCATTAGTAACAATGAATTAATTCCATTGAAATAAAGGCAATGACTTTAAAAATCTATAATTTTACAAAGGAAAGTCTAGTCCTTGAAGAAGTCCTAAATCCACAATTCACCTAAATTTGCAGAGCCTGCTTTGCTCATTTGAGAGTCACACATGTATTGGATTCCGACGCCATTTCTGACAGTTTAAATGGCTGCCAAAATGTACAATTGAAATTTTTTCATCTAGAGGTTGTCAAACTTATTTCTATTAAGAGTCAGGTAATAGTTTTGGCTTGGTGGGATAACTGTCACTACTACTGAACTCTCTTATTACTGTAACTCACAAACATGTATACAATAAATTAAATGGTCTTGGTTGCAAAATATGAGAATTTTATTTCTTACATGCTTTCTACACTTTTTTTTTTTTTTTTACTGTTTCAAATTTCTGAATTAGTTACTGTTATCTGACAGGTCAGTTTTCTTACCTTACACTGATTTCCTTGGTCAATAATCTGCTCAATATAAAGCTCTGAGGAACTGAACCCACTCATAGTGTTTAAAACCTTCCTGTAAATTATTAAAATATTGATGCAAACACAGCTACTCAAAGAACCACCATACACAGTGAAGGTATAATACTGGGTTAATTTGCAAAATTACTTGTGAAAAACAATTTTGGAATACAAAAAGCTTCATCCTTTACCTATAGTTATAAGGTGTGTCTTCATTCTTATTCATAGTAGTACACTACCAACAACATGTCAACTTTAATGTTTCTGCCTACCTCTCTTCTCTCTTGACATCACCAGGAGGTAGAGTGTCCTTTATGTGTATTTTCAGCAGCACAAAGCCCTTGTTTGGAATGGTTTACTAGTGCTAGCTGAGATCTGTAGCTTACTTAGTGGACTCCTCAATTACTGCAGCTTGATCCTGCCCTTATGCAGACTGAGACAATGTTTTCTCTACTTTATCATCTTGTGACCGTTTAAAGTGTGCATACTTTACCCACTTAAATTAGCAAAACCCCATTTTCTCCTTTCAGTAACAATAGCCAAATAGATCTATTAAAACTTTACAAGTGTAAAAAAGAATGGCTTAGCATTTAACTTGAACTAAGAATGGCTCTCTTTTCACTGCTGATTTAGACTCTCCCTCTCACTACATTTCATTTACTTTACATGTTGCTGGCAAACAAAGAAATATTGGAGAGCACTTATGTGTTTCATTTATGTCAACACTCCATGTTCAACCCTGACATACATCCCAGAATGTTGAATCTATCTGGCATCAAGCAGTTCATGCCTTGATGATTAATTACAAATGTAATAGAAAAGATAAACAATTCCCATTGCAATTGGAGAACAGTAAGCATACATTTCTTTAATCATGGAGAAATTACTAAATTCTATTCATCACAGGTGTGTAGGTTTATGTTATCAGCATCTGCTGTGAATCACATGAAGTTATTATTTTCATTCTACAGCACCAATGGGTGTTTATGGAAATAACTGTACACTATACAATTTTGATTGCACAGAAAGAAAAATAGTTATTTGGAATGCAATTTGGACTGCAATATTTCTTTTTCGCTGCCTCTCATTTGGCAGCTTATCCTACTCAGATATTATCATCAATATGCCATACATAAACTCACATTCATCACTGGTACTTAGGCTTATTAACTAAACAGCAATTATATTGTCGTAGGAGGATTATGGGAATGCATACAACTGAGTGCTGCAATGTTTCCTCTTTTATAGCACAATGTGGTTTTGTTGTTAACAACAAACCATAATGTAAACAATCTGTCTGAAAGTATAAAAAGTGTCACTGAAGGCAAAAGCAGTATTTTATGGGTATGCCCATTTTAAAGACATCCTTGTATAAAATCTAGCATCTCAGCATTTTCTAACAAAGCATATTGAATATGAGCTGCACAGAAGATTCAATTGTAATATGAAATTTTACAAATTAATTAAGGCCTGATATTTATGAAAAATCAAAAATAAGATTACTTGAACCCAACCTCAATATTAAAAAAAAATCAAAACAACTCAGTGAGTTTTTAGAGTCCTCAGTTCCCACTAAAATAGTACAGGGACTTCACCTCAAAGGAAAGGTTGCACACCTGATACCCTTTTTCTCCCTGGGAGGAGTTTCTCCACACAGGACCCAGCCTTTGTCATTCCAGATTAGCTGACAGCACAAGAAAAACAAACAACATTCTACCCATTTCACCATCACCATAGCAAGATGGAGGACCACAAGGTAAGTCCTTGACACTCTCAGACAAAACTACTACAGGGTAAAGCTCATATTTTAGCTTCATTCCTGAAAAGAGATTTCAGTGGAACAGCCCTGTCTGCTACCCACATGGTTAATCCAGTGGGCTGGTGATAGAAGTCCATGACTGAAGTCCTTCCAAAGACTGCAATATAATAATGAGTTCATTCATATGGACATTTCAGGATCACAGATGCTGGTAGTATTTAGAATGACTGGATTGATTGGACAGAAATGAAACCAGGAGCCTAAAAAGCTATTTTATATAAGGGATTAAAAAAAAAAAACTAGTTGAAAAACGCCTCCTCTAATCTGATAGAAATCTTACAACAAATCCTTAAAAATATGTAAAACTGGAGAGAGAAACACATTTACTGGGGAGATTAACAAAAATTATCGCCAGCTGCTACTATTCCTGTAAATAGTAAATTGTAATATTTGAAATAATAAAAGTCATATTAAATACTTTTGCTTGAATTAACCAGGTTTATTGACATAATTGCAATTCTGCTTTAATTTGCATATATTAACAGAGGTTTTGTATTCGCTATGTAATAGCTTCATAAAACAATATGAAGCAACTAAACTTGGGACTAGAAATTAGGCCTGGCTGATAAGAATCCCCAGGTTTTCCATTCAGGCTTTAGGCAATGATTCTACCTGAGTATGAATGAGCTGCTTCACCTTGGACTGTACCAGACTTGTTAGGTATAAATGAGAATCATCACCTCTATCCTGTGACTCCTCAGAGGTGATAAGAATATAAGTTCAGACCTTAAATAAATCCTAGAATTCTCTCTTTTTATATTTAAAAATTAGAATGCCAACTTAAATTTTATTTTTAAAACCTGTTACTGCTGTGTGGCCCAGATGTTGGGTTGACATCTGCACCATTAGAAAGAAGTGATTCATTCCCTGTATGTGATATTACAATTCTCTATGTACTCTTTCAAAGCTGCAAAAGTCCTGATTTTTTCAAAACTTTTGAATCTGCAGAATCATATACATGAAAAATAAAATTATCAATTCTTTAAGAAGAAATTTAGAATATTGATTCAGACTATATATTCTGTGGAATGACTTCCTTGACTTTTTAGGTTGATTATTTCTCTAAGTTTTCAAGTATTAGAATTCATTTAATTTATACTTAAATAAGCTATTTGAAAGAAAACTGATTTTTTAAAAACAAATGTAAATTGCTTATTTATTGAGCATTATATATTTTGCTCCTACTATCATTTAGTTTCACCTTATTTTCTACAAATAGATTTCTATTTATAAATATTTTGGAATAAATCTTAATTTTCTTATATTTTTCTCATCTTGGAAAACAATGACTGTATTGTTTTCTATATACATATATGTTAAATATTATATAATAGCACATATACTGCTATATATTATACATATATTTATATGTATAACAAGTGAGATTTAAATAATGACTTTCTTCTTTATTCTAATTAGAAAGGAGAATTATTGACTCCCACACATGTAAAACTTGCTAATTGACTTAAACCTTTTCTTTTCCAACCTGTGGGTTGGTATCATAATTATCTTCATTTTCCAGATCAATAAACTGAGGCAGATAGGTAAACTACCAACCCTATGTAACTTGTAACTGGGAGAAAATAACTGAAGCCAAGGCCTTTTGATTCGTAAGTCATTGTTTTTACCCATCTACTATACCATATCTCCAGAGTATTGCCCTGAAGTAGAGAAGAATGAAAATGTTATTTATCCAAGTAGGGAAAAGTCCAGGAAGAGCAGACTGGGGAGTGGGTAGGATGGGGGGAGGGAGAATGGAAACCAAGCATTTGCATTTGGATACATTAAGAATGAGGTAAGTTGAACTCTGTCCTCACAAAAGATGCTGAAGTCCTGGCCCCCATATCTTGTAAAAAGGGGAAAATAGGATACTGACAGACACACAGGGAAAATGCCTTGTTGAGAGGAAAGGCAGAGATCAGGGTACTGTGTCTATAAATAAAAGAATGCCAGGAATTGCAGGCAAACTACATGAAGGTAGTAAAGAGGTATGGAATAGACTTTTCCTGACAGCCCTCGGAGGAACTAACTCTGCCAAAACCTTGATCTAGTACTTATTGCCTCCAGAACCAGGAGGTAATATATTTTAGCTGCTTAAACCACTCAGCAGGGTACTTTGTTATGGAAGTACAAGGAAGCTAATATAGGAGCCTGTACTCAACAAGTGGAGTGAGTCAGTCAGTTGTATGTGAGAGCCTGTGTTCAAGGGAGAAGACTGGATTTGATACTGTTTGAATAAAAATTTTTCATATAATAAAAAAACCAAAATGCTTGCCAAATAAGGCGCATAAATCTACATTTATTTTTACAAGATTCTGACATGTCATTACAAAATGACCTATATCTACCTATCTACCTCAATGCCAAATTAATTTAATCATTTTCAGACTATGCTAGCCTTATTTTGTCCTCCTAAATCACATCTCTGTTACTGTCACTTTCTTTGTAAAGCAGCATGAAAATTACTTTGCAAACATTTAACATGTAAGTATAAGGTACTAACATTTGTCAAACATCAACAGCTTAATTTTGGATAAGAGAAACAAAATGAATTCATTACAAAGATAATGAAGAGTTTGATGAATCAATTAAAGAGAGACCTATGGAATAAAATAGGTGGTACCTATGGAATCAGGTTCAACTAACAAAATGTTGTGTAGAATTAATCTGGTAAGGAAACAACCACCATCCTTGCTTTCTCTGCTATCTCTACTGCATGAGAGTCTTGATCCTGTAGAATTTACTACTGCTGCTTACCACCAGGAAGAGAGATTCATCATTCCATGTTTCTGGTGTCAGCTTCGGTATCAAATCCAGCACCAATGTCACAGATTGCCAGAAACAAGATCATGTGACTAAGTTGACTATCATAACTCAGACTGTGGGAATCTGGCATGTTAACCTTCTATCATAGGAAATGCTCTCTGATTCCCCAAAAAGATTCATATGTAAAATATAAGCAATTATACAAAGGAGATTCAATAGTGCATGGCAAAGTCTACCACTGTATTGAAGGAAAAATGTCTTATTCATCTTTACATCCTAACATCCAACCACATGCCTAAAACATATAGGCATATTTGTAATATTTATTCAATCTTTAAAGAATTTTGAAGCTATGCAAAATTTCATAGGTGGACATGTGAGTTGGACCTGATACCAAGATTAGTATCTGGTATTTGGTTCTATTTAATTTAATATTGAAAAGCTACTTAGTTAGAGAAGTATATTCAAAATTCAAGTGTTTTGTTCATTTAATGAATAATTATGGCAAATATATTAGAAATGCGTATTTCCTGCCCCTCAAAGCAATAATTTCTTATTTGAATTCAGTTGTCAGGGAGATAAGGATAAAGAAAAATATATGTAATGTCATTCACTTGGGATATAAAGTGATTAATAAATAGATTTGGGAAAAGGTTTGGCCAAACACTCTGAAGAACTAACCAATTAACACAGCATCTCACTCATGAACACCGTTCATTCATTACTCAGCATAAACTGGAGGAACTAGTGCAACACATCAAACATACTGTTGGAGCTGAGTGATATATACTACATATGAAAGTAAAACAGTGCCATATTTCCATCTTAAAGTATGAAAAAGTGGAGAAACTCCTCTTCCAAACAAATACTATTGAAATTCTAAAATGTAGAGCTAATCAGGAAGCTATTTTTGCCTAAATTATCATGCATGTTTCCATGTCACTCCAGATATAATTGTCAAGCACGGTTTGTGTCTCATCGCTCTTTGCCATATCCTTTCTTTGGCCTTTCCTTCCATATGCTTGTCTCTCTCCTGCCTGTGGTTTTCTATTTCTGTCTCCCTTAAAAAAAGAAAAAAGAAAAAGAAAAAAGAAAGAAAAGAATACCACTTTGCCAGCTGTGCACTAAACTGAATAAGGAAATGATATCCATCAACTTTATCTCTTGGCACCATTCTTCCTGGTAATATATAGCATGCTACTAATTTTCAGGTGAATAAAATGCCCTTGCCACCTGACTATGGATATATGGATATAATCTATCCTCTTGTATGTGTTTTTTCATTGCTTTTTGGAACTTTCAAAGTATAGTACCAGTAAAAAAAGAAAGAAAATCTAATCCATCCTTTGTCTTCCTGTCTTCTGAAGGACAGGAGGTTAGAACATTTATCCACTGGCCCACAGGGCTATTAATTAAAGGCTGCCCTCAAGAGCATTAACTCCTCTTCCAGGCTGTACTTTTGCATGGCCCAGGGGGAGTAGATTCAAAGAATTTGGGGAGAATAAAGTGAACATACTCACTGTTCTGCTTGAGATCAGATGCCATCTGCATAAGATGTGTCTGAATTCACATGGAGCTGTCTACCACAATAGCATCTGAAGTCAGAAGCAGGCCAAGGGGAGGTCAAGAACAAATGCCAGTGCATGTTTTGATGTAGCAGCCAATTTAGACATTTCCTGACAATATTCATCCCACCAATAGCTGATTTTGTCAACCCTTTCTCTTTGCTAGCTAACTAGCTTTGCAGGTACAGCTGTATTACAAGCTTGGGTAGAAAAATGATTGTTATCTTGTTGTATGATTGTCTTCAAGTTCTGAAAAACTAAAAAGGCAGTCAAATAAAAAAAACAGCACTGGTGGCATCAGAGTTAGGGATTTATGAATATTTGCTCTCCCCATTGGAAGTAGTTTTTTGTTCTTTCCTGCTGCATTCTAAGGGCCACAAGCCATACCATCACCAGCATTAAAATAAAGGAAGGGGGCATGTGATATAATTAGAATTCTGGAGGTCTTGAGTTACCACTGCTTTGATTCCAAACTACTTATCTGCATAATATTTTTGCTAAAATTTCCAGTATCTTTAGGAGCTAGACAAGCAAGGTAAGCCAGGCCAAATGGGATAAGACATGCCCAAGCAGAGGGGCAGCAGCTACTCAGGGCTAACTAAATATTGCAGGTGAAAGGTATGGCCCAGTGACAGTCCAATGGTGTTTTTAACTCCAAGATAAATCAGAAGTCAGGTAATTTATGTAAAATTTCCCAAATTCAAAATTCAAAAATGTTTTTAAATGTTTAATTTTTCTTAAGTTAAAAAGTGTTAGCAAATAAATTTAAATGTTTACAGTGCAAAGCAAAACAAATATACAGGCCAGGTTCTTAACTGCTGAGTAAAAATATGTTGATTCTTTCTTATTGAAATGTGAGGTGACCAGGGTTACTGTTTTTGCTTTTTGTTTAGAATGGGGAGAAAAAATGTCAAAACTGCAACCTAATACCTTAAACCAGTGAGTAGGTATGCCTTCAGTAATTATATCTAATAATAATTTTAAGTGAAGACTGTCCTAAGACAACCAAGATGTTATTCCTCTTTATGATCCTCACCATTTAAAGACCCAGTTTCAATAAGTAAAAAAAAAACAGTGCCTTTTGAGAACATATGTTAATGCTAAGCTCACAAGAAATGGAATGGACTTACAAAATGACCTGACCTAAACTCAGTTCAATTCAAGAATATTCCAAACCAAGGAATACTGACATATACTTCCTTGTCCATGTAAATTTGTGTGCATTTAAAAACTTTTAGAATTCTTACATTATTTTAAAATTTATATATTAAGGTCTTTTTTTTCTAACCACAGCATCAAACATATTCTAGATGCTTCATTATGATAATATTTAAAACGATAAGCATATAATTTGCATTTTTACAAGAAAATTATACCCACTCACTTTTTTTTTTCCAGATAGGACTCAATATTATCAGCTTATAATAATCCAAGTAAAGGGGGAAATGTAGTGATGAAGATGACAACAGCAACACATTCAACAGTGTGGGCTCTCAGCAGTAGATGCTTACTTTTCATCAACTTAACATCTTGAGTTTGATTTTTGAATCAAATTATCTAAACGTGTGTCCATTATCATGAATATAATCAGAAAATTTATTGAATATGATTACATAAGATATTTTTCAGGAGATGTTGCTCTATGTGCTAATTTAATCACACAGGGAAAATATGCTTGGATTCAGAACAACAATGTTGCTCTTTCTGAAATCCAAAAGCCATATACAGCATGATACATCTGTGTGTTCTATAACTCCTGTTTTCTTAAATTATGAAGATACATGAAACAAAACAAAATGTCCTGCCTTTGTATAATGTTTGCCTTCACTAAAACATATAATCATCTGTAAAATTTCTTATATCTATCTTATTTTGGGATAAGCCTTAAATAGTTACTGAATTAACAGATAAAATAGGATCTTTCCTAAATACCCATGGAACCATTTTTCTACTTTAGAATTCATGTCCAAATTGACACGTTTGGTGGCTACTGCTGAGCAATTAAAGCTTCAGGAATGTTACTATTTTTATATGTACTTAACTTTTTTAACCTTTTATCTACAAAGGATAAAAATTATTTCATTTTTGTGTCATATTGTCCCTAAAATCTTCCTTCTAAAGACTGAAAATTCAATATTGGACCATTTAGTTTTCATGGTATTTTCCTATAGATTTCATCATCACTGCCAGTCTGATTGTTACCAAACTTGTTCACATATTTGAATCCCCTAGGTGTGTATCACCAAATACTGTGATTTAATTGGTTTTGGGTGTGTCCTGGGCTTTGGAACAATTTTAAAGATTCTTGACAGATTGAAGGTGCAGACACATTTGTGAACCAGTATTCTAGTTCAGTGTTTTGGTTCCTTTAGAAGTATTTTCTGAGTATTAGCAGTCTTGTCAGTGCCTATTCCAGAAAAAAATATGAAGTATACAAAAATAATTTTAAGAGGTTGGCTTTCCTGAAGGATCATGGGGCCAAACGGAGTTCACGAACATAAAAATAAAAAGAAGATGCATTAAAAAAAAAGTAAACCATGCATAACAGGTATGGTTCTCAGAGTATGGTAACAAAGAAATCTTGTAGGATGCAATAAATCAGAAGCCTCTTCGCCCTGGATGAAGCCTTCAGCTCATCACATTATTGCAAGAACAAAACACTAATTGCACTGTACCAATTAAGCATGTTTTTTTGAAAAAAAATATAGATAATAGTTCTATTAAGATATACTGTATTTATGAGAGCATTTCTCTTAATGGTATTTAATTTAGATGGCTGTATACAAGAAGGGTAATAATTGCATTGGTGCTTAATGTACTGGGAACCACATTATAGCAATCCTATGCAAGAAACAAAGTGTTGAAAGAAAGAGCTTTATATGCAGTGTAAGGTAAATGAATATTTTATTGTACACCCTGGGTGCCTGATAAAAATGGAATTCTTTTAGTTATCATTAGTTCAATACTGAGGATAATGTTATAAGTGCTTGTGGGTGTCATGTCACAATTGTCTCTTTTTCTTCTACTCAGCTTGAAACTCAGTAAATAAGGACACAGCTGCTAACCCAGGAAGTGTTGATATTCATTCATCATCTGCCACAATTTCATTGCCACTTGAACCAGATAAATTATGAGGGGTATTTTAACAACTTATACTTCAACTAGTAATCTGGATGCTTACAGTTTAAAACAAAAATTTGTCACATTGAATGGAACATTCTTTTCAAGTAACTAACTTTAGGAAGCACATGTACATTTATTTACACATTTTAAATTTGGAAAAAAGCATTGAGGAGAATAGTGTAATTCTATTGCTAAATTTGTCACTGATTTTCTTACCAAGCTGACTTATAACATCTGTGTTTTTTTTAAAGGGGTCTACTTCTGGGAGTTGTCATTCACTGGTAAGAATTAATTTTAGTTCATCAATTAAAATGATATATGATTGATAAAAATTATATATTGATATATAAATTTCTTAAACATTTATAGTAGTGGTATAATCTGATATGAGTGAAAATATGGAAGGGACCTGAGAGATCATCTAATCCGTTTCTTTCAATTTTTGTATGAATATATTAAACATTAATTCAAAAAATATTTATTAAGTATGTATTATTAAATGTACATGTAGAAATTGAGACAGAAAACTGAAATGACTCACCTAAAGCCAGTTCCAATATCAAAATGGAATAATGTGTTATAATCCTTGACCTCCCAAACAAGAGGCTACTCACCTCATGAATCTGCAAATGCTATACAGTTCCAACTACCATGGATTCATTATCAGCACCTACCTGTGTTTGCAATCAGATCACTTTCCCCAAGGCATGCATCCACCATTTTATTATGAAAAAGATAATATGTATGGCAATAGTAGTGTAAGGTAAATGAATTTTAAAGTGAATATCCTTACACCCACCATCTAGATTCTTGCAGTAACATTTTGCTCAATTGCTTTGTCACTGTCATCTCTTCATTAGTTCATTATTCAATCTTATCTCTAAGATCTTATCTTTTAAACTGAATTATAGATACTAGTATACTTCTGCCAAAGTGCTTCAGCACAAATGTCATTAACTGGAGTCCAACTTTGTTACCTAAAATGAAATGCACAAATGTAAGGTTGTTTTAGTAAATGCATATACCTGTGTACACTGCCTGTCAAAATAGACATTATTATCACTCTATTGCAGACCAAATCTGGAACTACAACAATTTTTTTAAAGTACACTTTCACTGAAACACAGGTACTTATTTGTTTACATATAATCTAAGGTTGTTTTTGCTACACAGTTGGAACAGGAATCATCTTGCCCACAAAGCTTAAAATATTTGCAATATGAACATTTATAAAAAGAAGTCAGTTTTATGGTACTCTACAAAATCTCTCATAATCTTTTCCAGTCAATCCTGAGCTCAAGAATTTCATGTACAAGAAAACGTATTATATGTACTTTTTTGCATAAGACTTTAGTCACTCATTTTATTGTTTTGAAATAAATTTATGTCATTGAATATTTCTGTAGTTTATTTTCTTTTGTTACATAACCCAGTTTTCTCATCTCTTAGTGATAACATCCCAGTTTGGGGATCTTATAAATAAATCTGCTATGAACATCCTTGCATATGTTTTCATTTTTCTTGGGTAAATACTTGGAAGTTAACTTGCTAGTTTATAGGGTAGGTGTTTATTTAGTTTTATAGGGAAATGCCAGACCTATTCTCACAGTGATAATAAAAGTTTATATTCCCACCATCAATTTATGACAGATACGGTTGCTGCTCCAGAGCTTGACCACACTGGTGTTGTCAATCCATTATTTTCCTGACAATGTCATTGGGCATAGTTGTATCAGTGTGCTTTTGATTCGCATTTCCCTAATGACTGACTGAAGGATATTGAAGGACTTTCTCCATGTACTCTTTAATGAAGTCCCCAACTAAAGGAAACATGTTATTATTAAGGTACATATAATTCACATTCATTATTATTAGATGGACCACTTACACTGAATTATTATAATTTGAATCAAGGAGGATTCTCTAAATTTCTTACTATGCAGATCTAATCGAAGTTTGGATGAGAGAATTTCTTAAATGATTGGTTTTCTCACTAATTCACAGAACCAATTTTTATTGATATCTTTCTATTTTTTTACTTTTTTCCTGTCTTCTAGAATTTAGGTTTATCATAGCAAACAAAAGAGTAAATGTCCTTGCTTGAACTCTAGGAAAGAGATACAGATAACAAATACATAACTATATAAATAAACAAATGAGGTATTATAGATAGTAAAGCACAGTATGAGGGAAATTGAGTGAAAAGAGAGAGAAGAGGGTGCTCCTTTGAATAATGATGGTCACATTTGTACTGAAATCTAGTAGAATTGTGCATTGTCTCTTCAGGAGACAATTCTCTGATATCCATCCTCACTGATCACCACTTTTGTTCAGATTCCCTCCTTGCTTATACAAGCTGAGCCATCCCTGGTTCATCAATGTGGTTTTATCCGAATAAAAAGATCAGACTAATGAGATCTTTAAAAAGAGTTTCTATCTATAAAGCAAAGGCTTTATCACATACCTCCCAGCAGATGAGACAGGCAAGCATTACCCCAGCCTGCTAGGAGGCCTGGGAAATTAATGATCTATCTTTTCAGTCTTTATAGCATCTACCCATGCAAATTTACAGGTGGATATTGTACCTGACCAGCACATTTTCAAGCAATCTATAGTACATTAACGATGATTATCCACATACCAAACCTTTGCTTTACGTAGTAAGATATATTTTTTAAAAAACGATTTTAAAAGTAATAAAAACCTTATATTCAAAAGTAACTATAGTTCAAAACAGAAATCTGAAGCAGCATAATGTAATTCCTTTCCTAGCTCCTTTCTTTCTGAGATACTTTTTGGAAATAATAGGAAAAGTTTGCAGAAAACTGCCATTTTAAAGTTGTAAGTAGCTATTCTCCAAATGACTTCGATTCACTTTTGTGAAACCAATCTAAGAGAGTTCTCCAGTTACATAGTTGTAAAGAAAGGAAAGTACCCATTGTTCTTGTATAAAATAGTTAAGTGATCATTTTCCTAAACTCCAGTGTCAAGTGCCCTGGTTTGATAACATAAATTGCTTTGAGAAGCCAACTGACCACAGCAGCAAATGGCTTTGTGGGAAAGTCCTTAGGAGTAGAACATAATACCTGTTCATTAGAACCTATAGTATGGAAACTTAGGAAAATCTTATTAACACATAGGGGCATATTTGTTCAAAATGGCAGATGGGTGTTCAAGTAAATTTTTGTTGGAGAATTTAAAAGAAAGGTGAAATGATTGCTTACTCATAGGCAGGTGAGCTCTAGTTTTCTTGTTTAATCTACAGTTCAGACTACAAGCTGTTAGACATTATGTAAGGCAGGACATATAATTCTTATGTAGACAGCTGTAATTCCAGGGCTTGAAACAAGGCTGATCACATTAGTAGTTTGATTGCCTAATATTTTTTAGTTAATAAATAAAGGGATTAAGAATTTAACAAAAAAATGAAATGAAGAAGATGAAATTCAAAGACTAATGGGAGCAACCAAAGCTATAATTGGTGGGAAAATCCATAATTTTAAAGACTATAATTATTTTTTAACAATAGAAATACAATGAAGTAGGAATTCTATTTAGATTTATATCATGATATTATCTTAAATAAAATATAGACAAAATATAATGAAACCTTAATCATATTAAAAGTTATAAAAATAAATTTAAGAAAAGGCTACAGACTTTTTGTCCATAGAGATTTTGTGTATATATACACATATATATGTATATACACACATCCATATACAGTTAAATAAAACAGCTATTAATCATATAAGTGGGGTGTATGGGATTCCATTTTAATTTTCTTTTATCGTTTTCCTTTATAAAAGTTTTTATAAATAATTATAAAATTTACATATTTTTATGTAAACTTCATGGTTGAAAAAATGATTCTTTTTAATTCTGGCACTTGAAAATATATTACAGAAATGGAGTCTTAGAGACTATTTATACCAACACTCTGGTTTTCACAAGATGAAAATGAAACCATAAAGATAAAACACCTTATTCATAGTCACACATATTTAGAAATAGATTGAGTTATTTGTTTGATTCAGCAAATATTTTTTTTAAAAGGAGCATCATTTTTTTTAAAGAGAGAGAGAGAGAGAATTTTTTAATATTTATTTTTTAGTTTTCAGCGGACACAACATCTTTGTTTGTATGTGGTGCTGAGGATCGAACCCGGGCCACACGCATGCCAGGCGAGTGCACTACCACTTAAGCCACATCCCCAGCCCCAAAGCAAATAATTTTTAAAAGTCTATTGTGTGCCAGGCATCATGTTAAATGCTAGGAATGGACATTGCTACTATCTCTAGGTATGTAAAAATCATAGTGAATAGAACAGATAAACAACTAGGGTACATTTTGATAAATAGCATAATATAGAGGAAAACAGTGCTATGAAGAATGTGCCAGGGGTTCTTAGCTCAATTCAGGTGCTTAGAAGATGAACATACAAGTAAAGCTTAAATTAGTGTCACTTGGCTAATGGGAAGGATAGAAAATGGTTGAATCTATCTCCTGTGTAACATCAGCAATTCCTTCCAAAAAAGAAGATGTTTTGAGTATCTGGCAGCCTATTTTCTGAAGTGAATGATATTTTATCTGATATTAATCTGCAGTTATTCCACAACAAAATTGTCAAAACACTCTACCTTCAACTCCTTCGCTTACAAAAAAAAATAAGTATTTATTTCTTGCTTACACATTTAAACGCAGACTGGAATTTGGCTAATCTATGCTGTATTTGACATGGTTGGCTCAAGCTGTGTGTTGAGTCCCAGACTACTCCATGAGTCTCTCATTTTTCTCAGAACATATCAACACTGCTTGAGGTATGACTGGCTCAGGGAGAAAGGCAGATGTATAATAAAACAAGATGAAACACACAAGCTGTGATGTGTTATCTTATATGATTGTAGGTACAGTCACATAGATGACTGGGTACAGCCCTAAGAAGGGACAGAGGAAGGCTCAAGGAAAGGGTTTATTATGCCCACAGGTCCTAGCAAGAGGAGAAAGTGTGTCATGAGGTCATGTGGAGAAGTCAGGTTGTCAGGTAGTAGAGCAAGGGTAAAGCCAAATTAGAGCTTTTGTTTGTATTCTTAGGGAAAGGGCAAGGCATAGTAAACAGTTTAGAATTAACTATCTTGAAAAATTTTAGCAGAGTCTGAGCTACAAGTGTGGTCCTAGTTGCCTGATACCTGTCCCTGGGGTGAATAAAACAGTGGAATATTGTCTTTCTGGAATGCACAGGGCAGACAGAGGTGTTACAACACAGATCTGTTACTTTACATATCAAAGGCATGCTTATGATTGAGTCCTTCACTATCCCTAAGAATTGAAAATTGCTAGAGTAGATTAGCAAGATGACTGAATAGAGGCATGCAGCATTTATTTGCTTTTCCACCAAGAAATATCAAAGCAGCAGTGTTTATTTACATACTGAAAGAACACTAAAATTCAACATGGGAGAACACTGGAATTCAAGAGTGGAAAAAAAGAAATCTTATAAAACCCAGAAACTTGGGACAGCAGGACAGAAAGTAAAAGTAGCCCAGCACCTGCCACCCCTGCTCCAGAGCTGGATGAGTCAGAGTCTCCCCTCTGCATAAGAAAAGATGAAAGAGAGATTCCCAGCAAACTCTCTCAGTAGACTGTCAATTTTAACTACTGGAAAGTTTCAGGGGCTCTTACAGAATTATAACAAATTGATAAGGGGCATGAAATCTGCTCCGTATTCTGACTTTGGAAAAGGAATTCACTTCATATTCCAGTGAATACCCAGAGAAGAGAACCATTGTCTGAATTTGTATGTCCCACCTCTGGGACCCAAAACATTTGACTGCATTGGCTCAGCATGTAGCTACAAGGAGTGACTTGGGAGGGTTACTTTGTGAGAAACAGTGTTGCAATGAGGAGGGGAGTGGAGGGCATTGTCCTCAAGAACTGAGGGATCAAGAAGCCTACCCTCTGAGACCCAGGGCATGGCCAGGTGTGTATTACATGAGGGTACCAGGAAGTCTAAAGGTGGTGGACAGTATGTTTCCATTCACCCATCACTCAGTGCCATGGATAGGTGACTGTTGCCAACATAACTGAGAAAGAACTCAGGATCCACTCTCCCCCAGCTCATAGAGGCATGCTGGGGCAGTCCCCCAAGAACACTGCTACAGCTTCGTCTGTGACCACACCTCTGGTGTACACAGCCCAAGAAGGACCAGAGAGCAAATTTGCTCAGCTCCATCTGCAACCCGCTCCCACTCAATCCCTGACAGATCCAATACCTAAAAGAATGGGCCTGGGGCGCTGGGGATGTGGCTCAAGTGGTAACATGCTCACCTGGCATGAGCTGGGAGCTGGGTTCCATCCTCAGCACCACATTAAATAAAATAAAGATGTTGTGTCCACCGAAAACTGAAAATAAATATTAAAAAATTCTCTTTCTCTTTCCTCTCTCTCTCTCTCTTAAAAAAAAAAAAAAAAAAAAAAAAAGAATGGGCATGGGGGTGGAGAAAAGCCCTGGAGTATCCTTCCATTCCCAGGCATGAACAGCATTTGCAGGGTGGGTGTGTCTCAGGTCCTGCTCCTGGGCAGACATGCCCCTGAGGCAACAAGGAAGGAAAGAAGAAAAAGGAAGGAAGGAAGGAAGGAAGGAAGGAAGGAAGGAAGGACACAATTTTTTTCTGCCAGTGTACCTAAATAGATTCCCTGCATGGGTTTCCTCTACACCTTGTTCATCACATATTGCTGACAAGATGGGGTATGATTCCTACCCCTGAATCTCCCCATGAAAGACCTGTGTGCACACCAGAGTACAATCTGAGCCCAAGTGCTTCAGACCCCTCATCAATACGAGAGCAGTCAGTATTAGAGAGTAACAGAGCCAGTATCAACAGTGCCTGAGAAAACCCATATCAACAGATAGAGGCCATCATTCCCACTGTAGAAGAAACAACCCAGGGTGGACTCCGCACAGTGTGCTGTGTACACCATATCTACCAGAATTGCTGGAGTGTCTCAACTCTTGTGTGACCCAGAGAGACAGTGGGTCTTTCCAGTATGATACTCACTGTGCTCACATGCACCTATTCATAGTCCAAGAAGTTACAGGGAGATTACGCTAAGGTACCCAGCTGAACATAAACTAAACACTGCATTACAAGCTAAGTCCCCAAGACATATCATCAGGAGAAAACTTATTACTAAGAAGGCCAGGCATAAAATGGTGTAAATAGTAATTCTATCAGATATAAAAGTCTCAACAAATGAACACATGAAACATGAAAACCAAGGTAATATGGTATATTTTAATGATCATAACTCCATAATAACAGATTCCAAAGATAATGAAGTTGATGAAATGCCTGATGAAGAATTTTTAAAAAATGAAATGTTCTCATGAAATCCACGAGAACAATTAAATGAAATCATTAAAGCCAATGCAGGATGTAAATGAGAAATTCAACAAAGAGAAAGAGGTTTATTTATTTATTTAGTAGTACTGGGGATTGAATTTAGGGCCTTGCACATATAGCTTTACCACTGAGCTCAGCCATAGATAAAGATTGTTTAAAAAGAACCAATCAGAGCTCGGCATGGTGGCACACACCTGTATTCCTAGCAGCTCAGAAGGCTGAGGCAGAAGAATCACGAGTTCAAAGCCAGCCTCAGCAACAGCGAGATGCTTAGCAACTCAGTGAGACCCTGTCTCTAAGTAAATTACAAAATAGGGCTGGAGATGTGGCTCAGTGGTCAACTGACCCTGAGTTCAATCCCTGGTACCATTAAAAAAAAAGAAAAGAAACAATCAGAAATTTTGGAAATGAAGTTGGAAGTATCAGCAACAGGTTTAAAAAAGTGGAAAATAATATCTTAGCATGAATATCTCAATACGAAGATAGATATTTTGAAATATCATATCCATATAATCAATAATGGGAAAAGTATGAAAGATTGAAGAGAGGATACATAATCTTTGGGACACCATAAAAGATCACATATCTGCCTCATTGACATAATTGAGGAAAAGAAATAAAAGTTCATGGCATAGAAAATCTAGGCAATTTTGTAATAGCAGAAAACATCACTAATTTTGGAGATGATATGGACATTCAGGTACAGGATGTATATCAAACCCCAAACAGACCTGACCAGAAAATATTCTCAGCATGACATATTTTAGTCAAGCTGTCAAAAGTATAGGAGAAAGAAAAAATTAAAATCTGCAAGAGAAAAGTGCCAAGTCACATTTAATGGCAACCCCAATAGGGTAATAGCAGATTTCTCAATAGATATCCTTCAAACCCTTCAGGCAAGGAAGGCATAGAATGATGGATTTCAAATATTTAAGAAAATAACTGTTAACCAAGAATACTACACACAGCAATAATATCCTTCAGAATTGAAGAAATTATACAGATCTTCCAACATAAGCAAAAACTAAAGAAATTAAAGATTACCTACCATCTTTACAAAAATATTTAAGGGAATTCTGTACCAGGAGTGGAAGAAATATAAACACTGTTACAATTGTATATGAAAGTATAAATATCACTAAAATAATAGATACACAAATGAGAAACAGAACAAATCAAACATTATCCACACAGTTAATCATCAAACCAAAAAGATGAATAAGAGGGGGAGAAACAAAATATTTTTAAAACAACTAGAAGAAAATAAACAAAGGGTCATGCAGAAATCCAATCATTTCATTGATAAATCTGAATGTAAGTAGTCTTAGTTCTCCAAGTAAAAGATGCATACTGGGTGAATATCTTAAAAAACAAGACCCACAAAATGTTCATGTGATAAACTTAACACACCAAGAAATACCCAGAGACTGAAATTGAAAGGATGGGAAATTATATTCCAAACAAATGAACTCTGAAAATAAGCAGGTTATCTATACTTGTATCTGATATATAATAGACTTTAAGACAAAAACTGTAAGAAGACACAAAGGTCACTATATAATGATCAAGGAATCAATACATTCCAAATTTATAAAAGAAACACTATTAGACCCAAAGGGAGAGATAGGTTCAAATCTAATAATGGTGGGGCTTTTCAATGCCCTACACTCACCAATAGATCATCGAGGCCCCCCCAAAAAAATCAACAAAGAAACATCAGAATTAAACCGCAGTATAAATCAAATATATTTCACATTTACTGAACATTCTATTCAACAGCTGCAGGATATATGTGCTTTTCAGTAGTGCATGAAACTTTCTCTAGAACCGATCATATATTAGGCCACAAAACAAGTCTTAACGAATTCAAGAAACCTGAAGTCATATCCTCTATCTTTTTGGATCAAAACAGAACAAGAGTTCCAGCCTAATCAGTGAATTATCCCCTGATAGGGATTAACTGGGTTACCACTGTAGGCAGGTAGGGTGTGACTGGGGTAAATGGGTACCCGAGTGTGTGCCTTTGGGGTTTATATTTTGTCTGTGTTGATGGGGGAGCCCATACCCACTTTCTGTTTCTCTCTGTTCATCCTATTTCCATGTCCTGAGTTGCTTTCATTCACCACACTCTTCCACCATGATGTTCTGTCTCACTTCTAGGCCCAAAGCAATGGAGTTGGCTATCTAGGGACTGAGACCTCTGAAACTGTGAATCCCAAATAAACTTTTCCTCCTCTAAAATTGTTCTGTCAGGCATTTTGGTCACAGTAGCAACAACTCGACTAAGTTACCCCTGTATTAATGAATTAGAAGAATTAATAGTATTAAAATGTCCATACTACCCAACACAATCTACAGATTCAATGAAATCCCCATTAAAATACCAATGAAATTCTTTACAAAACTAGAAAAAACAACCTTAGAATCTACATGGAAGCACAAGAGACTCTAAATAGTGCAAACAATGTTAAGCAAAAAGAGCAAAGCTGAAAGCATCACAATATCCAATTTCAAGACATACTACAAAGCCATAGTAAATAAAACAGCATGATATTGGCATAAAAGTAGATGCATAGACTTAGTGTAACATAGAAAAAGAACCCTAAAGTGAATTCAAACATTTATAGCCAACTCTTTCTTGACAAAGTTGTTGAAAATATACATTGGAGGAAGGACAGCCTCTTTAGCAAATGGTTCTGGGGAAACTGTATATCCACATGCAGAAGATTAAACTTGACTCCTTTCTCTCATCCAATACAAAATCAATTCAAAGTGGATCAAAATCTTTAAGACCTAGGACTAAAATTATTCAAGGAAAACATAGGGGAAACATTTACTGATAATAGCAATAGTTTTCTGGATAGGTCTCTAAAAGAAAAGGAAAACACAAGGAGTGACAAATGGGATTACATCAAACAAAAAAGTTTCTGCACAGCAAACACAAGTGAAGAGACAGCCTACAGAATGCGAGAAAATCTTTGCCACCATTTCATCTGACAGATGGTTAATATCCAGAATGTAGAACAAGCTCAAAGATTTAGCAACCAAAAAACTAGTGATCCATTTTTTAAAAATGGGTAAATGCTATGAATGGATAGTAATCAGAAGAAAAAAATACAAATGGCTAGTGATTATTATTAGATATAAGGGAAATGTAAGTCAAAACTATAATCAGATACCATGTAACCCTGGTTAGAATGGCTATTATTTAAAAAAAAAAAAGGAAAAATGCTGGTGAAGGTTTAGAGAAAGAGTAATCTTTATACACGGATGTGAGAATGTAAATTAGTATGACCACTATGAAAAACAGTACGCAGATTCTTATAAAACTAAAAACAGAACTGCCATATAACCCAGCTACCTGATTCCTTATGTTTATATGAAGAAAATCAAGTCAGTATACAAAAGAGACCACTACATGCCCATGCATTTTGCAGCAGTGCTCACAATAGCTAAGATACAGAATAAGCGGAGGTGCCTGTCAACAGATAAATGGATAAAGAACATATGACACTTATATACATAATACAGTCTTATTCAGCCATAAGAAAGAATGGAGTCCTGTCATTTGAAATAAAATGGATGGGACTAGAGGATATCATGTTAAGTGAAATAATATAGGCATGGAAAGAAAAGTGATATATATATATATATATATATATATATATATATATATATATATATTATCATATGTAAAAACTAAAAACAAAAATTAGCCTATAAGTATAATTAAAAGAGGGTTATTACTAGGGATTGGGAAAAGTTTCAAGAGAGAGATGGATAGAGTAAGGGTTGCTGGAAATGATCAATACACAATATATGCATGTATGGAATTATCAGACTGAATCCCATTAATTTGTATAATTAATATGTTAATTATAATAATAAATTTAAAAGCATTGAAAAATGTCCAAAAGTCAAAATATACAAAAAATTATAAATTAGATAAACAGTACACAAGGCCATTTCAGATCTCTATTTGGTATGCATTTGATATCATTCCATTGGCCAAAGCAAGTTATTTGTCTGTGTCCATACATGATAAGGCTCTGGTAAAATAAGATCATATCTTTGCAACTGTGTATGGAAGGATATATCATAGACCTCAACCCAAATTCTCAAGCAATTTACTAAAATATAACAATGTTCTAACAATATATGAATAACCTATGATCACTTAACATTGTAAAATATATTACATTTTCTAGTTACCAATTAAAATGGTTTAAAATGACTATTAAGTAGATGTTTTGTATGCAGTGGCATCTTCTAGCTTTGTCATCTTTTTCAGACTCTTATATTTCCATGATGCTCTTCAATGCTATTACAAACATCTATACAAGAACCAAGGGTAAATATACAAGCCACTCGGCAAACACATTTAAGACAGGCATACAGTGCGCAGAATTGCTCACATGGAGAAGGCACTGGGCTACATATCTTACAGGCACCAATCTCCAAAAAGAACTCATCCCCTTGTGACATGTGGCACACTTTTCAGTTTGTATAAAAGTGACTCTGCCACTCTTGCAGTTCTATTTGGATTGCAACTCAATGATTTTCCTTCAAGTCATTTTGTCAGAAAATGTTTTATTGAACTTTGGGGGCATAAATATATTTTGGTCTTACATAAATATTTGCTGAAGAACATTATATTAAGAAAGCTAAGTCCTATAGAGCTGGGACAATAACTAAGAGACAATTCTTCAGAAGAATGTTAACCAGGTAGAGAATTTACCCCACCTATGTCAACAGCCAGAATTTAAATTGACATGGCATGTTCAAGGAAATTAAAATACTGTTGTATATTGAGTCTGATATCAAATGTAAAATACAACATAATCTCTGCACCAACACAAAAGGAAAAACACTGTAAATGGATCATTGACTGTAAGAAAGATTCATACAGTTAAAATGTATGTTACAATGTGAAAAATAAAAACAATGTCTTAGAATGAATGCATTAAGGTCATTCAGTATGGCTTGATCACAGAATACAAAAAAATGGTGATGGGAAGAGATAATGCTGTAGATATAATAAAGCTGCTTTGAGTTTGGCATTGCAAATCAAATGCACAAACTAAAATTTAGACTTTGAAATTAAGGATAATAAAAAGCCACTGGGCAGTTGTAAGTGGAAAATGTCCTGGTCAAATTTTCATCTTAAAAACATAGTGTTGCTTCCAGTACACACAAAAAAAGGAACAGGGATTCAGGCAAGGATATGAGGTCCAGAATGAAGTGGTGGTCCCAGTTACAAAGATAGACAAGTAAGCCGGTGAGAGATGGTGTTCTGACCTAGCATTGTGGCAATGAGTTGGAGAAGAGTCAGCAGATACTAAGATCATACAAGCATCACAGCCAGGGTTGGCATCAGAACATTCATCCATTCTTCACTCAGTAAACCTTTATAAATGACATCCTAGGTATCGAATATTTGCCAGGAAAAGACATGATCTTGCTCTGTGGGGAGCTCTTGTTGTAGTGAACCAAATCAAGCCAGACTGACTCATTACAGTTTGTCATCATGATTTTACATCATTGAAGGTAAATGGTTTGGGATATTGACACCTTGGAGAGTAAAAGATGGGCCCTAGGAATCACTATACATTTCTCTAAAGTAGTCCTTTCCTGAGGCAGTCTTTGTTCTCTAGTCTTCTGATAGGAAAGGAATGGAATGAAAGTTAAGGTCGCAACCTATATAGGGTGACTTCTCATATCAGGTGGCAGGAGAGAAGAGGGGAGATTCTACAGAGCCTTGCCACAGGCTTTGACACTAACATTTGCATTTGAAGTGTCTATTTGCTCCATTTCTTCTCTTTAGCTTTTACTGTTAGCACTACTTTCATTGATGTATTAGCAGTAAGTAGATGAACACTTAGTTCCCAATGATGATGCCAGGTTGAGGAAATTCTGACTGAAAATCACATCACTTATGTGATTAAAATGCTCTGCTGATTTCATCAATTTTATTTTTCCAGATGAGATGAGACAAGGTACAGTTCAATTAGTTGGCTGTTCAAGACAAAGACAATAAAATGATTGGTTGTTATTTCCTACTGCTTCTTCCTGAGATGTCTGCAGTGAAAAGGGAAGAGAAGCAGCTGCCTTAGAAGAGGCAAATTTCTCTCTTTAAGATAAATCTAAACATCTCCCCCAAACAAGGACCTGATTTTGCCACAGGTTGCATAAAACCACTACCAATCTATGTGTGTCAAAGAAGCTGAATTTGCGATTTCAGTCCTGCAGAGCTAAAGGGCTAGAGAAAAAATGACAACGAGAATAGAAGGAGGTTGATAGAGAATAAAGTCCTAAATCTCATACAGTGAGGTTCCCTGCATCTGTTTGCATATCTGGAGGCGGAAAAGACTGTGATTACTATAATTTGATTCATCAGGGATTCATTGAGCACTTAAAAGCACACCTAGCATTATCTCATTTCCAATGGAAGAAAGAGGATTATGAGTCATTTCGGATTAAAGCCATACTGTGCCCACCTCCCACAGGATTACCTGCTGCATACATGTTATTTCCTCATATAAAACAATCACATTGTAGTTGGTGATATTATTACCTTCAAAACATTCTCCCACATCCAGCAAGTGTCACTCGAGACACTCAGTGGGTATACGTGAGGCGGAGAGAGGGGTTGTGCCAAATTTTAGTACATGACTTGCTAAAAAGTTTAAGGAATAAATGAAAAAGAAAAATCAAGAACGAAAAGAGAAGAATTTTGTATAATATGTATGGAAAATAATATTTAAGAATTTTATGTGTATTATGATACATAGTTCTCACAGTAGTTCTAGGAGATAAATCAAACTTTTGAGAAAATTAAGGTAGGGGAAAGTCAAGTAATTTCATTGAAGTCAAAATGTGATTCTATCTTCCTTCCTCACTACAAACTACCCTTCCTCATTGTTTTAGTCAAGAAAGAAAATTGTTAAATGACACTTGAAATTCATTATGCGTGTTTGTCTGTCGTGAATCTGGGCATTTTATTTCATGTCTGAGACATCTTTCTGTAATGTCCTGTGACGAGGAGGTGATTTTGATTGTTTAATTCATTGATTGACTCAATTACCAGATCATGGTTGCTATATCCATTGCCTGACAGATACTTTTTCAGAGCTTGGGAGAAAGCTGCAAGTACTATAGTTCTTTCCATCATGGTGGCAACATTCCATGGGGGTACTGGAAAATCAATGCAAAAAAATACAGATGTATAATATTTGCAATAGTTCAAGAACAAAGGTTTAACTGGATTTAAGAACAGAGAGAAATTCAGGGAATGGGAAGCTGTCTTAGGCCAGGTAATCCATGAAAGCCTCTCTCTGGAGGTAACATGTAGTGACCTTAATTAAGAAAAGCCATGGGGCATGCAAACATCTGGGAGATGAGCTTTTTAAGACAGGGAAGCAATGCACTGGCCACAGAGGGGGAGGGCATGCATTTAATATCTTCAAGGAACAGCCAAAAGAACACTTTACCTGGAGGAAATGAAAAAGAGCACAAGAAACAGAAGAGGTTACAGAGGTTATGAGTAAATCAAATAGAATGCTGTAGGCATGGGAAGGGATTTGTATTTCACTCCAGATGTTAAGGAAACTATTGGAGGGATTTGGATGGGGAAAGAACTTGACTTGTGATAGTAAGATAATTCTAGCTACTATGTGAAGAATAAATGGTGCCAAATGCACATGGAAGCAAGGAGGACAATAAGGAAGCTCTTGAAAATTTCTAAGCCATTAGAGGTGGTGGCTTGGTCCAGAGTGGTGAAAATAAATGCTGTGAGAAGGGCTGAGAGTTGGCATATATTTTAAGTTATGAAGCTCCCAAGATTCATAGTATAAGAAAAGGAGGGTTATCAGCAATGAATGAATTCAATGTTTTTGCTTGAGTAACTTGCCAAACTGCATTGTGGAGCTACCTCCTGAGATGGGAAACTCAAGGATGCAAGTATGTGTTTGTGTATGTGCATGTGTGTGTGTGTGTGTGTGTGTACGTGTGTACATGGCTGTGCATTTGTATTTGGGGACTTGAGAGTTGTTGCTGGATAGGTTTTAAACATCTATTAGTTTCCCAGCATGGAGTCTCCACAAGTGTATGGACTGTCTTGCTCATTATTATAGCATATACAGCAATGCCTGAAAATTATTATCAGGAAAAAGAAAAGGATTGTTGGATGGGAGCATAAATAAATGTATGAATGAAAATTGAGATGTTGTACCAATTGGGTCTTAAAATTTGAAATTCAGGAGTTTTCTGCATAGGGTTGCTATAAGACTTCAGTTCTGAATCAGATCATTTTCGTAGTCTCTATAGACAGGGAAAAACCTCCAAGGATGGCTTCCTGGTGCACCCAACCCAACATTTTAATATAGATAGAATCATATCAGCAAAGAAACTGAGCAGTTTCAGTCAGTAAACAGAAAACAAGTAGAGTGCTCTTTCTCAAAAGATAAGTGAAGAAAGTATTTTGACTTAGAAAGGACTTTCTTATTAGAAAATGTGAGAGCTACTCTAATGCTTTAAAATATTAGCATTGTCTAGATATAACTTGGAAAAATTTGTTAGTTGTTCTCATTGTCAGAATTTAATAGTATGTAATGACTTAGCTGCAACTATTGAAATAGGATTAACTAGAAAACAATGCATAACTACCTCTAGTCTGTCTGAAGAACAACAGTTAATTTATCAGACTATCTGTTATAGGGTGACCATACACATTTGTGAAACTGTTGCCTATAGGGAAGTGAAAGCATGATTTTTTAATGTTTGTAGGACAACAGGTATTATTCCTGATTTTCTCAGGTGTGATCACCCTGTCCTTGTGAGGCCTCGTATAATACATGGAGTCATGGCCCAAGAAAAGAAATAAAGATGTTGTGTTTTCAAAGGGAAGAAGTAAATATGGGGGTGGGTCTTGCAGTTCACAGAAGGTTTCAACAGGAAGGCAACCAGGTTAAAGAAAATAGCTAGAGGTTCAAAATTTTGAAGGACAGGTCTGGTTTGGTATCCAGAAAAGGAAACAGAGGATGTCAAGAGAAAGGAAAACAGAAGAGTCCTTACAAGTGCTCATGTACGTAAAAGCAAACAATGCTTACAGCTCTGCCATAACTAGTTCCTTTTTCTGTTTTTCTTTAATCTCTTTCCATATATATATATATATATATATATATATATTTTTTTTTTTTTTTTCAAGAAATGTCAAAAGCTGGCTTATGTTTTAGAACACTGGACCAAGAATCCAAATACTTATTTTCTAGGCCTAGAACAGGGATAAATTATTTATAATCCTAATAAAATAATTTGATAGCTCAAGTTTTCAAATCCTTCTAGTCCAAATCTCAAAAGTAAATAACAATGGTAATATATTTTATAAGATTAGGGTAAGGATCTGGTGACATATTTTATGCAAACTTCTTCATAATTTAGAGAGTCCTCAAAAACTGGGAGCTTTGGTATATTCTAAAATGAATGACTTATTTTGCTATGTCCCAGGCAAAATACAAAATCAGCACCGAAAATTAGTTATCCATGCTTTTGTCTATACACTTTCCTAATAATCCATAAGAAGAACTAGAGACTGGATCTTCTGTAGCTACAATATTATGCCATGTGAACTTTTACAAGTTAGTGACTAAGACTACCTTTTGATGCTGAGTCCTACTCTGCTTATAGATCCTGGATTGGAAAAACAAGCATGTTATTTCATAATGCTTCAGTGGCACCTCAGTGCTTCTTGTTTGTTTTGCCTATAATGTTCTTTTCTTATTTCTGTTAATACTTAATATATTCTATTTTGTATAAAAGTTCAGCTGAAAAAGAAATTGCCATCCATCTGTCAAGACCTCTTATAGCAGCATATGAAAGGGCATAGTGAAGTTTTGGGATGGGTGGAGTGGATATCTCAAAGATACTGTCTTAGCCAATTCTGGTGAAGAATTTTCAGCAAAATGTGGAAGATATGGAGCAGGCATAGTAGGCTGCATCTGAGCATACTTTATTCTTCCTATGTTACTGGTAGAGCGTGGTCAGCAGTCAGAATACTGTTCTTTACTCCACAAGTTGCTGGCTCTGGTATCAGGGACAGACAACCCACCTGCCTCCTTAATAAGAGAGATAATACCATGACAATCTCTTTCACAAAATGAATATTAATTCATACAATGCTTCCTATATTAAAAATGTTTCTTTTGTTGTTTAGGTTTAATATTTTTAAAATTTTAGAATTAGAAGTGCATATCATTTGCTGAGAAAATACAATCAGAAGGCATTAAAGAAACTACTACAAAAACTTTGTACCTATCTATTAGAATATCCATTTTCTCTAAAGTCTTTCTTTGCAAAAGGCCAACAGAAAGAGTCTAAGTAGTAGATGCATGAATTTTTACAACTAGAATGCTGGTAGCTAAGCCAGGCTACATATTTCACCTTGACACCCATGGCCAGAAGAGAGACCAAATGGGAAAAAATAGAACTCTACTGAGTATAGACTGCAGGGTGTTAAGATAAAGTTAAATTAGGAAAAGTGGTCTGGATTGAGCTATTGCCTATTTTATAGGGACATGCTGAATGCATGCTGTAAAGAAGTAGGTTTCCATGCATAAGATGTTGTTTTGAATCTTGAGAGCCCTTAAGCATGAGATTGAATGTGCAGAGATTGTTTGAAGGAGTAGCGAATGGACAAAGTGGGTCAAAGTGCAAAACATCATAATGTTTAATGCATTCTGCAAAGACTGAATTTTTTTAAGCCAGCTGGTTGGATGCAGACATGAATAAATGGTGATAAGGAAAATAGAAGCAGCATTCTGCCTAAAACAAAAGAGCTCTCCCAAAAGCACAAACAATGAGGCAGAGGTGAAGGGCTGTGGGAAGCACAGAGAACAACATTGCTTATTTGGGATCAGAAGTTAAGAAGTAAGAAGTGTATCCTCAGGCACCTGTGGAAAAGACAAATAGTCAAGGATGAATCTCAACAGAAAGATAAATTAGTGAAAGAAGACTGGCTTTGTGGGATATAAATAAGAAAGTTTTACTAAAACATATTTGCTCTTTTTCTCTTTCCCTGAAGAAAAATTCAGACAGAGAAGACAAAAATAGAGAATGTTAGCCTCAGGAAGAATTCCTTTTTTAAGGGGAAAAAATGCATAGACATAAGGATAGGAACAAAGGTATTTAATGTCCTTGGGCCACTGTTCTTACTCCAGAAAATACTCAGTTACTTAGGATTATTTCTGAAGTTGTAGTTAACTCCAGAGGTCCATCATTCTACTAATAAAAGATGAGACAGTGAGATTAGCTATTAAAGGAAAATGTGAGAAGATTTTTCTTTTATTTACAGTGTAGAGATATTTTCTGTTGTCTTCTGTTTGTTTTTAACATAGTTTACCATGGACACCCTAAATCAGCTTTACTCCAAAGGATCTTGATGAGTACAAAATTGTCTCTTTGAGAATGGCTATGTATGTGCGACAACTGGTTTAGGTTGACTTAAATTAAGGGGGCTTATTCATCCATTTTTTTTCCTCTATAACATAACCATGCTAGTTACAGAGATGGTGTTTTCCAATGCAGAGAGCTCTAATTCCGGGACTAGAAGACCATCCGTGCAAGCCTGCTCCTAACACCTACCAGATCCTTACCAGCAATCCATCTTGAGCACCTCAGGGACAGGGGATCTTCTGTATTATCCCCAAAGATGTCTGGCCTGATTTCCAAGCTTCTGTTTTCTGATTTTCCCTGAGGTCTTTATAGCTCCAGGACTCTGTTTCCTTCAATTAACTGATCTCACTTGAATATTTACATACCTGGAGGTTCCCAGCCTTTGATATCCTTTTGAAACTCAAAATGACTTTTTTTTGTGACCCAAAATAGTACAGTTGGGGAGCAATTGGAAAACTTCATATTAACATACCATCTTTTCCTTTACCCCTCTTAGAGGAGGAACTATCTTCTTCACCCATCTTTTGTTCATGGCCGAGGATTCTATAAAGAAAGTAATAGAAACAAGAGGAAAAAATTATATATACATATATACATATATGTATATACATATATGTATATATATATAATTTTATATACATGTATACATAAAGAAATATATATATATATACATATATATATATATATATATATATATATATTTCTTTATTAAAAGTTTTACATGGCATAGGAGCATCATAAGAAAATGAAGACCTGAAGAAATGGATAAACTTGTGTATTTTTACAATGAGTTCAATTAAGAGTAGACAGGTGAAGGCAAATGTGATTGGTTTAAGGAGTATAATTTAATAGTAATAAATTAGGGGAAATGTGGCAAGGCTTATGTGGCCATCCTTTTCTATGATTCGTAATGTGATAGGATGTTCTTTCCTGTAAGCATGAGGAGGCAACTTCTCACATGAGGATCTTGTGATGAGCTTAATGGGAAGGTCAGAAAATCCTTTCTAGGTTTTATGACTTGTTTTCATGAAAAATGAAAGAGATGATTAGAGACCTTCCAACTTCTGCTGTTTTCTCAAATGCCAAGGTGCCATATTGTGGGGTAGTGTATTGAACTCCACCAAAGGTAGTATTCATCTCTCCCAAGAGTTTGCTGTCAACAGTCCTTTCTGAACCCAGGAAATAGACAGGCTTCATATCCAGACACTAAACAATACTTATTCTAATATTAATTTCTTCATATTTAAATGATACCATACTGCCTGCCTAGAGTTTGGGAGAAGCCCAAATTGTCATGTTATTATTGTATTTCTAAAGTATTCCCTTTATTTTGTATAAATTTGAAGCTTGTTTTCTTTTTGAGAAAGACCTATGAGACTTTTTATGAAATTAAGATAATACTAGAAATTATAGTAATAGGCAACATAATATTCTGAGGGTTCTTCAAATAAATTTACATTTAATCTTTACAATGGTGCTATTTTAAAAACCACAGTTATTGTCTCCATTGTATATGTGGTACCACTGAGGCAGCACATTCTTACTGGGGACTTGAAGGTAAGTTGTAGACCTATGATTCAAACTAAGGGCAACTGACCCCTCTATTCTGAAGTGCACAGAGAAAATAATAAAGCATAGACCTTTTCTAAAGTGTTTTTGATGGATCATCATCACTCAGCAAGTCTCAGGAGGGTTCCATTACTACAATTTATCAATAATAGTTGTGTGCTAACACACTTAAGCATATGTGAAAACAGACTTAAGGTAGCCATTGAAGTGCTTTCACCAAACCATGTTGGACTTTTTAATCTAGTAACTGGGAGTGTGCAGTCCAGATTAACTATTTCTCCATACTGGCTGTGTCCCTTACCATAAATATGAGTTTGAGCTAGCTACCTAATTCAATGTGACTTCATCTCTATGAGGTTCAGTTTTTTGTTTTTTTCTCAAAGGGAGAAAATTATATATCTCTGATAGCGCTTTTGTATAAGTATATGCAAAGTGCTTAGTAAATTCTCAATACACAGAATCCATTATCATTATCATTATTATGCATCCTGGAAAGCCCAGAAGAACCCTTAAGGTGACACTAACCACTGACGACACTAAAGAGAAAAACAAAGGAAAGCTTTTCCTATTGATGCAGATTGAACCTAAAAGTATTAATAAGGAGGCAGCCGGACAGCACAAGAGGAAATGAAAGACAAAGAGCAACATATTTACAATAAAGAAATCTCATTACCATGCAAGTCTTTAGAATTCTGCATATTTATTTCAGTGACAGGTTTTATTATTAACATTAATAAGCATTTAAGAGGGAACACATCATCCCCAATGGAAACCTTTAACAGTTCGATTCCAAGTAATAGTCACTTGTTTCAATTATAATTAACCTTAATTTTCATAGTTTAATATGTCTTCATTCTAAAGAAAGTATGGATAAGTATTTTTAACAAAGTGCTTGTCATGTTATTTTAATTTTTTATTAGAATTTTACCCTTTGATGAGTAGAGCTTGAAGGCCAGTATTATTTGACATAAAACACACCGGTGAGTCATTAATCTGATCTTTGTAATACTACCGAAAAATATTTTAAAAGTCACCTGTAAATAAAATACACAATTATGAAGCTGAGCATCATTAATCATTTAAATTTAATTTGCAATTTCTTTTCAACATTAACTTTAGAGTAAAAAATGTCAAGCATATTAAAATGCTGGCCTGACAGAAGCCCTGAGGGGGAACAGAGAAATGATCTCTTTTGGTAGCAGATCAAATAACCCCGACAGGACTTGTTCTTCAGGAAACAAAACTCTCAGAAGCTGGACATATCACAACAACCTTTCTACAGCAGGTAGTATAAGTTAATAATTGATCATTATATTAACTATTAAAAGTCTTGAAGTAGGAGCTCAGACTTCCACTTCATATTTACTTTTATAATTCTCCTATTACTGCACTCTGGTTCAAATAAAACAGAAACAACATGAAATAGTGGGAGGAAACTAATGACCTCTGGAGATTGACCCCAGCATTCTGATCGATTTTGTGTCTATTTCAAGCACTATAGCTTTTTATAGCAATACTGGTAGAGTCTACTCAAGGACTTGGGTTATTCCTGTTTTTCCTACCCTGTGGAAGCCACTGTGGTAGAAAATTGAATATTAAAATACCAAAACCAAAAAACACTGAAACTTTCACTCATTTATCATTATTATTTGCCAATCACGATGTAAGTTTTCAAGAATAGAACATGAAACATGGCTTTTTGTTTTCCTGATGCTTACTTGAGGCATATTAAATAAGAAAGCACACAAACAATTATAAATATGCATTTCCTTTAAAGAAAAAATAAAATATGTGAGTTTAAGAATTCACATGGAAGAGTTAATTAATTAGGCAGGCTTGGGGAGACTACTGTAGGCAGTGGCCCTTGAGCTAGTCTGTAGGAGGATGTACCTGGTGCATTTAAGAGAGAAGAGCATGTGAAGCAATGAGAACAACATAAAGTCGAAGAGCTTTGGAGGGAGGAAGCATGGCAAATACAAAGGGCAAAACAAGATCAGGGCAGCTTGAAGCAAAAATCAGGCAAGGCATATTGAACAAGGTTGGGAAAAGCAGAGTAGGAACACCAAACAATGAGTGGGACAGCCAAAGGACATTTTTCCATGACTTGAGGTATGTGTTAAACTCATAAAATTTGCCTTTTGAAAGACTGTTGTTTCTGACTGTTGCATGCAGACTGGATCTAAGGATGGTAAACTTAATGTAGGTTGATCTTTGTGTGTGTGTGTGTGTGTGTGTGTGTACCAGGGATTGAACTCAGGGGCACTCAACCACTAAGCCACATCCTCAGCCCTATTTTGTATTTTATCTAGAGACAGGGTCTCACTGAGTTGCTTAGCACCTCGCTGATGCTGAGGCTGGTTTGAACTTGCCATCCTCCTGCCTCAGCCTACAGAGCTGCTGGGATTATAGGCATGTACCACCATACCCAGCTTGTACATTGATTTTTAAAGAGGATTTGGAGAGTCTGAGCAAAAAGCGATATTTGACCCTCATAGTTTTGTCCAGTTGAATTTTTGGCAATGATAGAAATCTAATCTGCACTGCCTAATATAGTAATCATTACTACATGTACCTACTCAACTGTACATGTAGCTAGTACAACAGAGAGTTGATTTTTTTTAAATTTATTTATTTATTTTTAATTAGGTATATATAACAGCAGAATGCATTTTGATTCATTGTACACAATTGCAGCACAACTTTTCATTTCTCTGATTGTACACCATGTAGCATCACACCATATGTGCAGTCATACATATATCTAGGGTAATAATGTCCCTCACATTCCAGAAGAACTGAATTTTAAACCTATTTAACAATAAGTATTTCAAATTTATTTTTTAAAAGCCAAAATTTGAATATAAATTATGTATTCTAAAAAATCCTATTTGATCTCTCTCTCTTTCTCATTTATTGCTTCTGTTCTGTAGAAGTCAAAAGGAGAAGGTAATGTCAATGACATCTTCTCAGAAGAGAAGAAATCTGATCTCTCCTTATTTCTGATTAGTTGGCACAATTTGAGGTTGTGCATACACTGAGGATTTCTTGGGGCAGTTTGGTTTTACACCGGTTTTGTCAGCATGCCATTATGGTCTCCCCTTACAGTAGTGTCCAGGTTTGGATAATAAATTACATGACTGTCCTAGGCAATGGCTACTGAAAATGTTAGATTTATTGCACAAGACATATTTGCAAAAATAAGAAAAGTAAGATGAAACACAGCCTCAAGTTTCTTGGTTAAAGTTTTCACTAGAAAGTTTTACAACATTGAAAAAAAATAAATGCAAAATTAATTATATTTATTAAATTATAAACTGTAAAATTGTATGAAGTTGATGACTATTGAAACTATTTGAGTGGTTAGATTTTGTCAGGTTCTCTTTAGTGATGTCAGTTAAGTGTCATTCATTAATTCTTATTTGCCTCACTTTTCCTGTAAATAACTTATTAACCACCCACCATTTCTGCTCCGACTGATTAAATGGTATAAACGTTGAGAAAAACAACACAAATGACATAAATGCCAAGAATTCATTTGAAATGTGAAAATATACTTAATACAGTGGTTCTGTTTATGACTCCTACAAGCATACTTAAGGAAGCACACAGTTAAATAATATCAGTAATTAAGTAGGATTGGTAGAAAAACCTTATTTTCTTAATTCTTTGTCTGTAGTCTACATGTCAGAAGCTTCATATAGGAAATGTAATGGATCAAATTAATAAAGAAAAGGGCAGTGTACTGTTCCAAGGACTTGTCTAATAGATGCATCCCTGGCCAAGGAGGATCTGAAAAATTGAGATAAATCAGAGCTTTTGAGCAGGTATACATAGATTATTGTAGCAAATAATAAACAAGTGAAGCTATGACTCAGTTTTCCATACTGAGCTTTTCTGCATTCTTCATTGTTCTCTCCTGCACGCTGAAAATGGGTGACATTTTTCACAGTGATAGAAAAGATTACTCATTGAAGTTCTTTTGATCTTAGCTGTCCAAATACTCTGTTCTTGTCTAAGATAAAGTTGAATTCAGCAGTTACAGAGGAAAATATCATTCTCATGTAGACATGACACCTGAAGAAGGCTGTATTAACACAAAGAACAGTTAGTAATACTTGCTCCCAGATTATATGGATGGAGCAAAGACTAAGAAACAGCAAATACTTTAATTCACAGATACACACACTGATGTAACTGTGGGATGAAAAATGTTAGCCAAGTGAAGGATATTTTTCCACCCCAGATAGCATCCTGAAGAAAAGTCATTTTCCAACAAATATCCTATTATATGAAACTCCTTCAAACATTTAATAACTCTGCCAGTCCTCACTATATATGTGTCCAAACTACTTTTTGGATTAAAGGAGTAATTTCATTTTTTTTCATAGATTTTTGCAAAAGCACATAGGCATAGAGGCAACTCTTATAGATCACAGATTAATGATAATAATCCAAATCTGATATGTTGGAGGCAGACAGAGAATGTGTGAATTCTCTGCTCTCACACAAGATTTGCTACAAATTAGTGTGAATTGTAGACTGATGTGAGGCACAGAATTGGACCAGCATATCACACATGCCCAAGGACAGAAGAAGAAAGTCCTGATGAGAAACAGGTCAGAGATTACACTGAGTGTTCCTGGTTATCACATTCTTGAGTGCCCTGGAAGCAAAGATTGTGAATTTCCCTCAAACCTACCCTTATTGATGAATGGAAATTATTTTTAATTGATATACATGCTTAAATATCATTTCTAGTGTTCAGAGATGACTTTTAAGATGCATCTGTATATTCAGACAACTAATTCTGAGCAGGCTGGAAGAGGCTGAGGTTATCATGGATCTCTGCCAAACTCCTTTAGAACTCAGACCATGATTCTTTCTTTCATAACTTGCCTGTGTTGTCTGTCTTTAGGGTCCTCTGGAGGCTGAAGTTTTCTGAATTTACTTAGTGCAGTCTAAGAATCTATATAAGAACTTCTGTGATTACTACCAACAGTTACCTACTTCTCCTTTATAGTTAGTGATTTTTCAGTTTTAACTCTATGTCATAGTCTCTTATAAGTTTGGTGCCCAGGTCCTATGTGAAATGTGTCCCACAATTGATTCTGCTGTTCATAATATTTTTGCTTTATTTTTAAAGATGTGTGCTTCAGACACTCAGGAAAGATAAGCAGCATTTCTTATAGACTGGTTTCTAAGCTGTGCTCGTTCTGATTCAATGTGCAATATATTACCAATACACAAAGAAAGGTGAAGAAAAGGTGCAATCTAACATAAGAATTGGGAGAATTAATTTGAAGGAAAAGAAGTGCCACTGAAAAGTTAATGAAGATGCTTCTTAGAGCTATCATACATAGCATGAATCAATGGGACATTAAAATAATCAGGATTCTAATTTTTTTGAGTCACTGGATAATAGAATATAACAACAGCATAGGAGTGTACAATTAAAAGCTGAAGTTATTTATTGCAATGAAGACACAAAAGTGTTATGAGGTTTCAAGGAAATGAGAGAACAAAATTGCAGATTCTAATAAGGCTCTAAGCTGATCCTAAAATATTGGTAGAATTTTGAAAGCTTGATAGGAAGTAGAGGAGCATTTCATATGAAGGGAATAGCATCTCAGAGATGGGAAAGTACAGGTAATGTCAAGTTGTCAGGTTGCACTATAGCATGGAAATATATTACAGAAGAGATGGAATAAGAATTGCAAAGTCATATTGAGACTAGGTCATTGACATCTTTGAATTCTATGTTTCACATATGAATATATTTAGTAAATAGTAGAATATTTTCTGTTTGAACATGACCACACATATGCTTTAGGATGATAACTTTGGCAACATGCAGAATGGACCAGAGTAAATAGAAGATAAAAAGAAGAGATGAGCTTGGATGTATGGGCTGTATCTCAGTGGCTGAGTGCTTGTCTAACATGTGCAAGGAGATGGCGAGGGTAGATGGGCAGTTTGGATTAGAGATATGGATATCAGATCTCATTGGTAAGAAGTAAGAAGGGGTCTCAAATATGATTTACCATCTCTTACTAAACTCTGATATGTCCTAATCCCAGGACCTGTGTATCTACATTAGTAAATGATGTTGGCTTGATACAGAATAATGGAAAGGATGTGACCCCTGGTTATTTGAGAAGGAAAGACAGAATGGGAGAGGAATCATAGATAAGGCTGAAACCTGTATAACTGAAACAATGAAAGGGTTGTTACTAAAAATGATTGGAGAAATATGGACTTTAGGAAGATGCTTATATATTATTTTCAGTGTCATAGACATAATCCTATTCTAAATTTTAATAGCTATATTTTTCCAATTTTATGTTGACTTATCAAATACTACAACTTTCAAAAATATTTAAAATGATTATTGCAAATATGTTGATTTTTAAAACATTCTGGACTGGGAGTAGCTCAGTAGTAGGCCCTAGGTTCAATCCACAGCACTATAAAAAATAGAAGAAATACAATACATTTAAATAGTCACTAACTGAATATTAACATAGTGGGCAAATACCATATAAATGGAAGAAGTAAAAAAAAAATGGCAATTTTAATGAAAGCAATAAAACACTTAGCTACCATTTTAAATTTAATGTTTTAAAAATTGCAAATAACTGAAAAGTTGATATATAAAATATACCCCATGGCCTACAAAAACTAAAGCTAATTCATTTTGAAAGCCACTGGTTTTTCCTATAAAACTAATCTGCACCATGCAAAATATAATTTTTTAAAAAATGTCTTCCTATGATCTTTGTTTGTTTGTCTCATATAGTAACTTTGTTTCATTTAATTTTTGAGATTCACACAATTGGAATTTTTTTTCTATGGGAAACAGTATGATATTTTGTCACACTGGTGAAGTTACTGTTCTTATGACTGTCACTGATGACATCTTCTATGAGTTTACTGCCGCAGTCTGGCTGGGCACAATCAGGAGCCACTTGTCAAAAGAAACTAACTTTATTTTTAGAACCACACACGACAAACAAAATAGCCTCTCAGGAAAAACCCTCAGAGCCTCAACTGCCACCACCGGCTTTCCCCAAGCCTCTCTCCCCCCCACAAGCTTCTCTCCACCTCCCACAATCCTCCTGCTCTTGAGGCCGATTGGCTGGGTCACGTGGGCGGAGCCAAAAAAGTCCCCCAATGAGCAGCTCCGTGGTCTGAAAGGGCAGGGAAACAGCCCAATGAGCATCACCGCAGAGGAGCCAATCAGCTAGATGTTGCTGGGGCCGAGGAGCCAATCAGCTAGATGTTGCTGGGGTCGCTGTGAGCCAATCATCAGCCGGCAGCTGGAAGTTTGCTGGCAGCTGGAAGTTTGCTGGGGCCCCTTTGGCTGTGGCTCTCAACATCTCCCCCTCTCTGTTTAAACAACAAGCATGTGGCTTAGGGACCGTGCCTGTTAGGCAGTCCAATTCAACATATGGTCCTTACCCGTCATCAGATGAACTGACCTCTAGGCGTCAGCCTCCTGTCTTAGGTTGGTACCACTGCAATTGGATCATACCCGTCACTGACTACCGGTCCAGCATACAGCCATACTTGTGGATAGGCCTTTGCACCTGTGGGGGGGTGAGGTTCTTTGCCTCACCTCTGTTGGCCCCCAAATTTTAGACCATCACTAGTAGAGGAGGATGCAAAATGCCATGACATTAAGCCAATTGAGGGCTCCTTTGAAAAATTGTACCACCAGTGACATCATCAGCAAAAATACCCCAACACTACCACAAGTCGCTGCACCAACAGATAGTTCACAATGCATACAGGTGAGCTCACAATGTGTCCAGGCAAGTTCTGCAAGCAGTTCAGTGATGGCTATTGTAGAAGCTGTAGATTGGTTTTATCTTTGACTTCACCAGCACTGGGATGAAGATAGGAATTCTGGCAATAATGGCTAAAGAAAAAATTATGTAACATTCCAGAAGGCACTAAAAGAAAACAATTTTCTTAACAATTTACATTGTCTTCACCGGCACTGGGATGAAGATAGGAATTCTGGCAATAATGGCTAAAGAAAAAATTATGTAACATTACAGAAGGCACTAAAAGAAAACAATTTTCTTAACAATTTACATTATCTTTAAGAGAATTATTAAATATAATGAAAAGGAAAGGTGAAAGTAAACAGATCTGTTAACCTTCTTTTTTGTTTACATATTAAAACAATCTTCAACAGTTGTTTACCCAATTTAAATTAAACCATATAAACCACGTGAAAAAAAAAATATTTGGATCCATTTTATCATGAGCGCTCATCATATATGATATATGGACATACGTACATTCAAACATATAACACAAAACACAAGTGTGCACACATAATATAATACATACAACACATAACATTATAGTAAAGGCCTTATAACTTTTTACAGGTGAAATCTCCATTGCAATGTTTAAAAACTCTATAGTCAAAAAATAGAACTGATCAGCAAAACATTAACCTAGGTCTGTATGAGCTCAAAAAACAAAATAGAACTTCATGATATGGCAAAGGGCAATAATAAAATAGATATTGAAAAAAGCATCCTGGTTCTGTTGCAGATGTAAGAATAGCCAAACTGGAGTTTTGGATATCAGTTGTTATGGATTTGAGCCAAATCATCTTCTTTTTGGTCTGTAGAAATCGCTTTAGTTAATCTTTCTGGAATCCAAATCGGCTGCTGTTCTCCCTGTGGAAACACATAAACAGACCCCCGACTCCAGACAATCACTGGGTCAGGACCTTGGTTAATCTCTCTGGAATCCAAATCGGCTGCTGTTCTCCCCTCAGTTGCTCCCCGTGCGAGCCACCAAATGCCGCAGTCTGGCTGGGCACAATCAGGAGCCACTTGTCAAAAGAAACTAACTTTATTTTTAGAACCACACACGATCTTTGTTTGTTTGTCTCATATAGTAACTTTGTTTGTTTGTCTCATATAGTAACTTTGTTTCATTTAATTTTTGAGATTCACACAATTGGAATTTTTTTTCTATGGGAAACAGTATGATATTTTGTCACACTGGTGAAGTTACTGTTCTTATGACTGTCACTGATGACATCTTCTATGAGTTTACTATTCACAATTTTCAGCAGAGGTGATTTTCATCACTGGTGATTTTTTTTTAAATCAGACTATCATCATATTCATTTTATTTAATTCTCATCATAACATACTTTTGAGGCGTATCCTCCTTTTGCAGGTAAAGCATTTGACTTTGAGACATTAATTGCCAAAGCTAACTAAATTCTTTGTATGCCTCAAAGGACTGCTCACCTTCTACCACCTGTCAGCACTTTCACCGTCACTGCTGTCCAGCAGCTGTTCCCCTAAGGTGCCCTTCTGGGTAGTATAGTATCACCAAGTCATGTCCCAGGTGTTACTGCACAAATGATAGCCACTTTGTAAATAGCCATGCACTTCCACAGAGGTGAAAAAAATCTATATATCTATATCTATATCTATATCTATATCTATATCTATCTATCTGTATCTGTTAGGGAAGAAGTGCAGTGGTCCAGTCTGAACATTCTCTCAGAAAACAAGAGTGTACAGACACAGTAGCATTTATTAATGACATCTAGAACCAAGGAGGGATTGCTGTCAATAATCATGATTTTTCAAATTAATTAAAAACGTGTGAACATGTGTGTGTGTGTGTGTGTGAGAGAGAGAGAGAGAGAGAGAGAGAGAGAGAGAGAGAATCCACCCACATACACACACACACACACACACACACACACACACAGACCCAGGTATCTATGTTTAGCCCACAATCTTGTGGTTAAGTAATTATATTTTCCCAAAGTATCACTTGGCATTTCAGAATCTCAGTTTTCTAATCAGAAAAAGGATTGAATTAGTTGATGCCTTGGAGTCAGCTCTCCATGGGTCTCATGTTTCTTCATGTCTATGAGCAAAGGCACCAGTAGCATTTGTTCCATACTACCAGCTCAATTATTTTCGTACAGTGAACAGCCTTTGAAGGTGGGAATGATGCCTTCCCTCAGAACACTGCTCACACATGCTTACTGACCATCAGTAGTTCTTAGGTTCTCTATGTTTATGGTTTCCCTTTGATAGCTCAACCAACGTTGTGAACAGTATCTCCTTGCCCTTGTTGCTCCGTGTAACTGGGGCTCAGTGAACAGGCACAAGAAACTACTGATGTTCTGGCTATTGCAATTACTATTCTTTATATCTGACCCAAGATCCTTCCTATCTTTTTCCAGAATCCATGATGAAACTGTGGCAGGCTAACTAGTTAGACTGCAAATACAGTAAATTCTCAAACCTTTTGCAGTTCTTGACATTGATGTGTATAGTCTTCATAAACTCTTGCAGAAATTTATGTACCCCCATCCTTCAAATCTCCAAAACTGTACTGTCTAACCTCCATTTTCAGCTCAAATAAGCACCAGGCTAAATCCTGACCTTTGCTGGGGCAATTTAATTAGGTCTTTTTCAGTAACTCTGCATCATTGACCTTCTAAAAGCCCTGCTCTGGAAACATGTGCTGCAGTTCTAACTAGGAACAGGTTAGGGCCTTTAGAGAACTGGAGTAGAAAAAGATTATGGTGCCCTGCAGTATGCAATTCAAAATGAAAGCAATACTAAACAGTAACGGCAGTACAGGAAGTCCAATAACTGATTATATGTATAATGATTATAGGGCCGTTGTTATTCTGGTGGTAGCAAATTCTAAAAATGTTCATTTCTTCATCATTTTCCCTACTTAAACTTGTGCTTATTCTGTCTCCATTAAACTTTTTTGAATTTATAATTTATTTTTATTTTAATTGACACAAGAATTGTAATTATTTATGTTTTGTGATGCTTCAATACATATATGCATATGGCAATGTTAAAATCACTAAGCATGTATATCTCCTCAAACATTTATACTTTTTTAGCATTATTAAAAATCCTTTCCTTCAGCTTTGGGAAATATGCAATACCTTGTCATTATGTATAGTCACCTTACAATGCAAAAGAACAACAGAAATTATTTCTCCTATTTAACTCTAAATGCCCATTGACCAAACTCTCCCTCTCCCTCCCTTCCCTATACTTCTTTCAGCATCTGGTGCCCACTATTCTATTCTCAACTTCTATGAGATCAGCATTTTTTAGATTTCACGTATGAGTGAGATCATGAGATATTTGTCTTTCTTATTTCACTTAACATAATGTCCTTCATTTCCATCCATGTCATTGAAAAAGACACAATTTCATCCTTTTATGGCTGAATAGTGAATAGTATTCCATTTTGTGTATATGTATGTGTGTATGTTTACATTTTCTTTATCCATTCATTGGTAGATGGAGAATGAAAATCTTGATTACTGTGAAAAGTGTTGTAAGAGTCCAGATGTATCTTCAACATACTGATTTCATTTCCTTTTGATATATTCCCAGTAGAGAGATTTCTGGATTATAACTCAATAGTAAGGGAAAAAGAAAGAAAGAAAAATACTCTTATTAAAAGTGGGCAATTGACTTGATCAATGCTAGCTGTAGTTTGCCAAGAGAGTCTTGTTCCTCTATATATTTACAGTAGGAAATCAAACGCTTGGAAAGAAAAATTCCTTATTGACTCTTTCTATATAGAAAAGGACTAATATTTCTGTACTTCACCGGAGACTCTAAAAAGCTTTAGGCTGGAATGGGGAAGAGCAACTGGGTGGTCAGGAACTGGTCCAGGAGAGGCTCTTATGGTGCCGCCTAGTGTTCAGGATTGGAATTACCGATGTGCATTGGCTATAAATCTGAAAACAATTAAGAATATTGCAATGACCTGGTCAAGTTGAAGGTTTATTTGATTTTAAAGTTTTATTTTATTTTATTTTACAGTTAATAGATTCTGTAAGGTCTTGGATCACCTTGTATAATGAAAACATCCCTAGGCCTGGTGCAAGAATTGTCTGACAAATTCAGGTCTGAATTCAATGGGATAGGGTATCAAAGATGCTTCATAAAGTGGTAGGCAAGAGTTAGGTATAGCTATAATTTCACAAGCACTGTTCTAGACACCTCCTTTTCAAATCCTTGTAACATACTTATAAGAGTTACTATTTAGAATTCTGAAGAAACTGAGGCTAAGGGTCGTTGAATGATTTGCCCATATCACATAACTAGTCTTCTCTTTTCCTGTGCTTATTCTCATGTTGATGTAAGGAATTAATATGAAACAATTAAGCAAAAAAATTACTAAGGATCAATGTTCACCATCCATTGTGTTATGTACAAAGTACATAATAATTGGTGAATGTTATGGACTGAATGTTTTGGGCCTTACCTCCCAAATGCATATGTTGAAGCTCTAAGTCCCAATGTGACTGTATTTAGAGATAAGGTCACTGGGGAAAACTAATTAAGGAAAAATGGGCATTCAATAAACACGTCTTTCAAAAGATGGACAAATGGACAACAGGTATATGGGGAAAAATGCTTAATATCAGTAATTACCAGAGAGATTCAAATCAAAATCACAATGAGATATCACCTTATCCTGGCTGAAATGAAATTGTTAAAAAGACTAAAGATCCTAAGTGCTGGTGAGGACTTGGAAAAAAGGGAACTCTTATATGCTATAAATTAGTATAACCATAATGTAAAATAGAATGAAGTTCCTCAAAAAATTAAAAAGTCTCTCTACTGCATAATTCAACTGCAATAGTTTTAAACCTGAACTCCAAGTCTGAGCTATTAGTGTTCCCATCTTGCCCAAATCTATGTTGTCCCTTCTCTCCAATTATTGACTCTGTTCTACATCACTGTGAGATCCAGCTGCCTCTCTTCTGCTGAATTTATCTGTAATCAATAGCTTACCTGTCACATGTGTGACTCTCATTTCATTTGCCATTGTGATTGGATTATCCCACTGCCTGTGGTGCTAAACTTACTGACACAGCTCACATCTCTTTGATGAAATAAATGACTCAAGACTCATCTCTCTAAGAAAAGAGGTTAATGTTAGGAATGCCATTTTAGGCAACAAATTCAGGTATATTTACTTCCAATGATACTGTTAGGTGAATTTCATTTGGTACTTAATTATGTATTATCAGTGGCATTTTGAAAAATAAAAGTATTTATGCAAAAATGTTTCAAGGGTTTTTAGTATTCTCTTCATCGGTCAGTCAAAGAAAACCCTGTAGTTACCATTATCATGACATGTAAAATAACAAAAGTAAGAAAATAACATTAAACTTGAGGATATTGAAGGATTTAGGATAAATATAAAATTTCATAGTAAATTGTGAAAGTAGATGGAAGAAAAAGAAGAGGTTCACTTTTCATTTGTAAATGTCTAAGACATATTCCAAAGTTATATGAAAAGACAGATCAAACTACATGAATCAGCTAAGTCAACTGATTCCTATGTTTATAGCTGAATGAGAGTATATTAATGAATTAATTGAAAATCTACATACATTGGCATCATTACTCAATAGACCTCACACATGATTAATGCTTCCTTCTCTTCCCATCTTTCTTCTCTTTTTGCCTCACCTGCTCCTATTCCTCCTCCTATTTCTCATTCTTTTCCTTTTTCACTAGTGGCTTCTCCTTTTCTGTGAAGGTCAAAATACTTGAAACATCTCCATGAACCTAAAGGCACATCTAACAAAGACAGCTTTCCTTGCTACTCTATCCCTTAACCTGAGTGGGAAAATAGGTGTCACTCAAATAGTAATGGATAGTATTATCAAAGAGCAGGCACTTCCTATTCGTTTTAATATGAGTTCATAGGCAACATGATTGCAAAGATATTTAGTGTGGTTCATTACCATGTTACTTTCAGGAGCTCACACTCGTCATGTCTCCTGACTCAAAGCGATTCGTCTTCTGGGATATTTGCTTGTCACATAACTTTGTCTTTTTTCATTGGTATTGACTGGAGTAATCACCTTGGATTTTAAATAGCAGTGAGGCAGTTTTGCTTTAGGTGAGTCATCAAAAGCTAAATTCTCACAATACTGCAAAGTCTCCTCAACATTAAAAGGCTGGACCCATTTTTCCCCTTTCTGGACAAAGCAAGAGTCTAAGCAGGAAGTATCCCTACTCTGTATCCTGACAGCATCTTCCCAATCCTTGTAGCTAGGTGAATGGAGAGGTGCAGTCCCAGAATGGCTAGCTGAGGGTGTCAACATATCTCATTGTCTTTGATTTGATTAATGAGAAAACTAATCTAAGGTTATGAGAAGACAAAAGCAGGACAGCCAGACTTCATCTTTCTCCAGATAATTGAGCCTACTCTTGTGACCTGAATTATTTCATTTAGTTGTTTTCTTGGCCATTGTAGGGGAACTGTTTTATTCTCCACTGTATCTCCAGGCATATTTATTATAAGGTATCTGTGTATTGTTTGCATTTCTGGCCATTTGCTCCCATGGCCCTCTTTGTGCCCTGAGGAAGACACACTAACCAACTTGATTTTTTCACAGGAATGGTACTGGCTTCCTTCTAGGAGAAATCTTCATGAGATATGGGAATACTGCACAAACCCACATGTTTGGTACAAAGGAAGAGAACAGTTTTAGCTACCTTGTGGCCCAATAAGACTGCCTTAGCCAGGACCAGCACCTGAAACTCAGATGGGTAGACAGAGGAGATGGAGAGCACTGGCCCTTTGAGGCTGCCATAGAGTGGGGAGACCTGCACCCCTCAATGTCAAAGGACCCACAAGTGTCATGAAACCCCATTTTGCTGGGGTCCTCTGAGTAGACAAGGCTTCATTCTTTTTGATGTGTGATCTCACCCTATCTCTTTTTTGGTAAAATTTTATCTGTTGTAAAGATTTGTTTCAGGCTTAAAAAGAAAATCCCTTTGTTCTCTGCTGAAAAATCACATAAAATACCTATTAGGATATTTGAGATTGTGTTATGCTTTATTAACTATGTAATCTTAAGTAAGTCAAGCAGTCACTGTGACCATAACTTATTCCCTCAAATTTGTATAAAAATAGTCCTTCATCTATTTGTAAACCATTTCTAAAATCAGGTGGAGATTAAAAGACATATAACACCTACCTTCATGAAACTCATGGTAAAGGTGAGAGGATAGATATACTGCCTCTTTCTATTTGAGATGCATACACAATCTCTAAATTCAGTTAATGTCAGTCTTGCCAGATTTACTTTTTCTAAACTCTCCATTTCCCTGCACTTCCCTCTATCCCCCATTGCGGCCAAAGGCTCACCTCCTTTCCTAAACCAAAATGTTCCCAAAGCATCTCCTTGCCTTGCTATCTCCTGACTATGTTCTCCTCCAGATGAAGCTGATTGACACTGCAAATCATATCTTATCATTTACCTCTCTAAAATCCTTCTGGTGCCCTGTTTCCCTTAAAAAGAGATCCAAATTTCCTAACAGGGTTTAAGTCTTTTTGTCATTAGAACTCTGCTGCCCTCTCCAGTCTTGACCAGATCCTCCCTGACTAAAGGCCATTTGTTTCAGCACAAGAACAGAGAGGGTAGTTTGAGATAGAACCAAGAGCGTTGGCAAAGCTGCAGAGACATAACACAGGTTAGTGTGTTTGCAGTTTGCAGTGTGGTTAGTAATGCCTCCAAATGACTAGAGGGCCTGGATGAAGGATGAAGAGAAAGAAAAGGAGACCAAGCAATCTTAGTCCAGAATGTGAAAGGTTTGGATTGTCTCTGTGAAAAGTATGGCCTCCCCGGCAGCTGCCAGGAGTCTTCTCTCATGTCTCACTCAGAGTGTTGATATTGGAACTGCAGTTTAGAACGTTGAATCTAGTGGCTGCAGAGCATACAGATCCTCAAGAGTAATAGTTTAATAAAACCCTGTGAGAGAGATTAGAGCAGAGCACAAACAAAGCAGTGATATTGGGAACAAAAAGAAAGTTAAAGGCTCCAGAAATATTTTGGAAAAAAAATATGAGGAACTAGGAGGGAGGAAGCAACAACCATGAGATCAAGGTCAGAATTCTGTGAGATTAGGTAGATTGGGACATGGTTGATGAAAGTGAGCAGAGGAGTTTTACAAGATCAAAGTAGAACTTTTTCTTTTCCCCCCAGAAAGCACTCTGAAACTGTAAGCACCACACTGTATGAGATATCATCACCATTATTATCAAGCAGTGCTATGTTAATAGCCCTTTGGGTCTAGAGCTTGAATTATGAGCCATTGCCTGTACTTGAAAGAAACTACATCCCAGCTAGTCCAGACGGATGTTACCTATCCTGTTTTAAGATCCTCCCGGGATGAGCAGCCACAACAAACCTGAGAAAGCCCTTCTTCCTAGCAACTGAACATCCTTCCAGATGTCTTATCCATGGTACCATTGCCTTGATATGTTACAGAATCCTTATGGACAATTTTTAAAAGAACTTGTGACATGATGGTATAAAAGAATCATGATTCTTAGAGTTCTTTAAAATTCAAATGTAGGCAAAAAGCAAGTCTTCTGTTTGATCGCAAAAACTATAAAGACATAAGAGAGAAAGGTCCATCCTAGCTTTTCAATAATATCTATTTTCACTGGAATCCTGAGTTGACTTTAATCATCCACACTTCAGTCTGGACAAGTATCTCAGAAAACTGCAAATACTGTGAATGCTGTCAAACAAGCACAAAGCCTTTGCAGAAATCACCCCAAGATACACTTATTAAAGACAATGTTTTCTCTGTCTCTGTCTAGTTCTCTCTTTCTCACACACATATATACACACATACATACACATGCACACAGATTCCTTAATATTAAATTTCTTTCTTGTAGAGAGGATAAATACCTCAATTAATGTAGTATTGTTCATGCTAAAAATATTTTATCCATTAGTAAGATTCTTAGTTGTAAAGGATTAGTTCAATCAATACTTATAAACTGTACATTTTGAGGAGGATAATTGGAAAATCCAAACTCAACTAGATGTGAGGAAAGAGCAGTGTTTCTGTTTCTTTATGTGAGGTCAGAATGCAGAATAACACCAGTATACATGCTCTGGATTATGAAAATAAAACAAACGGCACTAACTGTTTCATTCATATTGCTTACTCTCAAACATGATTTTTTCAATTGTATCTAAATTTTTGTACTAGCATGAGAAAATGGAACGGTTTTTAATTTAAAAATGTTTCTTGAACAAAGGATTTTAAATTTAGAAAAAAGTTTTGCACTTTAAGAAAGCCCTTCCTTATCTATCACTTTCATGCTTAAATGATCATCCAGCTTGACATTCCCTTTATTGAGAATAACAAGTCTCAATAGCACTTCAATTATCCAGTCTACTGTGAGGTTACACTTAAGTTGAAGGAAGATTATTTCATTTTTACCTTTTCTAGAATGCCAGGGGAAAGGCTCAGACATTGTCACATTTCATTTGCAGGTAAACCTGTATTCATCTTAGGTTAACCGATTACCACTACTCCCTTTCAGCTAATGTTTCCATATTTTTTCTTACAGAGCAATGTCTACTTGGATTCCAGAATGAGACATTTGTGGCCATTTGACTTTTTATGGCTCATGGATTCTTAATGCAAATTGTATTTGCATTACTCAGTACACAATCTTTTCTAAGTAGTAAGATTTTCATTTTACATGTGCAGTTTGATGCCTTTCTTATGTATCAGTAGCAAATGTGTTCTTGCCTTATCCATAGAGAAATGAATGATGGTGGTACCTGAAAACATTTGTACTTAATATTTTTATTCAGCTGCTTTTAATCTTTTTTTATATATTCTATGAGTTCGGAGAAAGTATGGTAGACTGAAAACTGCTCATGTGTCAGTTCTGTACATGTTTTATCTTATGCAAAAAGTATCTGAATGTAGTTATTTACAAATAAAAGTTTGAAAATTTTAGCAGAGAGACGTACTGTTCTCTACATAAGGTAATATAGTATAGAAATTCCTATCTACATAAAGCTTTTCAGAGTGAAGTACATGGATAAACAAGAAAGATAAAACCATACCTCATGTTTTAAAAATCTCTCAAGATTTAAGCAATGGGTTATCATGGGCATCATTAAAAGAAGTATGACCAAAAGAAAAAAAAGGTTAGTAATAGGCAATAATTAAAAGATAAAAAGAAAGGAAAAGAAATACTTAGGTCACAATACCATAAAGGATATAGTATTATTTATATATTTTAAATGGCATTCATTTGTTAAATACTAAAACTTTTGAGGGCAGAAATATATAATACACAATATCAGAAGTACATTTTTATTTGTTAATTTTTAATTTTGGTATTGGGGATTGAATCTAGTGACACTTGCATTATATCCCAGCCCTTTTTAATTTTTGTCCTGGCATTAGAACATGGAATATCTTTTTAATTAAAATGTTTTTTATTATTGTTATTATTTTTTAAGAGACAGCCTAGCATGGCTCTGTAATTTTTTAAAATTTGTTTTAATTAGTTTTACATGACAGTAGAATGCACTTTGATACATCATATATAATCTACATCCCAAGCGCTTTTTATTCTTTTAAGTTTTAGACAGGATCTCCCTAAATTGCCCAATTTGGTCTCTAACTTGTGATCTTCCTGCGTCAGCCTACTAAGTAGCTGGGATTACAGGTGTGAACCACCACATTTAAAAGAAGTACATTTTATATATTTTATATTATGATATAATTTCTAAAACAGATTATCCACAGAATTTATTTACCTGAAAGTAGTCTACTGACTTCCTGCACAAATACATTATTCTAGATTTACATTCATGAATGACTATATCAGAAAAGCATGAAGTAGTGTCTATTTGGGGATTTTTTTTTCCTCAACCTATTTTTTTCCCCAAAAAGTCCTTAGACCTCTATCTAGCATGATACTTTAGTGAAGGACTTTCTGTGTTTGGGGTGTGTGTGTGTGTGTATGTGTGTATGTGTGTGTTTTGAACAAAAATGTATATCTGAGTTAAATAATTATTTTTTTATATTTGGATTTTTCAGCTTTATGGAATAAATTGACAAATTATAACTCATGTATGTGATGAGTTTTAGTGATGATGTGTTTTAGTGAGCTTTTTCGCTGCTGTGACTAAAAGATCTCACCAGAATAATTTCAGGGAAGAAAAGTGTATTTAAGGGTTCACAGTTTCAGAGGTTTTAGTCTATAGAAGATTGGCTTCATTTCTTGGGGCTCAAGGTGAGGCAAAACATCATGGCAGAGAGTGTGTCAGAGGGAAGCAGCTCACATGCATATCAGAAAGCAGAGACAGAAAAAGACACCACTCTCCAGTTACAAAATATATACCCCATAGTCACACTCCCAAGGAACCACTTCCTCCAGCCACCTCCCACCTGCCTTCAGTTACCACCCAATTATTTCCATCAGGGATTCATTTGCAAATTAGGTCAAGGCTATAATCCAATAATTTCTCCTCCAAACCTTCTTTAGTTCTCTCACATGTGATCTTTTGGGGGACACCTCACATTTAAACCATAACATGATATATGTACGTATTTTTAAAAATTCAGATTTGCCTTGATGGCTTTTTTGCATTGCCCTTAAGAATTTTTTTTTCAAACTTTGCTCAGTTAGAAGGTTTATTATTTCACTGAGTCAATCCTTATTGCTTTTTGTATTTACTTTTTTCCTCTGATAAGAATGGCAGTAGGAGGATGGTGCTGGAATATTCCATTGCGGCCCAAAGCATAAAAGGGAAAGTAACACCGGAATGACTTGTCTCTTTATTCTTTCTCATTTATCCTATTCAGAGCATAACAAAATCAAATCTAAATCGTAAGTACTTACCTTGCACTAAACAGATCAATCTTTTCCATTAGATTTGTCACATGAGACATGAACTGAACTGTAATTGATTTCAAAGTCATGTGGCACAACAGCCACTATAGTATTTTTCCTATGATACTCTGAATCAATAGACCGAGAAGCTTAACACAAATAATTACATCAACATATCTGCTTTCCTGACACCATTTTGTTCCTAGGTGTTAGAAACAGACTGGTGTTAGAAGAAAGCCAATAAGTTAGAAATGGGAAGGCTAAAAGTCCGGCGAACTAAGTGCTTGCACCTCCTGGGTTCCAGTGATACTGATTCCTTCATTTTCTCAATCTTTTCACAGCTCACAGCACAGTCCATCAGTCTTGCAAGCAGTTCTAATAGTTCCCGGATTTGGAGTTTGATGCAGGCTTTGTATGAGCAGATGCTTATATAAAAGCTAAAATAGGCGGGTATTAAAAGGATTAAGTGATTCAGTAGAGTATCTCAGCCCGCCATAATTCAAGACACAATAGTTCAAATCTTTCATTGCTGTTTTCTTTGATAAAATGTAGGTTTTAACCTTTTGGGAAGTCTTTTTCTACAGTGTCAGCAGCAGCTCCAGACCTGTCAACTCAACAATACTTTACAACTAATGCCTTTCACAATGTCTGAGGTAGAGAAAGGAATTGCAATAATACCGCCTAGGATTCAGTGAGATTGGAAATGCTGTAGCATAGATTGGCTAGTTACTTTGTGTATGGAAATAGGTGAGTCGACAATGACATGAGGGAAAAAAAATAACTGTAGCAGAAAAGCAAATCACTAGAAAGAAGAAAGTTACTCTATTAAGAGATGTCAAAGACAAATACCACGCTATGTCTAAATTAAAATTATAAACTATTAGTGTGTCATTTTAGTGCCTATTTGGAGAGTTTCCAAAAACTAACTTTCGTTTGCATCAAAAGAGCAGTTATTAATTTAATCATTGAAAGGTTGAGCACTGACTTTTCTGTTTATACTGTTATTTATTCGTTATTAGGTGCTGATTCTTTCTGTTAGCCTCACAGGATGTGAACATCAATTAACTTCAATTTGTCTTATTCTCTATTGCAAACTTTTGAGTTCTATATTTCTTTTGCCCATATAATTTTATTGACCAAAATAAGAATATTTTCCCACAAAAATGTATTACCTCTCACATTCATTCATATTTAGAGTCTAGTGATATATTATGCACTCATTCAATAGGCATTTATTGAGTGCATATTGTTTTTCAGATATTGTATTAGATACAATGGTAAGCAAATAGACATGATCCTTTCTGAGAAAAGGTAGAAATCATTTAGAACTAAAAATAAGCGAACAAAAAATGACATGAATAATGATTAAAAATAGGGAAATATATATTTTAGCTCTAAGGATTAAAATAAGTGAGGAAAAAGGAAGATACTACAGTGTAGCCTAGCCATTTAAGTGAAACTAATATTAGGCTCAATATGCCTGAATTTGGTTATCAGTTAATTAGCTTAAATTTTATAAGATTTATAAACTTCCAGAGGGATATACTCTGTAGATATGAATCCTATACAATGTCTATAGTTCAAAATGTTCCAAAGATCTACTGGGGTCAAAACCAATTATTTTTAATGCAAATTCATTTAGAAGAGGAAGAAAATAATACCGATAGTTATTTGCCTCTTAACAGAATTACCTTGATATTATTAAATTACAGTCAACTGAAATGAGAGCATGGTTTTTAGTATGTAGAAACACAAGCTACAGCAATGCTGGGGAGATTTAGAGCTGAAAGAGATGCAAAATGGGGAGCTAGAACTCCACGGAGAAACTTTTCCTGCCTTTATAATAATGTCTTGCTAGTCAAGCTTATGCTAACCAAGTTGTCAATTGGATTTATTGTTAGATTTGGCTCAAGAATAATACAGGGATTGGATTGATTTTGGATTAATTTCTTCTATAAGAAAAAATGCTATAAAGGAATATATATGTAGTTGAGAGATGTAATTGAGAGAGAGAGATGTAGTTGAGAGAGAAATGTAGTACACAGAGAGAGAGAAACGGAGAGAGAGAGAGAGAGAGAGAGAGAGAGAGAGAGAGAGAGAGAGAAGAGAGGGAGAGAGAGAGAGAGAAAGAAAACAGAAACATTTCTAAGTTGTAGTTAGCAATATAATTCTCATTGTACAAGAAGAAAAAATATACAGAGGATACATGCCTACACAAGAGCACTATAAATGAAAGGGAAGAAGGAACTTGTTTTCCCAAATAATGTTTCTCCTCAAAATAACAAAGATGTCCTTCTTTTTTTATTTTTAATTTTTTTGTAGTTTTAGATGAACAGCATGCTTTTATTTTATTTGTTTATTTTTATGTGATGCTGAGGATCAAACCCAGTGCCTCACACATGCTAGGCAACAGCTCTGCCACTGAACTACAGCCCCAGCCCAAAGACTTCCTTCTTTTAAATGGAGTCTTTCTTGCTACTCCTCTTGGTCCCTCCTTTTTGCTACTCTGCCTACTGTACCTTCTTTCTTGTTGTCACAGGTCCCCCCACCCTTCATCTTCCCTGTCCTCACTGCCTTAGTTCTTTCCCTTGTCATTAACTACTTAAAGTATGATAATCTAAGCACTCTTCAAAGACATAATTCCTATCCAAAAATCACTTAACACTTGATTAAAGATGTTATTTCACTAAGAGAAGTACAGTTTTTTAAAATAAATTATGGAATAGTTCAATGGTATATGAAATTCTTTTTAAAATAGATTTTTAAGAATAAATTTTAGATTCAAAATTATTTCTAAAAAACAATTTTAAAGAGTATTTTTTTTTCAAAATATTTTTCTTAGCACTTATTTATCCAATAGATTAAGAGCAACATCCTTTAAGAATATTAACAAGAAATCTATTTCTGGAAGAATTATGAAGTTTATAAAGTAAACAATTGCCATTGAACATGTAAGACAGAGATGAAGAATTCTGTACTTGTGGCATTATTGTCTTCATGGTACATTTAGCTCTGAAATTAGATAAAACTTATAATACTTCTTATACATTTAGGCAATATTGAATTTTCTCTGTTATGTCTGAGTTATTTTTTAGCATCAGAAATCATTTATGCAATTCCTAACAGTTGCTTTGGTCTCAAAAATTTTAAGACATGTTGAAAGTAGGTGCTTTGCATTTAGATATTCTCATTAATATCATAGTTAATTCTAATTTTCAAGGATATTCTCACAAAAAAAGCATTTTCTTTATTTTGAATGATGATTTGTAGAATTTCTATATCTGTTTTGCAATTGTCAGTGCCTGTTTTGATGATAATTATGTCTATGGCATCATAAATTATAAAAAAAATAATTCCTACATTCAGCCCAAGATTAGGCTGTACTATATTCTTTGTTTTTTTTCAGTGACAAGATTAGCATTAGGTGCATGCTCCTAATAGGCATAGGGAAGATACTATTGACACACCAAATTCTCCATAGTGGATTAAAAATGTATTCTACATCCATGTGTTTCTTTCATTTCCACAGTCATCTTAATTATGAAAGGCAGAAATGAATGTTTTATTTAAGGAAATTTATGGAACTCTAATACTGTAGTTAAAGAATAGCTTTAGCTTGGAGAAGAATATGTTATAGGTTCTGACTTTTAAAAGTCTTATATACTGTGTCCACTTCTATAATGAGAAATGAAGGGTTTATGTAGTCAAGGGCATTGGATGACTCACTTATCTTTGCCTACGTTTTTTCCCCCTTGATAAGTATTTTCCTGTTTTAGTTTCCTTTTCAGAGCTTTAATTTACATTTCATGTTATTTAAATTATCCAATTGAAGGGCACTGAGAATGAGATTTAAAGAATTTCAGTTTTGGTCAATAATATGTCTTGAGTATCCACAGTGAACAGTGAATATGTGTCTAAAATATAAAACTGAAGAAATAAAAAAAAAAAAAACTTATAGCTCTATCTCCTTGAGAAGCACTTTTTTGTTGTTGTTTATTTGTTTGTTTGTTTTGTTTTGTTTTTGGCTCAAAATTGCAATTAATTCTGGTACAGTTGTGGAGGAAAGAAGTCCAGAATTGAAGCATTAGCAAGGTCATGTGCTCCCTAAAGGCTGTAAAGTAGAATCTTTTCTTGTCCCTTCTAGCTTCTGGTGATTGCTGACATTATTCAAAAGACATGGCCATCATCACCCTGTATGTGTTCAGATTGTCTTCCCTCTTTATGTATCTATGTCTGTGGAGAGGCACAACTTTATCCTTGCAACTGAATCTGACTTTGAAAGGAGATCAACTTTTTAAACAATAAATTCCTTTGAAAAACAAGTTGATAATATAACTGCATATTTAAATACATAATAAGATTTCCTTATTTAAATGGATTTCATGGTGAGTTACAAATGAGTTATTTTGTAAGGAGGTGATAATTTTTAATAATTATTTGCTCAATGCATTTTAAAACTTGTTAACCTTTATTTAACCTAAGGATCATTATACTTCCTGATGGAGATATAATAATATTTTGAGATAGTATATTAAAAAATCCCTATGCTGTCTTATATTCAGACTGAGGCATTTTGGTTTTCTAACCTTGATTTTAATCCATTCATTAACTGAAAGCCTACTATGTTCAAAGATGGTAAAAAAGAATACTTCTTTTGCCTTCATATGAAGTTTACAGTGTACTAAAGGAATACATTGTAAAGCAATAATTAGATATTTAAATTGGGGTGATGTTAAATTCCTTGAAGGAAATTACATATGTAATTAGAAGTTTAACAATAGGATTTAAATTAGAAAAGTGACACTTATGCTAACACTTGAAGAATTAGTGAATCAGATGAAGGGTTTTCTAGGCAGTCACCATTTCCTGATAAGGAAAATGAGCTCTGGGGGGCAACACTCATAACAGCCTGATAGAGGAAGAAAACTCTGGTCTTCAGCTTCCAAGATGGAAATCTTCTCACTGTTAAGTGGTTTTATCATCCCTTTAAAAAATCTAATTCTATAAATTAAAGATTTTTGTGTATGAACATTTACAGGTGTATTAAATACTTCGGAAAATGTTTGCTGTTTTCTTGGGTCTGCTCTAATTTGTTGAAAGCAAAGGTCATGGGAAGGAATCATGAAAAAAATTCATTAATAGGATCAATTTATAATTTAACTTGTTAAAGCATGTGTTTTAACTGACATACCATCCTTAAAATGATTATGACTATCTGAACTGATCACATGTTTGTCTATTTTCCCTTTCTTTTTAATTAGTAAATTTTTAATTCAGACAGAGAGATTATACATTTTCATATACCCAACCCAGAAGCAATATCAAACTTGCGCTTCGGTGAGCCAATTCTGTATTATGCTAGAGAGATCAATGAATTTGTCAATTTTCCTTTGCAAAAACCTTTGGATAAGATTTTCATTTTTTTTTTTGAAAGACATGATTATACCCAAAAAGTATTAGTCTCAAGAAGTCAAATAATCTATTTTACTTCTGGGTACATAGAGAACACTCTAAGTAGTTGACACTTACAACCATTGTTATTTTATTACAAAATAATAGGTATGCTGGTGGCTAGGGGAATGTTCTTAACAGTTAATAAGAACTTCTTCATGCCATGGAAGGTACCTATATGTTGTCCAATGGACCTTGGTGAAGATGGTGACCAGAATCTAAAATATCCACTACTTTAAATATTCTTAAGTTGAAGTCCCAAGACATCTAAAAGTTTTCTCAGTAACATAACCAAACAAATAAAAAAAATTCCACAGATTGATCTAAATAATTATTAATCTGTGAAAGAGAATATTCAACAGGTAAAACTAATTTTTGACTCACTTCCCTATCTAATGTCTCTTCTCTCCTCCCTGAGTGAAGGATTATCCTTCTAATGAATTGTCTTTATTGGAGACATAGTCTCATTTTCCTTTTTCTTTAAGTATTGTCCAGTTTTAGTTTCCCTCTCAGAACTTTAGCTTATACTTCATATAACTTAATTATGTGATTGAAAGGCAATTGAGAATGAGGTTCAAAGTATTGCAATTTTGGTCAATAATGTGTACTGAGTGGCTACAATGTTCAGTGAATATGTAACCATATTATGAAATCAAAAAATAAAAAGTCCCAGTTTTATCTCCTTGAGAAGCACATTTTTTTTTCCATGCAACCAAATCTCACTTTACACAAAGACTTTTTTTTTTTTTAAGATAATAGTACAAGATGAAGAACACCAATCAATTCTCCTGGCTTAGACAAATATATGGCAATGGCAATAACAGCATTATAAAGAAAAGAGAAAATGCAGATGGAAAGTAATGAACTTGCTTTGGAATGTGTTAGGAGTATTTTTTTTAGCTCAATGTACAGATCAGCTTTTAGATAAGAGTCAGCAACTGTATGTGATGATATAAGTCAATGGAGAGAAGTCTATCAATTCTCTCTCAGAATACTTAATTTTATATATTACATGTTTATTTATTGAACAGAATACTTATTGAAATCTCATATTTTAGAGTCCAGCCTATTTGATTCCCGGAAAGAAAAAGCAAAAGGAGGAATCTCAACTACCATATACCAACAAACTGAGCATCATATCAAGTTTATGGAATTACTCTTTGCCAATGTCCATGTACCATTCTGGTTTGGCCTTTAAAAACTTCTCTTTTCTTTAAGGGTGAATGGCATCCATTTCCCTTTTAACCTGGTTATCAATTATCAATTACAGGAAATAGAGATGAAATCAGTGTGATTTTTTCTGGTTTCAACAACCCATAGGTTTGGTCTGTATTCTAACAGCAGACAGGGAATATACATGACTACTGAACTGATATTTCATTTATCTACAATTTGACCTATGCCACAGCTTCAACTCATTGCCCACACATGCAGTACCATGACTTTTTTCCTACTGGCATATAATCAATATTAAGGGCATTAATCATGTTCTTATACCTATGTGAAGGTCAAAGTTCCTAAGTTTACCACTAATCCCAGGGATTCCTTCTCCTGACCAAATTTGAACCCTTACATTTAAACTATCCTCTGTTAAAATATTTAATGTAAACTTGATTTTTTATGGTTGCCCAGGTCTAAAAGTGTCAAAATAAGTTTCCTAAGAAAGCATATTTGAAAATAAATTGCTGAAGAAATTTCTCCTTTTCTGTTCCATAGGCCGTTGTTATTTAATCAATTTTGAAATAATAGATAAATGAATAGGCTGTACAAAATCATCCCATCACTTTGCAAGGTTATACTAATAAAAATAAAGAGCTTCAGCCCACAAATTCTATAATTTGACTGACTCTAAATTATAAATGCCAATTCTTATCCTACAAATGCAAACTCACTGAGGGAATATCAATGGAAAACAATTACTGGGTGGATTTTTGTACTCTGGTTCCACAAAATAAAATACATTTAGTGTTTTCAAATCAATGCTGGAGGAAATGTCAAGGCAGGGGTACACATTTACTCATTTTGCAGAGATGTCCAAAGCTATTAACTTTCTGCACTTTAATTAGAAAAGCAATGCAAAACTATTCTCTCGCTCAATTGCAGGAAATTCAAGACATTTGGTATTGGGAAAAGAGTCCTGAATTTGTGAAGTCTTATAGATCCAAATGTATTTTTAGTATAATGGCAATAGTTACTAAAAATGTGTTTCTATTTTTATGGCTATAGCTTAATTCTTTAAGCATAAACCCTAGGCATACAAAGATAATGGATATTGAAAGAGGAAGATAATGATAGGAAAATTAGGATGCTTAAGTAGCTTCAAAAATAGCATAATACATATTTTTTACACAATATATGAAACTGCTTGGTTTTAAACTTAGTTTTAGGGGAGGAATTGCCAGAACCACTAAGATATTCTTTAAAGATCATTATTAACAGACTGAAAGTGTTTCTGTTCATTTAAATTACAGTTTTCCTCCTTCCATACACAATTATTTAAGAAGGAAGCATTGTTCTAATATTAGGTCACATTGGAGGAATTCATATGACATATGCCTTAAGCCCAAGGCACTGATATACTTGCAATTAGCATAGAGAGAGTAAACAGGATATTATCAATATATAAACAGGAATAGGGATATTTTATTTTCATATTGAGTATTGCAGATAATCAATTGACATAAATGGAAAGCTTAAAAAAGATTAGAAAAGATAAAAAATAAGGAGAAGAAAATTATTAAAGTATTCTAGGTCTGGGGCTGTAGCTCAGTGGCAGAGCGTTTGTCTTGGACATGTGAGGCACTGGGTTGGATCTCAGCACCATATAAAAATAAACAAAATAAAGGTATGTTGTCCATCTACAACTGCAAAAAAAAATTATAAAAAAGAAAATGGTATTCCAAGATATTTGGCACATTTGGAAGTTGATAAGAAAACTAGGTGACACGAGTGAGGCTCTGCTCATTCCATCCAATTTTAAAAGTGGCTGGTTGGATGTTTCATCAAATGATTGTAGTTGAATTTTTAATACCAAGTTAATGATTGCCTTATTTTCTTTAAAGGAAAAGTAATGTTCTTGACCAAAGAATGTGATATGGAATGAAGAGATCTCTAAATGCATTTGTACAGGCAATAAAAATATTCATTCAAATTCAACAGCTACTGTATTCTAACTACCATCTAGACATTGTGTTTAGATCAAGATAAGTATGTCAGAGTTCTTGCCTTTTAAAAACTTACAGTGGGAATTCTGGGGGGGAGGGCTGAAGATTTTGACACAAGTTATACAGCTAATGGAATGTAGGCTAAATTTCCAAATATAAATTGTTTTCTCTCTTTCTTTGCTTTTTATAATACTTAAATCTAAATAAAAAGAGTGTGAACTTCAGAGTTAGATAATCCTGAATACTTTAGGTGTCCTTTCTTACCAACCATTTTCTCATCCATAAAATGAAACTGTCACCAATGTTAATTTAATAGGCTCTGTCTAGAGTTTTTACCATTATTGTTTTAAATAAAATATAAACACTATAAAAAAGTAAGCCTTTAATTTTAAGGTATATACCCAAAGGACTAACAATCAGCATTATGTTGTAATACAGCCACATCAATGTTTATAGCAGCTTAATTCACAATAGCTAAACTATGGAACCAACCTAGGTGTCCTTCAATAGATGAATGGATAAAGAAAATGTGGTATATATACTCAATAGAATAGTATTCAGCTTTAAAGAAGAATGAAATTATGGCATTTGCCAGTAAATTGATGGAGTTGGAGAATATCATGCTAAGCAAAATATGCCAATCCTGAAAAACCAAGCGCCAAATGTTTTAGCTAATATGCAAATGCTAATTCACAATAAGGGGTGGGGCACTACAAAAGCATTACCATAGATTAGGTAGAGGGAAGTAAGAGAGGAGAGGGGAGGGGATGTGGGGATAGGAAGGATAGTAGAATGAAACAGACATTATTACTGTATGTATTTATGTGACTGTATGGCCAATATGATTCTATAACATGTACACTTAGAAAAATGAGAAATTATATCCCATCTATGTATCAAAGTGCATAAGTGCATTCTACTATCATGTATAACTAATTAAAACAAATTTTTAAAAGTAGACGGTACAAAATAAAAATGATAACAAGTAAAAGTCATCTCTCAGTTGTCACTAGTACAATTCCACTGCTTACAGTTAACTTTGACCAGCAGATTGGTGTGCATTCACCTTCAATATTAAAATTAGTCTCTAGACAGTTGAGAACTGAAGAGTATTGAAAATTTTTTCACTTACCAATATTTACTAGAATTCCTTTGACATAGGAAAAGAAAACACTTTAGCTGTGGTTAAGTGCTGTGGTTTGAAGGGTCAGTGTCTTCTCCAAGCTTCTAGGTGAAACTTAATTCCTAGTTCAACAATATTAAAAGGTGTGGCTTTGGGAGGTGATTCAGTCATGAGGACTTGGACCTTGCTAATGAAATTTGCTTTCTTACAAAAAGGCTCCAGATTGAGGGGAGCACACTCTTGATCTACACTTTCCTGCCATGTGAGGCCCAAGCCCTTGTACCTTTTGACCACTCTGTGAGAATGCAGGCAGAATGGCCCTCAAAAGAAACAAAATACCACCACCTCGACGGTAGACTTGTCAGCCTCCAGAGCTACAAGATGTAAATTTTGTAGTTCTTTATAATTTACCTGTCTCATGCATTTTTAGAACAGAATGAGTGAATGGACTATACATATACTAGGATGAAAGAAGCATTGCCACATGAAAATATGTGCTTACTCTTTAAAATTGCATTCCCCATTTATAGCTGAATAGTTGCCTCTGCAAAGCAAATTTCCATTTGTTCCTGGGGAAATGTATCTGGAGCTCAGTTTTATGTAGTTAAAATACATGGCTTAGGAGCAACCTACATTCAGGTCTCAACTCATCCACTTACTAATCTTGGGAAATTTGCCTCAACTCTCTTTACCTCAGTTTTTTCATTATATAGCAAATTAAACTTGACACCTATTTTATAAACTTATCATGTTAAATGAGTTAATAAGTGCAAAGCAATGGCCTAGAGAAAACATCCATTATATATTTACTATTTTCTCTACCAAAATGGAATTCATAAAATTAAAAATAAACTTCAGACAACTTTTTTTTCTTTTTTCTGATACTGTTAAATAATAAAACTTAGAAAATATTTACTAATATAATAAAATACATATATAAACCAACATCTAATGTATATTATCTCACTTTTTAGGATATTCACACAGATTTACTAACAAGACTGGACTTTTTTCACTGAGGAATTTTACTCTAGCCTTTTGATACAATAGCTTTAATTATTTAAATAAAGTTATCAGTAAAAGTATACCTAATGCATGAATAATATATCCATTTAAGTACTTAAACTCCTTATATCCTTTTGATATGAAAAGATTATTATACTATTTTATTTTTTCTCACTACTACAGTTTTATCAGAATGGGGTGTCCCCCCCTCTAGACTAAATCTGGCAGCTGTCCTACTTATTATTTCATGTGGCCATTTATAAACTAAGCCAACAATATGATGACAGGAAATCAATCTAAAATTGTAGACAATGTGGACATCATAATTTTGTGTCTTTAAACATCAATAGTCATTTTTTAAGATAAGGGATTATTTAATACTTAAAACTGAACAATAGTTTTAACTGCATATGAAGATAAAAACTGTATCCTATGTTCTCAACCTACAATCAGCCTTTATAAATCTTGATAACTGAAATAAAAAAAAAGTTCCAATGACTATACTGAAAATTTTAAGTTTTATTTATTTAAATCTGGGGGTACTGAGTTTAAATAAGCTTTGACAAATAAAACACACACACACACACACACACACACACACATATATATATAAAGATTAATGCCATTTTTGGTGTTATACTTCAACAGGACTTTTTTATGCACCTAGGGACAGAGGGAATCCATGCATCTGGTGTAAATCCAAGACCTGCTGATTTCAAGCTATGTGAACTCCATAAAATTATTTGATAACTCTGTGAATCAGGTTTAAAATATATATATTTAGTTGTCGATGGAACTCTATTTTAATAATTTACTTATATATGGTGCTGAGAATCAAACCCAGTGTCTCACACATGCCAGGCAAGTGTTCTACCACTGAACCACAACTCCATTCCCTCAGGCTTTTTTAAATTTATAACATGAGGAATTATCCTGTCCATTGGATAGAGATCCATATTAAATATTGAAAGTGTTGGAACATACTAAGCACTCAGATTATATTTGCATATATGTGGTTCTTTAAAGACAATATTATTATTATTGCTTCTGTTCCTATGAATGGTGTTGGACTTAAAATGGTGAGGAATTTGAAGCTCAATTTGTTGCACCCTGAAGTGATCATGCCCCAGCAAACAGTATCTGTCATTATACATATGATTATGACAGCAGCAATACATACATAATTAGTATTCATGATGGTGAATTTTGTAGATCATATTTTGAAATCTTCCTGCTGAAGGCTAACTTTGCTGCTAGAGTTTAAGCTTGATGTTTGCCAACAAGCTTTGTTACACAAGACCTGAATTCATAAAAAAAAAAAAAAAATCCCTTGGCAGCTGGTGATTGTGTAGAAAAATTTCAGCAAATTTTTTGGTGGAAAAAAGTTTTGTTGGTGGGGAAAAATAGATATGAACTATTGAAATGAATGGGAATCAGGACAATTTTTCAAAGAAGGCAATATAATTCCATACTGCATTAAAATCAGTGAAATAAAGGTAAGAAGTCCAGATTTTCATGCCAGCTCAATCACTTGCCTGTTAAGCAATTTATCTGATTCTTCATTTCTTTCCTTAAAATACACCTCTGCCTTGGTTTGTGAGTTTACCATAAGTCATCCATGAGGAATGTGGATCTAGAGCTTGGGAATAACACTAGGGAATTCTTGTTCTTTGCCAATCCTTTTGCCACATAACTAGAACAACAATATACCATACTTTAGTATGCCACCATGTCATGGAAACTTTTCAAACTAAAAACTTTTCCATGATTACTTTTTGTCAAAAATACATATCCCTCTGGTGGTACACAAGGATGTCCCTGGCCTGGTCTCTCCCACTTTCACTTAATTAACTATATCATATTCCTCTGGTTTCTCTAATTTAACGAAATTAAGAAATTTTTTATCCCAACACATGATATGGTGTATCACATTTACCATCTTATATTTACTTACTGGATTTTTTTTTTATCTTGAATCACGTAAGGCAGGGGCAATATAAATTTGATTCACTTTTTTGTTCTTAGCTCCAAAGACAATGCCGGTATATAATAAGTGTATAATATATAATATTTTAAAGTTAATTAACAATGTGCTACAATGATTTTTACTAGTTTTTATTAAATTGGTATATCATGAGCCCAGACCTCTCTTCCAAGCTTCATATTTGTTCATTTGAATGTCTGCTAAACTTTCCATCTAAGAATCTCGCAGGAATCCCCAACTTAACCTTTCCAATTAAAGTCATAGTCAATTTCCTTTCTCTTCTCTGAATCCCATATATTTTATTTGGGGACACCACTATCAAACCAGTCAACCAAGAAGGAGACCTAATCACCATTTCTTTCTTGTTAATCTCACCACTCATACTAGGGGAAAAAATCACAAAAATCTTCCTTTTGTATTTGACTTTATTATTCCACAAAATAAGATAATTGATGCATTTCCAGTAGAAAAAGAAAAAGAAAAGAGTTGAAAGACATTCTTTGATGAAAGCAAAATTTAGGAAACGTGGGGCAACTAAATCCCACTCTCCATCATGTTTGTGGAGGGAGACAATGAGGTGGAGAAAGTTATGTATGGAAGCTTTAATGAGGAAGGAAAAAGAAGCTGTGCCCACTGAAATATGAGATGTTAGTCTGTAACAGGAAAGCAGACTCTAGAGGAAACAGAAGTAATCAATACTTGCAGAATATTTACTTTGTGCTAAGTGTTTTAAATGAATTATTTTATTTCTCATTATAATAAACCACTCATCTATATTCTCTATGAGTGAAGAGATTTTGTTCATTACAGTACAGTGAGATCAAAGTACACTGATGCAACTTGCAAGGTTCCAGCAATATTTGCTGAAGGAATAAATTTGTATTGTAAAAGAAATGCATTAAAGAGGCATTAAAGTAACACAGTTATGTTTTTGCATCAAGTAACTGAAGAACCACAATTTCTCCTGTATAAAAGTCTTGCTTATTACTATCCTAGTGTGTTACCTCCTTTACAATGAAATACCTTCGGAGTCCAAAAGGTCTCAGGATTCCTGAAATTTGTGGAAAGAATGCCTTATAAATAGCAGTAAATCAATTCATTGATGGATTCAGGACTAAAGCATTCAAAATTGTTTAATGCTTTTAAACTGTAGAACCAGGAAGAAGAGGCCAAATCTCTCTACATGTTTGTTTGTCTTTTTTTTTTTTTTTTTTTTTTTGGAGGCTAAACAGATGTGTCCATTGCAGATTTGCAGAATGTGAGATTACAATTGGACATGGAAGTGAGCATGTCATACCAGTGAAAAGTGGGTCTAGGTTTTAAAAAGTGACTGGAACTGAAGATAAACATTTGAGTGTCACCAACAGAGAGTTGTTGGTTAAAGCTACAGAAGGGATTGATTCTTCCTGGCAGGGACAGTAGAAAGAGGAAGAAGTTAGAAGAAAGCTTTAAAAAATAGCTGCACAGAGAGGATGGGAGTAAGATAGTCAAAGATGTAGCACAACTTTCCAATCAGATGGACAGTGATCCTGGCAGGAGGTAGATTGTTCAGGTCACCAGGGTTTGCCAAGGTGTAGGTATGGCAAGTTATATTCACTTATCCAAGTAAAGTCAGGATGCTAGATGAAAATGAAGAGATGTTCTTCTTAGTTTAAAGACTGAATTCAAGCCAAGAGTTCTCTCTGGGGTATATGGTGCTAGCTGCCAAGAAAGAATCCATGAATTGCTGGTTCCTCTGGCAGCCTTTTGGGAGTTTCAAGGCAAAATCAGCACCTTTGCTTCTTGTGGTATTCTCAGATCCTAGTAAAGAGGCAGTGTGACTGGCAGATAGTGGGGATGATAAATTAATAGACACATGTGGATTGATGCAATCCTGTCCTATCTGCCAGTCACACCTTGCCTGGCCAGCAGCAACCTGAAAGCAGAAATAGTACAGAAGCTGGAAAAATAAACATTTTTAGTACCTAAGAATCAGAGTCTCAAACATGGGAGTACATTGGAATCACCTGTGGTATTTGTTAAAATTTTAATTTCCAGGCTTTGCCTCTAGAGATTCTACTCAATGTGTCTGTGTTGGGCCTGACATTCCTGTAAAGCCCAGGGGTGTTTCTGAAGTTGGAGTGTCCTTTGAGCACATTTTTAAAAACAGTGCCCTAGATAGTGAGAAAATCTTGTTGAACTGGTTTGAAATGTTTCCAAGTAGATAATGTTTTTTGACTTATAAACACCATTTTGACTATTAATGTTATACTGCTTTATCATATGCTTCAAAATAAATTAGTAGCATGTAATACAATAAACATTTTGTAATTTAATATTAGGTGATATTAGATACACTATTGTTTTATGTCCTAGGAAAAAATGACCAAAATTAATCAAATTTTGAGAAGACTGAGGGCATCATAAATCATGACCTAAACACTCTCATATTTGCACTTTGATAGATTACTAAGGGAGTGCATTCAGGAGGCAAGGGCTCTCCACTGAGAATATCCTGCTTCAAATTCGAATCTAAGAATAGATAAGATTCCAGCCAGCTGCAACTGACATGACATGGAGTGGGGGATGAAGCACTTTCAGAAATAATTAGGTCCCAACACATTCAGAATGTTATAAATAATAAACGAAACCTTGAATTGGCTAAAGGGAACAGAATTGGTGCTAACTTGAGAGCACAGGTGTTTTGTGTTTGGTGCAAATGCCTCACCTTGCCCATGAGGCAAGCAGACACAATTCAATACAACTTAATGAATCTTCTGGGAAGGCCCCAAATAGATTACTTCACAAGAGCCCAGTGCAGGAAGCATCAAAGATAGACAAAGTATAATGCAATGCTTAGTAGAATAAGAAGGTACATTCTTGAACATCATTGACTGTAGAGGCCAAGTAATTCATTGTTATGCACAAAAGCTCTAATCCATCAAGAAACTTTACTTGTAACCCTCCTAAGTAAAAGAAAGGATTTACAGAGAGTCATGTTTGTGTTGCTATTTCTTCTATTTCCATTTCTAACCAGGGTTACTTTACCAAAATAGCAATCTTGTTTATTTACAAAGACTTTAGTAAGGTTTTTTTTTTTTGTTTGTTTGTTTTTTATGTGCCAGGTATTACTTTGCAAACAACAATCATGTATTCCTCATATCCATTTTATGGACTATGAAATGGAAACACAAAGAGGTTAAATAACTTGCTCAAGGTCACATAGCAAGAAGTGATAATAGATCTGGGAATTACTCTCCACACTCAGCCTTCACTTATATAATCACTTTGTTATTCTGCCTCTTGCTGTCTGGCTGCCGAAATACTCAGGAAAGCAGGCACTGGGAGTTCACTTGTAGACAAGTAAGTTTTGTAGGACATCTATACTGCAACAGATTTAGTAGTATGTCCTCAAGTTTAATTACATTATACCACAAAATGACATTGGGGTTGGTGGTAGGTCAGTAGTCTAGTTCTGGCAAACTAACAAACGCTTGTTTGTATGCTGAGCTGTCACCTCTAAGATTATTCTCTTACTAAAGATGAGGGAGTAGGTCAAAAAGCTTGGCAGAAAACTAAAGAGACCACAGTTGTTTTGCATCTCTGAAATCTTTGAGTTTGCTTAATAATGAAATGAGAAGGATATATTAATAGTGGCTTTCATATATTATATTTGCCACTAAAGGCAAATACTATTTTCTAAAAAAAAAGCAACTCATAACTTATTCAGTAGCCAAAATATAAAACAAATTAAAACATAATGATTAAGGTTAAGGGGGAATCTGTTGTATCAGAACAAATAACTTCATCTGCTTTTTACCTACTTTGTTTAGATGATCCTAAGACACTTTGCAGTAATGTACTTTGTATTTGTAATGAACCTCTGGCTACACTGAACATATCTAAAAACTCTAGATTTTCCTTAAATTACTCTAAACCTGTTTATTTTTACTTAAACAGCAATTAGCTTTTGACTAAGCTTAGTCTTCTGAATTAGACAAAGATAGGAATTCTCCTTCCAGAATTTAGCACTAATCCTGATAAATTGAAAACCACACAAGAACTGGGTTTTAAAATCGTAAGATATATTCTAGATACAAATGATTAAAGATATTGTAAAATAACTATTATAAGCTTTCTCCAGAGGTATTATCAACATATGCTTAAAAATTTTGAATAATACCTAAAGATACAACAAAACTTATATATAACTTTCATCCATTATAAGATTATCACTAAAGATGTTATTGTATTACATACAAGTGCTAATGGATTTCACAAATTTAGAGCAATCTAGGGTCAGAGTAATTGATTTCCAACTACCTTTTCCATAGAATTTCTAAAGACAAGATGGGTTAGTTGAATTGCACAGAAACTGTGCAACAACAAATACTAATATTCAAATCAAATTTTGCTTTTCTCATGACATGTATTTATTCTCATGAAATAAAAGCTATATTGTATTCATCACAAACACATTTACACATTCATTTTTATTAAAATGTTAAAAAGCATAGCCAAGTTTTAGTTCCATGAGTATGTGGATATGTGTGTATTGTATCTGTGGAACTGCAAAGGAAATGTTAGCATCTCAGTGGGGACCATTTTGTTGCTAGAAAAAAAAATCAAAGACTTTTGCAATAAAAATGCTACACAAATACTATTATTATATGTTTTGTAGTATTATTCTAACTTGATGAGTTAGAAGAAAACCCTCCAGGGTCAATGTGCAGTGTATCTTTTATTCTATCAGCTATTTAATTCTCACGTGTGGATTTTCCCGGCAGAACTGTTGTGTTTTAACATATATTAGGCACTGTCTTGATTTGAGGTTAAGTTTTAAAATGTCAGTTTTGACAAAAGCATCATCTTAAACAAGTCACACATGCAGTACTCCTCAGTGAAGGGCCATAGAGAATTGACTACATGGGAAGTCATAAGTACTTCATCTGATTATATGTGCGCCTGGCTCTCCTGTGGCCAAAATTGATGCCACTTCTTAGACAAATCATCTCATGGGCAAAGGCCTGCAGAGTTCTATGGCAAATTGCTGCATAATTCTTTGCATTGAGAAGGAAGTTAAGCTAAGCGGGAAGTAACCCAGCAAAAGGAAGTTTGCCACATGAATTGACACCTATGTTGGGTTTGTCCCACTGTCTGAATCTCTAGGACTCTTACAGAAGCTGAAGACACTCCAACATGCAATAATGAAGCACAACATTAAGAAAACCCTACCTTATCCATCAGGTCTCTGGCTCTATTTCCCTTTAGCCATCTGGAATCTCAATTCATATGCATATTAAGACAAAATAAGGTGTATTCTTCCCTGAAATATCCTGAAATTAAAGAATTATATATGCAAAATAGACCAGATTAAGCCCTTAACTAATCAATAACTTTATCAAAGCCTATTGTTATTCTAGTATATTGAGAAAAGAGTTCTTATTATTTGATTCATTAATATATAATACAGAGAATACAAATTACATAACAAGTTATTTCAATCAAGTTGTCTCACTGACTCTCCCTTTATTTCATTGGGGAATCTGAATGGATCTCCTTATATCTCTCACATATGAATTCTGAAAATTAAAATATTTTGTTGAAAAATCCATGTGCAGGGTCACTTTTGTGATTAAAGTAAACACATAGCTATACATAGGTAACCATTTAGTGCAACTATTTTTGAAATACTATTATTATTTCAAAAAAGATGATTGTGATAAAAGTATTTCCTAAAACCAGCAAAATACCATTTTGGGGTAAGGCTCAAGCCCTGGCATAGCCAGGCATCCTTTGAGAAATAAAATTCTACCTAAATATGAGATGAAATTAGAATTATTCCTTTAAGCTCAGTGTACAAAGCAAGAAAAAATGTGTATTAGAAACAATAAATAATGTGAGCTAAGTGTAAATAATCTTTTAACTGATAACTCGTAAGTAAACAGTAGAAAAAAATCTTTCAGGGACACTTTTACCTTTGATTTACAGTGGAGAGTATACAAAAAGATTACTTCATTGATATATATATATATATATATATATAGATATATATATATATATATATATATATATATTTAGAGCTTTCATGAACCAAGGGTATTAAACAAATAAACAGCACCTGGGTCTTCTCTGGTGCAGAAGCAGGAAGCAGACAGCAGACTCTGTGGCTAGAAAGTACACCAACTAAATGTTATGGAAGGGTCACTGAGGGCACAAGGGCAACTGTGTGTGATCCTGACTCTGACCATGGAGCAAAGAAAACATGAACTGTGGTTATTGTTTTTCAAATGCCTATAATCCAATTTAAAAAAAAGCATGATTTACACATAAAACAAATTAATGCAAACAAGGATCACTGCTGTTATAAAGGACCACATGATTAAGACTAAGCCTTCTTAGAGAGTCCATTAAAAAAGGGTAAGGACTATTATCTGTGATGCTGCTGAGGTTTTTCTTGCCCATGACATTTTTTTTCTTTACTTCTAAGTGCCTCAGAATGAATAGGTTTTTAACATTTTCACATTTAATTTATTACCCGAAAATTATCCTCTCAGCAATGACACTTGGATATGATATGAACAATAATGTCTACTATTATTATTATTTTTAAATTGTATGGAATTTAGCATAGAATGATTTAACTCAGGCCTGAGTTGCCTTGAATTTAGCCAGTAAATTTAGCTGGACTATCTCTTCAACATACCTGCATTTTGATATCTTGGGAAACTGGTATTCTAAAGGATTTCAGAATCATTTTTTGGCTGCATATTTGAAATAATGTTCTAGCAGACCTTCATTTTTAAAGAGTTAAAATACTACAAGCAGTAGAACTTCTTTTTGAAAATTTAAATCAAGATGTAAAAAATGTACATGATGTAAATTGTACCATCATTGTAAATGACATAATTTCTTGCTATATATAAGCTGAAATTTTCACTATCTCATTTATATGATGATTTCCGTAGTGAAGTGAAATACATGAGTTCCTTATTTTGGATGCATTCAGCTGTAGTAACTGAAAAAAAAAATCTATTCATTTAAGGTCATTCTTGCCTGATGCAGTGCTCTGTAAGCTGTAGCTCCAAGGGTATGAATACTATCTCTTGAATTAAGACAACGCCATTGGGGAATGTGCCTTTTATATAATGTGTTTTACATTTAAAGAACAGAATTTCTCTGAGGATGGAAGCCCAATTCTTTGCCAAAACTTAAATTCAATTTAACCATTTCCAGCTCTTTCTTATTTTTAATTACATTATATTTAGACATGTGGAATTCTGATCTTTGCAAGCAATCAATCAACTCCATTCACATGTTATTTAATGATCACGTGTTAAAACACAACTGTTTGGGATTGCTTTGTCTGTCTTTGATGTTAAAACAATTGAAGTATGACTTCATACAATTAGTGTAGGTTATATTCCAATGCCTGGAAACAGAAATAAAATCTTCATCATTTTCACTAATTTAAATTCTAATAGGAGATACAAATTCCATTACCAATGTTGCAAGGAAAATTCTTAAAAAGGTTTTGACATTGATTAAAAGTTGGGAATTTACATTGAACAATGATTTTATCAATTAGATTTATTTGATGTTTCCTGGGATACAAATTTTGAAATTTCGATCATATTGCTTGACAGGTTTTAAAACTGGCCTTGTATTTGTATAGGCAGTAGATGGTCCTAACATATAAAAATACAATTGAAACTAGTTATTTAAAAATCAGATATTTAAAGAGAAAAAAAGATCAAATATTTCAAAATGATACAAAACACAAATATTGTAAATAAAGGTGAAATATACTGTCTCAAATGTGGTTGCCTTACAAGTAATATTCTTGGGGGAGACTCTACATCCTACACTTTATTATGTCCACCTTTCTTCTCCCTTCACTGCACATCCAATAAATTTATTTAATCATTAGTGTCAAGGTCAAGGTGTAGGTAGCAACTTTGATGTAAGAAAAGTTAACATATATATCTATATAAAACTGAATATAATAGTTACTTAAAAGATATTTGATGAGTTGAATTGAATTCATTCTCTTCAGTCTAAGAGTTCAACATATAGTTATAAGGATTTATCTCATTAGATTATCACACTTTTCTTAAAAATATTAGTTACATGATAAAATTTGCCACCAGTTGTGGCGGCATAAGCCTGCAATCCCAGTGACCCAGGAGGCTGAGGCAGAAGGATCACAAGTTCGAGGAGAAACTCACAAGGGTCTCTCAACTCAGTGAGACCCCGTCTCAATAAACAAACAAACAAAAATAAATGGCTGGGCATGTGGCTCAGTGGTAGAGCACCAATGGGTTCAATCCCGAGTACCAAACAACAACAAAAAAAAGTGAATATGATAAAATTTAAATTTAACCCTAATACAAACATAGGACACGCATTATTTTGTGCTATTGTTACGTAGGCTTGAATCACAGAATGCTGACTTGCTGGCAAGGCAGAGGAGCTGAGAACATTTTGTGTAAATGATGAATACAGTAAAATGTTTGATTATGTTTGAGGAAAATTCTTCCATGAATTATGAGGATTTCCATAAAGAAAGAAGAAAGGAAGAGGGAGATGGTCTAGGTTCGAGCAGAGGTAAGACTTGGAAGTAAGTAAGACCATGAATTGTTTAGAGAAAGACCATCAGTCAGTGCAGCAGCAGCTTGAAATTTGGATTAAAGATAAAACTGGCATATTTTGATGACCATGTATTTTGAGTACATGTTTGTCTTTTTTGATAACTTTCCTATATATATTCAAGCAGCTAAATTATTTCATCCTTCCTTATATATAAAGCTATTCTATACTACTAAATGCTTTCAATAATTTTTTGATACAGATGGCTGAACATTACTGTTGTATGTTACTTTTCAATCTGTTTTTATAAGCTTGAATCTATCCCTAGTGATACTTGTAGCAAAATATGATTTTATAAATGATACATATAAGGTAGCCACATATATTTTAGATAGAAACAACTAAGTCTGTTTTACACTTTTCTGTTTGTTCAAATGGAGTATTTCAACACAGTAAGAGGAGATTAATAAGCAAAATTGCAAAATCCTCCTATAATCAATTATCCAAAATAAGGTATTCTGCTTCCTTTTTTAAAAAAAAAAATTTGTGCACTTCTATAGAGATCAAGAGATGGTAAATAGACCAAATTGAGGAAGAGGGAAGAAACACTGGGAGTTAAAAAAATAGGTTTAAGGGTCATGGGTATAGTTTGCCTGATATGTGTAAGGTCCTGAGTTCAATCCCCATCACTAGCAAAAAAAGAAAGACAAAGGTTCAAATACAATTACCTCCAGATCGGGCCCAGAACAAAACAATAAACTGCCATTTACAACAAAATAACAATGAAAATTTTAAAATGCAAATATTGCAATATAAAAATCTTCATATATAATCTGTATATATATGGAGAGCAAATTTACTGTCTCATTGAAATGAAAATTATATATTTTACTTAGAATAAACAATTTGTCTTTCTTAATGCTGAACTGTGGATTAAATGTGCCACATATTTTATGCTCAAGTAATACTGTCACTTTTCATTTGTTAACTTATCCATTTTACCTAGAGCTTTGCTCTGTATGTATTCATTTCTACTGAACCAACCCAGACCTCAAAGCTGTAGGATCTCTAAGTCACCTACTTATCATGTGCATAATAAAGACAGCTGAACTTGAATGCTCAGAAGCCAGATTAGATCAAATTACTGGGGAAACAATTAAATGTGCTTGGATACTACCAGCTAATATACTCTTTCTTCAAAGATAAATGGTTTCTTTTTATTCTTTCATTTTATCATTTGATATAGTAATCTTGCATTTGAGTGCATGTTTTTAAAACTCTAAAATAATTAGAAAAACTACATTATTTCAACAACATACAGTGAAAAATGAGTTATTCTAAATATCTAATGATAGGGTTATGATTAATTAAATGAGAGAACAATCTCAACTAAACTTATACTTTTGAACTATAATTACATCGATTATATAACAACATAGAAATAAATTCAACTAGAGTTTTGATATAGAATCTGATTGCAATTAGATGTTCTGCTATAGAAAAGTGAATAGATGGGGAGATTATAAAATGCACATAATCATACAGAAATATAAGAACAAGGAAAAAGAAAACAAAGATTTTAAACAACAGCTGTGTTTAAAATGGTGATTTTTTTCTATTTTTGACAACTTTATGATGTTGAAGTGTTCTGTTAAAATAAAACAAATTATAGCCATTTTTATGGTTATCTTTCTTCATTCAACATTTTTGAAGTTGATGATATTTATTTAAGGTTTTGGTACATAAAATGGTCTCCAAAGGTCAAGTCACAAAAATTATTGAATGAGTAATAGAATGAGATGCTGACACACTGAGTTTTTGATCAGAAAATTTTTCATATATTCAAAGTGTTAATATTTGGAAATAATTCTTATAGTTGGTGGTGTTGTTATTGAATATAATATGTGTCTTAACATTGATATGAAGTGTTATTATAATATAAGGTACCAAATAACCTATATTGTGACTAGGAGGATTGGTTCAGAGGAACACACCAAGTGAAATGGATAAGGCATGGGTAACTTTCATAAAAGAGAAGTGTTCATCTAGATCAACGTTTCATCTGAAAGATTACGTTAAGGAATAGTACCACCTAAAGTGACTGAATTCCCCATTTTCCTAGGAAGCACCAAGTTAACACTATTTTCAAGGTGAAATTTTTAACAGTACCCTCTTTCACTATAATTTTCCTACAATTTCCAAAGTTAAATAGTAAATTACATGGCTTATTGTTCTATGTAGGGGAGTAAAGATAGCTTATTCAGCTCCCAAAACACATTTGGATTTCATCCGTGGAAAGGAGCAGAAAGAGATTTTCAAAGTAAATACAAATTATGAGAAATATTTCCAAACTTGGTAGACTGCTGCAGATGTTCTTAGTTCTGTTTCAGATACAGGTCTTGTTTACCTGATTTCCTACAACCTTCTAATGGAGGTGACATTATGAGGACCCTGTTTTTTCAGCACTGAGTTCCCCATCTGTCTTTGAAGTCGCTATGTTTTGCTTTGATCTTGAAATCAGCTTTTTCAGTGTTTTGATGATTAGTAATGGTTGAAGTCACAAAGTCAGAACATGCTTTACTCTTTCTCTCCTGTAGGCTTAATGGGATTGTTAAAGCTAAACTCTTAAATTTCTCTTTGATAATATACCCTGTTGTTTTTCAAACTCATTTCCCCATCTTCCTGAAAATAAAAGAAAAAAGAGATATATAAACTTGTGAAAAAATGAATGTACACCTATGCCTTGGAAGTTGTTCTTTATTCTCAAGAGAAAACGTTATTATAAAAACATAAGCATTATCTGAAGGTAGCCATGTACTTTGGTTATTTTAAATAAAAGAGACTAAACTATATTTGTCATGGTTTAGTTATTGGTCCTCAAGTCAGATTACCTAAATATCTAGAATGATTTAAAATAGTGGGCATTTGAATCTAGGGCTTAAAGATCCTGGTAGATTCCCAGAACTAATTTCTTTAGATAGAAGTTTCTAGATATTATGATACTTTATTCCATTTCGTTTGCCCTACTTTTACCAAAGAAGTATTAAGATCTTTCCTACATAAAGGTGATTGGTTATCATCATTAGCTTATCTGATATAGATTCACATATAACTCATGAAACTCTGCTATGATCTGAGATAAATTGATGGACATAGTCACTGCTCTGTTAGATGTTCATTCTGTTAGAAGGTACTGGCAAGCAGTGAGACCAGCTGAAGACCCACCACTGAGGACATGAGAGAAAGTCCAGGGCAAGCTATGCTGGCTTAATTGAGTTCATTGTTTTTGAAGTCTCCTGGACTTAGAAATTGTTTCAATGACTAATCAGTCACTTCATTGAGAAATCAGTGCAGGAAAGTTGAAATGTAAAGGAAAAGCATTCCTAGCACACAAAAGAGCAGGTATATGGATTAAACATTAAGTAGTAGTAGAGATAATTTGTGAAAATCTATGATTTGGGGTGTCTTTTAATAAATAATGCTTTTGTGACCTACAATGTAACTCATGGTTTCAAAATAGAAGTATGGATAAGGATAATGGAGGCAAAGAACTCACACCCTGTATAGGTTCATGTTTCTGTAGAAAGACAATGACTTCACCCGTTGGTCTCAATTTCTCCTACTTTTTCTGGGGTTTGTATCTCTTACCTTCAAGTTCACTCTTGCTTCTGAATCTTTCACTCTTCTGTAAGCATTCTCAAATCTATCCCATACTTCCACCAAAGAAAACAGGACAATCTTCTTTGCTGCCTGAATTCTGGTTTCCTTTAACCTCTCATTCCATGACTTTCTGTTGTCATCATATTCTGGTACTCAGTTGGTGTAAAACTTCTAGGTTAGATCAAGTGCCCCATTCCCTTGTATTTTTTTTTGCATTTATTTTATTTTATAGACATGTATGGGATTATGATTAATTTCATATTATAGAGCACAGTTTAGCGGTCAGGTACATTTGCAATGATTTTAAAGTTAACTCATTCACTTTTCATCACAATACTATGAAGAAGGTGCTGTTATTAGTTCCATTTTCAAAATGATAAAAGTGAGGCTGTGTAAGGTTAAGTAACTTGCCGGGTTACTGAACTACTAAAGGAGAATTCCTATCTCAGTACTCTGGACCCTGGAGTCCTGCTCCAAACTGCTATGCTATGCTGTCTTCCAGAGTTCTCTAACACTTGCCTTAGCAATTGCTATCAGCCATGTGGAAACAGTGTTAGAGAGCTCCATCATATGGGGCTAGAGATCAGACAAGACTCCATCTTATTGGACACATCAGCAATTTGACACTTTATTCTTAAAGCAATGGGAAAAGCATGGAGATATTGAAGCCCAATGCATTTAGAAAATAATTTGCAAAATATCAAATAAATTTAGAAAATAATTTGCAAAATATCAAATGGCACACATTTTGAATGCCATTTTGTGTAGAGTGCCAGGCACTGAATGCACATAGATTGGATCTTTATTCAGGTACATTTCACCCACTAAGTCAGTTCACACTAGTTTTAAAGAAGAGCAGCCCCTTTTGAACAAAGGAAAACAATAGCTTTCATTCATCTATTCTTTTTCTCTCTTATTCATCACTTGAACATATAATGTCTAAGTTCTTCATATGAACCAGTAGTAACATGTTAGAGTTATATAGATTCATATGTCTTCAGAAGGACATCTTGATATTCTGATGTCTAAAAGGAAAAAAATAGCCAAGTTACTCCCCATGCCCCCTTCTGCCAGCAACATTACCCTAATATATTTCAGGCAATAACAAAGAGAAGCAATCTAACTATTGCCTACCACCATTTTCCCTAAGGTGTTCAAATTAAATGGAACCTAATCTGAAGTTGTTTGGGTATTATTTTTAACTTTCCAATTATTCCCCATGCTCCACATTTCAATCAATGTTCTGCAATATCTTTATCTATTAAACTGGGTTGTTGATTCTACCTTACTTAAGGACGACTTCCATTATTTCCAAGTTTATAGATCAAGTCTCCTTGATGATTGCTTATACCTTATATCTCCTTGTTGATTGCTTTTGTTGTCTACCACCTAATTCTGGGTTCTTTACAGACTGGTAGACGATATTGTAGCTGCCACAATACCTCAGAAAACCTAACAAAAATAAATAGGGAAAATCGATTGCATTTTAACCGCCCAAGATGGTTGGCCTGGGAAACTGTATTTAAGACAGTGCCATTTTTTTCACTGAGCCTACAAACTTTTGTGGATTTTTCTCTAGGAAAACAGAAAAAGTGTAAGAAAATAACTGCATAATGAAACAACAAATTTCCTTTTTTTTTCATATTACTTCTTAATGCTGACAAAGTGATATGTGGCCAAACAAAATGTAAAAGTAGGATTTGTTAAATGCTAATTTATTATGATAATACAAATATTTTCTGTTTTCCTATTTGATAATTATAAAAAACAATTATTAAATCATAGAAATGTTGATAACTCATAAATTTTATCTAATCATATAAAATACATAAAATTTACTTATTTCAGTAAAAGTGACTCCACTGTGGTTGACTAATTTATTGCTGATTCAATAGGAGGTCCAATATGTGTAGGTATATTTTATTTAGAATGATGTAGAAAAAAGAACTTGAGGTCAAGCTGGCCTCAAATACCTTCTTTTAAGACATGAAATATTATCATAAAGTTATCAAAAATTTCTGAGATCTTCTTCCTGTATCTGTAAAAATAAGGATAGTATTATCTAACTTTTAGGGTTTAGGTTATTATGAAAATAGATAGTTCAATCAAAGTGGCTAATGTATTGCTTTACACCTCATAGGTATTTGACATCTGTCTATCATTATGATCAACACTGTCTTACCACTATTCATTAAACAAATTTCATTATTCGACCAAAAACCATCTTCAATAAAAAGCATAGGTTTTCACTCAGAATTTTTCTATTTTCTTATTGTACATTTAAAAATTAAAAATATTCTTCAGAACAAACTCTTCATTGCAAATAGTTTACCTTCTTAACCCATAAACAAACCTTGCTCCCACCTCACCCTGCTCCTCTTTATGATGCTCAATCTGCTAAGAGTTCACTTCTCTCCTCATTTATGCCTATTTAAGTTCTATATTTTCCAGGCTGAACATAAGTCCTTCCTGCCTGTGAATCCTTTCAGTACCGCTCCAATCCACAATGATCTTGTTCTTCAATGCTTTAGATATTTTGTTTTCATTTGTATTGGCACTTGGCTCTACAGACAGAATAGCTGTATGTGTTGTTTCTTGTATTGTGGGGTTGGCAATATATTCTCACAGGTGGCCATGACTTATCTATACAATTTTATTTTGAGATCTTATTGTACTCACCATAAAAATCGTTATTTTGAATGATCTCAATGACAACCTTATAATCAAATATTTTTCAAGTGTTCATGGCTCATACTTGCAAATGTATTTATTATCTTGTCAGGGCCAAGTGTGCACTTATTAAAACAGCAAGCTTTAACTTTGAATGTAAGAGATATAGCTTACTGCCAATACTTCTAATATCAAAATAATAACAATCATTGATATCTACTCTTTTGTTTAAAAATGTACATTTAATGGAGACAACTTGGGTTTTTTTTATTTGTTTGTTTGTTTCCATGGCAAATCATATTTCAGGAATTTTAGAGTATAAAATTTCAGTTTTGGAATTGTGGTCATCAATACTGGTGCTCAACAATATCTGCTTTCAATACCTCTTGGACATATTTCCCAAATCTCTTACAGTTAGATGGGGCTACTTGACTAGTTATGACCAATATTTCAGGCTGGTAGTAAAAATCATTCTGCATATCTGCATATTTGCTTTGTACCAGAATTGAGATGTTGAAAACTGCTCTAAAGACTAAGGTGAGATACAACACATGATATAACTTTATGGTTCTAGCCACAGAGATACAGGGACCTATTACCATGGCAACAAAATTGACCTATACAGACTAATACAGAGCCTGGGCTATAGCTGTCAATACAGAATTCACACATTGGTCATTCTCTTTTATTTCATAAAATCAGGTGTCAAAATAATGTTAATTTGAATTTTATATAATTTGACTTTTAAATTCTTATTATTTTGTTATTTGTATTGTTTTAATTTTAAAATTCTAGAAACCTATAAGAATCTCACAGTTATTATATTAATATGTTTATGTAATATCATAACACTAATTTAACTCTATAGCAAGAATCTTCAGAAATATTTTTTATATTTTAAGAGGTCTTATCTATTATTGAAATTTGACAGGCATTTGTTTTAAGTTAGAGTTCATCAATTTTGCAATGATATAGGCCCGGAGTATATCTAAAGAGTGTAATTTACTAGCTATCTAGGCTAGAATATAATTCTTAACATTTTAAGTTTCAATTTTTTTCTGTAAAATTTATATAATGATAATATCTTCCTTGTACCAAACAATGTCTAGTGAGACTTTTTGTGTGCATGTGTGTGAAACTGGGGATTGAACCCAGGGGATACTCTGCCACTGAGCTACATCTCTAATTCTTTTTATTTTTTAATTTTTTATTATTATTGCTGAGGCTGTATTCAACCTTTAGTCTTCCTGATTCAGCCTCCCAAGTTCCTGAGATTACAGGTGCATGCCGCCATGCCTGGCTTAGTGAAATATTTTTTAGTTTTATATAATACAATATCCATAGTAAGTGTTCAGTGAATATCAACTAAAAATAAATTTTTTGTTCTATCATCTTCCTAAAATGAGTTAATACTTTCTAAATAGGTTTTATTAAAAAAATTTGCTGCTTTTTAAAATTTTTATTTAAGATTTTGAACACTTTCCTTCTCTTCCCCTTTGTGTTCTTTGGATATTTACTAAGGTCCAGGGCTCTCCAGCATTTTCTCTATCTCATTTATTAAATGCCTTATTTTCTTTACTAAGACTGAGAAAAACAATTATAAAATCCACACTCATGTGACAGTCAGTGTGTGACTTCTGCAAGGTAACATAAGTCTTATGTATTCAACAGCCATTTTAAGGTGTTAGAAATAATGTTGAGCAAAAAGAGAAACTGTCCTTGCCCTCCTAGAGCTTATGATGTGCTGGCTGAGACAGATAAATCAAAGAATCTCATATAAAATATGAAATTATAACTGTGATAAATGCTACTAAGGATTACTTCTAGGGAGAGATGTGCAGGATTAAGATTGCTTGCATTTGGGAAAAAACTCATTATCAGAGAAGCTAGGAAAAGTTTTTCTAAGGAAGAAACAATTCACCTAAGTCCTAAGGAGAAGGGAGCATTGGCAGTGTGAAGGTTGACAGGTAGAATGTTCCAACACAGGACAACATGGGAAAGCACGCCTAAAATGCAGAACTGAATGGTGACCTTTACAACCATAGGAGAGACAATACATAAGAGATGTGATGAGATCAGAGGTACAGGCAGAGTCCTATATGCAAAATTACAGTGTTTCACAAGAGCAATGAGAAGTGATTGGAATGTTCTAAATAGGACAGGGAAATGCAACACATTTTGATTGTTTGTCTGTTTGTTTGCTGAGGCTCACAGATAATACAGAAACCAAAATGAAAATAGGTAAGTAAAAATAGCAACAACAGCAGTAGCCCAGAAAAGAGATGACAGCTTAAACTAAGATGGTGGTGGTGGAGATGAGTTAACAGAACAAATTCAAACTTTATTTGAGAGGGAGAATTGACAGAACTTGGCAAAAGACAGATGAATCAAGAAAACCACTGCTTTTGTGTGTGTGTGTATGTTTGTGTGAAAGGAGGGGGATATTAAATGGCTTGTGGTACATTCACCAACTGTGAGAAGATTAAGATAGAAGAAGACAAGGAAAAGTTACATTTTAGGTATTTTGAGTCTGAAATTTAATGATTGATAATAAATGAATTAATTTATTTGTGGTACTGGAGATATCACCCAAGGCCTTGCATATAGTAGGCAATCCACCTACCAATGAATTTCATCCCTAGTCCTGAAATAAATTTAATTAGAAAAAATGGATATGAGGTGGGCAAGTGGACATACATTTTGCTGTTGGGGATATTAATCTGTGGTGTTAAATAAAAAGATTTGTATGTAGTTGTTTGACTATGAGATTTTCAAGAAGGACTCAAGTATACCAAAGTCTAATATGAAAAACTCCAATATGTAGTGTCCAAGTGAAGGAGTCTGTAACTGCAAAAATCACTAGAGTATGACTACTGAAACTGAAGAAAATGTTTCATCAAGAAAGGAATACTCAAATAAATTCTAAAGAATGCTTAGAAGTCAAATCGATAAGTAGTAAAAAGTGATCTTTGAACTTAAAAGCAGACATATATCTAACAGTGATCTAATGAAAGTACTTTTATTTGAGTGATGGGACTAGAGGGCAGATTGAAGTGGGTTAAGGGGTGAGTAGAAAGTAAAGGAATAAAACACATAGAGAAACCATTCTTCTTTAAAGTATGCAAGCAAATATGAAAAAAAGAGACAGAATATGGAGCTCCAAAAGGAATCTAAATCTAAATACAGGAGCTAGGATAAGGTGTGTGTGTGTGTGTGTGTGTGTGTGTGTGTGTATCACAGAGAAAAAGAGAGAAAGAGAGAGAGAGAGAGAGAGAGAGAGAGAGAGAGAGAGAGAGATTGTCTTTTTATCAAAATAAAAATTGTCTACTTCTAAATTAACTGCATCTCATCTTAAACAATAAATAGTGAATGTGAATCTATTTTTTGTTTTGATACAACAGGAAAATTACTGAAAAATAATCTCTTGGTGAATCACTTATTACAAGAAACTTTGCACTTTTGAGATTGAGAGCTCTATATTTCTATGTGTCTGTCTTTCCTTGAATCAGTTACACCTATTCACATTCATGCACACTAGATGTTTGTCTTTATTTAATGCTGGAACTCCTAATGCTAGCTCACAAATCCTAGTATCTGAATTTATTTGCTTTTATACATGAGTCCAGTTCTATTATTGATTAGTGTCATGTTTTCATATCCTATCTAAGGGCTAAATCAAGTTATATTTTCAAATAAATACGAGAATTTGGATCCCTTGGGAAACCAGAGATACTATCGAACTTTCCTGATGAAAGAAATATAAAGGTATTAACTGTTAGTAATATCGTTTTCTTCACTCTTTCCAGCATATTTTCCTAATAGTTTTTAATATAGAAACAAAATAATCCAATTCTCATCCCAGAAAAGGGCATCTAATCATGAACTGCAATAGCGAAATGTGCTCAATTCTTAATAATAAAAATAATTTAAAGGCTAAATAAATCAAATTCTTAACATGTTAAATGTTGAGGATAGGCTTAAAAACAATACAAGTTCATCTTATTGGGAAAAAATGAATAAATTAACTCTTTATTCTGGAAACCTGAAATATCCCGTGAAGTCTACTTTTCTCCCTCTCTAGAAATGGAGGGATCTGCTTATTCCTCACATATTTTGTCTCTTTGAATATTTTAAAGCAGTGTCTATGTTGTTCCATACTGGGAATTCAATTTTTAAGCTAGATATCCATTCCTTCTTAAAACAGAGCTTCTACTTTTCTTAATCTCTTGATATTTTGTTTTCTGACGTGTTCCAGCTTATTATGATTTCAATCAGAATGAGATGCTTAGAAGTAAAATGCAGTATTCTGCTAATTAATTAATCATTTCTGTAAATATTTATGGAAAATTTTCTAGATAGTACTATTTTAGGCTCTAGAATACAACATAGAAAAATCTCTTTCCTCATGGAGTGTATATATATATATATATATATATATATATATATATATATGAGAGAGAGAGAGAGAGAAAGAGAAACTGACTTTATCATTACCAGCTCCTTTGTGAGCATTCTCAGAGTAGCCCAATTATCATGTAGGTTTTCTTGGGCTTCCTATTTTTGCCATTTCTCCCATTTCCCTTATGCAGAAATAGATATTTTTTAAAGTCTATTAACACTTCCTTCCACTCAAAGTACTTTCTTTTCTTTTCTTTTTCTTTTTTCTTTTCTTTCTTTCTTTCTTTCTTTCTTTCTTTCTTTCTTTCTTTCTTTTTTTTTTTTTTGGTAATAGCACATGATCTCTTGCAGGTATAGTCAAAATATGAGGTCAACAGGCAAGTGTTCCAAATCCTGCCCATGAACTTGGACACTGAAAAGTAAGATCATATTTCAAAAATGAAACTGAAATTACCAAATAGTATATGGAGAAAACCCTTATTTTAAAGTGACGAAAAGAATGGGCTTTGGCATATCAATCCTGTTTTCTGATTAAGCATGGAACAATCTACAGAAAAGCTCCAACAATTAGAAAATGGCACATAAGGAGTAATGTAAGTCAGTCATAAGCGCAAAGGGGAAAAAAACCCCACAAATTCCACCTGAAACAGAGGGATCTTCTAAAGCTGCTACAAATTCTCTGTACAACCATCTTTAAAGTGCATGGTGATGATGGAAATAAATTTTGAAAGTGCCAATGATCACACATCTTAGATCTCGTAGCTAATTTGCGCTGTTGATCTGGGTGTTTGCTAAAGTTCAATCTGATATTTTTTTCCCTGATAACTTCAAAATAAATAATCATACAGCTGACTAGGTATTAGCATCTTGAGTTCAATCCATTCTAAGAATACCTGTTTCACTCCTCTGAGCTGCATGGCCATGGAATAAGTTAAATCAGTCACAAAACCCCTATAGAGTTCTATCTTGGTGGCAGATATCTTCCCTATACAGCAATTCAGTACTATGTACTCATTCCATTAAAAAAAAAGGCTCAAGTTGTTCACATACTCCCAGATTATAATCAAGGTTCTTAGCAGTTTTTGTGCAAAAATTGTATTAAAATTGAATATTAACATTTTTAATATTCGTAAGATATGAATGTTTAATAATTGGAATTGTGTTATTCCTTCTTCCCCATTTTCCAAGGACTTCTTTCATCTGTAAATGTAATTGTAAGAGGTGAGTGCATTACTACCTAACCCAGGGCAAAATGTGCTCACCAGTTCTGTTCAGTTGCTTAGTCTCCTGTTTTTCTCAAGACAAGTGACTCAGTCCTTCAGATGTTCTTCATCAGGGCTTGGATCTGTAGAGTCCAGCAGTTCATGCCCTGCACTGGTAGACTCAGCAGGAAAGGGCAGTATTCTCTCTCTCTCTCTCTCTCTCTCTCTCTCTCTCTCTCTCTCTCTCTCTCTCTCTCTCGTTATTTAGTTGTAGATGAACACACAGTATCTTTATTTATTTTTATGTGGTGCTGAAGATCCAACCCAGTGACTCACACATGGGAGGTAAGCACTTTACCACTGAACTACAGCCCCAGCCCCCAGGGCAGTATTCTAATGCTCCTGTTGCTCTAATGTTCCTGTCTCTCTGCTCCTCACCTCCCTAACTTCCACTTACTTGGTCCTTTTTCTTTCAAGCTACCACACCCCCATTTTCCCTTTCCATAACCTGAGCCTCTGAGCCTCTCTCATCTAGTCTCTTTCAGACTAAAAACCAATAAAACCCCCAAAATTTTTAAAAATTAAAAAAAAATTTTAAAAAGAGGAGGGATAAAGAGAAAGAAAGAGAGGGGCAAGATTAGGAAGGAAAGAAGAAAGAGAAAGAATGTTACTCCACAAAGCTTAAGGGAAAGGATTTTTTTCTTTTAGTTGCATTGTGTTGAACACTGGGTCTTTTCTATGAGTTAGGAGTGGGTAAATAACCTTTGGAATATAAATGAAAGAAAGAAGGTAAGACAATATACAGATAATAATAAGATTAAGACAGATTAAACTTAGGCATAAAAAGATGAAATATTTGGATCCCGAGGAATAAATTAGTGAAAATATATCTTAGCTTCTTGTTGTTGCTTTTGTTTATTTTATTTATTTATATTTTTTTAGGAAACCCCACTGACACTTGCTTAAAGAGTTGTGTATTATTGGCTATTTTCCAGTTTATCTGAAAGATTCCCAATGAATCTATGTCCCCTTTCAATCTATAATTATTATCGTCCATTTTCACTCTCAGAAGTATTCCATTTGAACTACCACAAGTATTATAATCTTCAGCATACTTTTACTAGCTCTAAAGTGTTTTTTTCCTGGGTTTATTCATTTTTAGTAGTGTATACTTTTTTTAACTGACTCTTGTTTGTTTAGTATGCTATCTGTGACCTTTTGCAGTACATCTGGTTGTTTGAAGTACAGTGCTGCCCACGTTTGATGAATTGGTTTAGTTCACCCTTAATTATTTATCTGCTACATTCACAAATGGTACTGGGCAAATCTCTTGTCATATTGCGCTAGTTAAAATCAAAGATAAAATGTGACACCATTTGAAGTAACATTGAACTTTAGCTTTCTTTCAGTTAAAAGATTTCTAAAATCCAGGTGATCAATTCTAAATTTAAAAAATAAACATAAATCATTTTCTCTGTTGAGTAATTAATACATAATTACATAATTACCTTATCACATGACTCTCATCAAATAATTATATGTGGCCTTTAAGCAAGATTTCTGTGCTCTGAGAGTTTCATAGAAATAATTAATCGGTTAGGAAATTTTTTTCTTAAAGTGAAGGATTATTTACTAGACTTTTGTAGCACCAAGTAACTATAGTTAAAATGCATTTCACAACTGGGATCATTTGGTTACAGAAATGCTTCCAATTCTCCATCCTTTCCTATACCAAGTACTTTGCAATGTGGATTTGCAACTCTTCTCCTGAAAAGGTAGACTGTTTCTTTTCTTCCTTGTATTTGCGCTAGATTCATAATTTATTTTCTCTTGTAACATATGCAAACTTAAATTGCCAGATCAAAGACTTCAAGGAGACCTTTGTGACTATTGCTTACTTTATTGGAACTGATCAGCTACCATGAAAGCAGGTATAGGACAGGATACTGAATGATGAGATGCATGGCTAAGCCATCCTAAATGGACAGCTGAATGCCAGACATTAAGGACATCATCCTAAAAGAGTCAATCTAACACTTATCCGAAAATACCATGAGTAAACCTCCCTGCTTAGAATAGTTAAACTCTCCAGCTGACCTACAGAAAACTGAATAATATTAAACATTTTTTCATTGAAGACATTGGGCCTTGTAATAGGTGGTTACAAAGTGATGATTCATGGATACAATGACTTGTAGATTACTAACTTCAATAAATGGAAAACAATTCAGTATAACATAAAAATATGAACACTTATTACTTGTGAAACAACTCAGTTTGAATATCTAAGTGGCACTTGAGTGGGAGGTATCCACAAAAAATATTCTCATGTTATCCCCAAATCTTTTCTTTCCTCCAAATTGTATTCCTAATGTGTTTGGTTACTGGACCCATACTAAGAAAGTATTTGGTTACCTATTTCTACATTTGCTAGTTTTCCCTATGCAATTATTTACTGTAGCCCATAAATTCTCCATTTACATATTGATCAAGCATGTGTCCAACTGTTCAGTTACTTAGATATTGCCAAATTCCAAACTACACCATCTCTCTCCTGAATGAATTACTGGAGCTAACCTACAGGACATTATTCAATTTTTTTTCCAAGTGTTAATCTGGATAGTACGATTATAGGTCATTTAATTTTTTTCTTTCTATTTCGACATATTAAAGAATAATAAATAACCACACTAGCACATTGCATGGTATGAGTTATAACCCATTCTTTGGTGCTTGTTGCATAGAGAATAGAGTTATCACATGTCTTTGCACATTCAGTATACACTCTGCATGTCCTCTAAATTGTCTTTAGCCCCTTGTTCAAGATGATCCTTGTGCCTTAACTGCCATTTCTCATCCTAATTCTAGGAAATCTTCAGCTCATCATAAAGAAACATAACTTTAAAAACATCATTTCAATGAAGCCTTACCTAATAATTTAGTCTGAAGTCATTTCCTATCTATATGCTCTCATAGCACTTTATGTTGCTATTAATATGGTAATTAACTCACTGAAGTTAGTAGTATACAGATTTGTCCACTTCTTGACTTTGAACTCTTTGAAGGCAAATGATTATATGACTTTCATATTTATATCTTTATATTCTAATAAAGTCCCTGTCAGCATATATAAGTGATTATCTATATGTCAATAACAACATATTTTATGTAGAATGTGTATAACTTTTCTTCATTAAATCTTAGTAAGTGTCTCTACAGAGGATTGCAATATACAATTCATGAGCAAACTATTTTATTTATAATAGGTGTAATATTCATTATTCTATTTTACACTAATAGCAATTTGGATATGGGTATTATCATCTTCAGTTTCTAAGGGAAGAAACTTGGAGAGATAAAGGGAACTGACTAAAGTCACAAAGGTCTTTAACTTTCCAGCTCCATTATCTTTTTACTTGACTGAAAACCCTTAGATTTAAGAAAACAATTTAATCACAATAGAGCATAAATGAAAATCCCTGAAGTATTCAACTAACTTCAGAGTTCATGCATACTGAAAGGTAAAAACTATGCGTGAATATTTTAAGATGCAGTTTCTCAGCACAGGCTTATTAAACTGCTGTGTTTTCCCACATCCAGGTTCGTTGTAATTCTAGTCTTGGTAGCCTGAACAGAAATCACTGTTTGTAAAAGATGTGTGATACGAATAACCATGACAATTGTAAATTATTATATATTTTTCGAAACATACAAATGAGTGAAAAACACTTGAGCTTAGATATATAATTCTTATAATGCAACAATAAAATCCCAGGTTGAATTTGGCAGAGAAGTTTTATGAATGACCTTTGCTGCATGGCTGTCATTTTTACTTCCTAGAAAGAATTCCCTTTGCTCTCTGGCACCATATGTGTGTTTCCAGGCTTGAAGAAGTTTGTCTTTCTTTGTCAGTCTACTATGACATTGAAATGTACACAGCAAAAATTTGTTGCCTTTGTTGATTCTGCAATATCAGCATTTCCTTTCCTGGCAATGAAAACAAAAATAACTATGAGGCAAATTACATTTATCAATAAAAGCAACAATAGCATTGACAATAAATGGGCAGTAGGTAAAATATGGAGACATGGATGATCTTAAGGATTCTGGTTAGTTTATTTATTTGGAGAGTCATTGATCTTCTTCCAATCTAAAACTCTTGTCATACAGTGGAGTGTACTACAGCAAGAATTCAAATTTAAAACAATTATGCAAAACTATGCTTAACAATATACAACTCACTGGCTAAAATTACATTCTTACATTCTTACTTCAGAAAGAGCTGATACATAGGAAAGTTAGGCAATATCTTCATCAGGCAAGTCAACTGACAGAGCAAAATTTTGGAATATTTTCTAACTAGTCTGTTACTTTTATGAGAATAGTATACATAAGTATAGGTCTTATGGCACCTAAAAAGGGGAGCTCCAAAAGGGTTATCTTAATGTACTATTAGGATCTCAGCCACTATTTGTCTATTACTGATGTCCATTGTGTACTTTATTGAAATTTTAGTGATTCACCAGGAATGCTGTTATAGGATTCTGTAAGTGTATGAATAAAGGACTCGAATTTCTCCTAAAAATATATCTAATGAGAATCCAGTGGACTAGCCTCTGAGGATCTTCTGTAAATATGAAATTGTTAATGAAATGTTTTCCCTAGTATCTTACCTAATTCATTACCTCACAGTCTCATAGAGGAGAGAAAATAAGTTTGCTAAAAGGTAGAAGTTTTTCAGATTATACAGTTATACATTGGAGTATAAAATGAAACGTTCTTGTAAAGCAACTTGAGGCCTGCACTATTTAAATTTCATTTAACTACACTATACCTGTCATTTCCCTTCAGTAATGTTATTGATTCAGGGTGACTGTCTCAGTTGTGGTTCTTTGAATGTAAGAAACAAAAATAAACATAAGTGATTTAAAGAACAAAAATGGACCTTACATTTTTCACAGGAACAGGGCAGAGTTGAAAACCTAGTCAAGTTGTTGGAAACAAGGATTTTATTTGCCCAGTGTGAGTTATTTGTTCACCCTGAGTGATACTGGCTGGTGGTGCAAGGTATTGGGATTTGTGGTGTTTGGAGTGGCAAGTCAACACTTGTACCAGTATAAAAGGGAAAAGGAGTTTAGACAGCTTCCAATAAGTTAATAATAAGGTAAGGTAATAAGTGACTCACTCTGCCAATCTCATGCTCTCCTTTGATTATCAACTCACTTATTTCCCTCATTTACCTGTTATATATAGTTCTCACAATGAGAAAGAGAATAAAAAGTTACTAGCAAAGCCCAAAGCACTATCATAAAAACCATATTTTTTCTTTCACATTATTTGCTAATTTAAGTGGAAGAGGAGTCTGGTGAAGCCTGTAAGAAAGTTTTTCACCAGGTCCCCAAGGAAGGGTTTGAGTCAAGAGAAATCAGTCATAGTCATAATATCATAATGGTGATAAGACTTCCTTCTTAGTATACTACAGAGAAAAAAATAAAAGAACAATGTCTGAGGAATCAGAAAATGGCTTCTAGTCCTAAATTTCCTATTTATAAAAACTTGAGCATGTCCATTAATTCATCTAAGCTATTGTTCTATTAATCTGATAATGAGATTAACAACTCTGACCTATGCAATAATATTATCAGCAAAAAAATAACTTATGGGAATGTTTTTTGAACATGAAGACTTCAATGAGTATGAGTCATTGAGTTCCATGTAAGTTAACATTTTTATCTCCTCTAAAATTACCCTCATACTAGATACTATAAATTGAAACTAAAGGGCATTTTGGAAATATTTTCTAAGCCATTCAGTATCATAATAACAGTCAGATAATTTCTTTACTGAAAGCTTCAAGAGGACAATGGTAACTTCTGAGTTGTTTTTAGCACTATCTCCATATCCTGCATAGCCTCGTATTTTTCTGGCCCCAAATCAATTCATGATTGAATAAGTGAAGATTTATTGTCCAAGAAATCTATTCTTAAATATTATAGCTCAAAGTACATGAATTCATAAGGTCTGTTTCGGGGGAGTACACCACAAACTTTTCAGAATGATTTTTACTAGACTCTATTTTGGTTTTAATGTAATGGAGCATCATGGGAGTTTCAGGTTGGAAATTAAGAAGGGTTCCATAAAACATGCAGTTCCTTTTTCTGTCCCTTAGAGTAGTGGCACCAATTCACTTTTTGTGCACTTTTATTCATTTGCATAAATAAATCACCATGATGGGATGTCTAGGTATAGAAAAGCAAAACAAGTACTTCATTCACTCATTATTTTCTGGTGAAAATATAAAGGCAACATGAAGATGCAGAGACTCAGATAGAGATGTTCGATATTTTATTTAGCAATGTAAACAAGATAGTTATGTAGTGAGACTGTACTAGAGCAAAGTTAAATAAGAATATTCCTCAGTAAGGGTCAAAACATACGTATGTGTAAGTGTGTTTATTAGTATTTCTTGTAGGTGATCTGAGAATCCAAGAAGCTGATCTTCTCTTCACTGTGTACTGGAAGGAATACTATGAGCACACCTGGCCTGGATCACCATATTTCCATTCAGGTTGTTAACACCATCCTTATATGTCATTTAGAATTAAAAATAAGCAACAGACTTTGGAAATGCACTGGCAACTATTTCCATTGCCTTAGTAGAACCATGTGACATCCTTCCTTCAGGTCATCAGCTAGAACAGGAAAGGAAAGATGTCTTCATTGAATAAGTGATAAAAAGAAGTCTTTCTGAGGCAAAATGGTTGGGACTACCAACTGGCATTATGTGCCACTGCCCTTCTCTCAGAGCAAGGTGAAACTGGCAGCATAATGGGAGAAAAGGTAAACTAATTGCAAAGAACTCCTTTGGTGTGCAAATAATAAGAACTATGCTATCTTATTTTTTTTACAATGTAATTAAATTTCTTCATCAAAGTTATCTCTATATTTCTGTGTAACGGGAAAACAAAAACGAATGGCTGTTATCTATCACTAACTTAAAGAGGTATGTTGAAAGCAATAGCAAACTTAATGTAAACATAGGATGGCAATGCTACCCTGAGAAATCTGAAGCAGATGTCCAGAGTGAGAGGGTTGGCAGAGGAACCCAGCCACAACTGACAAGGATTTCTGGAATAGGTATCTGTTCCTTGGGCACCTTCAGAAATACTAGGGAAGGAAATCGTGTAAATTTAATTTTTACTTTCATGCTAAAGATATCAGTTAAGATCATTGTTACCTAGTTCTTATCACATGTGGGATGACCCTTGATAGATGGGTAATAAGGGGTCATGTGGTTACCATAAATAATAAGTTGTCCCTTTCCTCCTCCCCCCTTCTCTAGTACATATACTCTTTTAACCCCTAACTCTATAACAGAGCATATGAGACTCTGTAACTGAAGACATTCATTATTTATAAACTCAGACATCGAACTAAAGAAAAATCTGTCAAGCATTGGTCTGAGTTAAGAGTTGAATTTTGGATTAATATGTGAAAATCTGTCATGTGTGATATTTGTGTGAAATAAGAACTATTCGTGTTTTTTAAATGTTTTCTAACCTCTTTTAAAAACAGATCACCTTATGATTATTTGCCAGTTAAAAATAATTTCTACTCATTACTTCTATATACAAAATGGTTTTATATACAAATCCTAAGCCTTTATATTTCTATATCTTTATATTTTTTCCCTGAGGGAAAAGCCATTTTGAAAATACTATTTGATAAGTAAGAAAATACTATTATTCAGAAAAATTTACATATAAAGCAAAATTAGCTTTCATTATTTTGACTTTGGTCAGGAAAAATCAAATGCTATAAGAAACCCAGAAACATCAGAAAGATGTTTTTTTCTCCTTTTAAAATTAATAGAAGCAATGCATTTAGCACAAAAATGCGTATAGTCCCATAGGAGGCAGTGAAGGCCCTATATAAATTCTGACAATGCAATTGTTTAGTTGGGACTTTACAGATATTCTTGAACATGCCACATATCAATTTTTTGACAAGACTTGCTTTTATGTATCTGTCTTTGCAGCACATTATTATAAAATCTTATTGGGAATAGCCTCAGAAAGACTAATAACAGAGCTTGTCATCAGATACACAATGTAGCCATTTTCATTTTTTTTAATTAAAGAAAGAGGTAAGATAGAATCATGAATAGAAGAGACCTCAATTCAGAGATTTCTCCATCCCCCAGAACATGATGCCAGGTTTTGTGGTTTACTTTTTCTCTCTGACTTTGTTTCTTCATCTATTAACTGATTCATTAAGGGACACTTACTCAAGTGCTATAGGAGTCACACATAATCCAAAGGAGAGAATAGATCAGGGTGTTAGACAATTGAGATGGGTGGTTTTTGGAGGAGTAATGAGTTTGTGTGTTTTTTGACAAACTCAGTTACTACTTAACTGTAGATTATTATAGAAAGACAGGTCCAGTATTGCAGATTTTTTTTTATGCTGAAAGAATAAACACATTTACCTGCATGCATTTTATTTTATTTATTTTTTTTTTAATTTTTTATTGTTGGCTGTTCAAAACATTACATAGTTCTTGATATATCATATTTCACAATTTGATTCAAGTGGGTTATGAGCTCCCATTTTTACCCCATATACAGATTGCAGAATCACATCAGTTACACATCCATTGATTTACATATTGCCATACTAGTGTCTGTTGTATTCTGCTGCCTTTCCTATCCTCTACTATCCCCCCTCCCCTCCCCTCCCCTCCCCACCCCTCCCCTCCCCTCCCCTCTTCTCTCTCTGTTCCCTCTACTGACATTCGTTTGTCCCCCTTATATTATTTTGACTGTGGAACCAACCTAGATGCCCTTCAATGGATGAATGGATAAAAAAAAAATGTGGCATTTATACACAATGGAGTATTACTCTGCATTAAAAAATGACAAAATCATAGAATTTACAGGGAAATGGATGGCATTAGAGCAGATTATGCTAAGTGAAGCTAGCCAATCCCTAAAAAACAAATGCCAAATGTCTTCTTTGATATAAGGAGAGTAACTAAGAACAGAGTAGGGTCGAAGAGCATGAGAAGAAGATTAACATTAAACAGGGATGAGAAGTGGGAGGGAAAGGGAGAGAGAAGGGAAAATGCATGGAAATGGAAGGAGACCCTCAGAGTTATACAAAAGTACATACAAGAGGAAGTGAGGGGAAGGGGAAAAACAGTATTGCAGATTTTGAAATTTATCAAAGCAGCAGCCAATTCTGTTTGTTTTTTTAGGTGAAATATCTTCATTTTTAAATGTTATAACTTAATCACTTAGAATACTACATACAAAATGTAATCAGTGTCTTCTTTCTGGCTTATAAGTTGTCAGTTATTAACTCCAAGAAAAAAATTTCCACTTGATAAAATATCTTAGTTGGAAGTATAATAAGCATGATCTAACATCTCTCTCACGCTTCAGAAATATGCAAGAATTTTAAGGATACCATTGTATTACAGATTATTAAAAAACTAGTTAATCCCCAAAATTTGCTGATAAAATATCATTTATATTTTTATAAGAATTCTTAACTGTTTGCGTATTGAGTACCTGAAGTCATGATTATTTTCATGATTTTCTTTCAATACTTTTCATATAATTGTCATTATATGAATGTAAGTATCAATACAACTTGAAATATACTAGATATGAGTTGAGAAAGTCACATATTGTTCCATGTTCTATATTTTGCTTTCAATGAAAAATCTCCTAGGAAAAAAAATGCATTATTACCCAAAGTATTGTCCAACATAGCCCACTGACATGTGTGGAGCCTGGTACACCTGCTAATGATGGCAGCTTCTACCAGAGAGTTGGCTTTCAGAATCTTCATTAGGAAAAATGGCTTTTCAAAAGTCTAATTATCATCATTTTGATGGATTATGGTATTTTTCGAAGAATTACACCAAAATATAGTGTTGTTTATGTGGCAAGATTGAATGGTGACAAAGGCGCCCACATACACATTTGCTGTCAATGATAGACTAAACCTTCCAAACAGTCCATCCTGGAGATATCATGTTGGAAAAGGTATTTTCTGTGGCACAGATATAAACATTATTATGGAATCTGGATGAAATAAAATAGATTTTTCAGTTTCACTTTTTAATTTACTCCAGAAAGTCATCAATAGAAGTATATTTCAATACCAGATTTGTTGTTGCTGTTGTTTCTAGAAAATATCATTGGCCTTGGAAAGCCACAGTACAAGTAATCGTTTGTGCCAGGGATGGTGCCCACACCAAGAAAGGATCTGATTCATCTAATAAAATTCAAAACAAATGAAGAAGGCATACAAATTGTTTTTTTTTTTAAATCTTTTCTTCAGAAACCACTTTATACTCTAGAAGCATTTTCATCCTTCTTGATAACATTTTCAAAAGATACATGCTCATGTGCAGGGTCCCCTCCCTTAGCACTAAATTAAAACTTTAATTAGAAAATGGTGCAGTTTTACTTGAGTTTCATTAATGAATTACTTTCATTTTCCATCTCCCTCCTTTCTCTTTCTTAAATTTATTTTATGTAGATTTTGTACATGGCTACATAAGATTAACTGTATCTATTTTGCATTCAAATTTCCAAAAACTTGTCTGTACTTTTTTTTCTATGTCTTTTAAACTTCTTTACAACGCTTATACTAACTACTTAACATACTTGTTTCTCAAAACTTTCTGAATGTGAATGGGGTAGGGGATGGAGATGGAGAGAGAGGAGGAGAGGGTGCACCTACATAGACAGAGAGGCCAAGGAGAAGGCTTCTTAGTCCATTTTTCTTCTTCTTCAATTTTGGCAGTGATATTTTTGAGTATATATATTTTGTTTCTGTTCTCTGAATGATTTTCATCCTAGAAACTTCTTGCTTTTAGGGATATGCTGTCATCTCTAGTCATCGTAAGAAGGCTAAGTAGAAATTAAGAAACTATTTTATGTTTTCATTTGACAAAATTCCCTATGTAGTTTACAGTTCCATGTGTTCTGAAAGATGATGGAGTGTATAGCCTACTATAATTATGATACACAACAATCCCACCTCTTCCCCAAAGTTCCCTTCAGATGGTTCTTTGTGGTCAATCTCTCCCCACCCTTATCTGCTAAGGATGTTAGATATGGTCTTTGTGCCTAGAGTTTTGCTTTTCTGGAATATAAAAGGAATCAAACAGTTTACAACTGTTTGAGTCTGGTCTCTTCACCCGGCAAAATGTACCTGAGTTTCACCTATGTTACTGCATGTGTCAATTTCTCCAATTGTTATTTTTTATTAAAGTTTTCTTCTTTTACCAAATGCATGTTTGATCTCCTTGAGATGAGTTTTGTTTTGGGCCTTTTATTGTGTGATATAGGTTTACATGAATGTCTGGCACTCCTCAGTTGCTGATTATTTTTATAAATGATAAGCCATGCTGTCCATAAAAGTCACTGGCACAAAGTTCTCTTCCTTGCGCAGGTCTCTTTTCACAGGCACCTTTCCATAAAAGAGGATTGCCAGTTTTGGTGGGCAGGTGAGAATACCGGTTGCCAGGTTATTGGGGTAGAATGAGGGATTTGCATGTACTGGGTGCAAAGAGGCAGATGAGCCTCATGTCTATTCCAGACACAAAACAAGGGCTTTTTGCCAATAGCAACAATTAAACCAAAACCCCTAGTTACTCCCTTGGTTGGTATTATAATTTATTTTTACAGCAGGGTTTTGTTTTATTTATTTTTTTCTCTTAAACTAGGAGCAAAGACAAGTGCTGCTTTTCTCCCCTAAACCCCTTTCTCTGTGAGGTTTTTTTGTTTGTTTGTTTTGTTTTGGGTTTGTTTGTTTTTTTTGTGTGTATTTTGTGTGTCTATGTTTTGGAAGGGAAAATGCTGTGTCAGGTGAGTTAACAGAGGGGTTGTGAAGACAGCCCTCCCATTTCAAGCTAATGTCTCTACAGATCCACTGAATTGAAGACATTGCTTATTTTACATTGACTTCTAATTTATTCAACAATGTGAATCAATTGTTTTTTGTTTCCAAATTTCATCATAATTTCTGAAACATGCTTGATCTCACTTCTGTGCTCAGTGCATAATGAGTAGTCTCTTCTATACCTTGTTATCATTTCATTCCCTAAGACCTGGAAAATGAGGGGAGAAAAAATTATGTGCACACCCTTCCATTCTCCACAAGAATCCAGATAATACTGTCATTGGGAATGGTCGGTCTCATGAAAAATTAGTGGGACACTGTACTTTAAATTATAGAAGAATGGTTACATTCTTTCCCATAGTATAATGGATCTCCTTTGTTGTTTATCACATCCTAGATCCTATTCCAAGTCCAGATTCAGCTAAACCTTTTCATTTAATAGTGACCTCTTACAATCTGAAACATCCTTGGATCCAGAAGGAGTAATATAACATTTGGACCCAAAGAGTGGAGATTATCAAAGTGAAGAAATTCATATGCTTTTTCAGACAACTGATCATTTTTAGTCTAGGGAAATTTCATGTGCCCCTCCAACAAAAGGGTTAAATTTCTGCTTTTTGGTTAATAGTAAGAGAGGATAGTGAGAGGTCAGGCACTACAGGAGGGAATATGTTAGGATATTCCCATGAATTTTATAGGATTTTCCCCATTCAGTATCTTCAAAATAATTAATATTATATAAAGAAAATGAGCTTTAGGAAACATTTACAAAGTTCTAAGCTCACAAGCAGCAAACTACCACTTCAACATACTTAATCTGGTTCCTAAGGCCAAGACCTTAACAAAAAGCTGATCTCTCCTCTTGGGAAGGCAAAATGGAAAACAGGATCCCAAATCAGATCAATTCACATACAAAACAAAGGTGTTTTAACTGGACTTTGTACAAACGATGTGCTTATATTTCTCCTCTCTCTCTTTTCCCTTTCTTAATTAGACTGATATTTTTTAAAAGTTGAATGAAGTTGTGTTTATATGCTATAAAATTTAAACATCATAACTATCCAATTCAATAATTCAGTCAATTTAGAGAGTTGGAAAATCATCCTGACCACCCAACTTCAAAATATTTTTATCACTCCAAAATATTCCCTCCTGACTATTTGCTCTTAATATCCACACCTAATCCAACCCCATGCAAACAATGATGCCCGCTATACATTTGCCATTATGGACTTTTTAAAAACACCAAATAAAATCATGGATATGCAGCATTTTTTGAGTTCTTTCACTTGCCACATAATTTATGGCATGGGGTGTTATCCTTTGTTTATCCATTCACTAATTGAAGGATATTTTCTAAATTGTTGCCATTTTTTATTGTTACTGCCATGAACATCACAGGCATGTTTTCATGTGATATGTATTCATTTCTCCTGGGGAAATTCGTGGCAGTGAAATTACTGAGTCATAAGGTAAATGTATGTTTAACATTTTAAGAAAGTTTCCAACTGCTTTCAAAGTAGCTGAAACATTTGACATTCCCATCAGCAATGTACAAAGTTCCTGTGTCCACATGCTTGCCAACATTTTCTATTTCATGCCTGTTTAATTATGTCTCTTCTAGAGGATGTGAAATGGAAATTAATTTGTATGTTCCTAAAAATAATGATATCAAGCAATCTTTCCTGTCTTTTGAAAACTACTAATATTTTTTCTATAGTGAAATATCTATCAAGTCTTGTGCCCATTTTAAAATATTTTCTCAGAATTCCACACACAAATTTTGAAAGTAAAATATGTGAAACGCTGCATGGAATGTTAGAAAATTGTAAATGATGTACAAGACTGTACCCTATCTAAAGACCAAGAAAGAGAGTCCGGCTGTGCTTGAAATTTCATTGTAAAAGTAAGCCCTGACAACTGTCCCCTTTAAATAATGGATGACCTTAACTTTTTAAAAAGGCAAGCCAAAAACAAAGAAAGGGAGAACTTTCTAGTTTCTTTGAAAGCTGTCTTTTGTTATCTTCTAGACAAGAACTCTATACCTCTCCCAATGGGATTATCATATATCATGTACATTAATCAGTATTTGAAGCTAAAATTTGGATGGAGAGATCATTAAATTTCTATTGTTTTTATTCTATTCCAATGGCAATAATTGAATCATCTATAAAACTTTTTAACTTCATTGTCAGACTGAGACAACCCTAGGTCTTTCCCACATATGGAAGCAACTTAAAAAAAATTTTTTTTGATAGTTCTAGATGGACAGAGTGCCTTCATTTTATTTGTTTATTTTTATGTGGTGCTAAGGATCTAACCCAGTAGCTCACACATGCTATGCAAGTACCCCAGCCCCTGGAAGCAACTTTTATATTTCAACTTTTCCTCTTAGGTGACTAATGTTCACATACACACATGCGCAGATGTGTGCGCAAGGACACACATACACATACACACACACACACATGTGCATATACACACACAGTCATTTCATTCTTATTACCATGATTTGCAAATATTTTCATGTGCATAATCTATGAATGTATTGCCTCTTCGGATGTGTATAATTTAACAAGCAATAAATAAGCTTGAAATAAATGTAACTTGTAAGGGAAATAAGTAAACACCTAGATTGTATTTTAATTTCTAGAACAGGAACAATTTGTACAAATGTCTATTATTCAGTATCAGCTCTCATTTTTTTTTTCCCTATGAGATTCATTGTAAGGATGAAGTTGACATTCTGCATGTATTTTCACATTATATCTTAGCTTTAAACATTGTGATATTGAGCTTAGACCTAGTAAAAGGCAGGTAATATACACTTACTAGCTGTTTTAGACACTTTTCTAGTAACCAAATACTCATTCATGAGTTGTAACACATGGTTTGTCCAGAAATGTGCTGCTAGCCTAAGACTTGAGCAAATGCCAGGCTGACACATGGCAGGAAATTAGATTTTCAGAGCTATTTCAGTATTTTTTTCCCCACATACTACAAACTGAACCCAGGAATGTCCCCCCACACCTTTTTTTTTTTTTTAATTTTGAGACAGGGTCTAAGTTGTCCAGGCTGGCCTTAAACTTGCAGTCTTCCTGCCTCAGCCTCCAGAGTGGGAGTTACTGGGATTACAGACCTGTGCAGCCACCTGTGGCCACATTCGGCTTTTCTAAACCCCTTTTTTCTTTCCAAGTCATGGCTTTGAAAGATTGCCTGAAAGGTCTCACAATTTATATTGAAATAAGTTGTGAATGGAAAATTCTCCTTTTATATTGACCAGAATATTAAGGAGAGGAATTACCAAGATTTCAATGAGTTTAAGTCAATGGGTTTTGCTAAAATGACTTAAAACTGGAAACACAATTTCTTTGAGAAAATTACTGAATAAAGCTTCATGATATAGGATTAACAAAACTAATGAAAGTGTAATGTTGAGTTGGGTGTGATGGACATGCCTTCATGTCCAGTTACTCAGGAGGCCAAAACTAGAGGATCGTTAAATTCAAATTTGAGATCATCCTGGGCAACTTAAAGAGACCTTATCTCAAAATAAAATTTAATAAAAAGGGTTGGGAGTGTAGCTCAGTGGTAGAGTGCTTGCTTAGCATGAGTGAGGTCTGGGTTAAATAGTAGTTTTCTGTATATGATTGTCTAACCATTAATTATACACTTTCACTGTAGGAAAATTCAAACCAAATTACAATAAGGTAATGTAAAAGAATATGAGTTATATAATGCACCAAAGTTTAAAACAATGTCCCATAAGAAAATAATTAGTGTTTTCCTGTGTTTCTGTTATTTTATATTAACTCTTCATGGTTTAGAATAGAAAATATTGTTAATTTATATTAACTGTTCATATGTTTCAGAATACTATTCAAATTTTTTTTTTAAAGAGAGAGAGAGAGAGAGAATTTTTTAATATTTATTTTTTAGTTTTCGGCAGACACAACATCTTTGTTTGTATGTGGTGCTGAGGATCGAACCCGGGCCGCACGCATGCCAGGCAAGTGCACTACCGCTTGAGCCACATCCCCAGCCCTATTCAAATGTTTTAAGGAATTTGAATTATGTTTGTTAAGAGGGCCTTGCAGACAAAGAAAGAGAGACAAAAAAGCAAATAGAAAAAGCAAGTTTAGAAGTTAAGTTAAAAAGGCACATGATCTCTGAAGAGAGACAATAGCAACTGCTAATTCATATCCTTCCATTTATTAGCTAGGTATAAGCATTTTCCTTCTCTGTTTCTTCATCTACAAGCAAAAATAATAAAGGTGGTACCAAAAAAAAACCACAATAAGATTAAAATAGATAATACAAAATTTTGCAAGCTATCTGGTGGTAAAATTGAGTTACTATTTGAAAAATTGAAATTGAGACATTACTTAAGAAATTTTAATTTCTTACTTCTCTTCTTACTTCATTTTTCTCATAGCCCACTGAGAATATATTTTAGTTCCTATTATATTTGGGATTAGCCAGTTTTGTGATGAAGCGACTTTTATTTACAGACCATTACTGTTAAATTGTCCTATTCCAATTAAGCACTCATGATCTACTGGAAGGAAGAAAGACATCTGTTTTGCCCTGCTACGCCAGTTGGCTTGCCTACAGAAAGTTGACATGAAAACCATCTGAGACTCTGATTGATGGCGCAATAAACAGATTGTTTATGATAACATATTTTATCCATCTACAATTTTGAGTGACTCAGTAGCTTGAAGCTCATGTCTTTATTGTTTCTGACTGGGCAGTCGTTTGTGTCACCACCAAGAATACTAGACCAAGTCATTTATCATGGTCTTTCAATCTCTGTGGTCTTAATATTTATGTGAGGTAGATCCTCAGTATTCAGTTTTATAAAGTTTTCATGAAACAGAATTAACTATTGCTCCAAGAGAAATCTGGGGTTAGGTTCGTGCAATTCTTTGATCTCAACATCTTTGATATTTAGCAACCAGCTAATATATATTTTGTTTTTAAGAATATTTATATGTAAAGATGTTTTGTTTAATATATACTGCTGACTCATTAACATTGAACACATGGAAAATGGCACAATAACTCAGGCTTGAATAAAACTCATTTAACATATGTATTTTCTCTGCAAGGGACACATCAGACTTCTTGTGTTCAGGAACAGTGGACAACACTTTGACATCACACTCGGGGTAACTTTATACAGTCAAATCAACAACCACTACAAAAATACAAAGATATAATAAAAAAATCATAAAAGAATTTTTGTTTATGCTATAAGGGGTGGAAAAAAAAGGCAGGATTACACCTTATTCACAAGGCTGGCAAAATTCGTGTCTGGCTACTCTAATTTTTTACTTCTGAGTATGTCCTTAAATGACTGCAAAAACACTGCCAGTATTGATTTTGGGAGGGACAACCAAGTTTTAACAGGCAGGTAAATTTACAAATATGAAATCCATTAATAGCTAGAGCAGTAAGAATGACATAATTCTGCACCTAGAGTTTTCTATTTTCACATTACTTTAAATTAGATAGAGCATTTTCAATTTTAAAATTGGTAATTCATCATAATAGGTATTTCCAGGACATATAGGATGATACAGGACCAAACATGCTGTGACAGGTTTGTGTTGGAGCCTCAGAAATTCTTGATACTAATGTCAGTATTATTTTCATAAAGACTCCATGTGTCTCACTCCCAGGTAGAGGAAAACCATCAGCCTTTTAGGGCTCTGAAGGAAACTGCAGAAAGAAATTTGAGAAGAAGAGTTAATCCTTGGGAAATCTTTCTCTGAAATGTTAAAGAGGAAGTTGATCATAAACAGATTGAATTGCTTGTATGTAGTTAAGTACAAATCAAGAATATAGATTTGGGCTGGGCAGGGTGGTGCACACTTATAGTCCCTCCCAGCGTGGGAGGCTGAGGCAGGAGGATTGCAAGTTCAAAGCTGGATAGATAGATAGATAGATAGATGGAGAGAGACAGAGAAAGCAAGAAAACGATTTGAATTTGAAATGGCTCTGCTCTTCCTACCAAGTAATATTCTTTGACAGTGCTAAGTAATCATGGTGGAAAATGAAAAGTATTCAGTGGCTAAATTGAGGCCAACGGAATGTTAACAAGTGGCGAACAGGGTACAAAGCAATTGTTGAGTTACAAATGATGCTGTGTAGCTAGAAAGCTGACAGGTGGAGACAAATGTGATTCAGATTAGAGAACTCGAGTCTTCAGTCAAATCAGAGATTTCCTTAGAAAATAAATAAAACAAAATTAAGATCAAAGGTGATATGTCAGAGGTAAAATTTACAGAGATGCTATAGTCTGGATTGTTTACAATGCCCAGGACTTCCCAGAAGATAGGATGAGGAATTTAGATTGATTGGTTCCTGGTAAAGACATTTTCAGTGTGGAGTATGGAATTTTCACATTTATTCTGATTGAAAGTCTTAAAATAGAGAATGAGTTATACACCAAGGTCCGTTGTGAATAAGGGATGGGAACTCTGAACAACACATCATGAGTAGCAAAGGAAGGTGCTTGTGGTCTAACATTATAAACCTTAGCAGGGAAGTGCTTATATGTCAGGTTAGTCTTATAAATATCTGAAATTGGAAATAGGTAGCTATGAGGATGCCAATGTCATCTCAGATTCCCATGGTCTCTGTAGTGTAGGAGGATGAGAGGATATCACATTCCCTTTAGGAGAACAGTAGGGAAACTTACTGAGTCTGAGGACCAAAGTTAAATTATGTCAGCTACATTCAGAGAAAATTGTGTACCCAGGCTTAGGATTTAAGGTGTAGGTTTAGACTAAGAGAATGATAGAGAAAAAGTTGAGGAAAGAGTGTGGCAGTGCAAGGAGGAAGCAGGGGGCATAAAGAGAACAGGGCAAGAAGAAAAATAAGTCGAATTTTCATATTCAGTTGTTTCTTTTTTAAATTTTTAATTTTTATTTGTTCTTTTAGTTATATGACAGTAGAATGTATTTTGACATATCATACATACATGGAATATCATCTCCCATTTTTTTGTGGTTGAACATAATGTGAAGTTTCAGTGGTTGTGTATTCATATAGGAACACAGGAAAGTTATGTCCGAGTCATTCTACTGTCTTTCCTATTCCTGGCTCCCCTCCCTTCCCTTCATTCTCCTTTCTTTAATCTAGTGAACTTCTATTGTTCCCTTCCCCCTGCTTATTGTGAGTTAGCATCCCTATATCAGAGAGAACATTCAGCCTTTAGTTTTGGGGGATTGGCTTATTCCACTTGGCATGACAGTCTCCAGTTCCTTCTATTTACTAGCAAATGTCATAATTCCATTCTTCTTTATGGTGGAGTGATATTCCATTGTGTATATTTACCACAGTTTCTTTATCCATTCATCTGTTGAAGGGCATCTATTTGTTTCCATAGTGTACCTATTGTGAAGTGAGCTGCTATAAACATTGATGTGGCCACATCACTATAGTATGCTCATTTTAACTCCTTTTTGCATATGCCGAGGAGTGGGATAACTGGGTCAAATGGTGGTTCCCTTCCAAGTTTTCTGAGGAATCTCCATACTGCTTTCCATAGTGGTTGTACCAATTTAAAGTCCCACCAGCAAAGTACGAGTATACTCTTTCCCCCACAATCTTGCCAATATTTATTACTTCTCGTATTCTTGATAACTGCCATTCTAGCTGGAGATGAAATCTCAAGTGTAGTTTTAATTTGTATTTCTCTACGAGACATGTTGAACATTTATTTAGTTGTTGTCAAGGATAGCTAAAGTTAAAGTGCTTGATAAGTTCAACAGGTATTGTGTTGTTTAGTAGAAGTATGGGGAAAACTGAAAGGGTAGCTGAAGCTGGAGGAGTATAGCAATCTGCCATCACAGTTCAGCAGTCTGTGATCTGAGATCTTTCCCATGCATGTGTCTTAAGATGGATTAACATTCAGACACATATACATTCAGTGAGCTAGGAGTAAACAGACCCATGATGCGACCTCTTGCCCCGAAAGTTTTGTGCTGGTGATCAAGACTGACAGAGAGTACTGGTGGATGAAGTCATAAGATGCCACATTCAGAAGCTGGCAGCAGTCATGTTTTCTGTTACGTAGACCAGGGAAGGGAAGTTTTAACTTAAGAGAATCAACAGTTTTGTTCAAGTGATTCCTCTTGGGTTAAAAAGAATAAATAGACCAAGAGCTCCTATTCATCCTGTGTTTATTTTATATGCTTTGTTTTGATCATAAACAATCAATCCCTTCCTCTAAAATAAAAGGAAATTAACACCTTTACTCCTGATTTTATTGTCTGTACATATTGGTTTTCTCATGCTTCTTTCTGTTTCTTGACTTATATTTTCTTCCAGACTGTAGCCTTCTGCAGTCTTTTTGTTTAAGGGTATGCTTATCTACTATTCTTTTTAACTTTATATAAATAGATAACATATCTTTTATTTGGTTTAGAAAATTCAGTTTCTCTCTCCTTGACTTTCCCCAACCTTATGAGAAAAAAAAACTAAGTTATATCTTGAAATCTGTCCTAGCTTCTTCTTTTTTTTTTTTTTTCTTATTGTAATCTGGGGGCATAAGGGTGGTGGCCCAGAGAATGCTAACTAACCCTAAGGCCATGAACTATCTTCCTTTTTATTTTTCTTTTGAGAACATGGACTCTAATATCTTTTTCTGATGGTAATAAATGTTCTAAAATATTATTAACTAAATTGAACAGAGTATCCTGTGAATACACCTGAAACTAGATATACTGGCACTGGAGCTGGAGGGCAGCAAGCCTTACATCTACTGCTGAATCCCTGGGATACTGAAATACTAAAGCCCTCAGTGATCTGGAGGAAGTTCTTGTAGGTGCTTTTCATTTATTTATCCAGTCCATATTTCTCCTGACTTATTGTGTGTTTTGGGGAGGAGTTTTCTACTGTCCTCCTTTCGCCTGTGAAGCCTCTGGGATTTGGTAAAGAATTGGGATCCTCTCTAGGATGAAATTTTCATTTTATTTGTTTATCTGCTATTTTAGAGGACACAAATGTACTACAACAACTTTTTTTTTCTAAATTCCACCATTATATTTTTATATTTGTCAGAATTTAGAGAGGGAAATTCTATGATCTGATTTTATTCTGGTAATTTCACTCAGAACACTGATTTTGAGAAAAAACATTGAGGCCCAAACTTAATTTACCCAAGTTTACTTAGCAAATAAAAGGCATTTTTAATTTATAGAAACCCTAGTATCTGCCAATGAATATGTTTTAGTAAATTTAAAAAAAAATACATTTCAGAAAACCATAACTAGGGTCATTTTGAAAAAAATCTTTCAATTGACTATTTTAGTAAATACCATTTGGGATCTTCTTAACTGGTACTTTCCTGAATGTCTGTGATTTTTATGAATTAAATATGTATTAAATATCAAAGTTCAAAATACAATATTTATGTCAAATAAAATGTAAAAACTCTAAAGCTGCTTACTATTTTTGTACCATTACTGAACCAAGAGTATGATGAAGGATGATAGTATTGATTGATTGGATTGCACAATAATCCAAAATAATAGCACCCAGTAATTCTTAAGCTATAGCAATGTATTTTTAAAAAGAAGGAAAAACAAAAATGAAGAGAGAAGGCACTAAAGGAAATAGACATATGACAACAATGCCTCCAATTATCTCCATTTCTGAAACATTATTTTATGAAACATACTAATTTTTCCCATTCTTTAGACAAATATTAAACAATGGCTAAACATAAGCACAATACCAGCATCTTCAGTGCTTTGTCAAATGGTGCAGGTTCATAAGCTATACAAAAATTCCCCTTAGATCCTTAGGACATGCATCTAGATAAATGATCACTAGTTGATTTTAAGAAGTAAAATATCAAGCTTTTCTTGGTAGATGCTATATATTTTCCTTTAAATTATACTAGTTGATAGGAAAATATTCTAAAGATCATCTTTAAAAGAAAAAAAAATCCCTTGACCCTTTAGGAGTTATGATTGTGTTTAAGGTCAAAGGGTCTCTCATTTTCTTTTCCCCCTGTTCTTTGACTTAGATTTTTTTTAATTTTTATTTTGCTCAATGTATCAGACTAGTGCTACTATGTCTCCATTTAGCACCCAACTGAGCCCTTTATTTTTAACCAGTGGGTTGGCGAGTTCCCAATTTCTTTTTGTTTTTGAAAACAAATTTCTTTTCTTTCTTTCATTGCCTTGCTCAGCTGGAAAAAAAAAAAAAAAAGCTGTTGGCCAGCCTTTAAAGATGATTACCTCTATTATTATTTTATATGTACTAGATTCAACAAATATTGTAACTTGCAACTGTTGCCTATTTTGAGTTCCTCTATTTCTTTGACAAGAAATTGTTGTAGTATGGACAGCTGAGAAAACAAGACTTATAAGGTCTATTAATTGAGTTGTGCTTTGGGGGGAACAAATACAAACATTGACCAGAGTGTTCTCAGTATTTCTTATGTGGCTATTACTTCATTAAATAGAATATTAACACATTTTTTTCAATAATTTCCATAGATTCAGAGTCACATTTCATATCTAACTCTATCCAAGAAGACCAAATGTGAGAGAAACATAACATATAAGAAAAGAGTTAGCATATGGAGAAAGCATTGGAAAGGAATCCAAGCAGTTAACAAAGTGGCTATAACCCATGAAGTAACCACAGCTGTGACCAGGGGTAATGTGGTTTCTATATAGGTCTGCTTATTTGCACTTGTGTCTAGACCCAGTTACTGTCAGGGATTCACCCAGTTTCACTATGAACATGTCTACAGTCATAGTGCCCTATCCCATGCATGAAAGTGAGCTGAGTCCTTAGGCCATATGACTGGAGGACAATTCATCCACCAACCTTCAACTCAAACTTAACTTCCTTGGTAAGGCTTTCCCTATCCTCAGGCTAAAAATCGACATTTCTGTTTCCAGTTCCACAGCAGGTGAAATTTATTATTAATATGGCAATTATCAAATACTACGGTCATTATCTTCACAAGGATCAGTCTCATCCACAGGACCTCAGCTGGAAGTAAATGGACATTGGATCTGTCATAATACCTGGTGCTTATTTTTTCAAAGCATAAATTGCAGTAAAAACACTTTTTTTTGGTTTTTCTTCATTTTGCTTGCTAAGATGCCCTACATATTTTTACACACATATTTTTACTTTAACTGCCCTGTGCCAGTATATTGATTTAATAGCCTACTGTTGTTACCACACTACCTGAATTGCAAATTTGAAGCTTTGGATTCTGTGTTATAATGACATAGCCTCTAACTTTTTTCAAGCATGTGAATCTTTGATCCTCAAAAAATAATTTGGGTATCAGTTAGAAAAGCAAGCTAGTGTTCAGTACCACAATCCTTCATTTATAATTTTAAAACCTGAACTCTAGGCCTTAAAAGACTTGTTTTATTTTGATTTTTAGTTATTTTGTTGTCATTGCTTTTATTTTAATTTTAATTTGGTTTCACAACCTAACTTCACTGGAAATCATTTGCTTAACCAAAAATTATATGTGAATTATTATACTCTTCATTTATTCTATTGTACTTGAAAAGACACATATGATTAAGTAGTAATATATTCATTTATTGAATACTGCCCCAGACTCCCTTGAGGTATCATATGCCATAAGACATATTTTTCATGTTATTTTGCTAAAATCTGATGTTTTCTAAGTTTTAGTAATCTGATCTCAACTGTTTGTTTACCAGGAATTGAGTCTTATTGTTGCTGTAGTTGGATAGATCATTTCCATGGATATTCACCTAAAAACTGGTTTATGTACTGAAGCATGTACAGTTTGCCAATACCAGGCTGACCACCCTCTGCTTGACTCCCCTCCCCTTCTTCTCCTTTATTCATTACCTGTCTTAACCAACTATTTTCCTATAGCATGGAAGGAAAAACTTTCTGTGTCATATTGATGTTTAAAATTAAACATGATATACCTTAATGTAACATTGACTAGTTGTAATTAAGTTTCTCCAGGAATCTGAAGTAGAAATGGGACAATTTTCCTAAGCATAGATTCTTCATGGTGGCACTGGTAAGTTGGCCAACTATTGATAGTTTTATGAAAATTATCACAACATGACACAAATTTTTAGAAACAAAATTGTCTAAGAATCCACAGTATTTAATCTCTCTTTACAGACTTCCATCAAAACAGTGTATCTTCTAAAAGCAATTATCTAAATTATGCACAGATAGCTCAATAATTTAATGTCGACATATATTTACAAAAACAATTCATTTTGGTGCATCTTCTTAAAAGTGCTTTAAAGATTTTAAATAACAAAAGTAAATACATGAAACAATTCTTTCTGCAAACTATTTTAACATTGCCTTTTCACATCAAAACTTTGCAGAGAATTCATGATAAGCAAATATTCATCTTTACTGTTATACTTTAGATGAAAAGTGATGTTTAAATGATAGACCTTTTAAAATGTTAAATTAGTTGGAAGTAGGTACTAAAATGAATACAAAACAAAAGCAGCTTCATTCGGTAATTAATCAAACTCCTCTACTTTATGTTGGCATTATTGTTGTTGCTTAATTTTAGAGGATTTTGTTTCTTTTATTTTGGAGTACTGAGTTCTTAAAAATAATATTGTGTATTTCAAAATGCTTTTAAATGATAGAATCGTCCATGAAGTGAAAATCTATAAAAATATAAATCAGTGGCTGCTTTAAATAATGAATTTGTTTTATCTTTCAACCTTTAGGAAGGATAGACAGTAACCTCATTAAATCTATTAATTGTATCCTTCATTAATCAAAAGTACTTATATGTACAAACATTTTTTTCAAGTAATTTAGAATGTATAATAAATAGGACAGAATTTCTGTTATGCAAAATCAAATTCAAGTATAGTGAGGTTTGTCCTGGGATTTGGATGATGGCCAATTCTTGGTGGTGAGAAGAATTTGCCAAGATAAAGAAAAGCAGTTAAGAGACTTTATTGCAGAAGGGTACGCAATGGGGGTATACAAAGACAGCTGCCCACTAGCTCAGAGTGGGGCCTGGGTTCATATGCCCTTCTGAGTTCTTTGTTTCCATTTGGTGGGCTTTTTTATATTAGTGGCTTATTCTAAATGAGGGGTAACAGTTGACAGATTCCTGTGTCTTGCCTATAAAGCCTATTGCAATGGGCCAAATGCTTGTTATCAGGCTATGCAGGGAATATATACATAATTCTCCCTCCTAGGTTACTATAAGTCACACCTGGGGGGGGTCACTGTTCATGCTCCTTCAGACAGTTGGGCAATCTTTTTGAAAAAAAATGGAATCATGGTGTTTATTCTTTGAGGAAATTAGATCCTCCAATAACAGCAGTGGGGAAGGATAAAAGGAAGGTCCTTTGCTTCATGTCAGCTTTGCTGTGTGGGGTGGGCTGAGGCTTGAGACAAGGGTCCCTAATCTATCATGCTTCAAGGTTGATAAAAATCATTAGAATGTTTTAGATATGAAATGGTAGAGTTCCAGTTGTATTAAGAAGCAGGAGTCTTAACAGATAAAGGAGTATATGGCATAAGAATAGATTTATAGAGTAGGTTAGGCATGACTGATGAAACAAATACATAGAATTAAGGGTGTATGTGTTGGTGTCAGTTAGTGGGGTAGGGAAGGGATATGGGTTTTTAATACAAATTCCTGTATGAACACTTGAATAGAGGGCCAAAAGACACTGAACACCAGTTGCTTGATTATGTTGGAGAAAAAAATGAGTAAGACTGAGAAGGAGATTTTATGCAATGGGCCAGAGCAGAAATGTAGCTACCTGTGGGCTTGAAAAGTAGCTTGAGGTTTTCTGTGTGGAAATGTGGATAAGATTTATATTATGAAATATCTACTCAGATATATAGTGCATGACATCTTTGAGACCTGTAAGACCAGAATAAAAAAAGATTGCCCCAGGAATCCAGTTAAGATATAAAGAAGGCCTACAAAAAGGCAATAGTAGTGGGTAAGAAAGATATGCAATTGAAAACGTCAACAGAATGATGATGGGTACATGCTTTTGGTCTCAGGCAGATGTATGCTTGGGTTCTGGCTTAGTTTGCTACTTACAGTATGACGTTTAGGAAAGGATTTAACATATCTACAGTTGGATTATAGTTCATAAAATTTGATTAATCATAATACACATTCATAAGGTTATTATGATGATTTAATGAAATATGCTTATATAAGGACAAACCTGTTACATTATAAACCTCAATAAATGTCCATAATTTTTGTTATTAGGAACATCCCTAATGAATAAAAAGGCCAAGTAGAAAAATGACAATAGACATCTGAGAAGTGTTTCAAGCACACAGTGTTCAAAGATACACAAAAATAAATCAATACCACAGTATAATTTATACTTAGTACATTAGCCAACATTAAAAGAATGGTACTTTTTAGTGTAGGATTATAGGTGAGACAAAGAGCTCTAAAGCTTTGGGTGGAGCAGTGTGGTCATTGTGAAGTGTACATTAGTCAAAGGCCTTGAAAACATATATATATATATGTTTTATATATATATATATATATATACCCACATCTAGAATTGTATGCTATACAACAGATAAATATAAAAATATATAAATACGCATGTCATTTTGGGCATTGTTTGTAGTAACAAAATATTGGACACAGCCAAAATATTCAACAACTAGGAAATGTTTAAATAATTTATGGTGTAATTTATAGAGGGAAATGGCATTCAGCCTTTAAAATGAGGAAATAAATGAATATTTATTGCCATATAAATATCTACATGGCATTTAGTTTTTTTAAAAAAATCAGGTACAGTGTAAGCTAATTTTTGATTGAACTCATAAACATGCAATCACACATGGTAAATTGGATAGATTTGACTAAATTTATAGTCTTATTAAAATTGTTAGAAAGAATGAGGGTTACAAATACAGAAATTTGAAAGCTCTGGAAACAAAAGCTCTTTTCATGGTATTAGCATTTTGAAAAGGAAACATTCTCTTGCAAATTGAAGTAAAGGTGGTCATGGCATATCCCATGATCCAACAATGTCCTCACTCTAGAGAAAACAACCTATTTTAATTTTGGGCTATGCAGCCGAGATTTCCCTACTCTTTTCCTCACCAGTTCTCTTTTTCTTGTTCTCTCCTTTCTCCCACCATTTATTGCAACACACAATCTAGAGGTCCATGTTTGGGTCAAGAGTTAAGTGATGAAGCCAGGTTTATAACCTCTCCTCTTTTGGCAATTTATCAAGAGACTTGGTTCAGATGATGGGAAGCAGCACGTGGGAGTGGGAGTGGGTTAAGAGTTTGGCGATGAGATTTACAACAAAGAAGAAGACTAGACTAGTGCTTATTAAAGTGTGGTCCCCACACCTGGAAAACTATCAGTCCCCATTTTGTGGATGTTAATGTTGAGAATCAGTGCCCAGACTTTTCATGTACATGAGCCATTAGATAACCTTACCTCCTTTCATTAGAAAGGCTCTAAAATAGCCATTGTAAATAGGGTGGGTTGACTAGTGCTAGCTGATAAATACTGTGGGCCCAAAGGATACTGATTTTTTTTTTAGTGGCAACACACACACATACACACACATATGCACAAACCCACACATATAGTTATGTGATTTCATGAGGGAACTCTAAGTCTTGGGAATATACGCCTCGAGATGGTAAATAGTAAACATTTTCAGAGCAATTGGCTCAGAAAAGCATGAGCAAGGCAGTGGGATCTTAGCTGAAGTTTCAGGAAGGAAATAAAGCCATAGGGAAATGATCAATGGAGCTATAAAGGTGAGATCAAGGGAAAAATATTTCAGAATGATATTAGTGGGAATTTGTATTAAGGAGTAAGGCTATGAAAGAAGGAAGGAATCTATGGTCAGACATTTTCATAGGTCAATTTAAGTCAGTGCAGTTTTAAGGGAGAAGAGTGCTCAGAGTGAGGACAAAGGATCAGATGACCGAAGTTGATTGATGCTGAGGTTCTTGGTGTTGAGAAGGTCATGTAACAGTTAAATGAGAAATGAGACACTGTAATGAAAGCAGTTTTGTATGAGCAGAAGTCAAGACATCATATGGCAGTATGAGAACTCTAGCATTATCTGATACCAAGGAAGGGTAAACCACCCAATACATGGGGGCAGGAGAAGAGACAGTTTTCCAAGGAGACACATAGTTGGAAGGAGCATGTTGATATGCTTAATAAAAACTGATGAATCAATTGTCCACTGAGAACAGTGTGATTTTCAAAGACAACAGAGAAGAAGCAAAAATAAGCAAACTATATTTAACTATTAATAAGGAGAATAATATGCAGAATAGCTAGTTAAAAGGAAATTGAAGAAAAAATAATTTTATGCTGTTATTTTTTAAAAATTTATTTATTTATTCTAACTTGCTATATATGAGAGTACAATGCATTTCAATTCATAGTACACATATAGTGTGCAAATTTTCATGTTTCTTGTTGTACACAAAGTAGAGTCATACCATTCATGTCTTCATACATATACTTAGAGAACGATATCCATCTCATTCCACTGTCTCTCCTAACCCCAAGCCCCCTCTCTTCCCCTCCCTCCCCTTTGCCCTATCTAAATTATCCAATTTAGTATGTAGTTCCATGATTAGTTTTCAGTTCTTCAGGCAGAAAGAAGATCCATAAATGAAACAAGTGTGTTTTATATTGAAAGTTACATTTAAGATTAATTAATTTTGCTACACAGAAATTTATTTGTCATTGAGCTACAACGTTTCCTTTCCCACTCAGGCAAACACCACATAGTAAATCTAGTCCCAGCACATTAAAAAGCACATATATTAAGAATGTTAAACATTCCCTTATACATCAAAAATGCTTCTGAGAGGCTCCCTACAGAGCATGTCTAACTTCAGTTAATGAGTTTTAATGTATGATTTTCTTGTACCTCGCCTTTCTTTACACATCAATCTGTTCCTGGCATCTGTCATACAAACAGTAACAGGGAAACCGCTGGGGCTGTCAAGGAAATGACACCTTTCTCCTTTACCAGAATCTGAAAATGATGCCCAGATTTTTCTGAAATTCTCCAGGCAAACTATGTCTTTCTTTTAAAACCAACACCATCTGCCCAAGCAGACATTTGTGAGCCAATTGTCACATAAAAGATTTTGGCTGATTTCTGATGTTCAAGCTTGTTACATTAGGTTATCAAGTTTTCACTTAGCTAGATGATGTACCTTGCATATTTCAAACTGAAGATGGATAATACAGAATAAATAACAGGGGTTAATTTTAGCCAAACTGTCAAACAGCAATATTGGCTGATATTTAAAAATAAAGGCACTCAATATTCAACTTACATATATACACATACTTATATATACACACACACACATATTATTGTTATTTAAGATTTTTCTCTCAGAATGAAAGTTGAAAGCACATAAAATCATGTTATCAAGGAATGAAAATGACTAGTGTTCAGTCTCATGTTATTACATTTTTATTCAGTTATAATTTAACTGATATAATGTAATTAAGTACAGTCTCAATAAAACACATGTGTCAAAAAGATTCCATTTATATTAATTTCTAATTACATATTTTAATTTACAAATATCCTATTTAAACCATATTTGGCTAATTTAATTAAAATAATTATTTCTCTCCCTAATCCATAAACTTCCTCAAATCCTTATCATCTTAAACAGTTATCTATGTACATACATATATGAATGTACACATGCACATTCTTTATGATATTGTAAATTTTTCACTTAAAATCACTGGTATTATTCTGTGCAAATACATATGCTATATAGAGAATATATTTTAATTTTGCCAAGGATTTCATCTGATGCATGTGTCTCTTATGTAATCTTGTTGAGGGACTATTAGGATGTTATAGTGTTTTGCTCATATAAAAAGAAGTTTGATGAACTTTCTTGTAGGTATATTTTTATAAACATGTATAATTTTGTTTGTTGCCATAACTCTTGAAGAGTTTTTATTGATCATTAAAATGGTATAAAAATTTTTGGGATTTTAATATATATTGCCACTATAGTCTACAAGAATCATAAAACTTCTTGCAGCAATACATGAATGATTTCATTTCATCATAACTTTCAATATTAGATATTTCCATCTGTTACTTCCCAATAAATAAAAAAAATGATCTTATTGTTTAATTGTTTCTACAGTAAATGATAAGGTTTGCCATTTTTCATAAGTTCACAGAATATTCTGCATGTTATTTTGTGACTTATATCATTAGCCATTCTTTTCCTTACTCAATTGTGGAAGCTGTACACTTCTAAAATATATAAATTTTTTATATATTACATAAAAGCATACAATTCCCATGTACACATTTGCATTTTAATATTTATGGTGTTTTAATACTTGTAAAGTTTGCCAAATATTTATATCAATATCTTTTATGGTTTCTATCTTTATTGTCACTCTTATAAAATTTTTGCTTATTCCAAGATTACACAAATATTCAAGAATATATTCTTTTAGAACTTTTACCATTTTATTGTACAGGGTAATTTTCTAATACTACTAATGAATATTTCTACAACTTATTTTAAATATCTTTATCATACATTATATCCTTATGAATCATAGACTGCAAATCAGCATTATATTCTTTAAGTTACCTATTCTTGTATCAGTAACATATTCCATAAATTATTTAATTCAATAAAATATCTTTCAGAACAATTTTTTTCCAATACTATCTCTCTTTTATGATTTGTTTTCAGGGATTCTATAATTGTTTTCAAATTTAGTATTCTAGGACAAGTTCAGAAAAATTTGGTTAAATTCTACCACTTAAAAAAGAAGAGTACATTAGTTTTTCACCTGGATGTCATGGAACTCTCTAATCATCTCACTCTTTATTGTCTTTCAATAGAAGTCCCCCCCACCCCAAGTAAACTAGATGTGGGCTTCCTGGACTTGTAACTTACTCTATGGGATTAAATTAGTGCAAGGGGAGTGAGAGGAAGTGGTAGTTTTGACTTCTGGGCCCTTTCCTTAAAATCTGTTGCTCTGTGCCACTCTGTTTTGTCACTGGGTATTGAACCCAAGGGCACTTTACAATGGAGACACATCCCCAGCATCCCTCCCACCTCTTTCTAGAGACATGGTCTCACTAAGTTGCTTAGGGCCTTGCTAAACTGCTGAGACTGGCTTTGAACTTGCTATCTAACTGTGTCAGCCTCCCAACTTGCTGGGATTAGGGGCGATACAGGCCTGTGCCAATGCACCTGGCTATGCCATTCATTTCTGAATTGATAATTGAGAGAAATAGCAACTTCTTCTTTATTTAAAAGAGTATGGGAGTGTACGTGTGTATGTGTGTGTGTGTGTGTGTGTATTTTTTCCTTAGCACTTGGGCTTCAACTCTAATAAACAGAATTGTATTCTGAAATGAGGGAAATTGATAAAATACCTAGATTAGGAAGTATATCCTTAGGATTTGTTTAAAACAGAAAAGAAACAATATTTTTGATTTAAAATTTGTTTGCTTATTTTATGAAAAGGTAAAATGTTTGGTAGAACACTTGTTTGTGATCACCAGTAAGTCTCAATTCCTACCAGGTCTGTCATTTTGGGAGAGCTGGTTGAGAAAATGTAGAAAGTTAGCATATGATGGCTACTTATTGGTTTTAGTAATATATAGTGCAAGAGACATTCAGCCCTAAATTGACCAGTTTGTAAGCAAAGTCAGAAAGAAAAAAAGCTAGGATTAGGAGCTTCTGCTTGCCAGAGGTCTCTAATTCAAATTCAATGTTCAAAAATTAACAGTCTAAACAACTGGAAGTTCCAACTGCTTCCATATGGAAATAGCAGGAACTAAGATTACTGCCCAAAGGCAACTTGGAAGCAAAAATCAAATATAAGGTGTTGTTGTCCCAGGTGAACTCATGATTACAGATCAGAATAGGAATGATGACCTAAATTCAGAAATCATTCAATATTAAAAAGAGACATTGAAAGTATAACCAAAAGAAAACAAGAAGGGAGTAGACCAAAATCTGATAAAATTTGGAGGGAATTACATTGCCAAATAAATTAACATGCCTAATCTCAGGAGTTTATCATTGCTGTTGCTCCAAAGTTATTCTCAAGGCAGTCATCAAACCTCCATTTTCTCTCCTGTCCACTAAAAGAGTGACCATGGGGCAATAATGGTCAAGGGAAAACCTTAGAAAGGTCAAGGAGGAACATAAAGAACTGTGAAAAAGAAGTTGTTTCTAGAGAAAACAAATGGATGTGATAGGACACTTTTAACCAAGGAACTTACTCTCCCTGGCCCAAGAAACCTGTCAACTAGGATTTCATATCTGTAATGAAAACTGAATAATTTCAAACCTCTTTTCTAAGTGATAGCTATTTCTTGTTAAGCTTTCTTGTTCTTAATTTTCCATGAATATGGTGTGTTTTTAGACAGTATCACATATTGGAAACGCATTGGAGAAGCATTCACTGGTCCATGTTAAGGGACTACACAGAAAAGTTCAAGGAAAACAAGACAGAAGTGTCTCACCTGCCAACAGCTGCTCCATCACACCATAGCTTCTATTTGTCTTCTTTCCTATGTACAGGTTCCTTCTAAATACAACCAGAGAGACTGAGCCCAAATTACCCAGCAGTACCATTCCCAAATTTCGGATCCACTGAAAGTTTGAAAAATAATGACCATTGTTGTTTTAACTCAATTTTGAGTTGATTTCTTAATAGGAATGTAAATATTCAAATCTGTTTCTTAATAGCTATTGGACACCATCCCCTGTCGCGACCCCTTGCCCGCAAGGAAGACGCAACTCAGGAATCTTCTTTCAGCAGTTTATTCAGGCCCTTGATATTTCTTCTTCTCTCTCTCTGATGCCCCTCCCAGCCTTAATAAAGCATCCCAAGCCCCAATGCAAAGCTGCCGCGTGGAGCTTTCTCACAGGGTGGTGTACAGGGTGGTGAAAAATCATGTGCCAACTCTCCCAGATAAGGAGTTGTTTGTCACAGACCACAGCGGAGCCAGCGTCATCTTGTAATGGCGACCATAGTCTGCAGAAACGGCAGAAGCGGCTCACCACAATCCCCTAGACTACTTTGCAGCCATATATAGCAATGTGACCAAGATCTTGCCAATGATACGTGTGCAAATCTTGGGACAGCTTTTTAAAGATTAGTTGCACTAGCATCTATTTCCTGCTTGTGCATTACTAGGAAATAACAGCACATTTGGAAGTTATATGCTAAGATGTGAGAACAATCTTCACATGTTGGGGTGTCTTATATTTGAATTGTTGGGAGAAATAAATGTCTTTGTCATGCCAGTCACTATATTTTGATGTTTGTTACAGCACCTTAGCCCGTACTGAAATAAATACAACAGAATTGCAATAAATGCAGAGGCGTCTTCTAGATATTGGAAAAGTCATTGATACATATTTTATCAAAAGCACATGAATCAGCTTCCATTTATTCAGTGTTTCTCTTCCTTTTCCAGGAACATGTTATGGTTTTCTTGTTTTTATGTAGTCCTTATGTATATCTTAGTACATTTATCCTAGGGTGTTTGACATTTTGTGTGCTGTTATGAAAAAAATCTTCTTGCAGTTTTTCACATTTTTTACTAGTTTTATTAGGGGAACTCAAGTGATTTTTCAGGTATCAATGCTAAATCAGTCAGCCCTACTATTTACTCTCTGTACATAAGTGCAGTTCACTCTTACTCCCCAATGACAGTCAATTTACATCCAAATATTAACTCTCCTTTAGATACTTCACTTAGAATTTTCAGATGTGCTTAGATCTATTTAGAGTATTCTATATTACCCTGAATTTTTGCACCCTCATTTATGTAACATGCCTCAAGAAATTCCTTATATTTCTAATCTCATTTTTATTAGGTTTAGTTCAAATTTAGGCAATTTGGTAAAGAAAATCACATTTTATTTTTCATTTTGAAAAGTCAGAAAACTTGAGTAGAAGGTTTACATGAGTACATCTATGAAATACTCCATTTTTTTGAGCTATGTGTAATTCCCAACAATATGGACAGCTTGCTTAATGTCTTTAGGTAAACAAGCTAGCTTGAGTTTTCTGTTTCTTCTTGAGATATTTTAAGTCATATATGTTTCCCTCAAAGGTCCCATTTTAAATATTTTCTCAAGAAAAATTTTTATTGAGACATATTTGTATATTTTAAATGGGAATAATATCGGTCACTTTTCAAAGTGCCCTTATTCAGGAAAAAATAGCAAATCATTTGGAAACCTACTTGTGAGATCACCTGGATTATGGTCAAAGATGTAGTCAGAAGAAAGTTCATAATTTTAGAGCTGTTTTAAATAGGAGATAGGAAATAATGAAAATAAATGTGTGTAATTCAAAACCTGACAGAACAAAGTAGTTAAATGAATTGAACTGATAAAAATGAAAATATACTCCAATATATAAAACTGAAAATAAAGTATCCAGAGCTAATATTTTGGGAGGAATAAAATAAAAAGCATCTGGCAATCATAACTGTATTGAGTACATGAGATCCTTCATCAATGAGCAAAAATTATTTATATAAATGTGCATACATTTTTAACAATCATACACAGAATACTGACATTTCTAAGAAAACCTAATGTTCCTCACACTCTACTTGCCACCACCTGCATGTTTAACCCCTTTATGCCCTCAGCTCATGTGCTTTTCATACTACCTCAATTTGTTAGTATAGTGTGCTTTACAATACGTTGCAGGTGAGCTCACCCACTGTGCAGCCCTTTACTGCATCCCTAATCGATGAATGAATAACACCTTGATCACATTGCTTGTAAATTAAATCATAGGGCACAAACCTATTCAAGGCAAGAGAGTACAGAGTAGTAGCCAAGTTCATATACAAAACTGTTTCAGGTTAACTGCGTGTTATTTTTCATTCTGCCCTAAAATTTGAATTGAAATTGTTCATGTTCCTGTGGATATCTTCCACGCTAATGATCATAAATAATCCAAGTTACTCTCCTAGTTCATATATTTTCAATTGTTGTTAGAAACAACAATATGCATGGAAGACTTTGGATGCAGTTCTCGGTTTTACCCCTTGGCAATCTCAAATTATCAGAGAGATTTCTTAAGAAATTTTAATAAATAAAGTTATTTATTAAATAAAGAAGGTGTCAAGTGTTAAAATTATAGTAAACATTTACCTAAACAAAATTTTGTTGTTTTTACCAGCATTAACAACAATAAAATTTCAGAATCTCATCAGTTATTTTTGAGGTTGCTTATTCAGTAAAATATTTTCTAGTTTGCAACAACATTTAATTAATGTTAATTTTCTTCAATCTCCTATTAATAATCAGAACCACATCATAAGAAAACAAATTGAAATGGATGACTCAATAGGGGGAACACTCTCAGGAGTGAGTGTATTCCAGGATAAATACAAACTTCTGACCATCTTCTACAAATGAAATCTAGTGCACTACTTTGCTGGGGAGAGTTGGGGCAACCCCCTTTCAGCAATGGTCATAGGTGTTGTTTTGAGAAATAATTTTGTAGAAATTTCATAAATGGGAGAGAGATAAGGGTCTAAGTAAAACTGGGATCTGTTTCTAATCCTTTTGCACAGGTGAAATCACTAAATGTATGCACCTTTGGTGAGAAGTATGTTCCTTGTACACTTGGCCTGCTTAAAATACCTACTAAAAAATAATTTGCTGATTTTAGGGCCCAATAGTTTGAACTGAAAGTCTTCTATGACAAAGAAGTCTTGAATAAATGCACCATTTGCCTTTGTTGATTTTTTTTTTATTTTTACTCGAAGCATATTGAGTGAAGTTTACTTTAGTCCCCTAGATTTGTTTTCATGGAAACGTTTGCTTTACATATGCAAAAGCATCTCCCTATAGCATTCATATGGCTTATTAATCTTCAAAGAAACCATGCTTTTTATGCTGTAGCAGAGGAGTCTGAAATGGAGGCTTTCAAGTTTGTTGACTCTGGATCTGTTCTGATTCTCCCCCACCACCTACACTGTAATAAGTGTCCTTTTTCTGATTTGACAGTGGGAATTAGACAAAAAAAAAAAAAAAAAAAAGCAAATTCTGTCAGCATAAGTCACCTAAGGAACAACATCTGTGCTTGTCTTGCTCATAGTTTTCTAGCACCCTAGATATTCAGAATAACTGAACTTACTGGACCCCTACTAAGTTATCTATCTCTGACGGCTGCTGTGCTGTAAATTCATACCAAAAACTGTTATATTTTCTGGAATTGCTGCAGCTCCCCAGATAAAATAGTAACTTTCCCACAGCTTTTCCTGTCAACTTCAACCTGGAGGTAGGATTTAGGGAGGGTGCATGCCTTAGCCCACTGACAGAGAGTGATTTCCTCTGCTTCTGCTGAGCACTCTCCTCAAGCCTGGCATTATAACTAGCGCACACATATCCCAGTAAGAAGGTTTGCTGTATTGGATCCAGAAAGGTTGTCTTTAGGCGCTTTCATTTCTAAAAGTTCTGATAAGTTGGCTCAGTAAGGACTCACAGTAGTTTCTTAAGTAGCCTTCTAGCATGCTGTGGAGCAATTTGGCGGTTATCTTCTCACAGACTCATTAGTTTATGCTCTAAGTCACTCATTTGCAGATTTAAGTTTCTCAGGGTGAAAAATACATTATATTTGAGAAAGGCTGACGTCTTTGAACTGATACTTCAAAGAGTCTTGAAAAATGGGGATCACAGTATATACTCTCAATCCATGCTCAATGTAGGTTGTAAACAAAATCTAATTTGAACAAATACTTATTGGATGATTTAAATGGAGTTTGCTTTTGTTAGAAAATTAAAAACTATGTAAGAGGTAAAAACAGGGCAGAGAAAGGAGGACAGAAATGGGTGACCAACAGTGCCAGTTTGTCTAGGACTTGGGTTTCTCTGAATGTGGTGTTTTTGGTGCTAAAACTGAACAGTTTTGGGAAAACTGGAATGAGTTAGTTACATTAATTCTTATGTTCCTACAGAGCTAATGTTATCCCTATTGTGTAAGGTCCATTTCTAGTAAAAACTACAATTTGGCCTTTGTTATGGCTTAGATATGAGGTACCCCCAAAAACTCACGTGAGACAATGAGTTTTCAGAGGTGAAACGATTGGATTACGGGAGTTCTAAGTTAATCAATGGACTAATCCACTGATAGAGATTAACTGGTTGTAACTGTAGGTAGGCTATGGATGGTAGAGAGGTCACTAGGGGAATATCTTTGCAGGTTGTATTTTGTCCCTGGAGAGTGGAGCTCTTTCTCCTTCATGGTGGCCATGTCCTGACCTTCTTTCTTCCACTGGACCTTTTCCCAATGATGTTCTGCCTTACTCTGGGCCTAGAGCTATGTAGATGGGTGTCTGGACTGAGACCTCTGAGACTGTGAGCTCCAAATAAACTTTGTTCTTCTAATTGTTCATATCAGGCTTTGGATCATAGTGATCAAAAAGCTGGCTAAAAAACAGTCCTTTAAGAGATAAACTGTCTAAAATATTTCTCTTTTATCCCTTTTTAAAATTTCATGACCTCAAAAAGAAATATCACAATAAAAAAATTGTTCCCAAGTTTGTCAAGGACATTTTAGTTGCCACTGCTTCCATTCTAACTCTGTACCACATGCCAGTGCACACCCATGCATTGGAATCCAGGTTCCCAGAAAGTCTGAGTCATCTCTGTCCAGTGTGTCAGTTTCCTAACTCTAGATAGAGATTTGTGAATGTCACTTCAAGAAAAAAAAAATTGATATTTTATAGGCTATGAGTTTTGACAGGGAAAAATAAAGATTTAACCCTCCCTGTTGCTATTGCCTCAAGGTACACTTGTAGGAAATAAACAAAAATAGTCTTTACAGGCAAAAAGCTTAGGCAATAAAAAAGAAAGCAACATCTGCGTCGAAGGAGACTCTAAGAAAGTTAAGTCTGCATTGTTTGACCTGAAAACTATCACAGCCTGTTTGAATTACACAGCCACCTGTCACAACGATGCTTGAGATTCTTCTAAAACAGTAGGAGTTTGTCACATAAATGGAATGTGCAGGATTTAAATTATTGGAGACCATGAGGCCACCACCGATGAATGTGAAAGTTTTCAAAACAGAAATGACAAGGCTCAGTGTCTTCTAAAGTCATGTAATACTCCCTGTTGATAGCTGCCCAGAACTCCAACAGTGAAATACAACAATAAAATAATATCATGCACTTATAAGAAAATTAACTGATATTAATTAATAAGATTGAATGATTAAATACCCATTTTGCAGAAACATAAATCATTGACCAGTGGTATTGGATTTTTTCCATATTTTCATTGGTGCATTATAATTGTACATGATACTTGTTAGATATTCATACATGCACATGATATAAGAATATAATTTGACAAATATCATTCCCTAGTATTTCCTGTTTTTCTTCCCTGCTCCCCACCCCTGCCCACCAGTCCCTTGCTATATGGTTATTAAATCAGTTTTAAGGATGGGCATAGTAGGTGACCAAACACATGGTACAATCTGAGGGATTGCTTGGAATATTTTTCCTGATTATATCAAACTGTCTTGCCATAACTACTAATGGAGGCTCAAATGGGTCAACATGAAACCACCTAATGGTTAAAGACTTAAATCATCCTACATTCCTTTTTCACAATGTACACAAAATTGACAGTTCCACTCAAGTTTCCGTTTGTCTAGGAAATGGTAACCTTTTGTTGTTGTTCTTCTTATTATTATTATTACTTTTGGTACTGGTGATTAAACACAGGGACACGTTAGCCACATTCCCAGTCATTTTAATTGTTTTAAATTTTGAGACAGGGTCTCACTAAGTTGCATAGAGCCTCGCTAAATTGCTGAGGTTGGCCTCTAACTTGCAATCCCTGTCTCTGCCTCCTGTGCTGCTGGGATTACACTGTACCCAGCAAGAAAATGCTTAATTTTTGGCTCTCCATTCTCTTTGCTGCTTTCTGAAATATCTCACTGTTGCTTGAGATGAAAACACTAATACTCAGGAAGCAAGGCATGAGTAAGAGGAAAAACTACAGAACCAGATGACTGAGAAATATTTGTGAAACCTCCAGTCACACACTGCATCCCTAACATGACTACTTTGGTAATACACAAACCCATCACCAAGACCCAGCCTAAGCTCTCTCCTAGACCGCAGCTCTTACTGTACAGTGGGTTGCACAAAAACTTCTAGATTTGTTTTTAAAAAAAACATTTCACACTTTATTTTGGTTTACAATTTTTTTCCTGTGAAACAGTCTTTTCTCTATTTCTTTTTACCTCTAAATTCACTTATTTTTTCTCTCAAGATTACGCGCAGGATCAACAGTGGCAATTACTTTCTAATGTTTGCTTAGCCTTTTGTCGTATTTATTGTGTCATTTTTATTTAATAATTTTTTATTTAGAATATTGGGAAAACCCAATAGATTACATGTGATTTTAAAAACACATTATCTGTACATGTAGACATTCTTGGAAGTCCCCCATATAAAGGAAAAAAAAAACACTGTTTACATTTGTACAATATCCTCGAAACATGTGTGTGATTTTTCTTTCATTCTCCCTGACAGGCAATGTTCAGGCTGACTGCAGATCTACTGTCAACCACCATTTAATCCTTTTGTGCTCTGAGATGTTTCAGAGCTTACCTAAGTTAGCAGGAGCCTGAAAAATCAAAGAATTCAAGCTCACTTATTTTATAGATGAATAAAATGAGGAAAAAAGCTACATATCCCTTCAGTCAAGATTGTGCAATGTGTAACAGACTTGATGTAGATAAGGTGTGTTTAGCTGCATGGATGGTGGTATAGTCAAGGGAGCCTATATGGTCACAAAACTGCACAACACTAAGGCTCAGTTCTGTATCATCCAGAGAAAAGGAGCACAAAAACATCCTTCATTTATTGTGCACGTGTGCAGCTGCAAATACTAATGGTGACAGATGAGGAGCAGTTGGGTTTGAAAAGGGACTTTTTTTTTCAATTCAAATGATAGAATTGAACACTCCAGAGTGGAAATGGGTCTGGATGCAGGGAGATTATTAGCCAACATGTTGCTTTTGTCAGGGCTGTTTCCCAATGCATCCTTCTTCCTATTTTTTAAAATACTCTCACTTAGAAATTATAATTCTAAGGTTGTTTCCTATAATACTGGTATGAAAACATGGTGGAAGCAATATAAAATGGATTGGGTTAATTTCAAGTGTTCCCAAGGAAAATAGACCTGACAGCCAGTCAATTATGAGCTCTCAAAGTTATTGGCCATGACTTTGACCATCATATCTTCTGAACACTGACAATATTGCCTCACATATAGTAAGAGCCATTCAAATAGTTATTTAATTTCTGGTTATATAATGAGAAAATGCCAGTATTTGAGATAGATAACAATAGTATAATTAGTTATGCCTTGTATTAATACTTTTAATTAGTCAAATTAGAGTAGGAGTAAGGGAAACATTTACATAAACTAGAAAAGATAATAGTGTCAAGAACATAAGACTATGATGGACAAATATTTGCCCACTTCTGTACTCTGCTATTGATACTTAATGCATGATCCCAAGAAAATTTATCATATGTAAAATGGCAATAATAATAGTAAGTTTTTCACACATAACTCAGGATGTGGATTTTATTTTTCTTATAAGTTATCTGAAAGAACTGTATTAGAAGATACATATAAATAACCAAGGAGAAACTGCCTCTTTCAAAGTTTTATTCTAAGAGGTTATCTTATAAGCTTCCATTTACATTGGTGATTCATTTAATCATTTACTTTCTGAATCATTTATTTATCAAGAAATAAAATATATTTGTGTTCCAAATATATTTTAAGAAACATAAATATCTCAGAGAAATATTTCAATAACATTTTGTATCTCAATATGAAATCAAGAACTCACTTTCCAGAAAAAAAAGTATATATAGCCTGATGAAACTCCATTGTTGCTATTGTCTGTAGAAAGACAATAATAATTTGTGGAAGTAGATTTTAAGTTTGAAGGAGCTTCAACACACCACCTCCATGAGCTTAATTACTGTCTTATAAGCACAAGGAGTGCTTTGAAGTGCAGTAACAGCACAGTTTCTAATGTAGAAGCTTTAGATGAGGAAGCTGGGCATCATCTCTCTCCCTCAAACTTAGACCTTGGAGCACGGATGATCCCAAGGAGTGCTGAGCATAAAACTGTTTTGTTTGTTTGTTTGAAGAATGATAAGCAAATTAGTTGTTGTCCTTCCTTTTTTGGAGAGAGATGAATGCTGAAAGTTTGAAAATCCAGAGGTATTTTTTTCCTAGGTAAATAAAATTATTGTACATTCATGAATTGTATATATTTAATAGGGACCACATACTTTATGTAATATTATGGCGTGATTCTTGCTAAGTGAAGAAAGCAAGGAGAAGAACAATATTATGCAATGGTATAATTTATGTAAAAAGTGGGAATAAAAAAAGCATATTTGTGTATGTAAGCATCAAATACCTCCAGAAGCATATATAAGAAATTAGAATCTTTTCTCCTCCCACCCCCCGCAAATGGAACTTGAGTGGTTGAAGAAAAAGAGTAGCCCGGAGATATTTTTCATAGAGTATCCTCTGAATTTTGAACTCTGTGACAGCCCTGTTTATTAAAAAATAAAATGGAAATGAAGATAACTTTTATACTTTCTCTCAAACATCATCTGTTTTAACATAGCTGTTTCCTCTTGTTGGTTTTCTCCGAAGTATCTTGGTAAATGGCATGTGTCTTACAAGCTTTCTCTGTTGTTGCCCTATATAATAATTGTTCCTTCTAGTAAAATGTCACATTCCATCATACTGAGCTTCTAGAAGCTATACACAACTCAAGTATTAAAGTTGCATCAACATTTCATGTCAGATTTCTGATATTTATTTATACCTGTTAGCCTGATATTTTATGTCCTTTTTTTTTTTTTTTGAATAAACAGAGGCAGGGTCTTCATAGACCTTGAACTTGATTTATGTTATCTTTGTCTGACCCACTTTTCCATCTTGGAGACAGCTACCTCTATGTCCTTGAGGGTGAGAAACAGTAAATCCACACAAGTTCTTGGAACATAAATTAGAAGAATGTGAACAGGATGAGAGTGCTACAGGAAACTGACTTCCCTTTTCCTCATGTAAGCATTTTAAGTTTTCTTTTTTCTAAAACATGAGTCAAAGAAATGAGTCTACTTTATAACATTTTAGATAATCATTTTAAACAAAAGTTCTGTATAGGAGAGAAAAAAATCCACATCCCAATTCATCTGAAATTATGAGGAAATTTCCAGTTGGTATCCTTATTCTCTAAAAAAATATATTGTTATAGTTCGGATATGGAATGTACTCCAAAGGCCCATGTACTGAAGATTTTATTCCCAGCCTAAGGGAGCTCCTGGGAACTGAAATGAAACTCCATTATTGCTATTGTCTGTAGGAAATCTATAGGATGTGGGGACTAGTTGAAGGAGGTAGTTCCTTGGGTGTATGCTTTGTCCCTTGCCTGTCTGTGTCCCACTCGCCTCCCTTCCCCTTCTCTTCTGTTTTCTCTCCCTCTCCCTCTCCTTCCCTCTCTCTGTTTTCTGGTCATGATAAGGTGACCAGTTTGGTTACATCATGCATTTCCTGCCATGATGTTCTTTCTTCTGCCCTACCAGTTACAGAAAGCTGTCACCTGTGGTTCTAAAAATTTAATAATTTATTCTGAACAGTTATGGATATTATATAAGTCACATCACAAAAATATGTATTATGGTTGTCTGATAGCTTCCTTTGAACTATAGTTTGAAACTGTACACTTGTGTGGCAAGAGTTCACATGTCAGTTTGGAAAGTGTATTTTTACATGAAAAAAGTATAGCTATTGGCAAACTACTTAAAAATTTGCAAAGTCCTTAGACATATTTTCTCATCTGATGACATCACATGAGGTTGGTAGAAATAACAGAAATAAGTCAGGGACCATTTACTAAGTACCTACTCTGTTGTTCCCCCTTTGCTAACTGATTGTAACAATGAATCTGACAAATCCCTATTATATTTTCATATCATAGATGAAAAAATTAAAAATCTCAATAAAGAAGCTGAAATTACAGTGTGGGGGACACAGGATTTTATTTGTCCATTTTGCTCACTGTAGATAAGGGATCTACCCTGGTCCAATTAACTATCAGGAGTTTGGGCAAGACCCCATATTACATATTACCAGCTGTAATGGCTCAACTTGACAAGTAATTTTCAGAAAAGGCAAAGGAATGTAGGCTTAGTAGTTCTCACAAAATGTGTGTAGTATGTTGTGACAGTCACACACTTTTGAAACTGGACAACCAAAGCCCTAATCTTTCAGTTATACCTTGAAGATTTTAATGCCATCATGGATTCATACAGGCTCTTGGTATGAAAGTAGGAATGAGGATGGAAAACTCTTTACTAGGTAAATTAATACTTCAGCTCAGATTTAAAGAATGAGAGAGACATTATATAAGACTAAAGGAACAGTGTATGCCCCAGAATGAAGAATATATCAAAGACATGGAGTAAGATAACATGTTCAACAAGTATTTACTGCGGACATAATTTAACTAAGTAGCATGATGCTGTAGAAATACAATTGTGATTGGAGGAAGACTAGTGTGGAAAGTGCATGGGAAACACAGAAAGGAGTTCCTTGATACAGGGTGGCATGTGATTTATATCACAGCGTTATGAATGGAAGCTAAAATCAGAGTGCTAACAGGATTTCAGAGGGGTAGAGTAGAGGAAGAAAGATCATTTAGGAGATTACTATAGTAATTCAGGCAAGAAGTGTTGAGGGTAAGACAAAGATAGTCACAGCAGTAAGGAAGGGGGGTGATTTAAACATAAAAGCAAAGGTGTTACAGCTTGATAACTCATATCTCCAAGAAGAGAAATAGATTACTACACTAGGTAACAGATACTACATCCCTCTGTGAGTAGGGTCAAGGTATAAAACTATCTCTTGAACAGAATGTGAATCCCTAGTCCTACAAATAAATTGTCATTTATAAAACAGCATCACTGGCATCTGAAAAGCTGTTTGGTTTTTTATATGTGAAATTTGCTTTTTCCTGATTAGAATTATTGGGCTTAGGAATTCTGATCAATTTTCAACATGATGGATTTTTACTTTGTTCTCTCTAAAGGTTGAATCTAAAATCATATCCGTATCCATTTAAGTCAAGAGTAAATTTTTCTAAGCTTAATGTTGAAAAACACTTAAGAAAGTTCCTTTTGTTCCACAGGATAGATTTTAAAAGTGGATTTTCCCCCCTAAGGTTGTCTGAGAGGAAAACAACTTCACAGATTAAATCGTGCCTTCATTTAGATCTAAGGAAAGTTATGATAATTTGTCTCCATGGAGGCAGAGCACATCTCTGGGACTTAGGCTTTTGTTAGCTTGTTTGCTGGACTTTTTTCCATCTGCTCATTTGTTTTCCTTGTTTTATTTATCTATCTATGAATGGATAATCATCCCCCACCTTCTTTGTCCCCTTAATGTTAATGTTCTGTTTTTATCATACTTGTTTTCCCTTGATTATTTTCTTATGGCAATCATCATGCAAGAGGGTGATTTTTTTTTCAATTATAAATTTCTTTTTCATGCAAATTTCTAGATTAATAATGGCAGAAGCAGATAAGAAAAATTCTCTTCAGGGTTTCTGAAGTTTTACTACATAATGACACATTATTTAGAACAAATCATTCAATTATTTTATAGATACATGAAATCATTAGAAAGAGTTAAATTATTTTGATTTATTTAAATGTGTGTGGGCACATGCACGTGCGTGCTCACACACACACACACACTCACACGGCAGGACAACCTCTAATACCAAAGAGCCAGATAGCAGTAAAGTTATGATAAAGAGTCACAATATTAGAAAGATATTTGTTCAGTGAATTAAGAGTTTTAAATTTTATTTAATTTTGTCGTTTTTTTTCCCATGTGTGAGAAAAGTACTTCTGTTGTGTAAATATAAATCACAATCAGTTAATGACTCTAAACCTAAGTTTTCCTTTTAAACATTTCAGACACTAAAATTGTAGCTTCATGGAATTAAGATAGGGTGTTTCCTTCTAAAAAAAGGAGAACAAAAAATGAAAAAGAAAAAGAAAAAAAGAAACCTAAGTTCTGAGTTTCTGAAACTCAAATGGAATACATTACATCTAGTGATAGAATAATCAATAAATATTTTTATTTAATTTTGACATAAGAATATTTGGAGACCAATTGAAAGATCCAATTTTTCAACCATCTTTAAAGATGAGGAAGTTGAAATTAAAAAGTTGTTAACTAGATGTGAAAAAAAGTGTTTAATGCAGTTTATCTATATGTCATCCTGTCCAACCAGGGAATGTGCACTATTATTTATGGGCAACATCAGGATGCATACAACTATAAAAATTGCAGACAGACATAATGCTATATTGTGTGGAGCATACTGTTTTATTTTCTAGTGCTGATGTAACAAATTTCTACCAATTTAGTGACTTACAACACAAATGTACTATCTTACATTTCTATAGAAGTCTAACAAGGCCTTTTGTGCCATAACATCAAGGTGTCAGCAGCACTGCAATCCCTTCTGAGCCTCAATCAAAAATATACTTGCTTTCACTTCCAATTTCTTTAGACTTCCTGTATTCTTTGGTTCTTGGTCCCATTCTCCATGTTCAAGATCACCAATGGAAGACTGAGCCTTTCTCATTTAAAATTGTTGTGACAATTTCTGCTACCCACTTCTGTGTTTCAGGACCCTATAATTACCCTGAATCTACGTGGGATAATCCAGAGTATTTTTCTTACTTATTATCAGCTGATTCACAGCATTAGTCCTTTGCCAAGCATCCCAACATATTTAAAGGTTCCAGGGATTAAGACATGGGCATTACAAGGAAATCACTCTTCAGATACAAATACATTTGTCAATTATAATCACATGTAAATTTCCCCAATTGTCAATATTCTAATTACATGTAAAATATAAAAGAATATATTTAATTTTTTTCAAGTTAAAACTTATTAATTTGGTTTTCATTGACTAAATAAATTTTATAGGAGTAATGATAATTACCCATATTCGTAAAATAGTAACAACTATAAGAAGATGTAAAGTCTATACCCATTTAATTCATAATTATATGTTTTAACAAATATATTATAAGAATAGAGTCTGTAAGAATGTTCTTACTAATGCATAATCTAAGATATAAATTTATATTTTTAGTTAAAAATTACTTAGTATACTTGTCTTTAATTTGGAATTCCATATTACAAATAGAGCAGAGCCTATATGGTAACATCATTTCCTGCTTCTTTCTTTAGACTATTCTAGGATATTATGAAGGAACATAAATGTGAAAGGCAATGATACAGCTACATAAAAAATAATCATGACTATGGGTTTGATCATGTCTTAGTACATTTGGGCTGCTATGAAAAACACTACAGACTGGGCAACTGACTAACAACAGGAACTTCTTTCTCATGGTTCTGAAGGCTGGTAAGGTTAGGATCAGCTATCCAATGGAACTGGTATCTGGTGAGAGTAGCTCTACTCTGTTTCTGAGATGGTACCTTGTTGCTCCATGTTCTGTAGGAGAGGGACACTGTTCTCTCAGGGCACCATGGGGAAAGTGCGGGAGAGTACTCCCTTCAACTCAAACCCTTTCATGAGGGCTGTGTCCTCCTGACTTAAATCACCCTAAAGCTACTCCTTTTAATACTGTTGCACTGGGATTAAGTTTCAACATGAATTATGGAAGGGACACCATTATTCAAAACACAGCTGACTAAAACAAAGATGCTCAAAGGAAAAATGACTCTTTTGGGAATTTAATCTGTCTTTCTCAGTTCATACTTTGTAGTTAGTTTCCCAGTTATTGAATTTGTGCATTCACCTATATCTTTAAAGAAGATTATATAATGAAGATTATGATCATATTTGAATTTTAAGCAATCTGGCTTTATTATGAGACATTCACTTGAATAAGTAGATATATAGATAGCAGATAATTAATTTTCTTTATTCAAGTTAATACTTGATCTCTTTTTATAGTTAAACAGGATTATTATTGACCATGGGTATACTGCAAATCCAATGAGACCTAGAAAAACTGTGATATGATATAGGTCTATAGTTTTATAATTAGATTGATAGGGAATTTAATGGGGCATTTTGAGGTCATTGACAAGTGTTATGACCCCAAACATTGTGTTATGAATCTTTCCATCCTAACTTTTTTTGGTTTAATTCTCATTTTTAAAAATATTTGCTTTTTTATTTTTATCATACCATAATGTATGATTCTATGTAAGTGTGTCAAATTATTTGACTAAATAAAACATATTAAACCAAGAAAATGTATAGTTTGGGATATTTTAATATTTATTTTTTAGTTGTAGTTGAACACAATACCTTTATTTTATTTATTTTTATGTGGTGCTAAGGATCAAACCCAGGGCTTCACATGTACTAGGCAAGCACTCTACCACTCAGCCACAACTCCAGCCCTAGTTTTGAATATTCTGATAACTAAGCTGAAACATTTGAAGTAAAAATAAATTAAACATCCAAATGTTAAAATATCAAAGCTCTGTCTCAATTCACTATCTATATTTCCTAAACAATATTTTTTAGGGGAGATTTTACATACCTAAGAGGAGGGTAAAGATTAAAAGGTGTAGGAATCCTCTTTCCTGCAGAATCTGAAATTTTGATGGCCATAACAGTCTGGCTTAATATAGTAGACACTATCAATTAACTTAGGTCAATACTTTGGATGAATGGTCTCATGAATTAAAGAAAAAAATTCACCTTTATTTGTTGTGTGGCTCTTTACTGGTTGAATATTTCACTAGTTCTGTGAAAAAGTAAATTTTATATTCTATTCCCAGAAAATAACTATTTATTGATTTCCTAGCAAATTATACACATTTCTGAAATAATAAATATGTTATGATAGAGCTTGGAAGAAATGAAGGAGATAAACAATCAAAAGCATAAGTGAGGCATCTCATAAATACATGATTTCATTACATAAATATTCACACTGTAGATGATACTTCAAAACACAGGCAAATAGACAGTATGGGTTAGCAAGAGTCCCTAAGGGTAACTTGAAGGCTAATAGCTAAAGTTTTTCCTTTTGGGATACCTATTATTTCTCTCAATGCCCCTACTGACTGGTTGATTTTGCACCATGGATGAATCTTGAACAGCATTCTCAGACTTTTGTTAAGTCTACACAAAGAAATCACCTTCTTTGCTTGGTCTTGATTTCCCAAATTTTTTATATGTATTAGACAGTGTACCTTCAAGAATTTTAAGGACAAAGAACATCTAAAATACACGATCAAACATCAAATATAGACTATTGTTATCATATGATGAAAATAAATAACAGTTTTGATCTTCTCAGGAGACACCATGAGGCTTGATTTCTCCAGATCAATCTAAGTCAATACATTGTCCACTTACAAACCAAAAGGTGATCGGGGGTCTCCATCACCAACAGGCTTCTAAACCAGAGTATATGCATATTTCTCTTTGTCTTATTTTCTTTAGTACTTTATCTGAATTGATAAAACGTTAAATTACATATTCCACATTTCTTTAAATCATTTCCAAGGGGCAACCTTTGAGAACTTCACCAATTATGACTCCTCTGAAAATTTAAAGCCTCAACACAATAAAACATGCAACAGAAAGTCTTGCTTTGCACATTTTTCTCTTTTAACGTAAATTGAATGGGCCAAATTTTATGGCCTAATTTGATTTTTCCACGCTCTTACAGACACAGTCACAGTCGCAAAGGAGTTTCATCACGTTGAATTAGTGCAAACCAAAGTGCATTAAATGATAGGCATAGCAGAAATCCTACTTCAGATAAAAACACAGCATTTTCAATAAAAGGATTCTCCTTTCTTGCCTGGTATGTTCACAGAGAGACAAATAGTAGGCTTTTGGCATTACACCTTAAGGTCTTAAAGTCAAAAACTCTATTCTTGTTCAGTGATAGGTTTTAAAATGAAAGAAGAGGATTTGGGTTTTCAATGACAACTGTCATAGGATATTAAAGGGCCTTGAAAATCCAAAGATAGGCACCCTTGCCTGTCTTGTAACATAACACAACTTGCGTCAGATCTAATAACTCAGGCTGTAGCTCAAGGCCTTGTGACTACTGTCACAAGGATTTCTATTCAAATCTTTAAAAGCAAGAATACCTACAGCCTGGTTAGTACAGGGTAGAAGTGAAATTGTTTGAAAGACAAATATCAGGATAACAGATACTCTAAGTGAGGCTAGGCAGAGATGGATCTGGTAGGTAAAGGATAAATAACTACCTTTTATTATTTTTCTTTTTCTATTTTTACATGGAAAATTTTAATAATAGAGTAAATATTTTCTAATAATTATGAACTAATCATCATCTATATTTTTCCAAATAATGCAATAATTACAACAGGAGGTTTTTAGCTACTTCAAAACTATCCATTGGGGCCATCTATTTTTCCTATTGATAACATCACAAAATTATTTTACACATGTGTGTATGCATGTACCTATACATATTAGGTTATGTTTGCCAATGTAATTTATTGATTCTTATGTGAACCAATTTCTTTTGAGATTTTTTCTTTCTTAGAGAAGTACTCTCGTGACTTGTCCAGCTGAAATATGTGGTTGTTAAGTGTTATATGATTTTTTGTATGTCTCAGGGCATATTTACCTCAGCTTCTTCTTTGAATAATAGTTATGGATAAAGAACTTCAGGCTAAAAGTTATTTTTCCTTAGCACTTCATGGGTATTCTCTTATAAAGCTTATTATATTTATTGTTTCTGATCTTATTTTGTTCCCCATTTCTTTAGAGTAATTTATCTCCTGATACTTTTTAGCATTTTGTCTTTACCTTTGATGCATTAAATTTTGACCAAACTGTAGCTAATATGGGTTTTTTTTTAATTAATCCTACTTTTGAACTCACATCTTCCCTGTAGTCTTGAAATTCTTTACACTTATTTTAACAAATATAAAATTTTGGCCTTTCTTTCTTTAGCTCTCTTTAAAGATTTGAAGTATCTGGAACTATTCTCTATTCTGTTCAATTTTATTTCATCCTTCTTTATTTTTTATATCAAGGATTGAACCCAGAGGTACTTTATAACTCAGCCTCATCCCCAGCCCTTTTAAAAAAATATTTTGAGACAGGTTCTCACTAAGTTGCTAGGGCCATGCTTGCTAAGTTGCTGACTCTGGCTTTGAATTTGACATCTTCCTGCCTCAGCCTCCCACTAAGACACTGGGATTATAGGTGTCCACCATTGCACTTGGCTTTATTTCATGTTTGTCTCTCACCTCCTGGACAGGAAGGCGGATTGAACAAATGGGAAAAGATACCCCATACACCCCAGATATATACAAGTGTGAGATGGACTATCTTAATGTATAGAAGGAGAGAACTCTCCATGCTCCAGAAGCAAAGAGTAAATATATAGTTAAAGTGGTGGGTGGTAGTTTCAGCCACACATCAAACAAGACTGACAAGCATTTATGCTTATAATATTAGTTCTCAAATGTTAATATCTGCATTATCTTACAATGACAGAATAGTAGAACATTGAAAGTGGCTCCTTATATTAAAAATCAGTCAATAAAATACTCTGTTAATCATAGATAGAAATTGGAAATTTTATTCACAGTAATCTAAATATAATATATATATTAATACAGTGACTTTTCAAATCTACTATTGTGCAGCTAAGTCACTGGAGTTTGAGAATGTATTACCTGCACACTGCAAAACTCATGCACTGAGAAGCAAATATTTAAAGTAGCATATAATTACAGAATAATCATGAATCTGTCTATGATCAAGGTTCTTTAAGCTAAATCCTCCAATAGGTATCTCCCACAAACAGGGAGCTAAGAGATTAGTGATAAATCATTACAGTAAGCAAAGTGCTAAGAAAATGCACAAATTCAACAAATTGTAAAACAGCGTACTTCTGATAATAAAGCCTAAGGTAAAGACAATCTAAAAATGCAATGCCTTAAATTCTAAAGCCAAAAAATTCTGCCATATACCCAATCAGAATCCCAGCCTCCCTCCCCTTTGTTATTCAGTAGCTCCACTGGCCACTATTACCTGGCATTTCATGGTTTTGAATGTCACAACCCTAATGAGTGCAAATGAAAACTGCTGTTTTCTTTGGAAATGAAATAATTAGAGGTCTTGGCATAGTTTGTTACTTCATTTACAGTACAATTCCCTAAGATGGTGATAATTCACTGCAACTTTTACATGGCGTATCCCTCTTTCCATCCTCTTAGTGGTGGCTGTCTTCTGGTTCTATAAAATAAACAGCCATTTGGAAACAACACCCCGAGTCTGATGTTTGCACCAGAGGGGATCCCAGTATTTAACTGAAAAGTCATTGTCAATGAATTCCTTTGGGAAAGGTACTGAACAAGTCTTAGCACCTAGTCAGATCTTCTACCCTAAGAGAATTCAAAAATTTCTGCTCATTTTCTTCCAATTTCTGCTTATGACTTCTTCAATTTTTGATTAAGCATAATTGTATTGCATATTTGGCAAGAACAGCAAGAAGCAACACTAAACATTCTGGCTCTTTCTATTCACTTCCCTTTAAAGCTACATATAAGCTTTCTCTCTGGCATCTACTCTGTCTTTCAAGTTATTTGAAGCAACACTGTAATCATGTCTATAGCATAACAAGACCTGTCAGTTTTCCAATCGCTACATTTCTTCCTTACCAACCATTGCTTATTGCTTTATTTCAATACTATGTATTTTAGATATTTTCCTGCACTGCCCAAAGACTCAGCCTTAAAAAAAAAAAAAAAAAAAAAAACATTTTTCAGGTAAAGAAAAAAAATCTTATTTTTCATGAATTTACTATAACAAAAAGATGCAAAATGAAAAATATATTAACAGGTATAAAGTATACTTTTTTTTTTGACAATACTCTGGATTGACCCCAGGGTCTCACACATGCTAGAAAAGTACTATACCAATGAGCTACAATCTCAGTGTTTTTTTTTTTTTTTTTTAAATGACACTGAATGCACTGAAAGTTAAACAGAAACAATGGTAAGCATTTATGCTGTGCTTGCTACTGCCAAACATTGTAAAAATGTTTTACAAAGGTTAACAGTGTATAATGGAAAATGCTGAAAAGAGAGATAAATAAGTTGAAAGTCACATAGACTACTGTAGAAAGAGTAAAAGAGGGGTGTGGCACAAGAATTAAAATCAAGAATCAGTAAATGGGATGGACTCAAACTAAAAAGCTTCTTCTTGGTAAAAGAAACAATATGTGAGGTGAATAGAAAGCCTAATTCTTGGGAGCAAATCTTTATCCCTCACACATCAGATAGAGCACTAATCACTAGGGTATATAAAGAACCCAAAAAGCTAAAGACCAAAAAAAAACAAATAACCCAATCAATAAATGGGCCAAGGACCTGAAGAGACACTTATCCGAAGATGATGTACAATCAATCAACAAATACATGAAAAAATGTTCATCATCACTAGCAATTACAGAAATGGAAATCAAAACCACTCTAAGATTTTATCTCACTCCAGTCAGAATGACAGCTATTATGCATACAAACAACAATAAGTGTTGGCGAGGATGTGGGGAAAAAGGTACACTCATATACTGCTGATGGGACTGCAAATTGGTGCAGCCAATGTGGAAAACAGTATGGAGATTCCTTGGATAACTGGGAATGGAACCACCATTTGACCCAGCTGTCCCTTTCCTCAGTCTATACCCAAAGGACTTAAAAATAACGTACTACAGGGACACAGCCACATCAATGTTTATAGCAGCACAATTCACAATAGCTAAATGTGGAACCAACCTAGATGCCCTTAAATAGATGAATGGATAAAAAAATGTGGCATATATACATAATGGAATATTACTGAGCTATAAAAGAGAATAAAATCATGGCATTTACAGGTAAATGGATGGAGTTAGAGAAGATAATGCTAAGTGAAGTTAGCCAATCCCCAAAAACCAAATGTGGAATGTTTTCTTTGATATAAGGAGGCTGATTCATAGTGGGATAGGGAGCAGGAGCATGGGAGGAATAAAGGAACTCTAGATAGGGCAAAGGGGTTAGAGGGGAAGGGAGGGGGCATGGGGTAATTAATGATGGTGGAATGTGATGATCATTATTATCCAAAGTACAGGTATGAAGACACGAATTGGTGTGAATATACTATGTATACAACAAGAGATATGAAAATAGTGCTCTGTATATTTCATAAGAATTGTAATGCATTCTGCTATTATATATAAATAAAAAATACATTAAAAAAAAAGAGTACAAGAGTGGGATCCAAGATGGTGGGCCAGAGGGAGGCAGCATTCTGTGTTGCTCTGTGACCTGGGACTCAAGAAGTGAGAATACCGCATCTCTGCTAGCAACAGTCTTGCTTCCACACAGGAAGTATTGTCTAGGGCTCTATGCCTCAGCATCGGAGTAGGTCTCCCAACTCACCCATCCAGGAGGACTGAGTGCTGAGTGGGACCATTGGCATTAGCACCCACCAAAACCTTTCAGTCACCCACTGGAGCATAAATCCTGGATGCAGCTTCCACGCAGGACGCCTGGCAGCTACCCAGGCACAGGATCTCCAGCAGCCACTCCTGTGTTGACCCCCCTCAACCAACATGGGGCTTCCCTGATTACCTCCATCTTGGGACTCTGCAGCAACAGAGATAGTCCCAGTAGCCAGCCTACAGCAGGGAACTTCATACAGATTCTGAAGACAGCGACAGCCACACACTGCATGCCACAAGCCCAGTCTCTGAACTCATTTTCCAATACTACCATCTGGCTCCCCACACCCTACCTAACACCCCATCCCTGAAAGCAAATGCCTTCATCTTGGGTAACCTTCCTCAACACCTTTAGTGAGGGCAACTCCCAGCTTGGAACTCCTGCTGGCCAGGTACCCAGTTTCTAACTCCCCTCTCTCCCCAGCAGCCGCTAACCAGGCACAGTGACTGCCCAACAAAAACAGAGCTCTCAGTGGGGCATTTGTGGAGTGTGCCAAATGTACCACACACAAGAGCCCCAGAGAGGACTGTCCCTTATTAGGAAACTGTATTTTTATTAAGATACAGTTTAGAGACTAACAGAGACAGGAACTGGGAGGTCTCAGGCGAGATAAGGAGATAAGACCAGGTGCTCTCATCACAGGAACAGGCTCAAAATAAGATCCCTGAGGTGCAATCTCCTTTCAGGAACTGGTGGGTGCCACACCCCACTTTTTCCAGGTGCCCTTCACCCAGGAACAATCCACCCTCCCTGGTTACCTTCACCATCCTGAGGGCAGAGATACCAGCTAACAACAGACTGCCCCACCTATTGGAGAAGAGAATCAGGAAAGAGACTGATCTCCAATCAAAACAATCCTTGTTTCTTCCTTCAAGACTTTTTTTCTTTCTTCTCCCTTTTTATTCTCCCGCCCTCACATTCCCAACATATGTGAAACCAACTACTTTGCATGAATTAGGATATTGAGGTCTGAGACAACTGCATAGTATATTACAGTTATGTTGCAAATTCTTTTTTTATTTTTGTTTTTCTTTTTTTCTCCAATTTTTACTATCTTAACATTTATTTTTATTTTTCTTAATATATATGTGTGTGTTTGTTTTATATACTTCTACTCTCTTCCCTCTTACTTGTCTACCCAAAATTACTTCCTCTCTTTTCTCCTACTACTAACCTTCTTCTTTAGATTTCTCTTTCACACTTCCTAAAATATAATAACTGTATATCCTCACCTCCTACCTCCTCAGCATATCTTCCTACACCTCACTCCCAGTTCTTTGTCTGCCATCAGAAACTTTAAACCCTTTTACAAACCTACTAATTATAGTGTAGATAATTTTTGAATTTACCATTTCAGTACATTGTGACCTAACTGTAAACATCTATTAGCAACTATTGTCTTTAGGTGGTATATTGTTTTTATTGGGATCTGTTAATGTTGTCCTAACCCTCAAGGGAAAGATATTGGATCCCTACAGGGGCACTATAAGCCTATATGGTAAAAACAGTAATGTCTTGGATCCACAGTGCCAGAAGGGAAGACACACAAACAATATGAAAAGACAAGAGAAGAAAGTGCCCCCAACACATCAAGATACCACATTATTAGAATCCACGGACAGCACAGCACATTAAATTACAGAGAAGGAGTTCAGGATGTACATAATTAAAATGTTCTGTGAATTAAAGGATGATATAAGAAAGCAAATACAGGCAGCAAAAGATCTTTTTGACAAAGAGCTACATAAACAAATACAGGAAGCAAAACATTCTTCAATAGGGAGATAGCGGTTCTAAAGAAAAACCAAACAGAATCCTTAAACTGAATGAAACTATAAACCAAATTTAAAGTTCAACTGAAAGCATCACCAACAGATTAGACCACTTGGAAGACAGGACCTCAAAAAATGAAGACAAAACATATAATCTTGAAAAGATTACAGACCACACAGTGAAATCATGAGCAGAACATTCAATAAATATGGGATAGCATAAAAAGACCAAATTTAAGAGTTATTAGGATAGAGGAAGGAATAGAGCTCCAAATCAAAGGAATGAACAATTTATTCTTAGAAATAATATCAGAAAATTTTTCAACCATAAAGAATGAATTGGAAAACCAATTCAAGAGGTTTATAGGAGATAAAATGTATAAAATAACAACAGATCCACACCAAGGCACATTATAATGAAAATGCCTAACATACAGCATAAGGAGAAAATATTAAAAGTCATCAGGGAAAGGAATCAGATTACATTTAGAGGGAAACCAATTAGGTAATGTGCAGATTGTTCAATCCAGACCCTGAAAGGTAGAAGATCTTGGAACAACACATATCAAGCTCTGAAAAAAAAAAAAAAATAGATGTCAACCAAGAATCTTACATCCAGCAAAATTAAATTTCAGATTTAATGATGAAATAAAAACCTTCCTTGATAAACAAAAGTTAAAAGAATTTACAGTTAGAAAACCTGTACTACAGAACATCCTTGGCAAAATATTCTATGAAGAGGAGATGAAAAACAATAATGAAAATCACTAGAGGGAGGTATTTCACTAAAGGAAAAACAAAGGAGAAACTAAGTCAAGTTAAATAATAAAAATAAACAAAAATGGCTGGGAATACAAATCATGTCTCAATAATAACTCTGAATGTCAATGGCCTAAGCTCACCAATCAAAAAACATAGGTTAGCTGATTGAATTAAAAAAAAATAGACTCATAAATGTTCTGCCTCCAAGAGATGCTTCTCATAGGAAAAGACATACACTGACTGAAGGTGAAATCATACCACTCACATGAACTGCAGAAGCATGCAGAAATTTCCATACGTGTATCAAATAAAGCAGACTTTAAGCTAAAGTTAATCAAAAAGAGTAGAGAAGGACATTTCACATGAGAACAAAGGAGAGAGAAAACCCAGACTTCTAACATACATGATGAAAATGGAAGTATCACAACAATCACTACATAAATACACTGCTCAAGGGAACAATACACCAAGAAGACATAACAATTATAAATATATATGCCACAAACAATGGTGCAGCTATGTTCATCAAACAAACTCTTCTTAAGTTCTAGAGTCAAATTGATCACAACACAAAAATTTTAGGTGCCTTTACCACACCTCTTTCACCACTGGACAGATCTCCCAAACAAAAGCTGAATAAAGAAACTATAGAACTCAGTAATATGATTAATAGCTTAGATTTAATATATATATATATATATATATATATATATATATATATATATATATATATAAAATATTTCATCCTTCAAAGAGAGAATACACTTTCTTCTCAGCAGCACATGGATCCTTCTCTAAATAAGCCATATACTATGCCACAAAGCAACTCTAAGCAAATATTTTTAAAAAGTAGAGATACTACCCTGCATTCTATCAGATCATAATGGAATGAAATTAGAAATCAATAATAAAAATTTAAAAAACACTCCAATACCTGGAGACTAAATAATATGCTACTGAATGAACAATGGGGTGCAAAAGACATCAAGGAGGTATTTAAAAAATCTAGAGGTAAATGAGAACACTGATACAACATATCAAAATTTGGGGACACTATGAAGACAGTACTAAGAGGTAAGTTCATTGCATGGAGTTCATTCTTTAAAAGAAGAAAAAGTCAAATACATGACCTAACATTACATCTCAAAGCCCTAGAAAAAGAAGAACAAATCAACAACAAAAGGAGTAGAAAACAGGAAATAATTAAAATATATGAAGTTGAAACAAAAGAAACAACTGAAAAAATTGAAAAAAGAAAAATTGGTCCTTTGAAAAAATAAGTAAAATTCAAAAACCTTAACCATGAGAACAAAGAGAAGGAGAGAGAAAACCCAAATTTCTAACATACATGATAAAAATGGGAATATCACAACAATCACTACAGAAACACAGAAGACAATTAGAAATTATTTTGAAAACTTGTACTCCAAGAAAATAGATAATATCAAAGGCATCAACAAATTTCTAGAGTCATATGATCTACCCAAATTGAATCAAGATGATATACACAATTTAAATAGATGCAACTAAATAGAAGATGCCATCAGAAGCCTATCAACCAAGAAAATCCAGGACCAGATGGATACACAGCTGGTTATACAAGACTTATAAAGAAGAACTAATACCTATACTGTTCAAAGTATTTCATAAAATAGAAAAAGAGGAAGCACTTCCAAACTCATTGTATGAAGCCAATATCACCCTGATTCTAAAACCAAACAAAGACACATCAAAGAAAGCAAATTTCAGACCAATATTACTAATGAACATAGACACAAAAATTCTCAATAAAATTCTGGCAAATCAAATACAAAAACATATCAAAAAGGTAGTGCAAACAATCAAGTGGGGTTCATCCTACAGATGCAAGATTGGCTCAATATACAGAAATCAATAAATGTAACTCATCACATCAATAGACTTAAAGATAAGAACCATCTCAATAGATTCAGAAAAAGCATTTGATAAAATATAGCACTCTTTCATGTTCAAAACACTAGAAAAACTAGGGATCACAGAACATATCTCAGCATTGTAAAGGCTATCTATGCTAAGCCCCAGGCCAACATCATTCTAAATGGAAAAAAAAAATGAAGGCATTCCCTCTAAAAGCAGGAACAAGACAGGGATGCCATCTTTCACCACTTCTATTTAAAATAGTTCTTGAAACACTGGCTAGAGCAATTAGATGAAAGAAATTAAAGGATACACATATGAAAAGTAGAACTCAAATTAGCACTATTTGCTGATGATATGATTTTGTACCTAGAATACTCAAAAAGTTCCATTAGAAAACTTCTAGAACTAGTAAATGAATTTAGCAATGTAGCAGGATATAAAACCAACACCCATAAATCAAAGGCATTTCTGTATATCAGTGAAAAATCCTCAGAAAGGGAAATGAAGAAAACTACCCCATTTACAATAGTCTTAAAAAATAAAATACTTGGGAGTCAACAAAAGAGGTGAAAGATCCATAAAATGAAAATTACAGAACTCTAAAGAAAGAAAATCAAAGAAGCCCTTAGAAGATAGAAAAATCTACCTTGCTCTTGGATAGGACAGAATTAATATTATCAAAATGACCATACTACCAAAAGCACTATACAGATTCAATGCAATCCCAATCAAAATCCCAATGGCATTCTTCATAGAAAGAGAAAAAGCAATCATGAAATTCATCTGGAAAAATAAGAGACCCAGAATAGCTGAAACAATTCTTGACAGGAAGAGTGAAGCAGGTGGCATCACTATTCCAGACCTTAAAGTATACTACAGAGCAACAGTAACAAAAACATCATGGTATTGGCACCATAGAGACTGGTAGACCAATGGTACAGAATAGAAGACACAGAAACTAGCCCACAAAATTACGATTATCTTACATGCATTGGAAAAAAGATAGCCTCTTCAACAAATGGTGCTGGGAAAACTGGAAATCCATATGCAACAAAATGAAATTAAAACCCTCTCTCTCACCATGCACAAAACTCAACTCAAAGTGGATCAAGAACCTAGGAATAAAACCAGAGACCCTGCATCTAATAGAAGAAAAAGGAGGCCCTAATCTCTATCATGCCAGATGAGGCCCCAACTTCCTTAATAAGACTATAGCACAAGAATTAAAATCAAGAATCAATAAGACTATAGCGCAAGAATTAAAATCAAGAATCAATAAATGGGATGGATTCAAACTAAAAAGCTTCTTCTCGGCAAAAGAAACAATCAGTGAGGTGCATAGAGTACCTACATTTTGTGACCAAATTTTTACCACACGCACATCAGTTAGTGCACTAATCTCTAGGACATATAAAGAATTCAAAATTTTAACACCAAAAAAACCCAAATAACCCAATAAATAATTGGGCCAAGGAACCGAACAGATACTTCTCAGAAGAAGATATACAATCAATCAACAAATGAAAAAATGTTCAACATCTCTAGCAATTGGAGAAATGCAAATCCAAACTATGCTAACATTTCATTTCACTCCACTTAGAATGACAACTATGAAGAATACAAACAACAATAAGCATTGCAAAGGATGTGAGGAAAAAGGCATACTCATATATTGCTGGTGCAAATGCAAATATGGAAAGCAGTAAGGAGATTCCTTGGAAAACTGGAAATGGAACCACCATTTGACCCAGATATCCCAGTCTATACCCAAAGGACACAGCAACATCAATGTTTATAGCAGCACAATTCACAATAGCTAAATCATGGAACCAACCTATATCCTGTTCAGTAGATGAATGGGTAAAGAAAATGTGCGGTGTATACACAAAGGAATGTTACTCAGGAACAAAAGAGGATAAAGTCATGGCATTTACAGGTAAATAAAATGAGTTGGAGAATATAATGCTAAGTGAAGTTAGTCAATCCCCCCAAAATATAAATGTGGAGTATTTTTTCTGATATAAGGAGGCTGATTCATAGTAGAGTTGGGAGGAGGAGCATGGGAGGATTAGACAATCTACATAGGGAAAAGGGGTGGGAGGAGAAGGGAAGACACATGGGGGTAAAAAAGATGATGGGAATGAGATGGATATCATTACCCTAAGAACATGTATGAAGACACGAATTGGTGTCAACATACTTTATATACAACCAGAGATATAAAAAATTGTGCTCTATATTTGTAATATGAATTGTAATGCATTCTGCTAACTAATTCATATATAACAAATTAGAATTAAAAAAATTTTAAAAGGGTACAAGAAATAAAAAATAAAGTAGATATAAATGTAGTATTAAAAATGACAGTGTATTTATAAGAGTGGCTCTGAAACAGCATGGGAATATGATTAAAATATTTTGGAAAGATAATGGTTGGAAATTATCAATGAAATATCAAATGAAAACTGAATTATAAACATTAAAATGCAGCTGGTATCCTCTTTTTTTGGTCTATGTCCTTGTTTAGTCTGAGTTAAGATTTCTATGGCTATTGACAAACTATTTAAATATATTCACTTTTCTATTTTGCTCACATATTAGGTTCTGCATTTAGTACCTACAAAGACATTATTTGGTTGTTTTCTATAATTACACATTCCTATTTTGTGAATGTTATATCTTCTTTCATTTCACAAAGTATCTTAAATATGGTTATTTTAAAATATTTCTTATTCTCCAAATTAAGGTTCTATACAGTATATTACTGTGACTATATTAACCTATTCCATGACTTTAACCTTCTAATTCGTCGTCAGCACAATGCTTTCCTAACCACAAGTTGTTCTTTGTTAAATGCTTCTATGCAATTACTGATCATGGTTAGATTTATTTCAGGAAACAATTTATAACACACTATTCATTTTTACATAATTTTTGTAAATAAATGCCATATGTCCTTCATGGATTGGCTTTGATTAGCCTCAGTAAATCATCATCAAGCACAAATCATATTAGGCCCTAAAGGAGAAGAGATTCCAGTGTCATTCACATCTGATCAATAGAGTGCCTGGAAATTTAATGATTTAAGAGTAATTACCAGATAAAAAGAGCAATCCTTCCAACTTTGTAATAACACTTTTAAAAAGTAGTAGTAAAATTCGAGGACTGGAGTTCTTAAATTATGGGCATATGAGAAAACAATACCTCATGAAGGTAGTAATTACCTTTTTGATAAAAATTATAATCCTAATTCTGTCTCCTTCCTCTGTGGTCTATGTGTTGGCTCTTCCTCAAACTCTCATCCTCTCTGTGAGTTTTCCCAAGCATGATTTCATTCTGTTTTCTCTCCCTTGCCAATTTCAGCTGCTTTTAGTACTTCAACTGTCATTTTTATGTAAATGATTGCCAAATATACATTTCTAGTCACAATTTCATTATTGAGTTTCTCATGTGTATTTTAAAATTTCCTTTAAAAAAGTTTAATGTATTTACCTCAATTACCATAAAATCCATCATGTTGCAAAACATGATACTTCCATCTCTAAGAAATACATAGTTACTTCATGTTCTGCCTTTCTATTAAGGACCACACTGCTTTTCTGTTAGTCTATCATGAAATCACTTATTCATCAAATATTTATTTAATAGCTACTATAAAATAGGTACTAAAAATAAACAGAACATGAAATATTACGTATTAGTCAACTTTCAATCACTATAATGAAATGTCTACAATGATAAATTTATAAAGGGTAAGGGTATTTCAACAAATAGTTTTGGAAGTTTCAATCCAAAAATGGGCATACCCATTGCTCTGGGCCTCTGCGGGGTATGGCACATGGCAATGGTAGGGAGCACATGGTAGAGAAAATTTCTCTCCTGGTAGCCAGGAAGCAGAAGAGGAAGAGAACAGAGTCCAAGGGAATCCTTCAAGGCACATCCCTAGTCACCCAAAAAGCTTTCACAAGGCCCTCATCCCAGAGGTCCACAATACCACCTGGTAACATTACCTAGGGAACAAGTTTTTCACTCACACATCTTTGAGGAAAATTCAAAATAAAAATTATACCAAGACAGTTAATATTAATCTATATGAAACTTAATATTTGTGTCTGACAAAACAATACCTTACCATAATTCTAGATGCTACGTGTGTTTGACTTTGCACGTAAATACTTGTATATAAGCTGTGTGAAAATAAACAGGGTGCCAGGATGAGAAACATGAAGGAGCCAAGGACTTATCAGAGAAGTCATCTTTATAGTGATGAAGGCTAGCCTAAATTGTGCCTGTAAAGACTCCAGAACCCACTGGCTACAGAGGCTGAGGTAGGAGGATCACAAGTTCAAAGCCAGCCGCAACAACTTAGTGAGGCCCTAAGCAACTTAGCAAGACCCTGTCTCTAAATAAAAAATAAAAAGGTCTGATAATGTCATCCAGTGGTTAAGTGCCCTTGGGTTCAATCCCTAGTACCATTAAATAAATAAATAAATAGATGAATGAATAAATAAATAATCATTCCCAGGAAATGTATTTGTGAGAGTAAGCACAAAGGTTGTAACATAAGAAAATGCCTTTTATTCTGCTCTAGGAACAGAAAGAAGGCCAAAATAGCTGCAGTGAGAGAAAAACTGCTCTCAAAATATGTTGGGAAACTTGGCATGGTCTAGGGCATAAGAACCTTGAAAGGAGACCTTGAATTTAGTTCTAAGTACAAAAAGAAATAGGCCTTGGAGACACAAATTTGTTAGTCATTATCACCTAAATGTTGGTAATAGGTGAAATTGCTTAAGGAGAGAGTATAGATATAGAATATTTGGCAGGAAATATTCCCTGTCACAATGTAGAGTCTGTTGGGGAAAAATATAGTAGGGTGGGAAGACTGAGATTGTCAGTAGAAGTGGATGACAGAAATTTTACTAAAAAGCTAAGAGTGTTTCAATGAGAAAGAATCAGCTGAATCTGTGAGAAAACTAGGATAAAGCTAAAACATTGTCCTCTGATGGACAAACAGGACGACACTGGTGAATGCGGCAAAGAGGGAGGGAGATTTCATTTGAAGTATCCAAATTTATGGGAATCTTTCAAAAATAATGTCTTCACTCTGCTCTTAAATTAGGCAATCAGAATTATCTAGTCTTCTCCTAAAAGCTCAATCATTATTAGGTACATTAACTCTTATTTTACTTCACTGCAACTCAATGTGATGTGGGGGTGCTATTTATCCCTACTGAATCTCTACGTCAAGAAGTGTGGGGCAGTGTTATATGTGTGATAGCTATTTGAAATTTATTTGCTTTGTTTTTATTCTTTCCTTTAATATTGAGCTACATAGCTTGACTTCTTGGTGTCTTTGTTGGCATGGTTAAATAAATATACTTTATTTTTAAAAAAACACTGAAGCTTGTGCAATTTGTTGAAATGAGAAGTTAAAAGTGAGATGTCTCATTGGTAAAGTTTCCATCCAACGTGGCTGCAGAATTAAAGTCTGTGAACGCATTGGAAAAAAACATAAGCACCATGTAATTATAGACATTGATATTGGGCTAAATATTTCTAATTCTTACCTTCTTAAATAATTTACTCATTGTTTTCCCCCTAGCTAGAAATTTTGAAGATTTTTATTATGCTCAGCCTAAAATAGGAGCAAATGATTTTACACCAGAGAGCTTTTGCTTTGTGTCAACTACAAAAGATATTTTGACCCACACCCTCCCTCTGCTGATCTTGACAGTGTTGTAGAGTGTTAAGGTTGCCTGGATGTGACCTCTAGAAGTAATGGGTTATGAAGTTAGGCTTTACTGAATGCTATGTAACAGGATTCACAAAATATGAATGGCATTTGTGCCATTTCATTGCATTATTATGTCTTCTCATTTAATTCCCAAGATGATAGTGCAATAAAGAAGAAATAAGCTATAAAAGTGGCAGGTATTGCTGAAATACTGGTTTTCTAATTCGAAATACCTGTCTCATGGGCCCAGAAGCTTTGTAGTACAGTTTCCTATTCCAGAAAATAATTGCTCAATATGCTAAAAGAACAAAATCAAATTACCTAAACAATTGTCGGAATGGTACATATAAAGGTGGATTTTGTCTTTCTTCTTTATTTGCATGAAACTTTCTATGTCACTGTTCCTAAGAAATGAATCTATTAAAGTGAAGAAACCTTATTATTAGCCACTATTTATGAATTTCAATTTCAATTAACTGAGGGGAACAAACACCTATTAAATGACTTCCTAAATAGGTAAATAACAAAGTAGACCAGAATTAAATTTAGAAGTGTGACCAAGTCAATGTGCTTTTTCTTTCCTCAGTTTATATCACTTCTTGTCTTTCCAGTATTAGAAATATCTTTACAGTTTTATAATTCAGATCAAAATAATCTAAGGTCTATTTCTAAAATGATTGAAGCAATTTATTTACCTATAACACTACTAGGACTACAGACAGTACACTGTAAAGTGGTACTAGTTTTGAAATTATTATTATAAGTAATATTTTTGGAGGATAAATGTATATGTGACTTATTGCAGTGACTTATTAACTTTTCCTTCATCAAGATAAGAATGGCAACATTTTAGAATGACCAGGTGTACAAATGCAAAGGGATACACTCTTGTTAGAGGCCAAATGTGACCACAAGGGCCCAAGAAAGGAGGTTTTGTTTTGGTTTTGTTTTCCTTACACTAATTAAGGGCTTCAGTGAAAATTAAGCTGTATACGTTTTTATCACAACTGAATTTATTTTTGAGAGGGTCTAGAACCATATGGCAATCTATGGAAGCCAACACAACTTAAAAATTTGTGAAGAAAAGCTGAATGGTGGCCAGTCTAATAAGTTGTTCCTAAAAGCCTAAGAAGTAACTGTCAAATCTGTGAAGAATTTTAATGAAATACTGTAAAGATTCACCTTGACCTGACTGTAGCTGTTTTGAGTCATAACCACCATGACTTCCCCTGAGTAACCCTGATCAGTTCCTCTACATAGTTTATAAACTATAAATAAATGAAACCAACAGACTGGCATGTGGAGCTTTCCCATCCCCGCCCTGGTGTCGTAAGAATGGGGAATGCACCTGACGTCTGAGGTATGAGTATGGCATGAGCCAGGTCAATTCCAGCAGAGGTGGATTTCTCTACTGTCCTATTAGGAAGGCTCCTCATTCTAACCTGAGTCACAGGGATCTCCTGGTCTTGCTGTGGCCATTGACCATGGTTCTCAGTAAGATCCCAATAGAATGTTCTCTGTACAATCATGGATCTGTTTGCTCTTTTCTTTGGTCCTACCACACATTCTGCCTAGGCCACTCACTTCCTTTGCACTGAATTTGTTCAGAATAATCAGTGACTAGAAAGAAAGAGATCTTTATCTTTTTGTTGTTGTTGTTGTTTTTGTTAAACAAAAGGAAAAACAAAACAAAAAACTGCTGGGAATCAGGCAGTGTTTACTCCATTATCTGCTACTATAATGAATACCACTGACTGGGTCATTTATAAATAGTTTATCTGACACATAGTCCTGGAGGCTCAGAAGCTCAAGATCCAGGGGCTATACGTGATGAAGCCATTCTTTCCAGGAAGACATCACACAGCAAGACAACATATGAAAAGGAGTATATGAGACAGGGTCAAACTCTGTTCTATAACAAACCCAGGCTCTTGATGACAATGGTCCATATGAGCCCTGCCTTCATAATCTAATCACCTCTTAAAAATACCACCTTTGAACATTTTTTGCTTTGAGGCTAAGTTTCTACAGTGTACGTTCTGTAGGACTCATTGAGACCACAACAGTAGGGATGGCCGTTATTTGAGAACATCTTAGGTATCTCTGAGGCCAAACTATTGAGAAGTTAAGAATATGATACCTCAGAAATAAGGGGAGAAATAGTGTGCAGTAATAACAATAAATGTTGATTTTAGATTTCTAGGTTTAAATACTATGTTTAAATGCACATTAAATTCACACTATATCTGCTATTCCCTTTCAGGTTTGCATGTTATCTATTTTTAAAAAGTGTGATGGCAAAGACACCAGGCTTCAGAAGATCTGAGAAAATCATACACAATAATGTTGAGTTTTACCTTTAATTCATTGGAAATTAAATATGTGTACAAGTATTAGCAAACATCTGTTAAAGTATTTTTATCCTCCTTTAAATGTGTATCTGATAAAATACATTTGCATATGTGATTGTTAGTTTTCATATTTATTATTTTATAATCATTAACTTTACACATATACTGTGCCATAAGGCTTTAAGAGAAAACAAAATACATATTTGTATTCCCCTAGGATATGGAGTTTCACAACTTGGTGGATTCCACTAATTTTTCTCTTTTTTAAAACTTACTACCTTGAACATAATCTTTACTGCACTGTACAGAGGAGGAAGTTAAGTCACAAAGAACAATGACTACTTTTATAAAGTCAAAGTGTGGCAGGTAGAAAATATTTGAAGGAAATTTATAATGTAATTTATATTCAGCCATTGCTCTTTAGTTGCTATAACACTTGAGTGAAAATTTCCCTTAAGTCCTATTTTTCTTCAGGGGATGAAATGAAACATTCTACAATCCTAAAGCAGATTTGTATTTATTTCCCAGATGGAAAGTGGGCCCAAAGTTTAACAAGGATATTTAGTTTGCGAAACAAAGAAAAATAGCAAATAATTCATAATATGCAGAAAGGAAGAAAAAAATAAAACTAATAATACATACATTTGTTGTCATAAAGTTCTGAAATGCTATAAAATATGGTGAATGGTAGAATTAAAATTAGGCAAATAACAACACAGCAAACAAGGTAAATCCTTCTGCATGAATTAATTTCTAGATTTCAATTAACTTAAACATAGATTACAGTCAACACAGTCAAATTTGTAAAATGTTTCACAGATTATGAATTTGAAATTTTAATTCTCTAATTAATATTTCAACAAACATCTCTGTTGCCTATAATATCTCTCTTTATACAAGGCAAAAACACAGCTGGTTAACAGACTGTCATTTTCTCAAGGCCTGCAGGTTTATCAGTCACTTTCTCAGGGTAAGAACAATCTGAGCCTTAGTCCATACTCGTTTTAGCACACCAGATTGATACTTAGTCACAATATTTTCTCCCTCAGAACCTTTTTCATTCAATATTGAAAGCAACTGGGTAGGGTTTTTGACTGTGATGGAGTATAAAAGCTGGCAAATCTTCTTCACCAAAAATCAAGAGTAAAACTTCAACAAATTGTCAAAAATAACCATTTTAGGACGCTGAAAATTGAACAAAGGCAAACAACTAATTGAGTTGCATTAATACACACACACACATACACAATCTCCTAGAACACTGGATAAGAAAAGATTCTATATTTTTGTGTGTATCTGCTCCCACCCCTCCATACACAGCTTACGTGACACTGAGGAAATGCAGAACTTCTTTGCACAAAATGACTGTCCACTGAATCTTGACCAAACTCTAGTATGGTCTCTTGTGTGGTTCCTATGATGAGCCTACCTCCTTAAAATGCCTGCCTGAGAAAGCTTTCAATTATAAACCTTTTCTCTGTTCCTCTGAGATGTAAATCGTATCCCATCCAGAAATGTCTCTTCAAGGACCTGAGAGCTGTCCTTGGAAATGCAAAATGTAGGAAGAGGGCTCTTGTTATCTGATTGTCCAGACCCTGTGGAAGGGTAAAATCCTAACACTGATGGGTGCCTTATCCCAAATTACACAACTGCCTCTTGTCATTAATATATAAAAGTTTGTTTCTTCCCTGTAGAAGTACCAATTAACAAACTAAGATGTCCAAATCATGCAGTCCCTTTTCTTTAGTGTACCCAAGTATTTAAAATATCTCCTGCATTTTGTTTCAGTGTGATTGAGCCCACTTCTTAAGTCTCTATCTCCTCCGGCAGTGAAATCTAAACAAATTCTGTCTATATACAACCTTCAGCCAGTATCTAGTTTTATTTCTCCTTAGCAACACAGATTTGTCAGGGTGGGGTTGACTCTAAATCAAAAGGTTTGTTACTAAGTGGGATGAACTGACTTGGAAAAAAGAACAAAACTCCACACCAGTATTAATAAAAGCAGTAAAATTGGCAGGTAAGAAGTAGGGGTTCTGACTTAGGTAGGTGGTAGAGAATCCAGATATTTAAAAGAGAACCATTTAATGATTCATAGAGGGCTAAATAAGCTCTTCACAACACTGGATGAGAGTAAAAACTACAGGCAAGCACTAGAAAGACCCAAAGAGTACCAGTACAAAGTACAACCTGAGGCAGATATGAACACTGTCTGAACGTTAAATGCATTCCTTAATTCATACAATCTTTAATACATCCAGGTATAAGCTGTACAATCTGGAAGTTCATTGCTGTGCCCAATCATTATTTAACTATTAGGATATGCAGACAAGGGAACAACTCCTAGAAACCCAGGAAAAAAGAAAAATGAGACCAAAATCATATATACTGAGTAGAGACATCACTAGCTATATGTCTCAGTATGAAAGAATCTGTAAATCAAATATGGCCAACTTTAAAAATTTTGAAAACCAAATCAGAATCTAGAGTTTCTATATCTATAGGTTTACTTGTCAATAGAAAGTTACAAGAGTGCCAGGTGCAGTGGCCCATGTCTGTAGTCATACTGGCTTGGGAGGTTGAGGCACAAGGATCATGAGTTCAAAGTCAGCCTCAGCAAGGATAAGGCAGTAAGCAACTCAGGGAGACCTTGTCTCTAAATCAAATACAAAATAGGGCTGGGGATGTAGCTCAGTGGTGGAGTGCTTCTGAGTTCAATCTTAGATAACCCCCCCACCATAAAAAAAGTTACAAGAGTATAAAACATCAGAGAAGTGTGACCCATCCTCAGAAGAATAAAATCAGTCAATTTACCAAGAGTGGGACATGAGGTTGAATGTAGATGACTTCAAAGCAGTCACAATAAATATGGTCAAAGAAAGAAAAAAAATAGTATTCCAAGTATTAAAAATACTTGATTGCAACAATAAAATGAATATGAACTTTGTGAAAAGAAATAAAAATAAGAGGAATGCAAATGGAATTTCTAGAATCGAAAATGAAAATAACCAAAATGAAAAATATGCCAGATGAGCTTAACAGCAAATTGACAGTCAGGATCATGAACTTGATAACAGATCAACAGAAACTACTCAATGTGATGAACACAAAGGAGAAAAATCAATGTGAAAGAATTAAAGGTAGAAATAGGAAATCAAAAATTATTTGCAGATTTCAGTATTACCCTCTTTTTTTAAAGAGAGAGTGAGAGAGAGTGAGAGTGAGAAAGAGAGAGAGAGAGAGAGAGAGAGAGATTTTTTAATATTTATTTTTTTTAGTTTTCAGCGGACACAACATCTTTGTTTGTATGTGGTGCTGAGGATCGAACCCGGGCCCCACGCATGCCAGGTGAGCGCGATACCACTTGAGCCACATCCCCAGCCCCAGTATTACCCTCTTAATAATTGAAAAAGTAATGAGCATCAAGGATATAGTTTTTATACCCATAACTAACTTATCTGACACACCTAGAATATTCTACCCACTAAGAATAAAACACACATTATTGAAAAAACACACAGGAAATATTTTGAAGAATAACTCAATCAGAAAAAAATTTAAACACAAATAAAAATATTCATAGGATGCATTGAAAACATGGCTTAAAATAGAAACTTAAAGTAGCAAATACCTATATAAAAAAGAAGGACATTCACAAATTTTCATCTTAAAAAAATCAGAAGGAGCAAATTCAACCCAAAATCAGGCAGAGGAAGAAAAAGATTAAGATCATAGTAGGATTCATTAAGTGACAAAGAAAACATTTTAAAAAGCAAATTAATAAAGATATTTCTTGAAGAAAAATTTTTTAAAAGTTGATAAAAATTTAAAAATAAAAAAATCTAAAATTAGGGAAGATCATCACCAATGTTAAAAATTAATAACACTTTAAGGAAATATTATGAACAGTATTGTGCCACCACATAGATAATTGAGATGAGATTTCCCTGGGAAATATTTCTCGTAGCACAATACTTTCAAAAGTGACTCAAGAAGAAATAAAAAAACTTAATAAACCTTTAAGAATACACAGAAATGAGAATTTAAAAAAAAAATTACCAGAATAAAAAGTTCTGTCCAGACAACTTTACTGGTAAATTCTATCAAATATTTTAAAAAGAAATATATCAATTTTACACAAATGTTTTTATTAAATATAGTAATAGGAATGCCTCTAAACTCATTTCTTGAGACCACTATGAGTGGTATGGTAGACAGAAGTCTAATGAGTCCTTCCCTCAAAATTTCCTAATCTCATTATTCAAACAATAATTTAAATCTTTGCATGAATGGATTTTATAGGATGTAATTTAGGTCCCAAATCAGTTGAATTTAAAATACATAGTATAACCAGGTAGGATGGCTGTAATCACACAAACCTTTTCAAAGAAGAGATATTTCCAGTTAGTAGTAGAAGGAGAATCCAAAGAGATGGCTCCTATTGGCCTTGAGGAAAAAAGCAACAACTCTGTTGTAAACTGCAGTTAGAAAGGGGCAGCCTTCTAGATGTTAAGAGTCACCTTCTGCTTATAGCCAATAAGAAAATGGGGAACTCAGTATTATATACTATAACATCAAGGAAGTGGATTATGCCAACAACCTATAAGTTTAGAAAGGGACCAAAGCTTCAGATGAGGATCATTTCACCAGCAAACGACCCAAGTTCAGTTTATGAACAGAGAGGGGATTCAGCTAACTCATGTGAGACTCATAAGGATTTGTGTTGCATTGTTGCTAATCTGAACATGAAGTTAAAAAAAATTTCCACAGTATGAAAAATAATTAAAGACATAGATTTAAATGTAACAAAAAAAATGTAAAAAGTTTAGACCTGAACAACAAAACATTGTTGAAAGAAAATATAATTTATCTAAATAAAATGGTACAATGCCCCCTGTTGATGAATAGGAATATGTAATATTGTTAAACTGAAAATGCTTACAAAATGATCTATAAATTAAAAGTAATCTTTATCAAAATTCTGTCAAGCTTTATTTGTAAAAATAAGTTAATTCTAACATGTACATGGAAATGCAAAAGAACTAAAATTGAACTAATTTTGAAAATGAAGAACAAAATTTGAGGACTATATAATTTCAAAATTTATTTTAAAACTCTAAGAACCTAGATCAGGCAAAGGACAAGAGCTTCTGGTCACAGTTATGAAAATAAACAAAACTAAATGGAAACAATTCATGGAACTGGAAAAAAAAACAAAACAAAAATGTGGTCTACAAACACATTGGAACACAACTCAACAATAAAAGTTATGAAAGACTGATAAATGCAACAACATGGCTGAATTTCAAAAGCATTATGTTAGTTGAAAGAAGACATCTAATATGCTATATTAATTTTATTTTGTATAAAATTTCCAGACAATAAAAATACAGGAGGGCTGGGGATATAACTCAGTTGGTAGATTGCTTGCCTCATATTCACAAGGCTCTGGGTTCAATCCTCAGCCCCATAAAAGAGAGAGAGAGATAGAGAGAGAGTTAGAAAGTAGATCAGTGGTTGCCTGGTCTTGTTAGCAAATTGACTTTGACTACAAATAACACAAGGAAATAATTTTACATGCTACAAATGCTCTAAAACTGGATTTAAATAATGTTTACACAACTATAAATTCAGTAAAAATCACTGACCTATACATTTAAAATAGCTCAATTTTCTAATTACTAAAATCGACATAAAAACTTAAAAACAAAGTAAAAGCCCCCTTTAATCCTTATTTTAACATCTACTTTAAATACTATTTTAGATTTTTATTTCTTTTCAGCAGTTTCATATATTTGAAAGGATTGATATTTTATAATTATCTAGTCTTATAGGTCTTCCCCCAAAAACCAAATAGAATATTAATTTTAAAAAATCAAACTCATTTTTTCCTTGCAATTATCATAAAGGTCTACTGAAACTTTAGTATGGCTAACATATAGGTTTTGGGCATCTTATTTTCCCAAATCTTGGAATACTTTGGTATTACATTAGGAATCATTTCATCATTACTTGCCAATGATTACTATTTTTGAAGTATTGAAATTACAGTAAAATGAGCACAGGACCTGCACATTCATCTATTTATTCTCATCCCTAATTGTCTAATAGTGTAGACTAACATAGGATTTCCAGAACTTTACGCAGTATCCCTCTTTCTAATCCCAACTCCTTGGCCCTGGTCCCTGACCATTCTGCACTTCAGTGGTGATAGCACTATGATCTGCCCAGGTCCGCTTGCCCAGTACGTGGGAGACTTTTCAGAATGCTCTTACATTCTCACTCCATATCCAATTGATAAGTGTATCCTGCTAAATCCATCTCTTAAATACCAGTCTTATCCCTTCCCTCCCATTGTCTATTTTCATACTGAAGCTACCATCACCTCTCTTCTGGTTTCCAGAAGTAGACTCACAGCTGTGTCTACAGTCATCTTTCAAAGATATGGACATAATTCTCTCTGCTTAAAATTAGTCGAATGCTTTCCACTAAGTTTTGAATAAATTCTGAAGTCTTTAAAATGACTTAAGACCTGATGTGATTTTAGTAATTTACCACTTCATCTGTGGACACTCTTTCCCGCTCTTTGTATTCTCTTCTATATGCTTTTCACCTAACTGCAGGCTTTTTATACTTGCTGTTTCCTTAACCCAGATGTTCATTTTCACCATCTTCCTCTGGTTGTCCTTCAGATCTCAGGTGAGATCTCCCTTCCTCAGTGACATTTTCCTAAACCCAATCACCCATCTCCGCTGTGTGATCTCTTATTACCATTCATTTTTTCCTCTGGAGTGTTTTTTGCAAATGTGCTTAAGTAATTAATTGAATGACTTATTGTTTAATGTCTGTTTCTCCTACTAAAATGTGAGCTTCAGAGAGCTTACACACAACTTCTAAGTTTCCATTCCTGTGTGCTAGAAAGTTAGGGGTGCAGTTGGCTAGAATGAGAAAATGATAAGAATTTTCACATCAAGATGGATGATGTTTGTCCTCAAAAGCCCTAGATCATTGGCATCTTTCCCAATATGCATTCCAGTGAAAATCCAGGAGATTGTTTCCTGGCAAATACGCAGAAATTTCTTATATGTTCAATCAGAAAAAGAGCATAATCTAAAACCTACTTTATTTTACAGTTTTCTGCTTAATATTCAATAACAAATTAAAAGTAACAAATACCAATTGTTGATATAGCAAATGTATATCAAAACTGCTATTTTAGACTAGGAATTTAGATCAGGGATTTCAGAATACTTTATTGTAATTAAAAATGATTTTTCTCATTGTGAAAAATATATATTTGGAAACAGAAAATTTGGCACCTTATTACTATATTCCACTTGTAAAATATGTCATATTTATAAAAGACATTCCTCACCAAATTATACTGAAGAATTGAATAACATTAAAAAATTCTTTATAAATTCTGAAATATAGATGTTAGTTACTATGTGTAGCTATAAATGGAGCAGGGATCAGAGCTCAGGGAAATAATTCTATTTTACATCCCCAATGGACTCAGACTTGAAACACATTTATGAAACTGCTGTCAATATCTTCTGTGGGAGTTCTAAGTAGTGTGTTAGAAATATATTATTAAACACAGGAAATTTTTTATTCTCAGAAATTATGTGCATACAGCTTGACTTTTCCACAAATTGTGAATTTACACACCTCTAACATCACATATCAGCTATTTAAATTACAAAACACAAATGAAACTTTTGTCATAACACTCAAGTATATGTGCATATAAATATACACAAATATGCTATTCTGTTCATATACAGTTCAGTTCAACTGAACCGAATCAAGGTGTTTTTCCCCCTTTCAAGCCAGAGACAGGGTGCTAATTGGCCTACCTATAAACTTCAGAATTCAATGGCCCTATGGGATATTTAAATGGCTTGGTTAATGAGGGAGTAACACTATTAGTGCAGAACCTAATGTTTCTAACTATTAATATTGACTGCTGTTTCAGATTAGAGAATATAAAAACAGCTACATTAATCACCAGTCTATCTTAGGAGTATATGCCAGGGATGTGAGGAGAAGGATAAATTCATAAGTATTAGGTCCTCTTCCTCACAAAATGTCTGAACTACTTTATTTTTATCCGAGCAATGATGCAAAACCAAGGCACTGGTCAGTCCCAATGCTTTTATAGAATCACTTCAGGAGAAAGCTTGATTTCATACACCTCAGCCCTGCTTCTGATTCTTTATTTAAGATGCACCCAGACATTTTGTATAAATGTTGATGATAAGCTTCAGCAGTTATTTTGGGGATAGAAGATGAAGGTTTGGAACAGGCCAGATAAATTAATGAATATCTAAACTTCTAGCAGGAATATAGGAGCTGACAGCAGCAAAATTACAGAATCAGAGAAGCCAAAAACATTAAATTGGAACTGGATGACATCCTTAGGACCAAGATTTTAAAGGGTGGCATGGAATCTTCTGCATATCAAGTTAGTAATCAGGTCAAATTGCAAGTGAATTCACCTCCTATGTAAAACTTTGGAATTCCCACAGAGAGGACTTGGAAGGCAAAGGTATCCCTAGGTGAGCAGTCAGAGCACCTGATTCCTGTATAATTACATGGAATGAGAATTTGATACATGACAGTAATTACCTAGCTGAAGGTGCAATTAGCTATTTGTGACCTCATTCTGAGTGGCAACTAATTAACCCTTAATGTCAAAAATGTCAACCTTCATCAAGACACCAAAGAGAAGTACTACACGATCAGCTAATACTTGTTCCAACCTATTAATGGTTGAATCTGTCATTAGAAATGTGAATATTTCATTTTTACATCAGCATTTATGTTAAGATGTGGATTATGCTCCATTTCTTTTCTTTTGAGGCTTCATTTTCCTCCCTTTGTGTGCATAAAAAAATTCTTTTATAAAGTAGGAATAACCTTTTATATCCATATATAATAATCATGTCTAAGATAAACCTCAATCAGAGATATATAAAGAAATATAACTTTATAGTGGTATGTGATTGGTCATGGTTATGAAAATGTCATAGAATTTGAAAAGACTTGTAACATTATCATTGTCATCAATACCTCTCATTTATTGGCCACATTGGAAACTGACTCTGATACCATGTTCTTATAAATGCTGAAGAAATAAAAAACTAGTTCTGGGGTTATACTTGGAAATAAATATTCTTTTTAGATAACTGGCCCACTGTTCCTGCTAGTTTCTTCTTACTGTTGTTGTTTATTAGTAATAAAATCATGAGACTTGAAAATCTACTTGATATATATGACTTTACTTCAAATACAGGAAAGCGCTGTGCTTTTTCTTCACAATACTAGGGTTCATAAGAGTAATTTCAAAGACAACCTTACAAATAATTAGCATGAACCTATAGCCATTTGTTCTGAAATAAATCCAATTATTAAATAAGATCAGTGTGGCAAATATTTGTTTTTAAAATTGAAAAGAAAACCTACTATTGAATTTCATTGTTTTGAATTCACCACTGAAAAAGTATGAAATGTGTTGCTGAAATTCTGTCAGGTATTGGATTCTTCTACTCCTCCTTCAAGGTCATTTCAAGGATCTAAACTTAATCTAGGTAATTTCATTTTTTTTTTAATAGGGACCAAACTATTTTCTCAAGCACCTTACAATCTCATCATTCTGGAAGAGCAGGTGCAAAGCAAAAAAAAAAAAGTGCCTAACAAATGTCACACCATATTCTTTAACTTCTATGTGTGGCACTTCAGAGATCTGATCTTTTTACCTGGAAGATCAGAAAAGCTGATTACAACTTACCCAAAATAATATTGACACTTCTTGTTTAAAATTATTCTAAAACCTATTTCAACTTATAAGAGCAAACATGCATTTTGATTTCCTTTAATACATTCTAATTTTTGTACTATGTATAGTATTTGTGTGTTTTGTGTGTGTGTGTGTGTATATATAAATGCATTTCATAGCATCACAATTTCTCTGCAGGTGGCAGAGGAAACCACATAAAGGTGCCATATTCAATTCAAGATGAAAAAATACCTCCATAGATTCCATAACCTTTCAAAGTAGAAAGACATCTCTAATACTGATTTAAGAACTTGATTTCACTTCTTCAGAATAATTAACTACAAGAATTTCTGGATTATATAATAACTCTACTTTTGAGAATTCCCATAATGTTTTCCATAGTGACTGCATCATTTTGCATTCCCAACAACAGTTTATAGGGGTTCCAGAGTTTCTACACATCCATAGCAACACCTATAGTCTTTATCCGATATTTTCAGATGATTAATAACACTGAACATTTCTGAGAGATTTGTATATTTTCTTGAGAAATGTCCATTCAAGCCCTTTGCCCAATATTCATTAGGTAATTGTTTTTTTTTTAGCTACAAACCTTTATTTTTTAAGTATATTTTACATATTGACCCATTATTGAATATGTGTTTTTAAAATATTTTTTTTTGTCTTGGGGCTGGGATTGTGGCTCAGCTGTAGAGCGCTCACCTAGCATGAACGTGACCCGGGTTCGATCCTCAGCACCACATAAATATAAAGGCATTGTGTTGTGTCCATCTACAAAAAAGATATTAATCTCTCAAGGTGCTTTACCACTGAGCTACATCCCCAGTCCTTTTAAATTTTTGTTTTGAGACACAGTCTTGCTGAGTTAAGGGAGTTCTCACTAAATTGCTGAGGCTGGTCTCAAACTTGCCATCCTCCTGCCTCAGCTTCCTAAGTGGCTGGGATTACAGGTGTGCACCACCATGCCCAACTTTTTATTTACTGTTGCTTTACTGAGTGAGTGATTTACAGCAAACTTCACTTTTATTAAACAATTTGTCGAGTTTTACCAGTGTTTATACTCATATAAACATTTTTGCAATCAAGATAAAAAGACATATCCATTATCTCTAATTCTTACCACAAGTCTTTTTATAATCCATCTTCTCATCTTCCCTGACTCCCAACCACATTTGTAGGTAACTACTAATTTCCTTTTTGTCAATATACATTAACTTTACAGTTTTACATACAGGGAGTGATACAATACTTAGTTTTATTTTCTAGGGTCTTTGATTTAGCATAATCATTTTGAGATTCATCCTTAATGTGATGTTAATAGAGTTTCATTTTATTCCTGAGTGATATTCTGTTTAATCTGTCACTTTTGAAATGTACCATTATCATTAGCAGGTTGATTTCACTGTGCCACGTATGGCTATTTAGTCTGATGCATTCCCACATTTATTTTTTGTTGTGTGTGTTCTTGGTGTCATATCCATGCAATCATTGCCAAGGCCAACAGAAGGAAGCTTTGCCTCCATGTGTTCTAGGAGTTTACAGCTTCAGGTGTGAAGTCTTTAACCCATTTTGTGTTGAATTTTGTGTATGGCACAGGTGATGAATTCAACTTTATTCTTTTGCACACAATGTCCAGATTTCCCAACATTTATTGAAGAGGTTGTCCTTTCCCTATTGTGTAGTCTTGGTACTGAGATCAGTGGACTGTAGGTAAGTTGATTTATTTATGATAAGTTTTGCTCTGATGGCCTGCATCTGTCTTCATGCCAGTTTTAATTACTGCAGCTTTATGATATATTTTGAAATCAGGAAGTGTGAGGCCTCTATCTTTATTTTTTCCCAAGATTGATATGGATTCATGGTCTTTTGTGGTTCTCTATAAACTTTTGAATTATTTCTGTGTTTTTTGTTATATTTTTTGTATCTCCTTAAAAATTGCCATTCATTTTTTGCCACACTATTTACAATAGAAGGAAAAAAAATCTAACACTGACAGAAAAATATATAAAGAAAATGGAGCATACACATATAATGAAATGTTATTCAGCCCTAAAGAAGAAATTATGCAACAATATAGATGAAACTTGAAGATATTATCCTAAATAAAATAAGCCAGTCCATAGAAAGACAAATTCTTTATGAATCCATTTATATGAGATATCAAAAATAATCAAATTTATAGAATCAAAAAGAAGAATGGTGATTGCCACAGACTGGTGGGAAGGGAAAGTAGATAAGTAACTAATCAAATCAGAAGTGAAACAAGATGCATAAGTTTAAAGATCCATACAATATTATGCATACAGTCTCTTTCTGAAAATGTGTTAAAAGGCAAATTCATGTTAAATGTTCTTACCACAGCAAAATGCATTTTGAAAAAAGAAGGTAAAGCCTCTTGTATAGATAGTAAATGAGTGAAAACAAAATGTTTTTTTAAAACCTCCACTTCTTGACTAATTAAAAGCAAAATAAAACCCTTGCTTGATAAATGAAACAAAGTCACATGATTGTAGTAGACACTCTGTGTCCAAGGGGTTATTACATTCTGATTTTCCATTTGTTTAGAAACACAAAACTACAGAACACAGATGGTAAGCTTAGCAACCATAGTGGCACAAACAACCAGCTATTTTCAATGCTTGTTTTAGCTTTCATGTCCACACCTCTAAGGCCCACACAAAGCAGATTGGCGGCCCAGTCACTTACCCTTTCTGCTCCTTTCAACAATGGGAGGTTGCTCAGAATTCTGAATTTGGGCCAAGCACCACCACTCAATGGGCTTGTCTAGTCTCTTATTCCAAATTATAGTTGTTTACTCAAACCCTTATATTTCCATGTAGTAGTGTGCCAGCCAAGGGAGAAATTCACACATGAAACATGCATCCAAACAGTTGATTTTGGCAATATAATTGAATTACGTAGAATAAATCTGTAAAGCCTGTGCAGATTCATATATTTTACATGAATGAATGTCATTATTTCATCCATAAGGTCTTCAATATTAGTTCATTCTATTTGCATGTTTCTCAGAATTGTTTACTGGCTCAATATTTCAAAACACTAGCTGTGAAATTTCATTATACTGAAAATATTTTAATTAGAAGGAAACTTTGTCACTGGTGAGAAATTATAAATCATTTCAAAAGTAACAATTAAAGAGCTTAGTAAGTTTAGTGGATACTACAATATTATACAGGTAAATTTCTGCATTATTCCAACTTCCAAATATCTAACAACATTTTTAAAATTAATAGTCTAACAATCTCTTTTTAAAGTAATGTTTCAAATTATAGAAATACAATTTACACTTTTGTAGTGCATGTTGTAGTAAAGGAGATGGCTTTTAAATGTAGGTAGCTACAAATATTTCCTTTGCAAGTAATAATGGAGATATTTTAAAAGGTTCCAAAATTTAACAAAAAGAAAAGTCACTATAACTGAAATATAGAAAATGTCTTATTACTTTCTTATGTGGAATATACCACAGTTCTGTTCTCATCAGACAAAATCCAAATACCATAAAACCCTTTATATACAATAATAATAGAAATGTAGGTGAACACATACATTCCTATTGCTATATAAGACTTTCTCATCTGTTACTATGTAATTGTTAATATTCATAAGAGTGTTTACTCTTAGAAAATATTTATATTTTAATTATATTTCAGATAGTCAGAGGGAACCATTCAAGGAGGTTGTAAATTTTGAAAAACAAAAAACATGGAAGATTATCAAAGTGGAAACAGTATGCTTTTTAAATAGAGAATAGCTGGTTTCCTTAAAACTCTCATATATACATGATGAAATTATTAAACAAAGCAGCCAAATTGGGACACTAAATATTAAATATATAAATTCATATAAGTCTCAATTTAACTGAGATTCACACCAAAGAAAATCAAAACACAAGCGAAAACCACAAACATTATGTTCATGTTTACAGTATAGTTATTCTTTTTCTTTTATTAATTTTTTTGTGGTGCTGGTATCAAACCTAAGGCATCATGCATGCTGGAACAACACTATACCACCAAACCACACTCTTAAACCATATTTGTAGTAGTTTTTTAATAATCCAACCTAAAAACTATCCAAATTTCCATCAATTGTGAATGGAAAAACAACTTGCATTATAAACCTACAGTTATTTTTCAACAATAAATGATGAAGTACTGATTGATACACTTTACAACATGGAACAATTTTGAAAAGCCACTTGTAAATGAACACATATCCTGTGATTTTTTTGTTCTTTTCAAATACAGAAAGCTCAAAGTTGGCGAATCCATAGTGACAGAAAGTTTTAAAATGATAAATGACTGGTTAGGGTTGGGAGTAGAACAGAGAAAATGTGATGGCTAAAACCATTAAAACCATTAAAAGGGCTGGGCATTGTGGTGCACACCTGTAATCCCAGTGGCTTGAGAGGCTGAGATAGGAATATTATGAGTTCAAAGCCAGCTTCAGCAACAGAGAGGCACTGAGCAATTCAGTGAGACCCTGTCTCTAAATACAAATGCCAAATCCCCAGGGATACAGCTTAGTGGTTGAGTGCCCCTAAGTTCAATCCTCAGTATCCCTTTGCAAAAAAGAAAAAAAAACTTCAAAAATATACTTTAAGTGCATATATTTTATGTATGTGAATTATGTATCAAAAAGATTTCAAGTAAGTGGATAAAGCCAGAAAAAATAATATTAACTAAAAACAAAAGTAAAAGAAAAAAAACAAGAACAAAAAACCACCCTTTCCACTAACTTATATTTCTATCATCTAATAGGAATAATCCCAGTGCTTCTGAAACAAGAAATTAGGAGCCATAACTACAAATGTTCATTATGTCTCCCACTTAAGTTTAGCAATCACAAAAGGGAAAGAAACAATGTTGGAGTCAAATATGAACTACTGAGCTCACTTTCAGCATATAAGTGATTTATAAATGTCTTCATCAGAACAAAATGAGAATAACCATAACTTACTCAGGCTTTTCAAATCTGAATTCCTGTTGCAAACCACCATGAAAAGTGCCCCTGCCTCCTGCCCCATAACAGAAATCTCTATTGTAACATGCTTCTTTATTCACTAATTTTCCAACAAAATTTCTCTTTCCCACTTATGATGTTTGGAGATTCCACCTTTAGGGTCCACAAACTTCCTCTCCCATTTTTATTTTCTTTCCATTTTTTGACCACAAATATATATTATATATAATAATATATATTCCAACCATCTCTTGGGGTCATTCTCTAAGGATGATAATTAAAAGTAATATCTAATTCTTTATCTCTTTTGGAAATAACTGAATTAGTTCTAAATATTTAGTAAATCATATCTAAATGTTTAATATATTTAATTGATAAGGTATATATGTCATATGTCCAAAAATATTTAAAATTCTTCAAGGATAGTGACTGTGACTTAATTTTTCATATTCCATAGAAGAAATATATTAATTAGGGCACAAAGATTTACAAAATGGGTGAGTTGGTAAATAAATGACTACTAGTGGTTTAACTGGGGAAATAATATCACTTGAAAGCTGATTGGCTCCTTTGACATCAGATTCAAAAGTTATTGATTCCCTAGAAAACCATGAAGAAAAATAACCAAAAGAAATTAAGACCAAAAATGCTGGACATTATCTCCTGTGGCATATCAGAGCACCAGTGAATCTAATATACTTAGAGCATAACGAAAGTATCATGTACACCACAAAATCAGTTTGGGGTACTATACTCATAATTTATTCATGAGGCTGACCTTTATATTTAGGAATTGCTTCAGTCCTCATGCTCAAATATTTATCTTGAACATGCTGTCATCATCCATAGTTCGATGTCACAGAAATCAGTTGTGATCAATTCAAAACCTCTCTAATTGTGCTAAGACACACAAAAGAGGGGTGACCCATAATCAAATATCCTGAGGTCATAACTCAACAGGCAACAGTGTGGATACAGATTTTAGTCAAAAGAATATTTCCTCAGTCATTAATAGCTCATTATTCAAAGTGAGGGAATGGGAATTTAGTATGTGTTAGATGATTTTTTGTTCTGTTTGTAGACTCAGCAATCTATAAGAAAATGTAACTGTTCCAACAATAAACAAACTCATTACATGGGAGAATTCTAACCTACTTATTCTCCTGTGTTTATCATACATTTAGTAAGCTTCAACTTCAACTTCAACATTCAGTTTTAAAAATAAAGGGTTTGAGAGGCTAAAAGGGATTTAATTTCAAGATATTTCTTTTCTTCTCCATAAAGTATCTTAGCAGGATAAGAAAATCTAGGCATATATATATATATATATATATATATATATATATATATATATATGTGTGTGTGTGTAATATAAATTCATATATATATATATATATATATATATATATATATAAAATATATAAATGCTGGACATTATATATTATAGTAAAATATATATATTACCATGTAGTAACATGTAATATATGTGAACACACATTAAATTAAAAATATATGTATATGTTGATAAAATATATGTATATGTTGATACAGGTACATTTATATAGATATCTACATCAATACCTAAATAAATTAATATGTAGTACATATTTATAACATATAAATAGCTTTTAAGGTCATATAAAGGCCTTGTAAATGGTCTTTCATGGTTTGAAACAGTTTGTCTATACTTTGTTACTTGAAATCAGAAGCACCTTAAGTGTCTTTTTGTTGCAGAAGGAAACGTTAGAAATATGATTTTCGTGTTTAAAAAACACAATCTCTACTGTTTTGTTTTTTGTTTTTTTTGTACCAGGGATTGAACTTAGGAGCACTTGACCACTGAGCCACATCCCCAGCCCTATTTTGTATTTTATTTAGAGACAGGGTTTGAGTTGCTTAGTACCTCACTGTTGCTGACGCTGGCTTTGAACTCGTGATCTTCTAGTCTCAGCCTCCCAAATTGATGGGATTATAGGCACGTGCCACTATGCAAGAGTAGTTACATATACATGTCCTAGGATATTTTTAGAATACTGTTATCTTTGAAATATTTCTTACCAATTATTTATGAATAAAAAAGCTGTTTTGTATTTCTTTTAAAAATCAGACTTTCAAAATAATAAAAATGTGCAAATAATTCCCAAAAATTCCTGGAAAAAAATTCTGTCACCAAAATTCAACAACTGGAACTTCTAAGGAAAAGACCCATTTGGGGCAATATTTTTTTCCATTTTATAATTTTCATTAATACTTTCAGTTTAGTCAATTGCACTGTGTTTAAGAGCACAATCTCTGAAACAGAACTGCCTTGAGATAAGCCTAGCTCTAATAATAACAGGTGTGGGACTGTTACTTCATCTATAAACTCTAATAATGACATTTTTAGTGCATAACATTAGTGCATAAAGTCGGGCGCAGCTTGGCATAAAGTCCCAGCAGCTCAGGAAGGTGAGGCAGGAGGATCTTGAGTTCAAAGCCAACCTTAGCAAAAGTGAGACACTAAGCAACTCAGTGAGACTCTGTCTCAAAATGAAAGACAAAAAGTAGGGCTGGGGATATGGCTCAGTGGCTCAGTGACCCGGGCCCCTGAGTTCAATCCCCAATATCCAAAAAAGAAAAAAAAATGAGTGCATAATACCCGTTTTAGTCAACATTTTTGCTGCTGTGACTGAAAGACCTGAAAAAAACAATTTTAGAGGAGAAAAGGTTTATTTGGGGGCTCATGAGTGCAGAGGTTTTGATTCAGAGACAGCAAGCTCCATTTCTCTGAGCTTGAAGTGAGAATATCACTTTGTGGAAGAGTGTGGTATAGGAAAGTGGTTCACATGATAATTAGCAAAAGAGAGAGACTAAGCTCAGTTCAACAAATATACACCTAAAAGGTAGACCCCCAGTGACCCGCCTCTTCCAGCCACACACTACCCACCTTCAGTTACCACTCACAATTAATCTCACTAGGGGATTAATGCACTGATTTCGTTAAGGCTTTCATAACCCAGTCATTTCAGCTCTGAGTATTCTTGCATTGTTTTATCCATGAACTCCAGGGGACATCTCACATCCAAACCATAACAATATCCCTTTTGACTTTCTTACTTAGCAGAAATTTGAGTTTTTGCTGATCATATGAATATCTCCCAGAGTTAAATTCATAGGTTTCCTTGCAACCAAGAGTAATCATATGTGGCTGAATTCAGATCAATAGTATAGAAAAAGCAACGAGAATTATTTCTAGATCTCCCCTTAAAAACAGGTAACTTGCCTGTTTTTTTCTGTTTGCCTCTGTTAACTAGTGAGAAATCAGTAATAACTGAAGCAGATGCATATGATGGAGAAATGGAAGCTGCCTATGAGGATGTCAGAACCATTGCCCTGGTCTGGGTGTCTGTGTGATGACACAGAGTAGGGCCTGTATCTCCAGCCAGATTTTTTGAACAAGAGGAAAAAATGCCTATCTTCTTCAGGTCATGTAATTTTGTTGTTGTTTTTTTTTTTCAGAAGCTTAGTCTGTACTTACTTAATAATATATTACTTCATAGTGTATACCAAGTGAAAAACATAATATATGAAGCACAAAGAGCAACACCTGGAAAATACTAAGTTTTATAGAATTGTTTGCTATTATCATTTTAATTATTATTATCAATTTTTAAATACCAAGCAACCAAAAAAATACCACTGTACTGAGAACTCAGAATGATTTATTATTGAATAGAATCCCAACACCCATGATTAAGTACTTACACTTTACTTATGTAATAATGACCCAGATTCATCTTATTTCTCACCATAATACAAAAGACAGGGAAAATAAAGTAAGATTATTTTGAAAAATAGCATTACATTTAATTTATTCTGTTCTTTCTCTTTTTCTAATAAATTCAGAAAGCAAGAGAAAATTAAAATAAAGAAGGACTTGATTAATAATGTGGTCTTTGGACTTAGCTCTAAAACTTACTGCCTGACAAATCATTTAAATTAGCTGAATTTCAGATTCTCAGATTTTCAGATTCTCAGGTTTTCAAATTCAGTAAGATGATAGCAGTAATAGTACCTTATTTAGCTGCCATTTCACTGCTTCCTCCCATCTTTTTCAGTTCCTCACCAATGTGTAGCAGCCACAACTTCTCTAGATTCCAACAATGGGACAGGCTCTTTTAAGCTAATTTTGGTAATCACAGCTCCCTTGCTGCAGAGATGGGTACACACGTAATCTAAGCCAATAAACATACTGCATCTGTGGCCACTGGTGTATGTGTGTACAGGGGCAGGGTGGTTTAGGGAGGGTAAAATTCAAATGAAGCCTAGTATATATGATGGTATGCAGAGTATCATTGCCTTTTTGTCCCCAAGATGCAAAAGAAATGAGAGCACTAGCTCTTGCTTGAAGTCGTTATAGAAAGCCAGTACAAAGATAAAATTCACACATAAACAGTCTAGATAAATTTATGAAATCAAGACTAGAGTGCTTAGTGACCCAATCAAACTCTAGATTTTTCAGTCTTGTAAATGGCCTTTAAAGTTTGAACTAGTTTGCTCTGGGTTTTATTGATAGCTAAAATCATTAGTATATTAACTCTTATTATACTTTGGTATGAATATTGTTGGAAATACTGATTTGCCTATTTTACCAGCCCAATCACTAAAAGTTTTTATAATAACCATGGAGTAGACACATTTATATGCCTCAAGATATTTTTGGAATACAATTATCTTTGAAAGGATTCTCAACAATATTTATATAGAATAAAGTTGCTCTGTGTCTCTTAAAAAATTACCATATGTGCTTTTCAAAATACCAAATATTATGTTATATCCATTATAAGACATCTAGAATATCACAAACTGCCCAAACAAACAGGAGGAGGTCACCTGAACAGTATTTTTAAATTTTATATTTCACACATTAAACACCATTGTATCATAAATCAAACTAAATCTAACTATAGTTCTCACATTTTTAGCTGTTTGGGGCAGTAAAGAAATCTCCTGCCTAAACTTGGAACGGTTGAAAATGGCCAGTTATAAACTTTGCTTCTGAAACCATTCAAAAAGAACTCAAACTGGGTAAGCAAAGCACAGAATAATATTAAATGCCTTCTATAAAATGGCGAAATGCAAGATAAAGAGCAGAGGGTTACTGGGAGAAAGGAAGCTTGGCTTTAATTAAAATGGAGCCTTGGGAGTTAAAATGTAGCTATTTCTAAAAAGGACAAATCCAGAGGGTGAAATTTCTATGAGGCATAATCATAACCTTTGGCTGAACAGTGCACCAGGAGAATGCTTTAACAGACATGGTCTCATGGCTAACAGACACCTGGCACACACAAAGAACTTCCCATCACAGGTATTAGAATCCAGGCATCTCTTAAAAGCACAGAGGAAAAGTGCATGTAATGACTGTGCTTTTGTCCTTTGATGAACTGACCAACTCTGCTGACCACTGCAGGCTATGGTGTAAAAGTAGCATTGCTTACAGATAATAAGTAACACATTAGGAGAATTTCAGGTGGGGAGAACCCAAGTGTAATACATGGAAATATAAATATTAGTTTGCTTAATAGGTTAAAAATTACATATAATCTCAATATAGTGCAAGTCCATCACATAGAAAAGTAGCGTTAGTAAGAGTAAATGGCATATTATATAGAAATAAAATGGTATAAGACAATGACACATTTGAAAGGACTGGAAAAAAGAAGAATTTCTTTCATTTTTAGTTTGAAAACCTTGGGTTCTAAATTTACTTCTAAGCCTGACATTTTCTGACTCCACAATAAAACCACTCTTAATTTTATGGTATTCATGGTAAAAGTAGGCATCTCTATCTCTTAGACTTGCTGAGGATTAAGGAAGAAAATGTAAGTAAAATATTTTCAGTATAAAAAAAGTCCACATAATGTTGATGTTAAATCATTCACTGAATAGAAATAAAAGGTCATTATAGGTATGATGGTTAAGGGAGGATGGCTCTAACAGTAAAACACCCAAATATTTTAGTACTTTGAAATAACACTTTATTTCTTAGTCAAATAATAGCCCAGAGTAAGCTGTTCAAGTTTACAAACAGTTCTACTCTACACAAATATTCTTGATCCATGATCACAAGAGCTCTACACTGAATAATTCCTGATTTACCAGCAATTTTAGGCATCCATACTCAAAATGGAAGAAAGTAAAAATCACAAGGAAGTTCTTCATAAGAATACTTTATGGGCTAGGCTGATCTCATCCATTGTGAAGTGCCCCAAAAGGAGGAATATGGTGTACATCCAGTGGTCTTTGCTTTAGGCAGCTCTTCTAGCTTTCAAAATGCTATGTTCCACTTTCTTTCTATAGAAAGTACAAAACCAGTCTCTCCCAGGGAAGAAAATCCAAAGCCCCATTCAGTACTTGCTTTCTTATCTAAGTCTAGAGTGTCTAGATGATTTGAAATCTTCCTCAGCAGGTCTGCTCATAGCTCCTCATAGTCTAAAAAAATAAAAGTAAAATATACGTTCTTTGATCCATCCCTCTCAATACCCAACATGAATAAAACAAAGTAGATACAAAGACAAGAGCAGTAATTGCTTCCATTTTGAACAAGGAAAATCAGGAAAAAAGTTCCCAGACTCAGCATCAATTGACTCCTACAAGGTTCACAGTGACAAATTCCTTCACTGGAAGTGGGGAAGAGTCCAACCAGATTCTACTGCATGGTTAGTTTATCATGGTTCTTTATTCTTTCTCATCCTCTTAATTTCTTTGATCTTTCAGGTTGGGTAAAGTTTGGGTATGATGAACATTCTTTTGTTTTGTTTTGTTTTTAACTTATGCTTGCTATAGGGCTCAGTCTCCATTTTGTTTCACAAAGCAGTTTTCACTTTTATCTTCTAGAATTTAGGTTCATTTGTCAATGGTTTTCCCAATGATTTACGGCTTTTAATGTCAAGGATCTTGCATTTTCTTGAATCTTTGTACAAAAATCATCCAATTCCCTCTTGAGCTTACTGTTTTTGTGACACCCTGCCAAAATTCAGGTTACCGACACATAGCCACCTTCTGAGTTTTTCCAACTTCCCTCCACAGACATATTATTCTGAGAAATAAATTAATGTACTAGTTATCACAGGAATAATCTACTGAATTTTTGCTATAGCATAACATGGGTAGATTTCCATTCTGCTATAAATATTTGTTTTATCATCCCATGTATGACCACTTATCCACTGCAATGCCTCTTATTATTTTTCATATTTTTTAAAAAATTAGAACTACACCATAATTCAAGTTGTCAACATCATTAAAATAGATAGGACTTGCTATCTTCTAATTTCACTAGACTCCAGACTTTCACTGTCTTAATACATTGGAAATTTATTTTCTTTTTGTTTCACAGTCCTGGTGAAGAGTTAGGTCAACAGCATGCCTTTCTTACTGTAGGGAGGGGAGACCAGAAAACAGTCTGCACTCCTGAAACTAACAGGGTTTGAAGAAATGGGGTGATGGGCAGATCATAATTGAAGGAAAAGTAAGCTTTCTCTTATTTTCATGACAGGAGGTCTGTAGTTTTACAACTTAGAACAAAGAACCCAGTGATTTCTATGGAAGGATACAAGGCTTCTGCAGAGCTAGGAGACAGGGGCTCCATCTTTCTTGATTATATTTCAAAGAGATGGCCCCTTGGTCCCTGAGAAAAACAATTTTTGGTTGTAAAACTGGTAATTAGCTATAAAATATTTGTGTCTCAAAGAATCAAAGAAATAATTCACAATTACAATTTTCTATAGTAAAAGCTATAAGATAGGGAGGTTAAGGGCTTAGATTCTGAAGAAGTCTATTGAAAATTTAGATGAATTGAGGGGAACATCAAGGCCGTGGTCAACGGTCACCCAGGGATAATGTTTAATGACCACTTGTCACCTTTATATGCTAAGGTCCCATTGGGAGGTCAATGGACAAGGTACACAGTATGGGAAAGTTCACTGCCTGTCTTCATCGCTTTCATTCACATGTCATTGAATACTTATTATACATTTAATTAAAATTTAGTAACTTCTCATACCTAACTGCAGAGGAGACTGAGAAATACTGCTGTGTGCACAAAAAAGTGATTCTGATAGTTGAAATCTCTTCCACATACACACACACACACACACACACACAAAGTTCAATATAAGCATATGTGAAAATCTTCCCTTCTTCACATGAAGCAGCAGCAAAGTGGCAAGTGTGTGGTGAGGGGAGTAAATGAGAAATAAAGGTAGCAAGGACTACTAAGTGAAAAGTAAATTGAACCACAACCAAAGGGGTCTATAAAAACAGCTCGAAACCTTTATAGAGTATAGACTTAGATGTTAGGAGAATACTGGAGAAAATCATACATATTTTAGATTAATAATCTTAATATCAGGAACACAATCCAAGTTTAGGTAATGCATACAGAAAAAGATGCTATTTTAAAATCTTAGGTAGATATTTCAATTTCCAACAAGTCTTAAAGAGTACCCAGTTACAAATAATTCACTAAATCACAATTTGTAATAGGAAGAAACCTCTGCTAGAACCTGTGAGAAGAGACCACAGGGTCCTGTTGATTCTACCACCACTGGAAGCAGGAAGCCACCACGAGGGTTAAAGCTACCTCCGAATATGATGGTTCATTATGGTTGCTGCTGAATCACCCAAATATATACTTAGTGCTTGCTTATTTGTGTCACTAGTATCTCAAATCTGGAGTAGATGCACCAAACTGATGGAGAGTGGATCACAGTTTCTTAGTTTAGTTGCAAGAAAATCTTGGAAAATGAATACAGCTGGCTCTCCACATCTCTCCACATCCTGGATTCAACCAAACACAGAAAATATTTGGAAAATATTTATCTGTACTAAACACATGTAGATTTTTTTTCTTGTCACTATTCCATAAACAATCAGTGTAACAAATGTTTACAGAGCATTTACATTGTATCAGGTGTTAAGAAGTAAACTAGAAATGTTTTGAAATATATGAGAAATTATAGATGGGACTTATTCATCTACAATTTTTGGTTATCTATAAGGGGTCCTGGCACAAATCCATTGATTCCCCCCAGATTCTGAAGGACTGACTAATCTATCTGGCATTTTTAAATTTCAGAAAAGATTAATTCTGCCTAGTAATGTAAGAAACTTCACAAATATAACAAATATAGTTAGGGACTGACGTGTCAAAAATGACAAAGAAAGAATGGCAGTATCAACACTAACCCCCTTATGCAGGTTATATGATCCATGCAACTTAGAAGGTCAACCTTTGTTTCAGGAAATAGTTTATGTTTGATGAAATTTTTAAGGTAATTGGTAGAATTTACATTGTATTTAAAGATATAATTATTTAATGAGTCAAACTTTTATTAATAAAAAAAAATACAGAGCTTCTTCTAGCCAAATCCATAGGCTAGAAAAGACCCAAACTTTCCCCAAGGTGTGTTATTTGTTTATTTAAGGGCACTTGGATAAACATTTAGAAGGAAAGTATAATATACTTTTATTCAAAGTAAAGATATTTATATCATGGAGTTTATTGTTTTAATGCAATAACATTTTGTCATCAAATAGACAAATACTAAGATTAGTTTCAGATTCTTGGAAATAACGTGACACAAACAACATTTGAGAAAATGCAACAAGATTTATTTGTCAGTAAGATACAGAGAAAAATCAGGGTGACTAGATCAGTAACCTTTGAGATAGAAACAGGCACAGGCTTCAGGACTCTAGGCACCTCTGGAGAGGGCACAGAGGTACAAGTGATGATATCTGAGTCAGTTTCATCTGAGATTTCTCTGGAAGTTCAAATCCTAATATTTCAGACTTCAAATCCTTAAAAATGGGTCAATTCCAGTCACAGCCTTGCCTGGATAATGGCTGAAGACCTCAATCCTGGGCAGGGGGCATCACATCAGTGTCAGGACTATGCAAACAGAAAAACTAGATTCAAATAAACTTCCTGACCATCATTTTCAAGCTAATACAGCTTGAGCCCAAAACACAAACTCTCTGAACTGCAATCAGAAGTAGTAGGAATTATAGTCATTCACAAGGACTTCAACTATTTGGGCAATGGAGAGGAAAGTAAGTCAGTAAGAAAGTGTGCAGCTTTGATAAAGCAAGTATTATTGAGAACAAGATACAAGACAAGGTGTTTACAAATTGATAAACATCTAAACACTAATAAAAATAACAATAGAGTACTTTTATATAGTGACTTTGGTTTTTCAAAATATTTTTTGCATTTTGGATTTCTAGGAAAGAATTTGGTTGAATTGATATGCAAATTGAGAACTAGAAAGATAAAAGGACTTCCTAAGAGGGGAAAAAAATGATAGTGTCAGGACAAATACCAGAAATTGGGTTTCCTCTAATTCCTAACCTAGAGCACAATGCACCATGATACATGTCCCTTGATGTATATTCCAGACTGACAATCTAAGGGTTTATTAGACAATTCTGAAAAATATTAGCATCACAATCCTAATAGCTTATGTAATCATATAATACTTTATACAGAACAGTCATTGAAGTTGCACTTACTTAACTTGATGACACAAAAAGTAGAAATTTCATGGCTTTCACCTAAGATTTAGGATGGAGTTAAAACTGTTATCATTCTGAAATTACTAATTTGTTATTAAATGGATGGCACATCTGGCTTCAAAAATGCCATCCATTTAAATATGGTAGATAAAAAAGTAAGTCTGGACTGTTTTTTTAAAATACAAATCTGTATAGCTTTTAGTAAAGATAGGAAATCATGACTGTAATTCTATCCTGATGGAATAACTATCTGAAAATTGATTAAAATGTAAACTTTCACAAACAGCTTCCAAGTAGTTATCAAGCAAGTTTTCAAGTAAAGGCCAAATGAAAGGATACTATAATAAAATCAGTTATTATTCTATAGATCAAGATAATTAAGTTAATCCCTTGGGTTATCCTACTTCTCCATTAAATATCCTACCTTCTGTCCCTCTCAAATTGTACCCAGATTAATACTCTCAAAGGGCTCTAAATTAATCCAGTTAGTAGGTATTAACCCTAAAAGATAAAATTATAGAATATTATCATTCTAATATTACTTACATTTTAATAACTGGCTATATAAGAACTAAATACTTCCTATATTTGCAATAAACATCATGGAAAATGCTTTTGCTTAAAGGGATATATCTAGCATCCTTCACATTACACAGCCTGACATTCTAACGTATACTCATAAAGCTGTTTCAAATTTGGCAAACAAAGAGAATGAGTTGACAAAAAGTAGAAATAGAAAAATTAGACTTAAAACAATAAAATACATGAACTACCAGCACTTCTTAACATTTTTTTTTTCATTACATAGGTTTTTACACCTCTATGGAATACTTTTACAATGGGCATTCTATTTAATCTTCATATAAAAGAGAATAAGAAAGAAAAAAAAAAAACATACACAGAGTATGGATACATGACAGCAGCAGGTAGTAATAATTTTCCTAATTTGATAGTTGATGAAACTGAGACTCAAGTTCACATTAAACAAAAATATGCTGGGAATTTATAACATATTATATATTGAATACTCTTATATATATTATCAGTGCCAACTTGTGCAAGAATCTTTTAAGTTAGACATTATCGCCTTAACTTATATATAAAACTGAAGCAGAGATAAAGGGTTTAACTTTAAGAACATACCTGGTACTGGCTGTTAACCTTCATTAACCAATCTGCTTTGTATAATCCTCCAGATACCTTCAGATACCATTTCATGGACCCAATGTCATGCAGTATGGAAATGAGTTAAAGAGGATTTTCAAATCTCCTGACAGTATAAACAGTGCTCTTTCTGCTATACTTTGTCAAAACAATGACAAACATCCCAGTGAAAAAGAGAATTTTAATTAGGCTGCTTGTCTAAAAGAGGCTAAACATCTGGACATTTTAAACCAACAAGATGACTAAATGTATGTTTTAATTTTTCCCCAAATGTGAAAAGTAAATTTATGTTTATTATATGTAAAATGGTAGCAATAAGGAAAAATATAGCCAGAATAAACAGTAAAGAGCCATATTTTTATTGCTCTAGATAAGCATGATGAAAAAGATCATTTAATTAGGATCTACTGTACAATGATTTTTGCCAACATGTTTAATATGTTAAAAACAAACCAAACACATAAACATCTATTAAGCAAAATTGTAACTGGTAAACAACACTAAAAACTCCAACTCCTACCTTGTTTGTCTATAATACAATTCCTAACAAAAACAAAAGAGGAACCCCTCTGAAAGGACAGAGCCAAAGGACAAAGAGGAATAAACATTGGAAATAACCAGCCTTCAAGAAGTAATCCTGCCTCTTTCTCTCAAGGATTGTTTTCTCATTTTATTTTAATGACTACTTAAACAACGTGTATTAATTTCCCCCTGAAATGGTACAAAAAGTCAAAGATTGAAATTAAAGTAATTTGAGATCAACTGGAGAATATTTTAAGGGTAGGAAATCTTAGTAAATATGATTGATGAAATGACAAATGCTGTAGCAGTTGAATTAAAGCAGAATAAGAGAACAATTTAAACAAAAGATGCATTTAGGGCTTTCAAAGAACAAATCATCCACAAAAGCTAAACTGTATAATAGTCAACACATGGGTTTATGAAGCCTACTCACCAGGATTCTAGGGAGCACTAAGTTTTCCCAAGTAAGGAAACAAAATCCTCAAAACATTCCTAAGATAATATTAATAAAAACATATGTTGTAATAATATGAAATCATAAAACAAAGAAACCATTAGTGGTAGAATAAAAATTTCATTTCTTCACACTGTACTAAATTTAGAGCTGTTGTCAACCTGAATAATTATTGAAGACGATTCTGAAATTCCAGAAAGCTCTCAAGTATACCACATCACTATCAGAAACTATTTTCAACTTCATTTAGAATTTATAGCAAAACTTTGATTATTTAAAAATGATTTTAATCTATTAGCAATATATTCTAATGTCAAAGAAATGAGATTTTTTTTTTTTTTTTAAGGAAATGTACTGATTAAGAGTGCTAAGCCACTGGAAAATGAAAGCTCTATTGAACATCTCAGGCTGGGAGGAAATACAGCATAGAGGTCCTGGGCTATGATACCAAACAGGTTGAAAATCCTATGTGTACTTAAGTGTCACTGTATGTGTAATCCTTAAAGTGTGTGTGACATAAAACATTTTTTTTTCTTTTCCAAAATACATTTTGTGGTAAAAATCTAATCTGAATTGATGTTAGATTATTTATAACCTTTAAGAATTCCATTTGCTGTGAATATTCATTTATTAATGTTTTTGATGACAGGGAATATCTAGGCTGTACTGGAAGTGTTTCATATTATAAAGCATATAAACTATATTGATTTTCAGAGGCTGAACCATTTTCACCTGTTCAACACATTGATCCGCAAGGGTTTTTAGCAGAATCTTTTGAAATAAAGTCCTTCATCTGTGTGCTTCTATTGATGAGCACTCTGACTTGGATAAGATGCTCCACTTGCTTTTGGCTCAGTTTCCCCACTGTGTAACTGAGATAATGACAACAATCAGGTAGTCAGGGGAGTATGCAAGGTAGAGTTAAAACACACCTGGGACATACTATGTACTCATTACACACAGTAACTACTTACTTTATAACTGAATGCTAGAAAGTATGGAGCCAAGAGACTGCTTTCTCCCAAAGACAAACTCTTTATTCCAACAAACTGTGTCTTGAACTCCTGAGTTATGTCTTTAATGCAAATAACTGTGCAATCTAGATGTGGGAGATAGAAGCCTCCATCCATTCCTTGAGGGCTCATGGAAAGGACATTCTATGATAAGGGTTTTAGGAGCTCCAAGACACATTCATCAAGGTTTGATTGGAGCTTCCAAAGAAGATTATGAAAGAAAGACTAAGCAAGATAAACAAACAAAAACACACTCCCCACCTGCCGCAGTCTGGCTGGGCACAAAATCACGAGCCACCACACAGCTTGTAGATTCAAACAGCAACTCTTTATTCCCGAACTCACACCAGCCGTCTACAGTCACGTTCTGGGGAAATCTAAGTTCTCTGCCCAAATCCACTGGGGTTCTGTCTCCCAAAAAATACTGTCTGAATCCCGTGAGAATTCAAGGGGAACTCAGGCAGCAGGATACGCCCTATTCCCAGCAGGAATAATCTTAAACCTGGAACGCCCTAAACCCGATTATCCTAAACCGGGAACACCCTAATCCGCCCTGGTCCTTGAGCAAGGTCACCTACATGCAATGTCACTGCAAAATGTCCTATTTCCACGAGTCCTTCCACTAAGCAACATGGGGTACGCTGGCAAGGAAATTGTCATACCTACTTGGCTAATGGCTCCCAGCACCCGCCCCTTACCCCCAAGCTCTGGCCAAATATCAGCAATCTAAGGACTCTGAAGAAATCTCACTTCTGGGTAAACTGAAATGGTCATCACGGTGGAAGTAGGACAAAATGAGACACAGTGAAATAATAACATGGAGAACTAGGAAAGGGCTAAATATTTATACTTTTATGACCATAAATAAATAAGCAAGACCAGTTATAACATCTCTCAAGGAGTATCACAGTAAAGAATCTGAAATAAAACTATACACCAGACAAAGCCAGAATAATAAAAGAAATTTTGCTAACTACATATCCAGACTGAAGCACTATTTTACCTTAAGGAAAAGAGTACTTGAAATGTAGGAAACCATATTACCAGTCACAGTTTGGCCATATCCATGGACCCCTCATCTAAAATTAAGCTGTATTAAGATGACACCAGAGTATACACTATTTTTCTTTCCCTTTTTCTTTTTAATGTTCACTCCATCTGTGGATTTTCGTTCACGAGTAGTTATTGTATGCTGAATGCCATCTCAATATATTCTCTGGTATGCTAGGTGGAAATTGGATTCCTGACACAATGAGGAAATAAATATATTTATATAGAAATGTCAAGAGATCAGAATTAGGAGAAAAGCTAAGTATTCATACAATATTTGAAGAATACTATACTCCTTAGAAATATAATTTAATTTTTCATCTTTTGGAAGAAGCTTCAATACCCAACAACATAGTCACAGACAAGCCTTACATATTTCTGGAAATGTACCTCGCCAGATTTTATCTCTTTTATTATTGTGAGTATGTCTTAGATTACCTATATCCAATGTTATTAGGTAGAATTTACAATGGAAAATACCGTTGTCCTGTCCCAGAGTCAGTCTGGGATGAGCTGTGATGAAGTAGAAGCAATGAAGTGATTTAGAACCTTGACACAGAATGGCTTTGCTCTCTCCCATCCTCTGAGGAAAATTCTACTTTTTACAAGTGATACGATTTAATTCCTAGATTATATATTTTATCCCAATCCTTAGGAATGTCTCATGCTTAATTCCTATGAACAGGTTAGACAAAAAGCAAAACCAAGCCTACAAGAAGATCAGTGGACCAAGTTAGGGGTTACATGAATGAAAATACAGCTAATGAGAAACACTGGGCCCAAACCATTAAGACTCTGTTTGCAAGCTAAGGTGTATAGATTTTCTCATCTAGAAGGGGAAATCAACTAAGGATTTAAAGCAAGATCATAATGATTACCTGAGTTAGGGCAGTGGTAATGCAAAACAGAAAGGAAATGATTAATTTGGAAGACATTAGGAAAACAAAATCAATAGGAACAAGGGACTGCCTACAGAGGAAGGCAGAGGAAAAGTCAGGCTTATTCTAGATTTTAGGTCTGGGTGCCTAGAAAAAAAAAAAAAGAAAAAGTATTATCTCCTTTTAAAAGGATGTAGAATGAAGACTTGCTTATTTAAAAATATAGTATTAGGTACTTCTTTTCTTCCTGTTGGATTTTAAATTTCTAACTATTATAGGACTTTATTTACTGAACACATTTTTTGAAAATAAAAATAGATCAATGGTTTACAAGTGACAATTAATAATTAAAAATCTCCAGGAATACTTTGACAAATATACAAATTCCTGTGCCCCAAATCTTGGAGGGTCTAATTTACACATTTGGTGGGGCTTTGTATTAAAAGGGAACAAACTTTAACAATCTCCAAAGGTTTCCAATGTATAGCCAGGTATGAGAAACAACTACCATAACTCTCTCTACCTTTGACAAATCATCTCAAAAATTTAGGGAAATTTTTAATGAATAAGTATGCTGAATGATGGAAAATGAAAATAATAGCAAAGCTGTGGGTGTCAGTAAAATTTCAGGATGAGAGCATAATTTTAAATGAAAATAGATTTAGCTTGACACACACTTCTAATTTAATTTTAGTTTAAGTTGCCTTTTTATTTTATTTTGGGAAAATGTATTTTCCCTCAATTTCCTTTGTAGTCTTTAATTCTTGCTCTACAAATGAAACCAGATTTTTTTTTAATTCAAGATTGTGCAAAATAGCTAGAGGCAATATTTCTCTTTGCTGTCCCACAAAGGTTGCTTATTAAACTGTCATTTTGGTGTATACTATTATTTAACATTTCTTGAGTACAAACAATATATAAGGTTCTGACAAACCATGCTCATATCTCCAAAGATATAGTTCCTTCATTTCTATTTCATACCCCAATTTAAATGTCTCCATCCTTAGAAAACAAACCAATCTTTCTGTTTGTATTTTCTATATTTTTCAATACTTCTATTCTATTCATTTGCCATGCAAAACTTTACAATTAAAAATACGAAAATGAAATGAAACAATAACTTAATTTCTTATAACACGAGATGAAATATTAAAGAGGCCAAACAGAAAAGGCATGAAGAACAAATTATATTCATTAAATTGCCTGGCATTATTCCAAGTGGAAATTCTTTGATAAGATAAAGCAATGTGATTATTATCCAAGAATGAAGAACAGGATGAGTCCAAGGGAAGTATAAAGTTTTAAAATGCTGAGACATGTATTAAGAGGCTTAAGATGGAGAATTACTTTTTATGTCCACTGGCTACATCCATTTAGATATCTACGTGTACTAAGATCCTTTCTCTGCTAATGAACCAAGATTCTACCAGACACCATCATCATGGGCTAATTCATATGATACTATGGGGCAAGGACCTTCAAAAGGCTCTCAGTTTTCAGCAGAAACTGACAGAATTGTGACAGAAGTAGTTATATGCATGAAAGTGGAAAATGACCCCTTCTCACCTCAGATCTATTTCAAGCTTTCTAAGTATACACCCAAAATTACATCTATTGATCCTTATTTTCAAGGATAGAAGACATTATATTTTTTTAGAAACTCTTTAAAATGTCTAGAGTAACTGCAAACAACGTCGTCTAGACAAAATTCCTTTTTGAATAGAGTTCCTAAAATGGACCATGAGGTCTTTTCACCTCTGACGATATGGACAAGTACACAGACACTATGTTATGCGATTGCCATTGGTCATTAGTTTTCTAAACTAGAATGACCAAGTGGACTGAGTCCATTCTGAAGGCCAGGTCACAGTCAGGTTTAAATTTAGCATTCCTTATGACTTTCTTATTAACCTCAGATCTATAAGTTAACTGGTACCAGAGTATCCAAGACAAGCATATAAACTAGAAACTATGGTCATTCCCAGATATGTTGAAGGCTTAGAGCCTATTATTTTTTTTTGGCTGAAGGAAGGTCAAGAGTATCCCAAATTGAATCAGGAGAACAAAATGATATGAGTCATTGGTTACAGTACAGGTCCAGATCTGACACCTTACAGAGAGGAAAGGGTAAAAGTTCAAGCTGACAGGAGAGTTTTTGTGGCAGGGTAACAAAGAAAGCAGGGACTAAGGGAGAGAGGAATTCTCTTCAATTCTGTGTGGAGTTAGCAGCAGTGAACCCTGGGCTCTTGGAGGATGGGCCTGCTCACAGAAGCTGTGTCTGTGGAATGGTAGAAGCAAGGCAGCCTTCCAAATTCAAGGGCAGCAAACTTATAAAGCTGCCAGAACAGGCCAACATAAAGGAAGATTGTGAGATCATCTGTAAATCACCCAAGTATCTCCAGACACCACCTACTAGCTGTAGTGGGAAAGAGAAAGTGTGGTGTGTAGTGACAGAGGTGAGTATCAGAATTTACTGACATATTTTGTGACTGCCTAAAGCAATTAAGGCCCAGGACCATTCTGATTACTGTCTTCAATAGATGCTATCTGATAATGTAATAATAATTTTGCCTGCTATTTTCAATTTTTTAAATAAAACTTTCATTTTGGAATAACTTTAGATTTTTTTAAATGCTGACAGTGTAGAATTCCTGTACACTGGCTACAAAGTTTTCCCCATGTTAATGTCTTCAATAACTGCTCGATTTATCAACTTTATGAAAATAACATTGGCACATGAATAATAACCAGATCACAGACTTCAGATTTCATCAGTTTTCCATTCATGTTCTTTAATTGTTCCAGGATCTAATCCATAAAGGCACAAAGTACTCAGCACAATTTTATTCATAAATGACAGAATAATTCATTAATTCAAAAATACATATTCTGTGTCTAAATAATGTGCAAGATATAATATCTACCTTCAAATATCATACAATGTGATAGGAAAAATAAGCAAAGGGGGAAATAGGCAACAGCTGTGGTGTTTTACAAGGTATGGTATGATAGGAGCAGGCACAGTGGGCCATGGAAGTACACTCAGAAAGCCAAGATAGTTTGGGAGAGGTGACATTTACTTTACAACCCTCAAAGGGAGGTTAAGAGAAGGCAGTTAACTAAAGGCAGGGGGACATGTTAGAGACAGAGGAAGCATCTTTTTGGTGAATAATTGTTTTTCAAAAATCATTTAAACTATGGTTTTGAAAATCTGCTTGGTTCAATTTTTCATGAACTGTCATTTTCTTTCCATTTCTAATTATAAAATCATTTTTAAAAAATCAATAATTAAATGTAGTATAACTGATTGTTGGTAAATTTATAGACATTGAACCAGGTTCTTTAGCCTAATTCACCCTATTCATTAGTAGTGCTACATGCTAAATCCTGTAGTAATAACCCTCAACTGTGTTTAAATATATGTTTATTAATATTTGATATATATTAATATATTTACCAATACTTAACAATTAAAATATTCATATATTCTTTTAATGTTAATATTTTATCACAAACATTTAAAACTGTAATAGTAAACTTCTAGGAGGCAATAATCCATTGTATGTCTCCAAGTGACTGCTTTGATTCCATATAATGAGGATCTTCAATAAATATCATTTAAGTGACTATCTCCCCCTTAGTATTTTGGGAAATGGGTAACCTCCATGCATGTTTGTTTAAATTTTTCTTTTATTTGTGGGGACAAGAGACATATCTACAGACAGACAGAAATAAAGAGATCAATTTTTTTTCTTTGAAAGTACTGCACTGATAATGATAAAATAGAAGAAAAGTCCAAGCTCCTGAAACTGTAACTGAATGTTAAATAGAACTATGAAAATTTTAGTTTAATAAGAGAGCAGACCAACAAAACTTAATTTCTTCCATGTTCTCACTGAAATATCAATGTGATAAACCATGTATTGTTTATAAAACTGAAAATCACATTGCTACTAAAATGATATTATAGTTAAAAGGAAATATAAAGATGCAATATACTTAATGTCTAAAACTAGCTTTAAAATAATGAACACATTTTACATGCATTTATCGTAGACTGCAAAAACCCAACCTTTCTCATTATTCTCTGCCTTCACATACAATAACTGATATACCTATTTTAAGGAATCAATTTCTTTAATTGAAAATTGCATTCAACTAGCAATAATTGTAAAGCATTTTATATTTTCTGTATGGGTAAGCTAAAAAGTGACACCACAGTGTCATGAGTACTGGCAAAGGATGCCAGAATTCTTTATCAGAGATAAAGAGTAGTTTATTACAGTGATAACAGCAACCAGTGTTAACTCAGCTAAATACCAAGCTACTCCCTATATTCCACATTATTGTGTAAGAAATTCCAGGTACTCTTAAATATTTCTTCCACATATAATTAACAATGATAATCACATATCAACCTGATTGATCCCTTTTTATGAACTGATATATGCTGTTTTACATCTTGTAGCAAAATATTCAATACTTAAAATTTTTACTTCAAAAAGCTTTTATTATGCCAATTTTTTCATTTGATATTTCTATTATATTTTTCATTTTAATGTCATTTCCAGAAATAGATTCCAGAAAAACAGTGAAAAATACAAATAAGATGTGACAATGGCATTGATATTAACACATGGTGCAGTGAACACATTTTAGTAGAAAATAGAGAATTACCTGTCTATGACATGAATAAACACTATGTTTCTCTATTGATGAGATCATATTCTAGCAAAACTAATGTCAGACAGAAGATTCATGAAACTCACACAATAAAAATGCCATAATAAGAATTGAGTATAATTAATGGTTGGTTCATGGTAACAAGCAATAGGAGATTTTAGCTTTTGTTTGAGACAAAACAAAAATCTACTTAGAAAAGGAAAGAAACACAAAGAATACTCTGAATATTAGGTCCTTGCATGTTTTCTCTGAGGGGGGAAAAATAGCTTCTTTCTCTGTTGCTGTAGCTCAGTTCAGGAAAATGGAATTAAATAAATGTTTGGAAAGTCCAAGGAATTAGGCTATAAAACAAACATATTTATACCTGGGAATAGTAATCTGTCAGGGTCCTATTGTACAATTAAGGGAGTGAGTTAAAAATGGGACTTAAAAAATTATTTGCAAATGCCACCTAGAACACATAGCTTAATGTTGAATAATAAAAAGATTTCTGCTCTTTTTTAAACTCACTCACTCTCTCTACACACACCCTCACACACACACACACACACACACACACACTCACAATGATAATCATTCTAATGGGGAGGCTTTTTCCCTAGAAACTAGAATATCTTAAGATATCTACACATAAGTTGGACCAGCGAGTCATATTGAGAAATTCACTGTCAAAAACACAAAATAAGTAGATGGGGTAGAGAGAGAAGATGGGAGGGGAGGGGAGGGGAGATAGTAGAGGATAGGAAAGGTAGCAGAATACAACAGTTACTAATAGGACATTATGTAAAAATGTGGATGTATAACCGACGTGATTCTGCAATCTGTATTTGGGGTAAAATTGGGAGTTCAAAACCCACTTGAATCAAATGTATGAAATATGATATGTCAAGAGCTTTGTAATGTTTTGAACAACCAATAAAAAAATTTAAAAAATAATAAAAAAATAAACATTCAAAAAAAAAACAAAATAAAAGAACTATATGGAAAGAGAAAATAAAATAAAACCAACAATGAAATAATCTAATAATCTACATGTGTTCCATGAAGCACAACTTCAGTGACGTGATGGGTGATATTCAACTGAATGACTAATGTAGAATATAGCAGAAAAGAAATGAGAACCTTGAGAAAAAAAGGAGACAGTTCTATTGGAAAAGAAATAGTGTTCTAGACTATAAAATGTTTGCCTTCCCAAAGAAAATAGAATACAAAGAACAATTACACAATAGAAAAATATGGATAAATTATGCTTTATATTTAATATTTATTTTTATTTATTATTTTTTTGGTTCCAGGGATTGAAACCAGGGGTGCTTAACCACTGAACCATATCCCAAGCCCTTTTTATTTTTTATTTTGGGACAGAGTCTCGCTAAATTGCTTGGGACCTTGCTAATTTGCTGAGACAAACCTGGAACTTTCCTCCTGTTTCAGTCTTCCAAGCCCCTGGGATTATAAGCATTCTCCACAACGTCCAGCTCTAAAATTCCCTTTTTTGAGCTGAAGAAGAAATTTGAATTCATAGCATAAAAGGCTTCAGTCTGATTGAAAAAAAGTTTAAAAACAATAAAACAAAACACGGTCTTATACAAATTCAAAATTAGAAAAATATATGGACAAATACATGAACTGAATTACTCATGAATTACGAAATGTTGAATTACTATAAGGGGTCCAAAATAAAAATTTTCCTATTATTATTAAATAGAATATTACATTTCAAAAAAGAAAACATTGTCCCCAGAATTTGCTTGACAATTCTCCATATTTTCTAAAATATTTCAATATAATGCATATACATATATTAAAAATCCACACCTTTCATTAGATATAAAGTGAAAAGTGATTTTTTTCTATCATTCTCTGGTTCCTGACATGAAGATAACTAATACTGGCAGTTATTTGTGTATCCACCATTAAAAATTGTACATACCTATGTTTGAGATGATTAGATGGCAAGATACAGATAGAACTTTAACAAATGCTTACATAGAATTTACAATGCACCAAGCACTATTCTAAGTACTTGGGAAAATTTCATACTATTCAGTACTATTTAACATCTTCTTAAAATAAATTTACAAATATCTGATAGAAATTCTTTTTAAGGCTATATCTTATTATTATTTATGTACAAAATCAACAAAAAATCATGTGAAATATATAACTAAAATGAAACAGTTGCAAAAATTCTTGAGAAAATTACTACTCAAGTGTCAAGCCTAAAATAGACACTTAAAAATCAAGAAGGCAATTATGAAGGGAACATATTAACAACACTAAAGTAGATTTTGGCTCCAATTAAATTAATGGGATGGATGAGCTTATAAAATGACTGCAAATAATTTATCAATGTTAAAAATATGTCATGACATATTCACATTTTATTAAGACGATTCTTGTACAACATGATGCTTTTGATTAAATTATTAAATCCCATAAGTAGCATACACAGGCATTCACACTGGGCAAAATAATTTATTACACAGGAAGAAAATACTTATTGTTTTAGTTTCTATAGTTTACAAATATTGTTTTCAAAAGTTAGTTGAAATACTTGAAATTAAAAACATAGAAGGAAAAAAAAACCCTAAGAGTAAACTGAAAGTATGTATCAAAGCTGACCAAAAAAACAAAAACCAAAAAAAAGGAAACAGAAAACAAATAAATAAAAACATATAAGATGAAAATACTAATGTTGAAAATATTTTTAAAAATTATATGGAAGTATGATGTGAATGAGTTAAAATTTCTATGTTAAAGATTGATCCTTTTAAGTGTAAAAATATTCTACTATAGTTCTTCAAGAGAGTGTACATAATATAAAATAATGCAGAAACTATAAAAATTAAAGTATATGCAAACCTGCATCTGCTTAGCACAAGTAAAACGTAAGAGTCAGCAACAATATTAATATCAAAGTAGAATTTTAAATAAAAGTAGATTTGACAAAGATGCCTGAATAATGTAAATCAAGGAAAAATAGAATATATTCATAAACTAACCTGAATAGCACAAAATTAAGTGTATATTTAAAAATTATTCAAGCATGATTACAATAGTTAATAACAACATATGCTTAAAAATTACTAACAGACTAGGTCTTAAACAATATCACTGCACATACACACAAAACATTAACTATGTCAGGTCATGAATATATTAATTAGTTTGTGATAACCATTTCATATATACATACTGCAAAATCATATTACACAATATAAATACAGTTTTTATTTGCCAATTAAACATCATAAAGGTAGGCAAAATAAGAAATATTTCAAATATATACAATGTAAAAAACAGTAACTATAAAAAAACAGAATATTTAGAACATATAAGGCAAGATTTAAAGATTCTAGTAACAATGATTAAAAATGGGAATACAAATCATGTCTCAATAATAACACTAAATGTTAATAGCCTAAACTCACCAATCAAAAGACATAAACTAGCAGATTGGATCCAAAAAAAAAAAAAAAGAACCCAACAATATGCTGCCTCCAAGAGACCCATCTCATAGGAAAAGACATCTACAGACTGAAGGTGAAGGGTTGGGAAAAATCATACACTCATATGGACTGCAGAAGCAAGCAGGGGTTTCCACACTCATATTAAATAAAGTAGACTTCAAACTAAAGTCAATCAAAAAGGATAAAGAAGGACACTACATACTGCTCAAGGGAACCATATACCAACAAGACTTAACAATTATAAATATATATGCCTCAAACAATTGAGCATCTACGTTCAAACAAACTCTTCTCAAGTCCAAGAGTCAAATATAACACAACAAAATAATTTTGGGTGACTTTAACACACTTCTTTAATCACTAGATAGATCTTCCAAACAAAAGCTGAACAAAGAAACTATAGACAATAATACAATCAATAACTTAGACTTAACTGACATATATAGAATATTTCATCCTTCAATGAGAGAATACACTTTCTTCTTAGCAGCACATGGATCCTTCTCTAAAATAGACCATATACTATGCCACAAAGCAACTCTTCAAAAATATAAAAAGTAGAGATACAACCCTGCATTCTATCAGATCATAAAGGAATGAAATTAGAAATCAATGATAAAATAAGAAATAAAATTCACTCTAACATCTGGAGACTAAATAATATGCTACTGATTAAACAATGGGTTGCAGAAGACATCAAGGAGGAGATTAAAAATTTTTAGAGGTGACTGAGAACACTGATACAACATATTGAAATTTCTGGGACACTATAAAAGCAGTTCTAACAGGAAAGTTCATTGTATGAGGTTCATTCCTTAAAAGAAGAAAAAGTCAACAAATAAATGACTTCACATTACATCTCAAAGCCCTAGAAAAAGAACAACAAATCAACACCAAAAGCATTAGAAGACAGGAAATAATTAAAATTAGAGCTGAAATCAATGAAATTGAAACACAAGAAATAATTGAAAAAATTGACAGAACAAAAGTTGGTTGTTTGAAAAAATAAATAAAATTGACAGACCCCTAGCTATACTAACAAAGAGAAGGAGAAGAAAACTCAAATTACTAACATGTGATAGAAAAGGAAATATCACAACAGACACTACAGAAATACTGAAGATAATTAGAAATTATTTTGAAAACCTGTACTCCAATAAAATAGAAAATATCAAAGGAATTGACAAATTTTTAGAGTCATATAATTTGCCTAAATTGAATCAGGATGATATACACAATTTAAACAGATCAATTTCAAGTGACAAAATAGAAGACTCCATCAAAAGTCTACCAACCAAGAAAAGCCCAGGACCGGATGGATACACAGCTGAGTTCTACAAGACCTTTGAGAAGAACTAATACCAATACACTTCAATTTATTTCAGGAAATATAAAAAGAGGGGCACTTCCTGAATACTAATAAGGAAAAAAAAACTATTTTTGATGATTCAAAACAAGCTAAGTAAATATTTATAAAGCTTTATTTCATTTGTAATAAAAGAATAAAGAAACTAAAAATATCCATTTATTGTCACTCAAGTAGGTTAAAACTTGATAAAGACCAGTTTTAACAATAGAATAATTCCACAAGAATATGGCTAAATGGGCATATAATTCACCCCAATGAGTTGAAGTTGCTACAACTTCTCTGGAAGGCAATGTGTAAATGTGTATAAAGCAACATTAAAATGCTTGGGATTTTCACAAAGAATTCTGCACATGAAAATGTACTTTTGAAAATAGTTATTCATTTACTAGAGCAAATATGCACATATATTAATCAAAGAATTATTTATAAGAGATTAATGAGTAAAAAACCCAATTATAATATAGAGGAAGTAAAAATACATTATATCCACATATTAAAATCTTACATAACCATTAATGTGCATATGAATGGACAAATTCGTTGGTAAGAAAATCTTTATCATAATTTGTTAGAGAGCAAAAATAGATTATAAAATATGTATGAATTAATATAAAACTGTGCTATTATATGTGAACAAGAAGAAATTAAAAATATTCAAAATGTTAGACTTGAAAAAAACAATTCTGATTCTATATCTAACAATTAATGATATTTTATGCAGGACAGATGTACATGACATTTGAGAATTTAAAAAAAAAACTGAAGGACGCAGAAGATCATTGCAGGCAAAAGGCATACTAAATATACAGTCTTTGGGAGAAATGAAAATTATCAGAATTAATTCAAGCATAGTAAGAAAACTGGACTAAAATATTGACTAAGATAAAAACTACTAAAAAAGCTCTAAATAATTAGAATTTTAATGGTTCTAGGTCCGGACACTTTACAGATAAAAGAAATTACCAGCCACAAGTCATTATTAGATGTTATTATTAGCTCACAATGAGCACACCATATAAGAAAAATGTGTATCTAAATAGGCAGATGGATAAATAGTAAAATTCAAGGATTATTCCAGAAAAGTCAATATTTTAGCCAAGATACAGAGAACAGATAGAAGATTCCAATGCATATAATGGAGTAATGTCAATTCAGAGACTAATATTAAAGAGACAGGAAAACACACATGTGTCTATTGTCACATAGTAATAGTTAAAAAGAGTGTATGTTATTCTGTATAATTTAGCATCTATTCAGAAAAGGAAAGAAAGATTTTAAGCAAAAAATTATTTTTTCATGCCATCAAGTCACAGTTGAGGAATATCTGCCTGACTGAACAGGACAGACAACAAGGAAAGTCAAGGCTAGATGAGTGGTCATATAAGTGGTCTTGGTAAGAGATGATGAAGGCATGACCTGAGGCAGTAACAAGATCATCATCTTCAGTAAAGATCACCAACCCCTCTTTGTCTGAAGTGTCACCTGTGCTAGCACTACTGTGGCCTTCATGTGTAAAAACAGCCACTCTTATATACTTCTTTTCTAGGGAGGCTCCTTAAATGAACTCTCAAATCAGAACAATCCTTGGTAGAAGGACTTCCAGATGTTCCACACCCATTTCAAGTAACACCACATGCTTTCCCACCTGTTAAAATCCTCTTGTTTTCTAGAAATCAAAGAATGGAATCCAAAACATCTACCGGAACAGAACTGGACAACTATTTGAGAGACCACAGATAATCTAACCAAGGTCCTATTTCTTCCCCTTGCTGAATCCTATGTCCCAAATCTCTGCGCAGAAATTTGTGGAAACTCTTTGAGCCCACTATGTATTTGTTCAAAACAGACAAGTAGAACAACTTCAGGATATGGAGTTAGCTGAAGTTCTGTAGTGAAAGTACACCATTATACCCAAGATGCTCATACATGCTTTGAATTTCTGAGTATCACACATGTCACATTTTCATGCACACTGATTATCTAAAAATCTCCTGGAGGAAGACATGGCACTGCCTTTAAGGAACTGGTCATGTTGTTCACATCCTCTTCAACTCTGAACAATCTTCATCTAGAACAATGGCTTCACACTTCACACATTCACTGACAGGGAGTGTTTAGGATATGTTGAGAGATTCTTCATTAAATAGGGATATTGCACAGGAAATTCAAGAATCAAACATGGGGTAGAAACAGATAACCTCTAATGTCCCAACTCTGATTGTGTGATAAGCTACCTGTCTTGTAAAACAATAAAAATTTTACTCTTGGGCATGGTTGAAAATATATCTACATATATCAATGACATAATTTTACAGGGAATAGCAATTTCACAAGCTGTGACCAACTCAACATGCCAAGGGATTTAATGTGATATATGACCAGAATCATTGGACTAGACTACTTTATTGCATTCTCCAGCATCAGCAGGCTGCTTGTCAAGAGCAAAGAGTATGTTAAAACTACTTTAAGCAAAAAGCAGTAAAAAAGGAAAAATGTGTTAAGACCTTTGTTTAACCCCTTTACCCCAGCTCTCCTCCTGCTGGCCTGCATTCTTTAAGGCACCTCACTATCACAAGCCTTATTTATTTTAATTTGGATAACTGTTAACACCTAAGCCTCTTTTAAGTTTTATTCTATTCTATGAATTTCCACTCCTGCAATACAAGTATATTCTTTTTTTTTAATGCAATGTTAATATTTACCAAAGATGTGCACTCATCCAGGTTTAGAAAAGACAAATATGATAAATGTATTTTACAATAAAGTGTAGGTATTCCCTCTCTTACTTTCCCCAAACTGATCCACAGTCCCAAGAGGGACTTTTTTGGCTGTTTCTTCTGGTTATATTCTTCTGTTTCTAAATAACATTAGCTATTTCTCATCTATTTCATTTTAGGTGTTATCTATAGACTTCCTAGTATGGAAAAGTAGGACTTTGCCATCCTTTCCCTTCCTCTTCTGCATATTCAAATCCCTATACCTTATTTTCAATATGGTATTATCTGTGTTCATATTATCAGTATTAGTATTCATTACTATATTTCTTTTACAATTTTTTGCTTACATTGGAGATATTAATTTTGTCATTATTTCATATAATTCTTTATCTATATTCGCCCCAAACTTTCGGAAATAAATATAAATCTTGTATGAATGTATATTAAAAAATATCAAGTATTTTTGAGATCGATTTCCAAATATCTGTTTTAAATCCTTTGTACCCTCAATTTTAAACATAATTGGTGCTTCTGATTCTTAGCTTTTAGGAATTCTTTAGTGTGAACCAGCCTGCTTTTGAATCTCTCCTACATCCTATCTCACCCTCCTCTCCTTCCTACCTCACCCACACCAATTGGTTTTTGTTTCCAGCTTCCAAACTTTTTCTACCTTTCCTTGCCTTTCTGGATTTAAGCCTTTTAAAAAATCCTTTTAAATTAGAAATCTCAAGGTTTAGTCTTAATTTCAGTTATTTTACCTAGTTCTGGGCATGCCTCTCTCAATCAATATAGTCCATTACCTCGGACAAGACTTTTATGAGGTATCTTTGAATCACCCCATTTTCTGAAAGTGTTATTTAGTGCTTCATGATTTCTCTTGAGCATAATTTACACTAAAGTAGGGAAAACAATTTGCTCTGCTTCCAATAATAATTAAACATACTGTTTACAAATAGAAATGAATCAAATTCCATACCATAAAAAGATAAAAATAGCATGTAGTATTATTGAGCACTAGCTTTAGTCCAGGTATTATTCTGTTTTATAAGTATTATAAATAAGTTAACTTGATTCTCATGGCATTATTTTTATTATTTTCTATTTAAAAATATTTCCTGATATTAATAAAACTCTGATATATTATTAGCATTCTTATATTTGATTTTCAACATGCACAACTTTTCTTCCTCTAAGAAGTTTGGGATCTGATTTACCCACACTTATTGTGAACTTTGTTCCCTATGCTGAGCCATCAAATGTAGTTCTTTAAGGCTCTGACCTCACTGAATAATTCAAGGGTTAGGTGATTAATGGTATTTGCTTAAGTTTCCCAAGAGATGGGTAAAATATCAACATGCCTGATCAGCCATGGAATAGGTGATATTTTATTAAAAATACAACATTAAAGATGTACAAATTAAATTTATTGATTTGAATATCTTAGATAAGAAAGCATATTATCCATATCATTTTAATTGTATCACTCTGCTCCATGCAAAAGGCAGTAAAGAAAGATGGCTTAAAATCTATCACCACTATGTATTAGCATATAATCTGGAGTAATTTATATAGTATGTTTCAGTTTACTCATCTTTAAGATGAGATTAATGACTCCTGAATTTGGAACAATTTGTGCTACACATATAAAAAGCACTGGTTATCACCTAAATGACTGACAAGCCTCTCAGTAATCCAGAAAGGAAAGAATCATTCTGGATTTTTCAGAGGTAAGGAAACCCGACCTCACAGAAAACATACCACATCCCCCAGCTCCACTGTTTCAACACTATGTCTGGAGTGCTCCAAAATCGCCAGATAAATTAAGACCTGTGTAGGAGAAAAATGCTTTCATGCTTTCTCATAACTTCCATGTCAAGGAGGAAATACATAAAGGAAGAGTTTTAAAGTTTAGCAAACTCCCCACCTTTCTATTTTGAAGAGATATTTGGAAAAACACAAAACTCTAGAAGGTAACAAGATTTTACTCTTCAAAAATAATTTTGTACAATAGCAGAGATGCTGAAACAACCTAAATGACTATCAACAGATGAGTGGATAAAACAAAGGTGGTACATACATACAATGGAACATTTTCAATCTTGGAAAGGAAAGAATTCCTGTAATATGTGAAGACATGGATGAACCTTGAGGAAATTATGCTAAGTGAAACAGACTGGTCATAGAAAGACCAGCATTGCATGATTCCACTTAAATGAGGTGTCCAAAATGGTCTAAGTCATAGAATGGGGGAAGAAAAAAAGGAATGATGGTTTTGTGGGGAGCAGGGATAAAGGAGAAACCAGGAGTTACTAATTAAAGGGCATAGTAAAAAAATATGTTGAGAGGGTAGATTTCATGTTATGTGTTCTTACAAAAATAAAATACAAGAAATAAAAATTATCTTCAAATGTCAATGAGTAAGGGTATTTTCTGAGACTTAAAAGCCATTTGTTTAGTCACACCTAAACATATATTGTGTCACTGCAAGGTCATGTATGGACTAACTCTCCTGGTCTCTCTCAGCTCATATTTCGCTAGTCATTCCTGCAGTATGTATTTGAGCCACCCAAGATTTCTCCTCTTCAGCATGTTATGCTAGTTTCAACAAAGCTTTATTTAGTACATGCTTCTCCCTCAAATTGGAATGTCTCCTATTCTTTATCTAGAAAATATATAAAGATCCTTCCAATCTGAAAGTTTACATAATTTGCCCAGGGACACTGAACCCCGAGAGCTTAGGGAAGACTCCATTATAAATTATCTTGCAGTAAGTGTATTTCTGCTCTATAGTACACTGTAGGCTTATCATTGTCTAATTGATGGTGTAAGAATTTGCCTTTTCTGTCAACCTGTAATTTCCATGTCTAAGGTGAACATATCTGCATGGTTTCCTTTCTGCAACTTCACCCATATCCCCATTGCTTAATATTGTGCCTTTACCCTGGGTAGGTTTCAATAAGTGTCTGTTGATTAGTGATCAATTACTTTGTAAAAGCATCTACTTCCAGCACTTATCCCCATTTTCCAAGATGGAAGATGCATTTTTTAAAGAAAATAGGCATGGTGCAGTGAGAGTAATTCAGTAAAAGAAAATTCTCTCCCCTCATCCTCTTCAATACATGTTTACATGAAGTCTCCTGGAAAATTCGCCTGCTACAAATCTAGGTTTATGTTTTCCTCTCCTCTTACTGTCTTGATTTCACAGGAAAAGAAAAACAATCTTCTTGTTATTAAAGAAGTAAAGGTGTTCTGTCTGAAATTATTTTGATCTGTTCTTTAAGATTCTGATTTAAGGAAGAATAAGGAGGAAAAAAAATCTTATTTTTATAGAAATGTGAGTAAGAAGAGCTTTGTGTCCTGAAAAAGTTCTTCAAAATTCCAAGTAGTTCTTCTGTAACAAAACCCACCAGGCAAATGACCCCTTTTCCTGTGTGCCAATCTGGCTGTGCATGAACAATTTTTTAGTTACTGATGTTTATGAGGAAAAGTCATCCCCACTCAGCTCTCATGGTTAACCAATTGTCACTGTTCTGCAGTCTTGTAAACAAGAAGATGAGACTACTGGGATTCATTTTAGAGATCATTAGAGAAGAGCTAAAATGGACTTAGTGAAATTTTAAAAGTCAATACTTAATCAAAAGAACACATACTAAAAAGGAGACCAGAATTTTCATCTGACAAATTAAATATCAGCTCCAGGATGATTGCTATAAAACAGAGTCGATTCTATAATTCCCAGCATACTTAGACTAAAATTTATCACTTAAGTCTAAAGTCCTTATCAGGCCGTACATATAATAGTAAAACTTTACAGCAGGGTCACTCTTCTGTTGATTTGTATAATGAAATTACCATCCCTCAGAATAAGGGAATTTTGGATTCATTTATAGAAAAGATTTTTAAGGATGAAAAAGTCCCCTGCCCCCACAGTATCTATGGCAATCTTTTCTTTATTATTTTAGCTTTTAATCTTTCATAAAGTTCAAACTGTCAGACTCTGGTAAAAGCTGCCCAATTCTTTCTATTCCCTTCTCTGCTCACTTGCTCTCTTGTGCTTGCTCAGAAATATCTGTAAATAAAAACTTTTTCCTTAGAACATGCTGAAAGAATACTTCATGTTTCCTGAGGAGGGACGTGACTGTCTGTCACCAAGGAAAAGGAATAAACATCAGTGGAAGCTAAATCTCATGAGGTTTATAAGGTTCGTTTAGATAAGAAGGGAAAAAAGTGTTTTCCAGATTGTACTTAAACCTCTCCAGTGCATAAAGTTTGGTCAAAGACTTCCTTTTCCAGTGTTTTGTTAACCTTTGCAAGTAAAGGAGAGTTTCTTATAGGAATGTGGCACTCCTATTTTGGATCTTTGCCAAAAACAGATAATATAGAAATATAAACTAATTTTTTTAAAATGTTAAATTTAGTAATTATAGAATAGTTTGTTTCAGTTTATTCTTCTTGCTTATTATCCAGTATCTACTGAGAGTCAGACAATATAAAATACAATGAAGCTGACAAGTTTATTGCCTAGTGAGCAAAGCAAATGAAATAGATTATATATTTAATATAGAATATGTAGTAGCCCAGATGTGCACCTCTTGCGGACAATAAGATGAAATGGTACATTTGCAGGCAATGACTGTTAGTTCTGTGTTACTAGGTACATCATTTTATTTTTATGTCTGAATTGCCCAAACCACCTTCAATTCACCTCCAGGAAATAAAAAGATACACACACACACACACACACACACACACACAAGCTATTAACAACAATGTTCAGTGTTTCAACATAATTTCTATAAAAATCTGTATCTCTGCTAAGAATTACAAAAGATACCATGCATTCTAGCACAGAGCAGATAGCAGGCATTGACTAATTTTCATGGAAGGGGAAAAGCAAGCAAAAAGGGAGGCAATATTCTCATTTCAAAATTATTTACTTTTCAAGAATTGTAAAATTCATATATAAGTTATTTTTAATTATCTGAAATAGAAAGTACTCAATGTTAGTCAATTAATGGAAAAGGAGTTAGAGTGATATTGTGTTGTTTTAAGATAGTACATTATCTCTTTTAGGAACCATTTGGTCCAGGTCCAGAAATAGTGTTCCAACATTAACACCTGTTTCCAAAGTCCAGAGTTTTAATCAGACTCCAACAGCCATCTCTGACATGCCATGCTATACTGACTATAAATGCTTATGGCTACTAATTGTCTAGTTGGTTTCAGGATCCTGGTAAACCAAATGAATTTTCAAGGTTACTAAAGTAACTTCTATACTTGTAACTTCCATGTATTTCAGTTATTTATGTGTGCTTCTCAGTTTTTAACCTCAGAGGCATAAGTTGCTCAGTTTGATGTCAAATCTCAATATAAGCAGTACTATTAGACAAAACAAAGCAAAAAAGACAAAGACCACCAATTATCCCAAGTTCACAGAATACTTCGAAAGAAATACATGTGGGAAGGGACAGTAAACAAAAGAGTTGGCAATAACAACAATGCTCTGAATAGGTAACAAAGAATATTGAATATTATTGTGAAAAATGCTTCGTCATTTACTCAAAATTGGCCATATTTGTCCTTTCACATTTCCATGACAGGGGAGATTTTTCCACACAATAAAATATGGACAGAAAAAATTTTTGATGAAAAGTCAGGACACACACACCTTAAAGGTGCTCTTGGAAGAAGGCTCATTTGAACAGGCAAGGAGAAAATGATTGACATTCTGCATAAGGGCTTTGAAAGTCAAGGCTTTGACGTGTCATTTGTTAGAAACCCTATTATAATAACTGACAGCCATACCCAGCAGATGCACCATAGAGATGTTGTGCCAATTTCTTTCCTAAAAAACATTAAATATTGTGAATTTTAATATGAAATATTGTGCAGCAGAAACCAATACTGCTGCTTCTTGTTGACAAGGTAAGGACTAAGCATCATGCACAAAATTCTAAAAGGCATAAAGGTTACAAGTGAGGAAAATCATATCAAAGAGTTACAAGCGTTCCACAAAGCCAGATAATTTGAAAAGTGGACAGAATGAAAGATTTAAAAGCACAGAGGCTTTTTTTATGTATAAGAACTTCCTTTTGAGGGACAAACCTTGAAATCAGCATTTAGAATTTACATAAGACTACTTAATTAATGAAAAACATTTTTTTGACACAAGATCATGGGTGAGTATGGAAGGTATGTACTTCAATATTTCCAATTCACTGCTTAAAATGGGGGATTTAGTTATTATTCAAACTAAAGCAGGTTGCAGCCAAGGAACAAGCATTTAATCTCTCCTCTACTCACCAAATTGAGAAAAATGGTCCAAATGAGTCTAAATTTAGGGAAAGGAGACTTGGGCAGCCACACTGATAATACTTTCTCCTCCTTTTCTTCTCTACAACTCATATGCTATACTTACACAATTTGCATAGCTTTGAAAGGAAAAGGTTTGAGAAAAGCAGTATTTAAGTGCTGCTGAGGACTGAAGGGGACAGTGTGGCAAAGGCAAAAATGTAGAACACAGTCAGGCGTGGGCTGAGCTTTCCTTGGTGTGGAACTGTAACATCAACCTGTGGGAGCTCACACCTGTTATCCTCTTCCTTGCCCTAACTGCTCATAACTACGGAATAAAAAGCTGTGTTTGACAATATCTGTACTCAGTAAATGCTTACTTGCTCCACAATTGAATGTAGTACTTTCTTCAGAAATGTTACTGACTTCTGTGGTGTCATTCAGCGATATCTATGCTTTACACATCTAGATACCGAGTCCTGGGATAATTGGGTAGACTCTGAAACACACCAGTGCAATGTACCCTGCAGGACCTGTTTTTCTCTATCGGAAAGGGTTTATCACCTCATCTTGAGGCTTACATGTGGGAATCTAAACATCTGAGTTAATAATATTTTCCATTTGGTGCTATCAATGTATAGACGAATACCTAAGAGGTCAGTCTATTTTCATTGCATAAGACTACATGAATGCCAAAAGGTGGAAATAATTCTTGTCCATCTTAGAACAGCAATTTAAATTGATCCCATGGATATTTAGAGGGAGTTTTCTAAAGATGACAGCTAGTCTCCCATCTAATTGCAAAGCCTTTTTAAATGTCTCATTGTGGTTTTCATCTAATGGCTTATTGAAGCCATTATACTCAGTGTAAGAATCCTGAGATATTGGCACCTGGAAGGCGAGCCCAGAAGGCACGTCTCCTACTGATTAACTAATGAATTAATTAATCCAAAGAGCCTGTGTACTTTTTTTTTTTTTTTAAGAACCAAAGACTTACGTGTTTCATGTTCACATATGGAGTGGGGAACAACAAGGACTGTTTAAAAATATAAGATCAGTAATGAAATTCAATCTTAACTCTTTCTTTATTTACGTGAAAAACCTATGAAGACAGGAACGTAACCTCTGTGCTGCAAGAGTGTTAGAGGTGATTTTGAGAACTTTATTAGTAGTCCTTGTGCTCCTCCCATCTGCATGTACCTTCTTGATTAGGGAATTACCTTACAATACCCCTAATTAATGCTAATTTATGCCCGTTTAGTGACCATAAAAATGTGTCACCAAATTTTAATTGCATGGGGAGGGTAGATAGATGAAAGTACTAAAGAATTAGTGTGTCATTTACTAAAGAGACCTTTAGGAACAATAAAGACCATCTGCCCTGTCAATCTTCATCTCTAGAGACAGCACTACACCTTAAAATCCAATGATAAATAAAACTTTCCACATAGCAATGAGGGTAAATGTTGCCCTTCTTCATTATTTGTGTCAAACCAGGGTAGGTGGAACTTTTAGAGAGACAGCTTGCTGCAAATGCTGACTGTTCATTTTAAAATTAAGTTTTACTGGTAGCAAAGCATTTTTATAGAACAAAGGTGACATCTATTATCCACTTAGGTCTCAAGAGTATATTTTTTATAGGTTGTTAATTAAATAGTTCAGGAGGCAGTTTTTGAAATGTATCAGGTGAATTCTTTATTTATGTATGCCCCAGATTCCTAATATTCATGTACTTAAATGTGAATTTCATGTCAGTAGGTTTTTGCAGACTGCAGCAGTGCTATTTCTAGATACAACCTAACTTCCCTTTATATTTAACACCCTTGCTTTCACTAGCAAGTGACTTCAACATCTAACAAAGCACACGTGCTGTGACAAGCTTTAAGAAGATACAGCAGCCAACAAAATGCAGCTTTGATTCCTTAAAGCCTAGGAAAGAACCTGGTCCATGACATGGACTCAGTAAACATTTGATGAGAGAATGAAAACACAAGTTCAAAAATCATCAACGTGGCCTCTAGTCTCACCATCACTAGTTCTTAACAATGTGATTTGTTTTTCCTTCTAGTTTTCCCAAAATAGAGGTAGAAAAACCAATGAATTTGTTCAAAATATTATAACTATATCCAGGATTCTGACACAAATTCCTATTATGTTCCATCAGGTTAATAATATAATGGCAACAACTGTTGGTTCTCCCACCTTAAATCTTTCTTGGAAGGATTACAGATGTTTCAGAAGCTCTTCTGGCAATCACTATGCAGAGGAAACCAGTAATCTCCCTACCAGAGGCCCCTAGCATACTTTTCCCAGGTCAAACTCTTTCCAGAGCACCCTTCTGTGCCTTACTGACCACAACCACTAATGAGAGAGATGAAACTCATGAAGCTAGTCTAGAACAGTGATCTTTTACCAGGTAGTATCAAGAACAAACATCCTACACCTCTTTCCCCATCTAGGATGGCCAAAGGTATTACTGGTAACCCTTGAGTCCTTAGATCTTGGGGCAGGATGGACCTTTCCACAAGCACAGTTCTGGGGCAGGGTAGGATTGCACTGAAGGCTGGTTCAGTCTTACCTCAGCTGCTTAAGAAAGAGATTTTCACTGAAGCTCAACCAGGCATGGGTCCCAGAGAAAAAGGACAGAAGCCAGAGCAGCAAGGGCACTGACGTGTTCTGATGGGGAAATCTGCGAAGAGTGATGCAGAATAATGTAACATTAAAACAGGTTAAGCCAGGTACAGCGGCTTGAAAGGCTAGGGCGGGAGGGTGCAAATTCAAAGCCAGCCTCAGCAACTTAGCAAGGCACTAAGCAACTCAGTGAGATCCTGTCTCTAAAAAAATATTTTTTAAAAGTCTGGTGATGTAGCTCAATGGATAAGTGCCCTTAGGTTCAATCCCTGGTATGAAAACAACAGCAAAAAAATGAAGTTAAATTAATATGCATAACATGAGTACCATTTGGTTGAAAACAAAATGTATATACACAAATGAATTGTTCTATCTAAATTCTCTCATCTTTTATATACACACATATGTACAAAACCACATCACGATCTGACAGGAAAGGAAAAGGAAACCATTTCTTCTAATAGTCTTAACTTTCAGAAATTGTGCATATCAAAATTTGTACATGATGCAACTATGAAGAAAAAATACTGAATTTTACCACACAGTTGCTTTGTAACATTCTCTTTAGAAACATCAATTTTTTTTTCCACTGAATCATTTGTATTTATATTTATATTATTTAAAAAATTTTATAATTTAGAAAATTGTCTGTAAAACCTTCAAGATGTACTATTACAAATCTATTACTTGGAATGTTATTCCTAGCAACAACATTACTTAAAACAGAAATGCTTATGAAATACTAAGAGCAAACACTGCTATTTTCCCCCAAATCTCTGAAAACCAAAGTCTCATATTTGAACTCTTTCACATCTGGACATTTATAAAATGTGCTCCCTTTTCCAACCATTAAATTCTTTAAACAGACTAGCACTATCACGTCTGTTTAGGAATAAAATTAGAACTATTTTCTCCTTAAATTAAGGAGAGTCTTTCTCCAGAGTTGAATTTATAAAATAGCACAATTTACTACAAGAAGTGTAAGGCCACTTAGTCCATTGTATTGACTCCCTGTGGCTTTAGGGCTGTATCAAAGATATGACAGAGGCAGAAAGTTTTTCAAAAAGCTCAAACAAAACATGACCAAGGTAATCTGAAAAGAAGAGAAGGAAAAGAAAACAAAAGGAAGAGTTTTCTTTCCCCTTTTAAACAAATTCCCTTGGGTAGAGTCTTTAATGCATTCCAAGGTCTTAGGAAGGAAAAAGGTTATCTAACAAGCATCAGGAATGCTATCCTGGGGATTTTATTACTGGGAAAGTGAAAAGGAAGCCCAGATGCACTATCTGTCCAGCTCAGGGTCACCTCTGTGTGATGTTCCTTATGACTGGGCGGAAAGATAAACATAAGGCACCTCAAGACTATTTTTATTAGTTAAGGATGTGAATAGAACTTAGTAATTTAAAATATAAACTTCATATTTAATTGAATTACAGGTATACTTAGAGAACATTTCATTGAATGGTTTATTCTCTGGAAATTTCTTTTTTTTTAACCTATAAAAATTTGTTTACTTGCATACCATATGCTTACTTTCAATCTTTCTTTCTGGGTCTAAGGTCAGACAATATATTGTTTCACATAAAACTGAAAAAGTCCTTATTTTTCATACATGCAGAGTATAATAATTAAAATACATCAAGATCTGTGGCAGTGAATGTTAAAACACTCAAAACACTGAATGCCAAGTAATGACACTAATCTACTCATAAAGAGACTGACAACTAGAATTTCACAGTTTCCAGCAATCAGAGATTGTGCCAAGATACATGTGAGAATATTTGTAATAAAGGAGTGATAGGGACTCAGCTGTAGAGCTGAGATATCCAACTCTGTTTCTGGGGCAGGAATCACATTCACTAAAAATTTTTATGGCTCTTAAAACGATTATTCAGGTTCTTGGTGCCTAATGATAACACTGGCTACTGCAGAGTCATTAAGGACATATTGATAAATTAATATCACAAAATGACATAAGCACTAGAGATATTTCATTTTGGGTTGTAAATACTTTGAAATTTACTTTTAAGCTGGTTTGAAATTAAAAGAAACACCACTAAGCATATGATGTTGGGGAAATTCAGCCTAAGATAAGAAAACTTATGAAAAAGAAAATGAAAGGATTGCTTGAGTGTGATATAAAATAAGGATCAACCTATATAAAAACAGGCTTTTGTGTAGCCATATGTTTCATCTTTAATGAAGCAAAGATGGATAAAGCAAAATTAGAAGACAGTATAATAGAGAAATTTTAATTGATTAGAATGTCAACAGCAGAAAGAAAACTGGGAGAATCAACAAAGATCAGAGAGAGGCTACTGCAAGCAACACTATTTAAAATGATATAGCACAGGCAGATATGCAAATAAAATGGACATAGCAAAGAGCCTATTGTTAAGGGAAGTATTTACATAGCAAGCTATTCTGTACTTTTCTGATATATCTGTTTACTGATAAACTGGTTTCTCACCAAACTCTAATGCTAAGTCTCTCTTTCACAAATACACAAAACCAAATCAAAATTAATTATCATCTTGTCTTTTATACTATTGTTATTGCTAATGGAGTCTATCTTATCTCTCAAAAATAAAAATGAAGAGGAAGTAGAAATGTTGTAAAAGAAATGTGTTAATGTTCATAAAAAAATAGATACTTCTGTAAATAAAATTTTTCTGAATACGTTAGTTCATTTTAAATTAGTGTAATTTCAGTTCTTCATTATGCATACAGTGGAATACGTGGTTCAAATTTTTTTTATTATATTTTAGCCTGTGCTCTTTGTTTATGTCTGAAAAAGAAGTACTAATGATAAACTTCAGTAATATGTATCACTAGACTTCAAAGGAACATGGCAAGTTTTTACTTCTTGTCAAACCTTTTGGCAACTTAATGTACGTAAGAAAACAAAATATCACCTCTTTCTTATTACTGCCAAACATCAGCCCAAGAAGCCTTTTTCTCTTTTTTCTAAATCCAACTTTTCCTGGGAAACATGTAACACATTCACATTTCAAAGATTTGTCCTGCTAGGAGTTAGACAAGTAAAACACAAAGGTGGACAAGCAAATCGTAGTTTAGGCAGAATAGATGATGCTGTTGTGAATAACATGTCACGGTATCTTTTGTATGCCTGCTAAGTACCAGCAGCAGAAGAGCTACAACAACAAAACTGGGTTTTCTAAATCTTGAAAACCTAGGAACACATTTAGAATAGCATATAAATCATTAAATGGTATAGATCTAGAATGTGTTGGAAAATAAAATTGATTTCAACAGGTAAAAGATCCAAAGGAAAAACCAGGAGCACAAAGAAAGCATTGGTTGTAAGAAGCAGGAGTAATCACTAAGTGATAGTTGGAAGTCCAGTTGACTAAATAAACCATTATAAAATAGGCAGGGAAAGAGGCAAAGGAAGTTAGATAATTAGAATGGACACGATTATAGAATACTTGATCATACTGAGGGCTTGACTGGTAAAAATTATTTTTGCTTTTTTCATACTTCTAACTCTCTTCCAGCACCTTACTAGATTGCTTTTTCTGATATTCCCCAGAGTTAAACCCTTAACTCAATACTCAAGATATTATCTATGGCCACATAAATATACTTTATATATTATTCCAATTATCCCAAATGCCTCAGGCAACCTCAAATGTCTTTCTCTATTTTTAATATCTGAACTTCTATGCTAATCTCCAACTACATAACAGATGACATCTCAGATTTCTCCCAAACACTCCCAAATAAATATTTTGTAACTTGCTCCTCTTCTAGAGTTAGTAACTAAAGCTTATCACTTTCCTATTATGGAAACAATACCTTATTAAACATACCCTTGGACAATGAAGTAAATTAATTTGCTATAGGAGTATCCCAGGGCAGTTCATGGAGCACAGGAGACCATCTTCTATTCTTTTCAACCCTTTTCTTTGCTCACATGAATAAAACCAGTAGCTACCTGACGGATGGGCAGTTGGTCTCTATTGGGGACAGCAGCCTACGAGGAAGGCTGCCTCAAGGATTCAGCAAGGTTGGAGTGTATTGGCCACAACAGCTAGGTAAATTTTCAGGAAATGAAGCTTGAAATGTCTGCTTGTGTCACTCCTTTTCAATATGCTACTTGAAATTTTAGCCAGTGCAATTAGACAAAAAAGGTAACAGGATAAGAGCAGAAAATAAGTCAAATTATCACTATCTGCAGATAATATGACCCTATACTTAGCGGATACTAAAAGATTCCACCAGAAGTCTTCTAGATCTGATAAACAAATTCACTCACATAGAACACAAAGTCAATATACAAAAGTCAGTATCTGTGTTCAATACCAATAATGAATCTGATAAGACTTTAAAAGAATAGATTTACAATAGCTTAAAAATCTCTATGAATAAACCTAACCAAAGAGGTAAAAAACCTCTATGATAAAAATAATAGAACACTGAAGCAATAGGCAAAATGAATATTGCTAAAAATGACCAGATTACCAAAAATTATCCACCCATTTGATACAATTCCTTTCAAAATTCAGTGCAATTTTTTACAGAACTAGAAAAGCATAATCCTAAAATTCATATGAAGAACAAAAGACCCAGAACAGCCTAAACAATCTTGAGCCAAAAGAGAAGATGCTAAAAAGCATAAAACACCCAATTTCAAAATAGACTACAGAGGTACAGTAATAAATACAGCATGAAACTAACATAAAAACAGACATATAGATCAATGGAATAGAAGACAAAAAGGCAGACCCACACACCTACAGTCATCTGATTCTCAACAAAGATGCCAAAGCTATACAATAGAGGGGGGAAAACAGCCTTTTTAACAAATAGTCCTGGGAAAACTGGATATCCAAATATAGAATAATGAAATTAGATCCCTATTTTTCACCCTGTATGAAAGTTAACTCCAAATAGACACCAGGAACATTTCAGTGGCCAGCAGAAAATACGGAAAATATTCCAATATATAGGGACAGACACCAACTTCCTGAATCGAACTCCTTTTACCTCTGAAAATACAACTAAGGATTGATAAATTGGGTGGTATCAAATTAAAGAGCTTTGGCACAGCAAAGAAAACAATTAAGAGTGAAGAGTGACCTATGCAATGGGAGAAGAACTTTACAAGCTATTCTTCTGACAGAGGATTAATATCCAGAATACACAAAGAATACAAAAACAACACCAAAAAGAAAATAAATAACTCATTCAATAAATGGGAAAATGAACTAAAAACACACTTCTTAAAGGAAGTACTAATAGTCACCCAGATCTTTGTTCATCAGGAAAATGCAAATTAAAAGTGTATAAGGATCTCACTCAAGATAGAATGCCAGTCTTCAAGAACACAAATAAAACAAATGTTGGCAAAGTTGTAGGGGAAAAGGAACTCTTACATATAGTTGGTGACATGTCAACTAGTACAATCACTATGGGAATGAATATGGAGGTTCCTCAAAAAGCTAACAACTGAATTGCCATCTAATTTAGCTAAGACACCCCTAAATATTTGTCCAGAAGAATTAGTCAGCAACATTTTTAGATATATGCATATCCATATTTATTGCAGCACAATTAAAAATAACCACATTATGGAATCAAACTAAATGTCCATCAATAGATGAATGGATAAAGAAAATGCAGTATGTATACATGATGAAGTTTTACTCAGCCATAAAGAAGAATGAAATTAAACCATTTGCAGGAAAATGGGTGGGAATGGAGATCATCATGTTAAGTGAAATAAGCCAAATTCAGACCAATATTTTATGTTTTCTCTCATATATGGAAACTGTTGAGAAAAAAAAAATAAGATGACAGGAAAGTACAAGGGAAATCAGTGGAGTATGGGAAGGGGAGAAATGGAAGAGAAGAAGAGAAGGTAAGGGGAGACGTTGGACAGCAAAAATAAAATTATGTTATATGATGTATTAATATGCCACATTGATACCCATCATTCTCCATATTTAATATGGAGTAATGAAAATATATAGTTATCATAACTGGTATTAAATACCATGTACAAAGTATTTAATAAGCATCAAGTTTTCTTTTATTTAATGTGTAAGAAAGTGTCCATATGGCTTTTCAGATCATTTTCCTGATGTCCATAAGCCAAGAATCTGGTACTATTATTTGTGAAATAAACACAATTATTCTCTAAGTTTCAGCTCAAGGTTTCTGTTTTCTGATTATAAAACTGAATTTACAGTTTCCTAATTGATTCCTATGTTACAATATCTTACCATGAAGCTATGCTTTTTATCCAGATATTATCAGTCATTAATTAGTTATTTTAGCTTCACTTATCAAGATTAGTAGTACTTATTTCATGAAATGAAGTAGAATTTTTATTTTAAAATTTATTGAAATAAATGCATATTTATTTTAATTAATTTGTTAGATTACAAATAATCCCAAAGAGCCTCCCATTTAGACCACTGTTAAGATTAATGTATACATTATTTTTATTTTTATTTTTGATATAAAGTATATACATTTTTTCTGATTATACACATTTTTCTGATTTATTATATTTAATCCTTTTAAAGGATTGGCTCTTTGGTATTAAGCATATTTCTGAAATCTGCCTGCTGCTTTCATGCTTGAAATTTTTCTTAAACATTATTTAAATATTTAAATAATAGAATATTTTCCCCTAGGGCCTCAGTTTCCTCACCAATGAAATGAAGGCAGTGGAGCTAGTTTAGTTTTAGGGACTCCTCATACTAATATCGGTTCATTCTTTGACTCTTGCCTTAGAGATAGAGCATATTTTCTCTAATGCCAAGACTGTATGTTTAGTCTATTCTCTTGGTTCACTGCATCACATTTACAGTATTAATACTAAATATTGAGGCAGCTTGAGTAAATGACAGTGCTGTGGCCTACAGTACATGCAACAAAGTATCTTTTGTAATAATGTTTCACTATATTTTTTAAATCTGATTTTTGCACATTTTGAAGGAAATGCAGGTGAGAAACAGAGGTAGAAAAGAGTTGAAGCACCAGCATTTCTTTGGCCTCATAATAGTGTCTTATGAAAATGTTATGCATATATAATATTTCTATTTTTTTCTTGAATTTGTATCTATTATTGGTTGAAGAACAAATCAGTAATTTTGTTCGTCAACTCTTACCTTATGGAATGATATTCTAGAAAGAATGGTACACTTGTGGCTACTTTATAGGTTTGCTATGATTTTCTTTATGCACCATTCCTAAGTTGTTGATTGATATTAGTTGAAATGTCATTTTTCACCATCTGAAAATGATGTTTCAACCATAAGGTTATTGGGGGTTATGTCAAGAGTCCAATTGAGGGGGAAAAAAAGTTAATTCTCTATTTTCATTTCATTTGGAAGTTTGACAGCTTATCTTTGCCATTTGTATTCCCCCTTTATTTTCCAAAGTAGCACATTTTTCATGTGTTGTAGGCATATAAATTTGATCCTAGCTTTAGGCAAATAAGTGGCTTGCTTCAATCTCTATAATTATCACTTTTCTGGATTATGGGATAAGACTGGAATGTGCGTGGAATAGGTAGATATTAGAAGACGATGGTGATCTAAACAGTGGAAATTAGAGAAGTGGGGTAATAAGATTTGAATAGTTTTTTAAATATTTAGATGACATGTCAATAGAGTGAAAGGCAAATTGAAAAATAATTCTAGACTTCTGTCTAAGTGGGTAGGGTGGATGATGGATCCATTAATCCAGATTGAGAATATCAGAGGAAGAGCAAATGATGGTGTCTTTATTGATATAGTGTAAAGGGTTTGAGTGGGAATATAATGGGTTTATTCATACTTACTGAGTTCAGGGACTATGTCAAAAATTTAATCAGTATACGCAGTGCTAATGATGTTTGGATCTTGTGTTAGACTCCAAAATGCCCCCACAATAATCCCTGACAGCAGACATTGATACCTTCCTGCAATCTCCTCCCACAATGTATCAACACTGGTCTGTGTGACCAATAGGGAATGTCAGAAGTGATAATATGTCACTACAGAATACAAATGGTAAAAGACATCATTGCTGCCCCCGCTGCTCCACTATGAAGTACACACTTCTAGAAGAAACCATAGCTGTGTTTTAAAGACATTATAGGCAGCACTGAAGACAGGTTCACCCAGCAAGTTTTAATTTTAGACGTGGGCTAAAAGTAGTTGCACATCTGAAGTGTACCCTTTGATCACAAAAGAAGTAATACTGACACCTAATCTTCCAACTAAGGTACTCAGTTTTTCAATGGAAAGATGTACTAAACTTGATCTCCAGTGAAAGATCAACAAAATGTACAAGAATATAAATCATCATGAGTGACCATAAACAGAAGAAAACGGATTATTGAGAATGGTTTTCAGAAAAGGATATATTATAGCTAAATATATAAAATTAAAATATGAAATTACAAAATGGTCAAGCATTCCAAAGAATCCCAAACTAAAACAGGCAAAACAGAAAAACAAATGTCTAAAAATAAAATGAAATTTTAAAATATAATGAACAGATTTAACAGTGGATCAGATATGTTGATACATATAATGAAAGAATTTGTGAATCATTGTAAGCTGTTTCAGTACAATGTTGAAAATGGAAACAAAATGGAAAATAGCTGAAACTAGAGTAGATAAAATATAAAATAATATAGAGCTTTAGAAACGATCCAGAATTCAATACAGAGAAACAATACTATAAAAATATTTTGTTTAAAGAATAACAGAAAGATGAGATACACGGGGAGTATAAAGATATCAGAGATACAAAATGAAAACTGTGCTAGTCTACACATGAATGAAAATAATATATGTATATTGGTGCCTGGGCAGACTCTTAGGATACTTCCATAAGTGATAGTAAGGCAAATGATATACACATGGGGAGAAATAAGATCACATGGCTATTTCAAACTGTGGAAGATACATTCAACAAAATCTTACTGAGCAATTACCATATGCTCAGCACTCCATCTATTCCTCCATTAGGCATTCGGAGGTGAGAAGCACAGTCTTTCCTTTCATAAACTTATATCTATTCCTTCCTTCCTTGTCCTACTGTCCTATTTCAATATTGATATCTAGATTATCATCATCATCATCTAGAAACTATTTATCTCTATTTTAACTTTAATCTCCATAATTTTTCTTAAATACTATTTCATTTTTTCCTTTTTTGGGGGGTCACAGGGATTGAACTTAGGGGCACTCCACTGAGCCACACATATCCCCAGCCATATTTTATATTTTATTTAGAGATAGGGTCTTACTGAGTTGTTTAGTTCCTCACTTTGGCTGAGGCTGGCTTTGAAACTCATGATCCTCCTGCCTGAGCCTCCTAAGCCACTGGGATTATAGGTGTGAGTCACCGTGCCTGGTATTAAATATTATTTCTATGAATAACATTATGTATTCCTTTAGTAATGGCTACTCCTAGGAATTAAGTAAGTACTGCACAAAATAAGATTGGGGGCCTTTTAATCTTTAACTCTGCTATAATGTGTGTGTGTATATATAGAGTATATAATTATATATTATAAATATATATATTATATATATATATAATAAGTGCGTGCATAGATATATAAAATGTGTATATATATATATATATAAATGTGTGTATATATATATATATATACAATGAATATATAGTATACATAATTTCTTGAGAATGCAGTTTTCAGTCCTTCAACCAGTTGAATATTCTCATTCTCTCCCCTTCTGTGCATCTGTCTACACTACATCCTTGTCAAGATATGTATCACATCTATCTTTAGTCTCATGAAGAAGTTATTTCTCATCTGTTTCAGATTCATTTTGAATGCATTCTGTTCTGTAAAGGAATCAGAAACTACTTCCATTTACTTTCTACACAGCTCTCTGTAATAGGACTTAAAATGCTGATTGACAGCTTTAGCTTACTTTTCTATTTCCACATTAAAATAGAAGCTCATTAAGAGTAGGGAATTATATATATTCCCAAGATTAGGAACAATGTTTTTATGTCCTTTCATGTAACAAACCTATTAATTAATTCTTTGTGGAAATTATTCTAAATCATAGATGGTTTGGATGTGTTAAATAGTATTGCATTGAATACAACTATAGAAAAATCAAGACCCAAAGCACCAGGATAGGAATATGAAACTAATTGTTATAAGGAGAGCCTTTGATTTTGGTTTTGGTCAATTAATTTGTTTTGGCCAATAGGATGTTAGCAGAGGCTCCTCAAGAAAGGAGCTGATCTATACTAGAATGGCAGGTGTTGCTTCCTCTATAGTCATTAGAAGACAATGGCCTGGCTAGTCCACTAGTGGTTTTTTTATTTGCTCAGTTTTTGTCCTTTGAAAATACAGGCTCATACATAATAATTCCCTGCAGGTAACAGGATTCTGATTAAAAGGCTCTATTGAACTGTGACTTATCTCTCTACTTGGAATTTGCAAATGCTAATGAACTTACATATTTTTCTTATGTGTCTCACAGACATCTCTTTGCTCCCACCTGACTTCCAGAAACAGCAACAGTTTAGCTCCCACTACTGTCCCAAAGTAGGGCTTACTTACCTAGCCAAAAATGTTCACCTCTCACAGTCACTCATAAATCCCAAACCATAGCTATGCCAATCAAGATTCTAACTCCAAAGTATACTCTACCTCTGAGACTAGCAACAGATTTGCTTTTTTTATGGAGCACAGTTCTATAGCCTGGCAGAACTCTCACTGAAGCCATCTGAATCAGTCTGTATAAAATTGAAAAAGTTTTGTCTGACTCACAGGTGCAACATAAAGAAATAACAGCCTTGAGTGAGAAAAAAAAAATGAGGTCACAGCAAGAAAGAAGTCTACTCGAGTTACTCAAAAATCTCAAATACCACAGAAAAGTAAATCAAAGAGCCTTAACAGGATTTCTGGAGACGTGAGTGCTTCTGTGACTTGGCAGCTCAGTTTATTAGAACAAAGTGATAATGAGACCACGCTGTGGGGTCCAGGGTGTGCCATTCACTTTGGCTGTGCTCCAAGGCCATGGACTTCACCCCTAACCCAAATCCATAGCCATGAAGCATTTGCTGTCGGTTATACTAGAATCTGGGTGAAAGAGTTTTGATGGAGCAGTGCAAATCCATCACTGCCCACTGAAAAACCAGGTCATGGTACAGGTCCTATTGATGGAGTGTGTAAGAGGTTGAGCAGACTCATTTCAGGATAGAAATACAATGTTGCAGAGCTGAAGATTTATCAATTGTCAGGTTTCTCTCACTGTTCTTTGTTAGGGTCCTTTTCTTTCATAATTCATTAGCTAAAAGTGGACAAAAGGTCGATTATAGTGATGAGTTAGTTGGCCTCCTTAACCCAGCTCAGATAAGGCCTGGGTCTGACTGACCCACACAGAGAAAATGATTCCAATGTACAACAGATATATGTATTTTTAGAAACAATTCTAGTTGTACTTCTATACTTTCCATGACTATAACTACATATTATCTGAATACAAATCATATTGGAAAAGGACAGGAAAATTGTTTTTAAATTTTACCTAATAAAAAGGATGTTTGTGTTTTTATTATTGGTATTTTCCTATAGTCTTCTCTATTACTTTAATGACTAAGTTTCCTAAGAAAAAAAGTCATTCATATGCCATATGTAGGATTTCTAAAGTGGCTATTTAATAGGAAGTAATTTCTATTATTTCTCACCTTTTAAATCTTAATTGACAATTATTTGTGCATTTTATGTGGTATATTGTGATGTTTCAACATAAGTTTACAGTGCAGAATGATTCAATCACATAAATGAACAAATCTATCACCTTATATACATATTTTTGTGATGAAAATATTTAAAGTCTACTGAGTTTAAAAACATAAAATACTTATTATAGCCATTGTTCTGTGCCCCTCCCCCCCAAAAAAAAATCACAAAAACAACATATTTCTCTAGTCTAACTGAAAATATTTATGCTTTGATCAACATTTCAACATTTCCTCTTTCTCTGCCCACCATCCTTCTCCAGCCTCTGGTAAGCATTGCTCTACTCCACACATTCATGTGTTCAATCTAGATGACTCTAGAGATCATACAGTATTTGTTTTACTGTGCCTGATTTAACTACAGCATAACATCCTCCAGGCTCATCCATGTTGTTACAAAAGACAGTAACCCTCCCCCACAAAACCCAACCTCAATAAGACCTAATGGTATTATGCTGAGTACAGATACCTTTTCTTTATCTATTCAACCACTGATGGACATGTTTCTATTTCTTGGCTATTGTGAATTAATGCTGCAATGAACACCAGCATAAAAATACCTCTTTGGCATACTGATTTCAATTTCTTTCGAAGTGAGATTACTGGATCATGTGGCAATTCTATTTTTAGTTTTCTGCAGAACTACTACTGTTTTCCATAATGGCTATATTAATTTACATTCTCGTCAAAGGTGTTCTGCAACACTTGCTACCTTTCATCTTCTTGATTATAGCTATTCTAACAGGTATGGGGTGATAACTCATTGTTGTTTTAATTTGTATTTCCTTGATGATTAGGGATGATGAGCACTTCATATCTTTTAGGCCATTTGTAAGTTTCCTTGTGATAAGTGTTTATTTAGGCCTCTTGCCCATCTTTTGATTGGGTTGTTTTCTTGCTATTGAATTGAAATACTTTATTACTGTGAATATTATCAGAAATGTTAATAATGAGATACATTAATTTCATGCATTGACTATTTAAACAAATTATTTGTGCTTTTTAAATTTTTGCTAGGGTAAAATTTAACCCTTTGATTAAACAAATGGTGCACCACTAAGGAGGAAATAATACAGAGCCAGGTAATAAGATTTGCTATCCTTAAATATAGTGGATACTACTTACAAAATTAACTGTTCTGTGACTGAGACATTGGTGATAAAAATAAAATCATTAAGCATTTATTATTCTATACACAAACAGGATTTTCAAAAAGAATATTAAGCAAAAAAGTATAAATGGGAGGAAAAAATGGGAAGGAATAGGGGGAAGAGAGATTGATGATAGGAGTTTATTTTTTTTCTGCCTTTTTTAAACTAGTGCATTGTAGCTGCATGTACTGGTGGGATATCTTGTTTCATATTCATACATCACACAATCTAACAATATAATTTGGGCAAAATGATTATAGGAGTTTTAATAATGAGAGCACTAAGTATGAACATCTCACATTGTTTTCTCAATAATCCTTCTCTAGTGTGACACTGTTCTGAGAATCATTTAATACTGAAGGATGACCCACCAAGGGAAGTGCACACAAATTCAAGGGGACTACACAAATTTCTGAGGAATTGATGACAAAAAATGCCTCCAAGAAAGGTGTATCTTCAAGGAAAAAAATGCAAATCAGTTGTATCAACAAATTAATGTTAGCTATTGAGTTTAATCATTATAAGCAGTTATGAAATATCAAATATTAACTCATGATTATAAATTAGAAAATGAAGATGAATTCTAGACTCATGTGGGAACAAAAAATGACTACCAAAGGAAGAGGAAAAATTGCATGAACAACTAATTTTTCAGATAGTTGAAAAATGTTTTAATAAAACTCTAATGAACATATTTAGATATTAAAAAAAAACCTTGTGCCAGTAGAATACACAAAATATAAACATTAGAAATACATTTAAGTTTCATATTCTGGATTTGTCTCATGCTTAATTAGCCATCTCGAGTTGCTTGATTATGGTGAGGGCAAACTAATGACGAAAGAATATAGGAGTCAAAAACCATTTACATCATTGAGTAAGTGACAACTTTCCGGTACCTATGCAGACATTTTAAGACGTGCTAGTTAGGGAATGTACAATACATTAGCCTGAAAAAGAATTTTTTTTTTTTTACAAAAATCAGTAAAGGTAGAAATGACACAAAAGTTTTGCTCAACATAAAAATAAGAAATGACCAAATACACTAAATGATATAACTATGTAATTTCTGTAGATTATTTACTTACCTAAGTTAATTAAAATACCCAAAATTAAGAACAAAATTAACTGTTCTGTGACTAAGACTTTGTTCTGTGACTGAGATTTTTCAAAACAATAGTTTTGAAAGCCAATATAAGGAAAGAACTCTGAGTTCTCAGCCAAGAAACAATAATGGTAGACTTTAAATGACAAAACACAGACAGTAAGGTATGCATACTACCAAATCAAGGGAAATGAGAATTTCAGGAAAATCTTTTTGAAATTAGAGATCAGATATTAGAGAAATGACCATAAAACAGAATAAAACCACTGGGAGGGGATAAATACATAGGAGTAGAATTACAATGTCAATTTCTATACATATTTTAGAGGAAAATTTTAACTTTTATTTTCAAAATATGTTTTCATAAGAATAAAATACCAATTTATTAAAAATTCTGTGAAAATTTTGAAAAGGGGGAACTTTCTAGTTTAAAATAGTTTATTCTCTTTTATTGCTGAATAATATTCCATTGTGCCACATTTTCTTTTATCCTTTCATCCACCAAAGGGCATCTAGGTTGGCTCCACAGTTTAGCTATTGTGAATTATGCTGCTATAAACATTGATGTGGCTGTGTCCCCGTAGTATGCTGTTTTAAGTCCTTTGGGTATAGACCGAGGAAAGGGATAGCTGGGTCAAATGGTGATTCCATTGCCAATTTTCCAAGAAATCTCCATACTGCTTTCCATATTGGCTGACCAATTTGCAGTCCCACCAGCAGTGTATGAGTGTACCTTTTTCCCCACATCCTTGCCAATGCTGATTGTCGTTTGTTTTCATAACAGCTGCCATTTTGACTGGAGTGAGATGGTATCTTAGAGTAGTTTTGATTTGCATTTCTCTAATTGCTAGTGATGAACATTTTTTCATGTATTTATTGATTGATTGTATATCATCTTCTGAGAAATGTCTGTTCAGGTCCTTGGCCCATTTATTGATTGGGTTATTTGTTTTTTGGTACTTAGCATTTTGAGTTCTGAGAATAAAATCATGGCATTTGCAGGTAAATGGATGGAGTTAGAGAAGATAATGCTAAATGAAGTTAGCCAATCTAAAAAAAACCAAATGCCAAATGTTTTCTCTGATACAAGGAAGCTGATTCATAGTAGGCTAGGGAGGGGGAGCATGGGAGGAATGGACGAACTCTAGATAGAGCAGAGGGGTGAGAAGGGAAGGGAAGAGGCATGGGGTTAGAAATGATGATGGGATGTGATGAACATTATTATCCAAAGTACATGTATGAAGACAAAAATTGGTGTGAAAATACTTTGTATACAACAGAGATATGAAAAACTGTGCTCTATATGTTTAATAAGAATTGTAATGCATTCTGCTGTCATATATAAATAAAAAATTAATTAAAAAATAAAATAATTTACTATCTAGCTAGTGGAAAAGAACAATAGAAATAAGTACAACAATTTTCAGGATTGTTCTTTTCTCTCACAGATCCATAAGACAAAACAATGACTTGGGCAGATTGTGTAATCTCCTTTGCATTATTTTTCTTCCACAGAAAGAAATATTATATATTGACTTTCTCTTCAGGAATTTTGTGTATACAAAGTAGGGAGAACATCTTACTCTCATTGTTCCTGAAGTTACTATGCTCAGGGTCATCCCTGTGTAGACTCTGCCTCGCTGCCAGGCCCTGCCCTCTCACCCAAATACATCACCCCAAATGCTGCTCTCACAAAGCGGGACTCAGAATCCAGAGAGTGTTATGAGCCAGGCCCTATGCCCTCCAGTCTAAATGATCTTATGGGAAGCAGAAGAAAGTTATTCTGGAAGGACAGGATTTTTGAGTTAGGGCCAGGTCCTATGTATACTGAGATTCCCTTTAATAAGTCTGGAGAGATGGATTAAAACCAGATGGGTGCTGTAAAAAGCAGGTGTGCAAGAGGAGGTGCCCATTCAGCAATTTAGAATAAAAAGCAATCTGCCTAAGGGCTTCATAGCAACATTTTTAGAATAACATAGCTACATAAATGTAAAACAAAACCGAACTGTTTGAGTTCATTATAAGACTTGTCTTCAAATCAAGTGAAAGCAAACACTGTTTTATTCCATACATTATAATGCTCCTGCTCCCTCTATCCTTCTAGAGAGTATTAAAACACAATTCACTCTCCTTCAATTTGAAGAGAGATGAGAGTGGGATAGAAGTGCCACATAGCTGACAGGTCACACTTTAAATTAAGTTTCCCAAATAAGAATTTAATCTAGTTTCAATAAAAGAGTTATTAAGCACTTTTAATTAGGAAAAGCAAGACTGAAGCAAGGGGTACTTTCTTCAGTCTCCCAATGCAGTGAGCTGATCATTAGTCACTGATGATATCAGGGCTTGTCTTCAAAGAGCTGTGATACAGAGGCCCACCAAACAAATCTCAGGAGAAATGAGAGGGTTGAAATGAACATTTCTGAAGCTATTCCACAGTGTACATTTGACTTGATTTGTAAGCCTTCACCTTGCCATTAAGACATGGAGAGTCTCTTTCTAAATGGACTAAAAGATTGACATTCACAGAATCATAACCAACCAGGACAATTCACTGCTAATAAAATATATTTACTGATGACATTTGTGAACATTAATAAGCTAGAAAGTTTGCAAACTCAATTTTATTTTTTGTTGTCCTTTTCGATGTCCAATAATAAGAAATTTTGCCTTTATGTGTCAGATAACAAATCAATGGCAGACTTAATTGTGAGAAATAGAAAGTCCAATGGTCCATTTTTAGAATACAGTATTTAGCCTTAAATGTAAAATCGGGATGTAAGAAAGGCAGCCAGAGGGGAAACAGAGCAGAAGGGAAAATTATACAGTACTACCAAAGCAGATCCATGGTCCATGCCCCTGAACATCCCCTGGACAAATGAGATAGGGAAACTCTGACCAACAGAGATAGAAATCTCTCTGTTATAAACAGCAACTTAGGTAAGGAAGTAAGAGCTGCATATATGTCAGAATGCATTCACCCCAAGAAGACTTTTCCCATCCATAAGAGAGCAAAGGAGGTGGGAACAACTAAAGGTATATTTAAATAACCTTATAGGAGACAGTAAAACCTAGCTGACCTTTGGGAAGACTGTACATACCCTAGTACTCAGCCTATGAGAACCAGGGGAGGAACCTTGCACTCTAGGGGATAAAATGCTGCTCGTACCCAATCTGAATGTGCCTGCTCCCTCCAGATACCTGGTTCTGCATGAGACCCGATAGTGCAAGGCTGTCATTAAAGTAAAGCCTCGTTTTTTTACTGAACCTCGTGTCTTTGGGTTTGGACAGGTAAGCATGCTTCTCACAACTTAATCACAAGCAATTGACTTCTTCTCATTCTCTTCTCAGGGCCCAATAAGTATGACCAATGACATACAAAAATGAGAGAAATTCATGCCAGTGTTGAAAACTTAGAAGGTTATATATACCATCTACATTTCATATACCGTCAGGGATTTCTGCCAGATGAGGTATGAATTGAATTGAAGCAAACACCAAAAAAATAAACTTATTTCAGGAGCACTTGATGAACAAGCAGAGGGAATCTTGATGGAGCCCAAAGCCACTTCTTATCTTGAAACTGAGAACAGCCCATGAAAGGTGCCAGCACAAAACCGAGGCTTTCTATTATAGAAGCTGCATAAAATGAACTTAAAGTCATGTGGCAGTGCTTCCTCTTAAAGTGACAGAAAATCAGTTCTGCAGGGTATCCTTCAAATGGTAGCAAAAGTTCAGTATCAAAATTCACTTTGGGGTTAGAACTATGGAAAAGCCTTTCGAGTCTTGATGTCTCTCCAGACTGGGTGACCAGCACAGAGAAACTGAACACTGTGTTTCTTCCAAAAGCAAATTACCAGTAAAATAACAAGTGAGCACGTCTGGTGGACTCCCAAATCCAACTGCACAGAGAAATCATCAGACCTACAAAAGGATGTAAGGTAGAAGAAGCCCTCCTGGAGAACTGGAAGAATCAAAGGAAAGGTCATTCTTTGAAATAGATATTCTAGAATCTTCCACAAAATATCCACTTTGGATTTTCAAAAATTTATTTTGTCACAATCAAGAATGATATAAAATCATGGAAAAGGAAAATTATGGCAATATTCTAAACAATATTACAGGAGGTGAGAAACGTGAAAAGCCATAAAATTGAAAAAGTGAACTCAATAACATACTCAAGGAATTGACGCAAAACTCAGATATGTATGACCATATGAAAAAGAAGAGGGCTATCAGTCTGATATAGCTCCTTTGAAGGTAAAATGCCCTTTTTTTCTGACTACTTTTGAGATTTTTTTTTTGATTGTTTTCTTTAGGCAATTATTACTGCTGAGATGAGGATTTTTTTTTTAATTTTTTATTGTTGGTTGTTCAAAACATTACATAGTTCTTGACATATCATATTTCACACTTTGATTCAAGTGGGTTATGAACTCCCATTTTTACCCCATATACAGATTGCAGAATCATATCAGTTACACATCCATTGATTTACATATTGCCATACTAGTGTCTGTTGTGTTCTGCTGCCTTTCCTATCCTCTACTAGCCCCCCTCCCCTCCCCTCCCCTCTTCTCTCTCTACCCCCTCTACTGTCATTCATTTCTCCCCCTTGTATTATTTTTCCCTTTCCCCTCACTTCCTCTTGTATGTACTTTTGTATAACCCTGAGGGTCTCCTTCCATTTCCATGCAATTTCCCTTCTCTCTCCCTTTCCCTCCCACCTCTCATCCCTGTTTAATGTTAATCTTCTTCTCCTGCTCTTCGTCCCTACTCTGTTCTTAGTTACTCTCCTTATATCAAAGAAGACATTTGGCATTTGTTTTATAGGGATTGGCTAGCTTCACTTAGCATAATCTGCTCTAATGCCATCCATTTCCCTGCAAATTCTATGATTTTGTCATTTTTTAATGCAGAGTAATACTCCATTGTGTATAAATGCCACATTTTTTGATCCATTCGTCTATTGAAGGGCATCTAGGTTGGTTCCACAGTCTTGCTATTGTGAATTGAGCTGCTATGAACATCGATAGCAATTATGATGATGTTCGTGTTAACGATAATAAATAAAATTAATTAATACAGGTTAAAAAAAAAAGAAAAAGAAGAGGTCAAAACACAACAGACCCAGGATTTCCCACCATTTAAAACTGGAATCATCCAAATAAAAAGTTAGAATTTCAAGGGTAATAGACAAACATGCAAAAATACAAAGAGAAGAAAAACATCTAAATATATCAAAATTTTAAAAAGGATATATTGATTTTACATTTTATTAGATGTATAAAAACACTGTACAAAAGTCCATGATAACTTTAGGGGAAAGAATAATTTTTTTTTTTCTCAAAAATTTTCTAGTAATGATTTTTGTTTTTTAAATTTGTCTGTTAAATAAATATTTGCAAGCCAATATTAACAATAAGAGGTCAATATCCAAAATTAGATAAGGAAAACTACTTATAGCCACTGAAAGAAAACAACCCAAAACAAAACAAAACAAACAAACAGAAAAAAAAAACAAAAAAGAAAGAAAGAAAGAAAGAAAGAAAGAAAGGCAAAGGAAGAATGTCAGAATGTTCATGGTCAATGATAATCAGTAATAATCAGTAAAATGCAAATTGAAAGACAATGAGATATTCATACCAGTCATAATGACTATTATTATTATTTATTTTATTTTATTTTATTTTTTAGAACTGGGGATTGAACTCAGGAACACTTGACCACTGAGCCATATCCCCAGTCCTTTTTGAATTTTATTTAGAGACAGGGTCTTAGTTTCTTAGCGCCTCTTTTTTTGCTGAGGCTGGCTTTGAACTTGTGATCCTACTGCCTCAGCCTCTGGAGCTGCTAGGATTACAGATATGTGCCTGGCCAGAATGATTATTATTAAGACTATAAAGATGGCAAGCATTGACAAAGGGAAGAGAAAAGGAAATCCTTGTTCACTACTGATGGAAAAGCAATTAATAGAGCCTTTATGAAAAAGAATAAGGCAAGTCCTCGAAACACTAGAAATAATATTGCCACATGACCCAGGAATCTCACTACTGTATACATATGCAAAGAAACTAAAATCACTATGTCAAAAACTTATCTGGAATCCTACAGCATTATTTGAATAGGTAAGTTACAGAATCCGCCTGTGTCCATTAATAAATTAATAGATTTTAAAATGTGGCTTATATTTACAGTGGAATAACACTCAGCCCTGAAAAAGAAAAATGACAATTGTGACAACATGCACGAAACTGGACAACATTATGTGAAATGAATAAAGCATGTTATCAGTTAAATGTAGAATCCAAAACAATAGAATTCAATGAAGCTGAGTAGAACGGTAGCTAAAAAAGTAGAGATGAGAAGAATGAAAAGATAAAGTTCAATGTGTCTAAAGTCTCAATTAGAATAAGATTTCTCTATTATTTTGAGACCTATTGCATATCAAGGTGAATGTAAAATACATTTCAAAATTGCTATGATTAATCCAAATATTTTCATCTCAGAATATAAGTACTTAAAGGAGTGGCTGTGTTAATTAACTTTATTCAAAATTGTCTTTATGAAGATAACATTATTTTATACCTCATAAACAACCATAATTTGTCAACCCTAAATTAATTTTAAAAGTCACAGTGATCCCCAATAATGTGGTTAAAAAATCAAAATCCAACCATACTTTCTTGACAAAAACATATCTAAAATAAAGTAACAAATAAGGGCTAATATACAAAATGAATCACTTGCTTGAATGTTATTGCCACATAACTGACAATAATAAAATCCTCAGTGCTATTTTAATAGATCTATAGAAGTTTTTAAAATAACTTGAGCTATCTCTACATGAAGAGACAGTATTTTTAGCATACAATGGAGTTGTAAAAATGTGAAATATATCTAGTTAGAAAATAGATTAAAAAATCACTGTCTACTCTTAGCTTTACAGAAATATATACATTTCCATAGTTTAACCAGGGTGGTGGGAATACAAATTATTTTTTAAATATTCTATTTTTATTCTGAAATGTATTTAGAATTTAATTTCTTCTAATATGAAAAAGTAAGTAAAAGAAAAATGAATTCATGAGTTGTGCCCAATTCATAAGGTGAGGAAGTTCCTGGCTAAGATCTCTATGATGAGTTGTTCTGCATCTTTTCTGATAAAAACGGCTTCAAAGAGAACAAATATTAAGATGTTATTTATAGGTTTGTAAGTTCTGTCCTTATTTCCTTTTTCATTAATGTTATATTCAGCCACTAAAAGTGAAGGAAATTGAATAAAGGCAAATTTAAAATATGCAGCAGCTCACACAAAATAGTTTAAGAGGAACCTTAGAAATTGCTTTCGTAAATATAACACCGAGCACTTAATTGCCTTCTGCCTCTTAATGTGCAGCTTTCACTATCAAAGCCAATTGCTTCCTATACTCCTTATAAAATGAAAACATCACTCTTTTCCAAAGACTAACCTAATAAAAACTTTCTAGCCTCAAAAATCTTTGTTTATGCTTCTCTTTTAAAAAAAAATATTCCTCTTCTTAAACCACAGATAGCACTTACCACATAATAGAATTAATAATAGCCCAAACACTAAATCTAAACCAAGTTCAAACCTACAATATGTCTCTATATTATTCAAAACACACAGACAGTAATGAGAAAAGATAAAACAGATAAGACTTTTTAATTATATCACTGTGTGTGCATTTTCTTTTGCCTAAGAGAACTCTGAGAATGAACAAGAGCATTTTTGTGAAAGTGCATTTTCAAAGGAAGCATCCATCAGATGATAAATTTGTGGGAAAGTTAGCATTTGTAAGATTCAGAATTTTCACCAGCATTTCTTCAGATGGTGCTTGTTCTTTTTTCCCTGTTTGACCTCATATACTAAAGGGGCCTTTCTCATTCACAGCACATGCCAGCCTCTCTTGTGCCACACTCCTCGTTTTGTCCTATTATGCTGTTTTCCAGTATAGTCCACATTCTTCTCCTTGATAAAAACTGATCTAAATATATTCAAATTATTAATTTACATGTGTTTCTTCATATAACATGTGTTATCTTCTTAATTCATTGTTTTCATTAACACTGTATTTCTAATAGAAATACAAATAGATGTAACTTATGATTTTGCTTATATTATAAATATTTGTGTAGGCTATACTGCATATATATATATAATATACATATATACATACACCACATATATTTATACACAAAACATGTATGTGTACACACAAACATACATACAGTCATAAGCACACTACCAAGTACCAAGGAACACAATCTTCATTTCACTAACTACTGCCAAGTCACTTAGAAGCATGAAGATATTATTTGTGGTCACCAAGAGATCTGTCTATATTATTGCTTCTTTTTCTCTACATACTGGAAAATAAATTATAAGACCTCTTTTTAATTTGAATGATTCTGATGAATATAAGAGATTTAATTTTCATTCCTCTGATTATTAGTAACTTTGTGGATAGTTTTGCCAGATTCAAGAGGCCCTTCTGTGAATTGTCCCTTTTTGTATTCCTCTTTATACTTTGTTATTCTAGTCAGTGTATTTCTGACTTATCAGAGTTTCTCACATATTCTAGATATTGATCTGATTTATATGCTGTAAATGTTTTATCACAGTATATAATTCATCTGTGAACTTAGTGAAGCAAAAACTTTTAATTAGGATGTAGTAAAATGTATCATTTTAAAATCTGACTTGTGCCTTTAGAGTTTTGCTAAAAATGAATCTTTCACTCTGAGCTCATGGAAATATTCTTCACCATTTCCTTCAACTAACTTTATTGTTTTACTTTAGTCCATTTGAAATCATCTTACTTTTCTTCCTTATTATTGTAAAAATATGTCCTGGCTCATTGTGGGACTATATTAAGCCTAATATTTTAGAAGATTTTGTTGGGTTCCTCTTCAAATCCAATTGTGTATCTTTTTCTGTACTTCTACTTTCTTAAGATCAATAGACTAAAAATTATTTTTCTATGAATAGTTCTTCACATTCTGGCGTGTTACAAAATTTCCTTGTTGTGATTGCTACCATTAATAATATTTTATTTTGGTACTGTTAACACAATATTTTCAAATTGAAAGCTATTATTTTTGTGCTTAACAGACCTAATGAAATGCAGTATTAGTTGTAATACTCTGTTGAATCTATAAGATTTTCTACATAGATAATTACATTATCTCGAAAATGGCAGATTTACCTCTCCAATGGTACAGATGTTTTCTGGCTTTACAGTAATGGACATGTTTCTGTCTTAAACAGAACCAATATAGTAAATATCATGGCCTTATTCTCAATTTAAGTTGGAAAGTCAATGATTTTAACTATAGGATTTGAGCATGAAGTTTTTAATCAGAAACTTATCCTTAATATCTGGATTATAAAATATATTTTGAATTTATTCTTTTTCATACTGTGAGATAATCATGTGATACAATATTAGCCTAAAAGAGAATAACAATTTTTTCTAATTTCAAATTTTGCATTCATTAAATAATATGTTGTGTTCAAGTAGAGATCATAATTAACCAATACCATATTTAAATTTTTTTTGCATGGAAGGCACAAGAAAAATATATCCAGTTTATTTTTTGTATTTTTAAGAATACCATATTTTTAAAGTTTACACTTAGCTAACAAAATTTTGAGTGTAACATTTTAATACAGTTTCAATTTGTATTCTATGATAAGTAAAAATGATGAACATCTACTATTTATTATTTACATGCTTTATTTGAACTGTTTAAAGTTTATATTTTTTAAAAAATCATATTTATGTTTTTCTTAATAACCTGGAATGCAATTTCTGTATCTTCTTGATCTTTTTCTCCATCTCAATATGTGGTTTGCAAAATTATTCTCCCAGTTTATGGTTGGAATTACATGTTACTAATTATGTTGCTTTTGAAAACAAAATATGTTTAAATAAAGTCTAGTTAATTCATTTCATCCTTTATTATTCCTGCTTTTTATGTCCTACCTAAAGTAATTTTTGTCTGAAAGTTTTTAATTATAGCTCTAATCCTTAGGTCTATGATCCATTTTGGTTTAATGTTTACACATGTATAAGGTTCAAGTTCCAGTTTTATTCATATCAAATTGCAAAGAATTCCTGTTACAATTGAGTGTGTTACCATTTTTTAATATTTGCTGATAACATGTGCATGTCTTGATTCTCTATTCTCTTGAATAATGTGCCATTTTTCATGCCAATACCATTCTTTATTGATTACCATATGTTCACAAAAATCTTGAAATTAGGTAATAAATATTCCTCAAAGTTTTCTTCTTTTTCAGTATGCCTTATACATTCTAGGTCCTTCATATTTACATTTAAACTTAGAAAACAGTTTGAAATTATCATTATAATTTCTGCTAAATATTATTTTGAGATAGCATTGAATCTAGTTATACCAGTTTGGAGAGTCATAATAAGCTATTTGTATTGCTAGCTAGTATTGTAACTTTCTCATCAATATTTTATGGTATTTAAGCATACAAATATTGTATAAATTTTGCATAATTTATATTTAATGTGGTGATGCTATTTAAAATGGCACTTTAAATTTTTACTTGTTCATTATTAAGACATAGAAATAAGGTTAATTCCTGAATAACTCATAAACTTGTTTAATAGATTTGCAAGCTATAGAACTCTTTGTTATATTTAACAGCATTTTCTAGAGGAAAGATCATGTCATGTCATTTTTCACTAAAAATTTTCAGTATGTATGTCTTTTTACATGTCTTTTATTTATTTTTATTTCCCTATTGTACTGACTAGATCTTCTAATACAATGAAATCCAGAAATCAAAAGCCTGGATTTCTTTTCTTTGTTCATGAATTTAAGAGTAAACATTTAGTGTTTTGCTTTTAAGCATATTACCTATGAATTGTTCATAGATATCTCTTATTAGCTCGAGAAGTTCCATTATCAAATATATTCGCCAAGAGATTTTTTATCATATGTGTGTCAGATGAGACTTATTAATAAATGGGCATTAGCTTACATGATTCTGGTGACTAATTTAGTAATGTCTTCCAGCTGGAAAACCAAGAATACTTTTGAGGCAGTTCAGTTCAAGACATAACACAACCAGATCTTAATAGCTACTGGGCATCCTTTAACAAATCAAGTCAATACATAAAATTAAACGTCACGTGGTATATTACCCATTTAGTTTATTATTATATGCAATGTGCTAAAAACCTGGTAGAAACTTTTTCTGTCTATATTTATATAATATATTGATTTGTAATTTTATTTGTAATATATTTTTCTGATTGTCAATCAGGGTAATGCTGACATCAACAAGTCATTTCTAATTTCTAGAATATTGTATATAGAAACATTGTCATTTCTTATTTAAATATAGAGTTGAAACCACCAAGATAGCCTGGTTTTCTTGGTGGTTTATTTATTTCAATTTCTTGTATTACTATTATTGCTATTCAAGTTATCTATCCTGAGTAAGCACTACAAGTTTTTGTCTCTCCAGAATATTGACTATTTCATATAAATTGTTCAAGTTATTTTAAGATGGGATGCATTTCACAGAAATACTATATAATATTTGAATCTACGTGTAGTTTCTGTACTGACTTTCCCTCTTTAATTTGTGACATTAGTCATCTGTGCTTTCATTCTTACACCTTCACTATTGCTTCGTCACACTTCTTTTTATGTGTCATATTTTTCCTGCTTAGTCTAATTACAGTTTTTTTTCAATTCTATTGTTGTTTTCAAACAGCTTAATGTTAATTTTTAACTTTTTCCCTATTCTACCATTTTCTTGTGCCAAATTCGTGTTGTTCTTTTATAGGTTTTTTTAAAAAAATACTAGATAATGAATGTGCAATCTTTTCCCTTTTCTTATATACGTGTTGTATTAAACTTCCACTTCACTAAACTTTAACTGCACCCATTTTGTTGAGATTCTATTAGCTCTAAATTAAACAAAAAAATACCTAGTTTTATTTACTTTACCAATAAACTATTTAGAAAATGATTCTCTTAACAGTTGAAACATTTCTAAAGTGTATATGTGTAGCTTTGAGACAGCTGGGGGGTGCAAATATCTGATTTAATATCTTTGTGATCATAGGACACATTATGTAATTTTAACCCTTTTAAATCCTTTGAGGCTTATTTATGGGATGGTAAAGAATATATTTTGGCACATCCATATTCACCATGCTTTTGAAAATACTGTGCTTTCCCAGTTGTTATATACTAAAGACTGATAATTTCATTATATTTTCTAATTGCTGATTTTTAAAAATTTGGTCAATTACTGAGTCAGGTATGATAAAATCTCCAAAGTGAGACTTTTGTTTGTTTCTTCCTTAAGATCCTTAGGTTTTTGCTTCAATTATTTGGAAACTCTGTTATGTGCATTTTTATAACTAATCATGCCTAATATTAATATATTCTCTTCAGCTGTACCATATTTAATGTATTTGTGATGTATAATTTTCCAGAAAACTACTTTCAATCTATCTATGATATTTAAAATATATCTGCTGTGGACAACATGTAGTTGATTCTTGATTATTTTTACTATTAAAAAAATCAGTTCTTAAAACATCTGATTTTCGATTGACATTTTTATGTCAATAATTTATGTAATTATTATAACTGTTCACATCTACCAATTTGCTATGTTTTTATTCATTCTCTTCAGCCAGGTACTTTTACATTTACTTTTCTATTTTTTTATTGAACCTAGGCTATCATTCATTGGTGGCACGTTTTTCATCAATGCTTTGAACACATTTTTAATTTATTCAAAGGTATTTCAAAGAATTTATAAAAGATATCTTGGAATCTTTGACAAATCCAATTTTTAAAAACTCAAGTTTCTACTGACTGCCCATTTTCCTGAGGATAGGTTTATTTTTATATCTTATAACTTTTAATTTACTATTAAACATCATAATTAACACAGTATGTGGACTCTGTTCACTAATATATCCTTCTGAGTTTTTTTTTCCTTTTTAATTCTAATCAACCATTACTCAAACTGAAAATTTTATCTTCTCCTACTGTATGCAGTTAAGAATATGTCTATTCTGTTCTTATGAATTCCCACTGCCCTGTGTTAACATGATCTCCTTTGAGTTTCCCATAGACCTACAAAATTTGGTAGTCAAATAAGAATTTGGGCAAAGAGGAGATATTCCCTCTCTGTGGTTCCTAACAATTCTTTCCCCACCCTAAAATTTGTAGCTATCCTTTTGGCCTCCATCTCCACATTCTGAAACTTTTAGGTATCAGATATCACCTTTATCCCATTCAACCTGTGTACGGTTGGAAAATATAATCATTTAAGAAAAAAATCAAAATCACAAGTATAATCCTAAGCACAGATAACTTTCTGGATAATTTAAACTCTTCTGGTCCCCTTCTGTTTTTCAAAGTTTCTCTTAGAGTCCCTTTCTGTGTTTCAGTTACTACATGTGGTTTACCTGTCAATCATAAATTTAGAACAGCTATATAATGAATTTGCAACTTATGCTTTCAACTACCCTAATTTATTTGAATGTTTAGATGTTAAGGCTGCAGCTTTAATCAATACTATTTTCAATAGGTAAAGCAATAAGGGTTGGCCCAGTACACTCATGCTCAAGTGAGAAAGTCATAATTTCATCACTTTCATTTGTAGCTTCAGAGACTAAACTCTCCTCTGGCTTTGTATGCATTTTGACACTTTCCAATTTTCAAATAGTAATTTTCTTAACCTAGTTTTTATACATACACCTTGAACTGGGTTCCTGTTAACATCATTCCTTCACTGTTAAAGAAAGCCCCTCCAAACTCAGGCTTCTGTGAATCATATGCTTTTCAAAATCCTTCGGGAGCATGTGAAACCTGTAATGTATGCAGACACAAAAATATCACACAGTAATTGAATTCACCCTTTGAATCAAGTAATATTAAAGATTGATAATAAAATATCTTTTCTCCCAAACTTGACTTGGGAAAATTGACCTGAAATACATGGCAATCTTAGCCTTGCCTTTTAACAGAAGAAATCACTTTTGTTTTTTTTAACCCCCTTAAACCAATGGTTGTTATTTGGAACAAGTAGTATATTGGAGAGTTTCATGCAAGTCTCTCAATCTTTCAAATACTGACATGGTATGGCAGCAAATTTGTATTAGGGACAGAAGATGGTTATGAGGATAAAAGGGCTTACTGAGTTTGCCTATGCATAATATTGTCTAAATTTGATCCCAACAAAGCAACATGGAGCCTTCCAAACAGGTATAGCAGTATGAATTCTAGGAATCACAGGCTATATAATAAACCATCTGACTACTTTGTATCATGGACCAATTTCACATTTAGTCCTACACTTTCTTTGTATATATGCTATTTGCTATCCCATACTCATGTTTATTAGTTCTACATTTTATATTTGCAAGGAAAAATGATTCCGCTAACAGAACTCAACTGAAAACGTAGGTGTGGAACAGAAGAGTAGAGAAGTTCTATCTTTTAGAATCATGAAACAGAAAGCCAGGAACCAAGCTCTTATGTCTGTTCCATCTCTGACCCTCTAACTTGCTCGAACGCACTTTCATGTGTTTTCTACATTGTCTCCTTTCCCAAGTGAGATTCGTATGCATTAGATTCACAACAAGGCCATCTCAGGTCAAATTCTCTACGCAGTAGATTCAGAAATTGCCTTTAAATTTGGCATATGAAGATAAAGCAGTACTCTAAAAGAGAAGATGTGTGTCCTACCAGAAAAATGAACTAGTAGTCTGTCTACTCACATAAAACAATAACAAAAGACAAAAAGGTAAATAAATATCAGCTAATTGGGTAATAGCCTCAGGAAAAGGAAGTGTGTCTTAAAAATAAAACATGTATTAGATATTTTTTTATTGAGATTGCTATTTACAAAAACCCTATCAATGCTGAGAAGCTTAACAGCATGATTTATATTATAATTTAATTGTAATTTTGTCCTAAAATATAGAATAATTCCAATTCATTGCCTTCAATTTACTTTTCTATTCCTTCCTTTATACTTGCAATACCATGCTCTATTGTGTAGTACTTTGTAAAACAAAGGCACATTATAAAAATGTAAGAAATCATTATCATGTACTTGCTATGCAAGACTACAATGCCCAGAGCAGTGAAGGGAATTCTCTGTATAAAGCAATTTTTTTGCATGTTGCTGATACATTTCTCAAATCACCATCATTTCCATGGTAACAGACGGTGATATCAAAAAGACAGCCACTGTCTTCTAAGATCTAGCAGAGAAAAAAAAATAAAGTGTCTCCAAATGCAGAAGCTTCTTAGTCAATCACAAATATTGTCAATAATTAGCAATAACAGCAAGGGGAATTCAATTACAGGCAAAGAAAATTGCTTTTTATTTAAATGCTCTCTTTTTAATGCATCCCAGTGTGAAAGTCCCTCTTTAAATTAGTGAAAGCATGTGTAATCTCAATACCTCCATCAGGGGTTGTAGGAATATATGTAGTCTCACTCATTGGTTGAGTGTTTAGAGTCTTAGGACAAAATTGTACTACTGTAGGTACTTCAGAATGATAGATATAGATAGTAATTTAGGTAATTAAATGTATTCCAGCCTCATTTCCATTTTCTCCAGCTGTAAAATTATTGTATCCAAGCTTAATATATTCATGTTTATGTTATGTAAATTTAAATACAATCATAACCATTCTATAGTCATTATCAAAACAGGATGGGCCATCTCCATTTATTTTTCTAATACTTTTTAACCTTATGAAAAGTCCAACAAATATTCTACTACAAAAAGGCTGAGAGTACTCATCCCATTTTGGTTCCTGTCAGTTGGGTTTAATTTTTGCAGTAGGTATCATTTTAGTAGACATAGTAGATAGTAGAAATGTGAAAAATTTATGAGCAGGAACCATAGCATCTGGAGGAAGTACCCAAGATGTTCACCCTTCAGTAACCTCATTAAAGTGATGAGAATAAAATAATTCAATTTGGGCATCTTGGGAAAATTTGCCTTGAGGTCAAAGTTTATCAACTGGTAAGAACTCTTCATTATACTCCTTTGCTTCTCTTCTCTAAGAAGGAGTCATATTCCTAAAAACGACTGTTCTGCCCACTGATTTGCAACTTGGCACAGAAACATAGGATGTGCAAATTAGATCACTAACAGACCTGAGAGACTCAAAGTATGAGAAAATATAAGCTATAAGCAACTTTCTCTTCTGAGGTGTAAACTCCAATATTTTCATCTGATCCACCTCAGGATAACAAATTTCCAGTTGATTTAATCCATATAATATTAGAAATTGGCTTGTGGCCACAATGCATGCAATTTCAGTGATGTTAGCTATAAAAACTAAGGTGCTTTGAATATACTCACCATTTTTGTTATATATTGTGTCTGCCTTAACAATACATAATTTCTTCAAGGCTAAAAACGTGTTACCAAAAATTAATCCCTTACATAATTTGGAGTTCCCTGTACACAGCAAAACATGTGACAAATTAAAGATAGCTAAAAACAACATGCCTCCCATTGAGAGGTAAAGTCCCATGGCCCTTGAACTTGGGCTTGATTTCTGACTTGCTTGACTAATTGCAGATAGGACAAAAGTAATACTTGGGAACTTGTAGAACTAAGTCATAAGTAATCTTTCAGTTTCTGCCAGGTTTCTTGAAATACTCCCTGGATATTACGAATTTCCAGGACATAAACTGGATTTACTCTGAGATTACAGGACTAGAAAGGCTGTTTGTAAAATTTACAGTTGACTGTCTTAGCTAAGCCTAGCCGTCAAACTATTCCTGAGAAGGTGTTAGATATGTGACTAAATCCATTTTGGTCCTCCAAAAAGGCCACCTATCAAGCCATCTACCAACCCTGATGGCTTCCAGTTGATCCCTGACCAAATTCTGGAACCACAAAAATCTAGAGATATAATTAAGTAGTTGGTTTTATAAGGCTCAAAAATTATAAGTGGTTCATTATACCAACAGACAAACCTATTTTTTTTAAAAACGATGACAATATATATTTTTTGAAGATTGCAAAAGTGTTTAATCTACTGATACACTAGAGATCTATTTTTATCTAATCTTTTTTACTACTAAACCTTATCTCATAATTGCCCACTATTTCCCCCTTCAATACTGTACTTATTGACATTCTGTGTTTTATTCTTTTTCATTCTAAAATGTCAATTTCAAGTTAGTAATACTCTTTTGTTGGACAAATGAAAGTGTTTTGGACATATTTAAAGGTCTCCTATATATCTTTGAAAGTCACATAAAACCCTACATTTACATGAAATAAGGTTATAAAGTTGAGTGGAAAACTTAAGGTAATTAACCTTCTACTTGTACAATAACAGACTCAGGGTTTTTTGTGTGATAATAAATTGTGAAATATCAAGAGTAACAAAATGTTATAGTTTAAAATTGAAATCAAGATGGAAAATAGTTCAAAATCACAAAAGGAAAACACTAAGAAAAGGTCTAATTGCACACAAATTTCTATTTCAGGAGTTGGCAGTACATGAGGCATGCTTTAGTTACTGACACAATTTCTGGCACAAATTTTTGCATATGTGTTTGTTAAATTAATGACTTAAAAGATAAAATATTTCTAGGCAGAATGTAAAAGATTTTTTATGAACCACGATAAAGAAAAATACTGAGATGCATAGAAGATTCACAACTAGTATCAAAAGAATTGAAAAAGAGAATAAACACAGAAAACAAAACAGGTGGAAGAAATGCCACATAGTCCATGCTTCTTCCCAAGGAAGAGGTATAAATCCTACTGCAGAAGTACCATCTTATAATCCACATGAGAAAAAAAAAATGAGATGAACACAGGCACAAAACACAAGCACTTATTTTAAGCTCAAGATATAATAAAATTATAGTATTGTGTATGGACATCTCTCTGAAGCAATCAGGAAGTAGCAGAAAATTTACCAAACTCAAATCCAAACAGACCCATGTTCTAATCCCAGTTGCTCCACTTACCACATGCAAAACTTCCATCAAGTTTTAAGAAATATAATTTTATTATCTTCAAATGAAGATAAACCTCTTTTATTAATTCCCTAGTATGTGCCTGAGATATAATAGGTAGACACCCAAGAAATGATAGTCTCTTTTTTCTTTTAAGAGGCATAGAGATTACACCACATTAGCATGCTATATGATTGTTGGTAAACTTACTTTTTTTTAATCCCAAGAAATGAATTTGAATACTGTATCTAACATTTCAAACTCCATTAAACTATCTTTTTCTGCTTATTCATGTGTAAATAAAGGAAAATTAAAAACAACAGCAGTATGTATCTGGTATGCATTTCTATCTTTAAGGTTTAGTGGAGGTATGATTGATGTTTCTCTCTTTTCAATACATTATGACTTTAGAAAGTAACAGAAAATATGTTAAGCAATTATCTCTCTCTACCTAGAAAACAAATCATATATTTCAGAAAAGAGGCCTTTATTAAATAACAAAAATGAGAAAGATTTTATGATGTAGAATATACAGAGTATAAACAACACATTGAAGACATCAAGAGAACTAACTTATACAAAATAATCATTGAAGTATTGCTCATTGATTCTTATGTTAAAGTGAAATATGAAGCTTTTGGTTTTAGATATATAGTTGACTATATTGTTGACTGACTATTTATAAATATGCAGTTACTCCTTGAAATCATTATTTAAATTTTTTAATTCTAAAAAGCAAACCTAGAGTGTAGGTACTATTGTTATCTCCATTTACCAGAGGAACAAACTAAATCACTTAGAGATTTAGTGACTTATTCAAGATGACACAACTAATAAAAGATCTATATACAAATGAAGATGAAAAATTCATATTGAGAAGTCAAAATGTCCTAATCTTTCTGTTAAAATGTCATATAATCCCAAAATGTGCCAAATGAGTCAAAGGTATGAGATTACAAGAAATTAGCAGAAAATCTGCTTTCTGAACAAGCATATACTTCAAGTTTTTGTGACAACTTGATTGTTATCCCATTTCTCAATTATACTTCTACATACTGTTAAATTTGCCTATACCAACTGAAGTCTACTAGATAATGGCTACAATTATTGCTAAGGCAATCCACCAACACTGTAGTTGATATTCATTAGTTGTTTGTTCAGAATCAGAATCAATCACCTCCAATCAGTGTGTTAAAGTTTTTGATTTTTTATTTTGTTACATTTTGTTTTTTAAGATTGTCCACCTATTATTTTCAGCTGTGTAAAGGTTAGGTAGAATCAAATTATTAATCACAGATTGGTTTAGGGATGGACACTTGAAACAATTCTAGGTAAATTAGAAAAAAGAAGCTATTGACTGGTAAGTTCTGAGAAAGATCTTCTCCTTTTCCCTCTGAAAGCTACTGGAAAAGTACTTATTTTCTTTAGTAGATGATGTTGCACATATACAATAATTTGAGTGTGCAGCAATTATTGGCGCTACTAGGAGGGAGAATCTAGATACCAGAAAAATAAAGACAACTTCAAGGCAGTGCACAAGAAAGATATATAAGATGTTGCAAGTCTCTTGATCGGAGCCATGCTACCTGTATTGTTCAATTATGCAAATCATTGAAGTCACTTTTCAATTTAAACCAAGTTTCATGATACAATCATACACAGCAGGATTTCTTAACCTCAGCACTACTGACATTGGCCCAGATAAACATTGTTATGGGGGCTGTTCAGTGTATTGTAGGATATTTGGCAGAATCCCTGTCCTTTATCCACTAGATGCTGGCAGAACATTCCCAGTCACTACAATATAAAAATATTTTACAGACATTCCCAAGTATTTCCTACTGGACAAAATAACCCTTTGTTGAGAAGAACCAGCAGAGAATATTAATAAATATGGGTGTCTTTCCATTAACCATTCTTTCTATCTTGAGTTTTATTCATGAAGTTTGATCCTTAAACTATGCCACATAACACTACTTAACTCTTTGGCCCCAAGTTTGTTTAAAGGCTAAAAATGTGATGAAATGTAGGCTGACAGATTTCAGGAAAAGTTTATGTTTACATATAGAAAACCAACACTTCCTTTATCTTCTTAAAATAGGCGATTCCATTAGATTTGGGGAAATCAGTTGTCCTAGGAATCATGGCCAACTATCTCATGGCCATGCTGAAAAGACTCCTAAAACTTAAACCGAGTACAAAGACAAATGAATAAAGAACAAATTGTTGACAAATTTTATCTTGTAACTGAATCAAACCAACTCTGAAGACTTCCAGTTTCTTGATAAACCTATTTGATTTAGGTTATTACTTATAACTCTACATCTTCTCTAAGAATTTGCTTTGACTTGGAATATAAAAAATCTTTTAGGCAAACAAACAGATCAATCACTGTTTTCTGATAGATAGTGATGTTAATGCTCAATATTTTTCCATGCTTTCTCTATGGCAGCCAACATCATTTGTGGCTATTGAGCACTTAAAAGTTGGATAATATGATGAGAACCTGAATTTTTAATACTAATTTTAATTGACTTAAATTTCACACAGGCAGGTAGATAGTGGTCACTCATTGTCCAATACAGGGAGAAAACAAATTAGAAGAAGGTTATGCATTCAGATGCATGGTTAGCAATAAGCCTCAGTTAACAAATAAGGAAATATGAAACATGAAATTGAATTATAAGATGAACAAAACTAGGAATCAAACAATTAGTCAACTATCAATATTCCAAATGGTGACATGTTGCTCTGAAGGCTGCCTAAAGCAGGTATAAAAGTTTAATTTGGACAAATCCATGTCACCGTCTACTTGGTCTTATATGTAACAGCCAAAGCTGTAGCATATGGATTAGACAATCTTAGGTCAGACCTACCAAATAAATGCACAGTCACCTTTGGCTCTGGTTGCAAAGAATATAAGATATTCATAACAGCATCTGCCTACTTCTTTAGTGGGCCTTATAAGCATTCAAAATAATAAATATGCCAGGCATAGTGGTACATGCCTGTCATCCTAGCTACTCATGAGGCAGAAGCAAAGCTGAGGCTGAGGCTGAGGCAGAAAGATCACAAGTTCAAGGCCAGACTGGGCAACATAGCAAGACGTTGTCTAAAAAATTAAAAAAAAAAAAGTTAAAAGGTCTAGTGATAGAGCACCCCGGTTTCAATAAACAACAACAAAAACCCCACATTATTTTCCTTTAAATTGAATTTCTTCTCAGCCATCTAGGATGTGGTATCATCCAGTTTTGATTAGTGAATAAACAAAAGAACACAGCTCTTAAGCAGATGCTCTTTCTGCCACACCAAGGCAACCAGGAAACACCACCAATAAGTTCCTATGATATCTTCCCCATATAGCCTTAAAATTCCTCTGCTTCCTCTTTTAGTATCCTTTCGTCTCCCCAGGAAACAGTCCAAGAAATACTTAATTTCAAAATGTTATATATACTACTTTATTTAACTTGTTGTTCTCTGTGCAGATACCAGAAATCCAAATAATTGTCTTTACTTTTTCCAAAATTAAAATAGCAACTGCCCCCTGAAATCTACAAACACACACATAGGATGCCTATGTTTTTTCAGAGTGAAAGTTTGGTTATGTACTCAAATAATAAAAATAGTTTACCAGAGAGCAGAGTGACCTTTAAAAAAAAACAAAAACAAAAAAACTCCGACTTGTGAATCTCTATGTCAAAGCTACTTTGGAAGCTTAAAAACCAAAGGCATTAGCAGGTGGGTCCTGCTCCATATGTTTTCAGATACCTGAAAGACCTTCTATATGATAGTGCTTTACTAGCAAGTCTGAATGGTCAATCCAGTGGGAAAGAATGTAAAGAGGGGAGGAGGGATTTCCAACAGGTGCAGTATGGTATAAACAGCAAAACTCAATCCTTTTTACAAGAGTTGTAAAAACAAAGAGGTGGTAGTAGCAGCCTGACAGCTTTCCATATTACAAGGCCTTTGGTGATTTTTTGTGGTAGTTTTGTGCTCCTAGCATAACTTACATATGACTTTCAGTTTTTGGCATAATTTCTGGGTCCATATTAAACACTGCTCCTTATTGGAGGAAAGAGGATGACATAAACTTGAAATAAAATTTGCCACCAACTGAGTGGGTGCTACAATAATCTTTAACAAAGCAGCCAAAAAAGAAAATATTAATCTTGTTGCTGAGAAAAAGTCTTTTACTTTGCCCAACATTGTTGGAACATTTGGAGGGATCATGAGCAAATATTTAGGTTAGGGAGATGTCAGCCAAGGTAAAGGTCTATCAGTGAAAAGGGCTTTGGGAGCTCCTGTCTAGAGTGAAATATTTTGCCAAGTGAAAGTATCTAAAGGGAGAATAAAACATATCAAAAGATTTATGATTAGTTTTGGGAGGAGAAAAGGAAAGGACTAAAGGAGAGGAAAACAAGAGTTTGAGCATACAAAAGTAAATAAAGTTTAGAAAGTGGCCTATTTAACAGTATCCATTTCACTAAATAGAAGTATATAATATAAATGAATAATTTAACAGCGAGACAAGAGAGGATAGCAGCTATGTGGAGAGGTAAATTCCAAGCTTCAGTTAAGTGTACTTTTCAGACTATTCTCTTTGGAAGTATTTTCTGCCAAAAATATGCTCCCAGGCTCACCTCAGGTGATGCATTAGCATTCTGAAAGCTTTTACCTAAACCAATAAATGAAATTCCCTGATTAGCTACAAGCCCTGTAGACTTGGTAACTTTACCCATTAATTAACAAAGGGACAAGTGAAAGGAAGTAAAGGGCAAAGCACAGACGCATAGGGCAAGAAGTGTGGCCATTTCTATTAAGTTCTAGGATAACAACAAAAATGAAAACAATTGATTTGTGGCCACCCTTTTCTGGGCAATTTGTTGAAATAGCTAGAATTTGGTTTAAAATAACATAATTCAGCTGATCGGTGATCTGTATATGTATGGGCCGGCTTATGTGTATATGTGTAGTGTATAGATTTTCACACATGCACTCAAAATGCTAACTGGTATGTATAAATATTTATGACACATTTGTCAATTCTATTTAAGGGAACATTATGGATAATTTCATTTTGAAAATTGTAATGCTGGGACCAAGAGAAGATTACAAATACATTTCCTAATAGAAATCAGTCAGATACATATATGCTAATAAGATGAAGAGCTACCATAATAATTTCCTTTTCCACTCAAAAATGCAAGTGATGGCTGGATTTTAAAGACACGGAGGATATGTGACAATGAAATATGTATTAACTGAACCAGAAATATCAGACACAAGTAATTTTTCCTTTATAAACAACTGATCTATTTGGATAGGAAAATGTCACATTGAAGCACAAAAGCACCTGGAGTGGGGATAGACGGAAGATTGGTTGCAGGAATTCTAGATGAATTTCAAAGTAACAAATCAGCCCCTGACAAGAGCAGCACTGAAGAGTTTGATAATATAAATATGCAGAGGGTATACTCTAGCCTGGAGAAGATGTAGAAACCAACACTATCTAAATCTAATGTGATTGCAGAATAAACCATGTTTGCTTTCTGTATCTCTCTATAGAATTACTGAATTTAAAATAGCAAATTCCATCTACTCTAATCTGATCATATTTTCCCTAGAGAGTTACAAATGGTATTTCTTAAGAACTGCTAAACTGACTTCCCTAGAGATCAGAAAACAAAATAATGCTGACTTCTGATTCTAATATAAATCTTTGCATTTACCAAAATTTACATAATCATTAGGAATAATGACTAGAAGAATATTTGGTGAATTAAGTATAAGATGAGCATATATATATATAATTAGATAATTATTAAATAAGTTTTATAATAAAATCAATATATTACTTATGGTAGTATTATCAGAAATAAGATTTCTAAAATAAACATTTTCATTCACTTAGTTAATGAGCAATCTCCAAGACTGTATAAAACAAGCTGTTAAAGAAAAATAACAAACTTACGTGGGCTGGAGTAAAGAGGATATTTTATGAAATAGAACTTGACATGCCTGGAATGAAGAATTCTCCATGTAATTCTTAATTTTATTAAAAGTGGAATTTCCAAAATTTGAAATGGAAATTAATGAACTTCTGTGCATTAACATTTAATATATAAATCCAGAAGTTACAATGAGACTGAATAGTTCTCACTAAATGAAAATGTATTTGAATTTATCAATATATTTAAAGAAAGGAAGCAGCATTGTATTCAGCAGGTATACAGGTTGCTATGGAACCCAGGAACAGAGAGTATCAGTGGATATCATTGTCCTTGCTTTCCTAGTAGAGAAGCTAAGATGTTCAGAGACTATTAAATACCTGACACGCTCAATTGTCCTTTGTCTATTTTTCTAACCCCTTCTCAAGTTTCTAGCTCTAGGTCTCTCTCCTTCTAAGAGAATGTGATGAATATTAGAATTTACATAGGACAGAGTGTTTACTATGAAGAAAACCATCTGCACTCATAACTTGGCTCTGTCTCTGTATGATTTATAAAAGTTACTATATCTCTCGGTGATCCCGTTTCTAAATAGAATTAATAACTGTGGTCACTTCATAGAGTTTGAGGAAAAATAAATGGAAGATATATAATTAGAGAATTTCCCAGTACACATTGTATGCACAAAAGTATAATAATCAATTTATATGGTCCCAATGATAGTGATTCCCATAGTAAATTAATGAGCAAATTTCTCTTATGTAGCTTACATAGCAGAGAATAACCAACTTAAAATATGATATACTAAATCTTTGTGATAGCTCCTACCACCAGTAACTGGGCATTTTATTGCCATTAATGTGCTATATTTATTTTGTTAATAGAATTTCATTTTCAAAAGTGTACTCATCCTTGGGCTTCAGCATCAGTGGGCATCAATGTCATTGTATTAGAGGTCATCTCTCTCAGATTTCTTTTAAATCAACATTTTCAAATGTTCAGCTCTGTGGAATAGTAGTTCCATGGCACATTACCAAAAAAAATAAATAAAAAGAAGAAGAAGAAAAAATAAAGGTTCCTTGTCCAGAAAATGCCACATGCTGTACTATTTTTTAAACTTTCATAGAAATTCTATATCCTGTCCACACACAGGAACAGGGTTAGCTCTTGTTCCATTCTTTTTTGCAAGGATATTACTTTAAAAAATGAAATCATCATTTAATGGATGATTTCTTCCTCCTAAATCAGTGATGAAATATAAGATGGTTAATATGTTCTGATTTACATGTTGCTAAGGACTTAATATTAGTTTTCCTTGAAATTCATATTAAAGTCTTAACCTCCATTGTGGATATATGGAAATAATTAAGGTTAAAGAAATTCATAAGGGTAGAGCTCTGATCCAATAGGATTATGTCCTTATAAGAACACACACTGGAGAGCTCTACCTTTTTCTGCCCTCTTACTCCTACCCTGCATGAAAATAATAAAGACTACACAAAACATAGTAATGGGCAGTTGTCAGGAAAACAAACTCTACCAGAAGCCAAATAAGCTATCACCTTGATCTCTGACCATGGACTTCTAGCTTCAAGAATTGTGAAAAAAATAAATTTCTGCTTTTTAAATCATCTAATCTATGACATTTTGTTATTGTAGCCTGAACTGGCCAATATGTGTGTGAATGGAGATTGATTTTGTTGGTGGCTACCTACTGCATAGTGTTAGAAAAACTCAGAACCTGCTGTAGTGAACTGTGAGCAATATTCAGGAATGGTGGTATGAATTTCAAGTGAATGCTTATGACTTTCAATAGATATTTGAAATTCCTTAGCAAGGTATTCATTAGCCTGGTCCTTCTTCATGTCTTAGCCCCAACATACCATGGGAATATTCTTAAAAGAAAAATAAATGAGGGTATTAGTTTCTTTTAAAATTTTTGATCCCAAGCCCAGTGGCAATCTTAATGAGTTTCCCCAAATGTCTTCTGACCTGAGCATTCTCTACTCCTCTCAAACCTTTAATATACCTTGTTTTATTCAGCTTTTTCACCACTGCGACTAAAAGATCTGACCAGTATAAATGCAGAGAAGGAAAAGTTTATCTGAGGGTTCATGGTTTCAGAGTTCTCAGTCCATAGACTGTAGGCAGTATTCCTTGATGCTCTAGGTAAGGCAGGATATCATGGCGGAAGAGTATGGTAGACGAAGACACCTCACCTTATAATCAGAAAGCAGAGATAGATTTCCACTTGCCAGATACAAATATATACCCCAAAGTCATTCCCCTAATGCCCACCTCCTCCAGCCACAACCCACCTGCTTTCAGTTACCACTCAGTTAATCCCATTAGAGGATTAACTCACTGATTGGGTTAAGACTCAAATAACCCAAGCATTCCTCTGAACCTTCTTGCATTATCTCACACATGAAACTTTGGGGGACACCTCACATCTCTAATGATAATGATCTTGATACACAAATGTTGTCCTGTACCTATATCTGTCTATTTCCTAGCAATTGGAATAAATGTCCTTTCCCTAAAAAGAGTCCATTCCTCCACAAGAAAATCAAAATTATTCTATTTACTTTTACCAAGAATTTACTAGAGTAAATTAGTTACATAAGTGTTGGAAGACACAGAAAGTCAAAAGACAGTTCCTAGCTAAATATTATAGCAGGCAGCTTTTCTAGAGCTGAAGACCAAAGGAAAGAAACTGCGGTTAAGAGAACACAGAAGAAAGCCCAGCAGAGCTGGAAATTGGCCTTAAGGAGGTAATATCCCAGGTGCTAGGCCCCAAGTAAGCTACTGGCTCTGAGGAGTGTCACAACCTATATCACTTCATCAGCATTCAAATCCTTTCTTGAACATTCTATAAAGCCATCTCTGGACATCACATTCCTCTATAAATGCTATCTTGCATCAGTAACCTTTTTAACTACAAAACTTTTCAAAATAGCTACCTAGAAAGTCTATTTTCACTTTGGTAATTATTATTCAATTATTAACCAACTTTGGTTTTACTTGCACCTTCTTGTAGCATAATTCCATAAATACTGAGCCACAATGTTCACAGAGTGAAGGACCCTTCATACCTTATGCCCATCTAACTTAACCTCTGACTCCATTCAACCCAGGTGGATCTCTCTCCTAATGGACATACCCCTCTTTGTAGATTTCTATAACTTTCCAGGTACCTAACTATTTGATGTTCTCAGTCTGTTATATTTGCAATGCTTATTGTATTTCACTTCTAAATGTTAGTATGTAACAAGTTTTGATCCTGGTTCATACTATTTCTGCGGCTTCACTAACTCTGTAAAAAATCTGGTATAGACTTAATTAACAGCATCTATGTGTTTATTAATGCTAAATTCATATATCTAAATGATATTTCTCTTCTCAATTTCATTCATCTGCTAGCCCAATATTCCTCTTCATTGTTGTAAAAGCCAACTCAAACAAAATATAGTCAAAATGGTACTGCTGATTATCTCTTAAAACGTTTTCCTATTTTAGCCTTCTCCAAGTCAGGAACTAAAATCAATTCCTACCACTTGCTCAAGTTAAATATTAAAGAATATCCTTGATGATTCAATTTCATTTATCCTCCACACCCAATTTTTATAAGTATGCCCTTGTTTTGACTTCCAAATGTATATGAAATTCATTTACTACTTGCTATTCCCATATTTAGCACTGAGGGTTCAAACCACCACTACCACATAGTCTTCTGTAGCTTCACTACTGATTCAATCTCTCCATCATAGAGTGATCTTTTAAAAAAATGACTCAACTCTGGTTATTTTTTTTCTTTTGAAGATTATCTTCCTACAACACTTGTACATATTCCAAATGATATTCCATAGCCTAGAGAGCCTTGGCTGACCATTTATATAACTTCACCTTCTGCAAGTCTCCAATATACAAATTGCTATGTTCCAACAACATTCTACTTCCTTCAGATATTTAACAAATCCTGAGTCCTAACGATACACTACCATTATGGCAAGCACAATGCTTTTCATCATGAATATAGTCTAATAGAAAATGACTCAAATGCACTCACATGTGTGCATGCATGCATACAATCAGACTTTAATAATGTTGAACAGGAAATGAACATAATTTAGGACAAAAATTGCAGTTGGCAAAAAGTTAAGCTGAAACCTGAAAAATGAGTACTCCTATAAAGGGAATAAATATCTAAGACCACCACCATGTGAAAAAGCTCAAAAAACTTAGTATAGAGTATCATCTGGTAGGAACCCAGGATGGTTGGAGTACATAAAATAAGATGGAAACAGGTCAGGGTTATAACTGTAAGGAGGTAATAGACACAACAATTTGGAGCATTATGTATTTCTCAACCATGGGAATACTGATATTTTAGATCAGAAAATCTTTGTTGTGGGCAGCTAACATGTATATTATAAAATAGCAGAATTTATGGCCACTAGACAAAAGAAACATATGTGTTTGAATTTGACAATTATAAATGCCTCCATATATTGCAAAATGTGCCTTAGGATGCAAAATAATTCTCAATTGAAAATCATTTGACTTTTGTAAAAAGTTGTAATTATACTCTAAATGTGAATTATGAATTCTGTACTCTATAGTATTTCATTTAATGATCTATTCATCTATCCAATGAATATTTATCTAACTGACCACCCAATACTTTCCAGACACTAAGTTCTAGAGATAAAAAATTGAACACAAGTTCCTCCCTCCATGAATTGTACAATCGAGTGCAGAAGAAAAACTCTAAACAAGTAATAGCATATTTAACTAAATTTATGAAAAGTTCTATGAATAAAAAGTACATATAATAGGCACACCAATTTGGAGTATTATAACATTAATTTTCAGTTAAACAGTCAGAGTTCAAGATAGGTAGATTTAGTCATCTAGCATCCCTGCATATATCAAAATCTTCTATAACTTTCAGTTAAGGTGTATGTTCCATCTTGTTAAGCTTATTGATATATTTTACTTGAAAATAAACTTTTAGAAGTTTTAAGATCTTAGAAGATATTTTATATTGAATGACCCAACACTGATCATGAAAATTTTATGAGAAATTAAATGTGAGGTCTGAATATAGAATTTAACAGTGGTGGCCCAGTAGGATGAAAATTCAACTATTTTCATGAATGAAAGAGGACATACTGATGAATTGGATATGTGTGGTCAAACACAGCAATGAAAAATGATGAGTTTTAAAGAAATCTATAAACAGAACAATAACTACGTAACTTTTAACAGAAATAAGATACCCAACTAAACAAAGGAGATAAATTCTTCTGATTATATGAAATTAATGGAAATTCGCAAAGATAATTAAAAGGGAGTCTCATAAGTCAGTGGCAAAGTTAATCACTACAGATCATTATCATTATGTTCATCATTCTAGCCATTTCTCATATTTCTAATTGTGTAATATACTGGTCTGTATGTAATGTAAAGCAAGCTGAAAGTTGTATCTGTCCTTAACCCACAGCAGATTATAAAAAGCAGATATACTGTTGGTGCTTTCATTGTTTCAGCTTGTTTGATATGTGAATTTTGACTTTATGACTGAGGACATCAAGGTAAAGAAGAAAAAGGTGGATGTGGAAGGGCAGCATTTGAGGCAAGATTCAGTAATGGAAAAGAGCAAAGAAACCCAGAGTAGCCAAAGCAATCCTGAGCAAGAAGAGCAATGCTGGAGGCATCAAACACTGGACCTGAAATGACACTAGAGAGTTACAGTAACAGAACATGGTACAGACAGCAAAATAGACATGAGGACCAATAGAATATAAGAGAAGACACAAGAGACAAACCCACATAGAGTCATCAGATTCGCAATGAAGATTCCAAAAACATAGTTGGAGAGAAGATAGCCTTTTAAACAAATGATGCTGGGAAAACTGGATATCCATATAAACAAGAATGAAACTTGATCCCTAGCACTCATGCTATCAAATCAATGTGGATTAAAGATTCAGGAATTAGACCAAAAACTCTGCAATTGCTAGAAGAGAATATAGGCTGTACAATATATTAGTACAGGCATCAACTTCCTTATTCAAGACCCCTAAATCTCAAAAAATAAAACCAAAATGAGTAAGTGGTAAGGTATCAAATTTAAAATTTTCTGCATAGTAAAGGGGAAAATTAAGAGTAAAAAGAGAGCCTACAAAATGAGAGATAATCTTTGTCACCTGTTCCTCAGGGATTAACACTGAGATAATATAAAAGCTTAATACTAAAACATAAAAAAAACCCCAATTAAGAAATGAGTAAAAAACCTAAGGAGACACTTCTTAAAAGAATACAAGTGCCAACACATATGAAAAAATATTCAACATCTCTTGTAATAAAAACTACATTGAAGTTTTCTCTTATTCCAATGAGAATGGCAACTATCGAGAATACAAATAATAATAAATTTTGGCAAGGATGTGGGGGAAAAGGTACCACTTATATATTGTTGGTGAGACTGAAAATTTGTACAGTAATTCTGGGAAGCAGCATGGAGATTTTGTAAAAAAAAAAAAAAAACTAGGAATAGAACCACCATATGACCCATCTATCTCACTCCTCAGTATATATCCAAAAAATCTAAAATTGACATACTAATTTATAATCACACTAACAGTATAAAGGTATTCCTTTCTTTCCACTTCCTCTTTAGAATATATTACTGTTTATATTCTTGATGGTTGCCACTCTCACTTTTATAAGATGAAATCTCAGTGTAGTTTCAATTTACATTTCCTAATTGCTAATGATGAACATTTTTTCATGTATTTATTGGCAACTTGTATTTCTTTTTTTGAGAGGTTTTGCTTTTAATTCATTTTCATTGTTATATTTTTTGAGTTCTTTTTATATTCTGTATATCAATCATTTATCAAAATATTGTTCTAATTATGTAGGTTCTGTTTTTGCATTCTTGTTTCTTTTGCTATGCAGAAGATTTTTAATTTGATGCTATTCCATTTATTGATTCTTCATATTATTTCCTGAGCTTTAGGGGTCCCATTGAGAGAGCTGTTGCCTGTGCCTACATGTTGGAGCATTTAAACTATGTTTTCTTCTAGGAGTTGCACAGTTTTTGGATAAGTCCTAAGTCTTTGATCCACTTTGAATGGATTTTTTGTTCAGGGTGAGAGCACGGCCACTGTTGAAATCAGTATGAAGGTTCTTCAAAAGACTAGGAGTGGAATTACCATTTGACCCAGCCATACCACTCCTTGGTATTTGTCCTAAAGAATTAGATCATTATATTATAGTCATACATGTATACTCACGTTTATAGCAGCACAGTTTGCAATAACCAAAGTATGAAAATGGGGTATGCATTCATAAACAAATGGAAAAAAAATCTCTCTCTCTCTCTCTCTCTCTCTCTCTCTCTCTCTCTCTCTCTCACTCACACACACACAATGGAGTTTACTCAACCATGAAGAAGAATAAGATTATGTCATTTGCAGGAAAATGGATGGAACTAGATACAATTATGTTAAGCAAAATAAGTCAAAATTTAGAAGGTTCACATGTTTTCTCTCAAATGTGGAAGTTAGAGATTAAAAAGGAAAAGAATGTTGTGGGGAGGGCTTCTTATGAAAATCAAAGGGACATCAGTAATGTAGAAAAAAGATACCAGGAGAGAGAGGAAAAGAAAGGGGAAACACTGTTGAATAATGTAAGCCAATTATATGATTATATTGTATGTACATATGAATATGTACCATGCTTTAAAAAATCCCACCATTATGTACAATTATAATTCATCAATATGAAAAAATATAAATAAATCAGTATACTATAGGGATGCAGCCACATTTATAGTAGCACAATTCAATTTTTATAGTAGCACTATTAACAATAGCCAAGTTATAGATGCCTGTCAACAAAGGAAGGATAAAGAAAGAGTGAGTTTTATGCAGCCATAGAGAAGAATGAAATTATGGCATTTGTTGTTTTAATTGATAAAACTAGAGAACATCATGCTACGTGAAATAAACCAGTCCCAGAAATTCAAGGATCAAATGTTTTCTTTTATATGCATAAGATGAGCCAAGATAATGAGGAAAAAAATAAAAGATAGGAGGAATCCCTTAGAAAATAGATGAGAGATCAGTGGAGCAGAGGAAGAAAATTGAAGGGGAAAGGCAGGGAATGGGAAAAACGAAAAAAAAAAAAAACAGTAAATGAATCCGATCAAACTTTCCTATGTACATACATGAGTATACCTCAGAGAATTACTTTTAGGTGTGTTCATATTGCACTAATTTTAAAAAATAACTATAAACAAATAGAAGAATGGTTAGTAACCACATAGAGGAAAGGGAACAAGAGGAGAGAGGAGGGCAGGGTAATGAACAGTATTGGGAATTGATTGGAAGCAAATTTATATTCCATGCTTGTATAATTTTGACAAAATGAACCCTAATAGTATATATATCTTTAATGAACTAATAAGATATGGTAAAAAATAACTTAAAACATAATGGCCATACAACTAGTTCTCAGCCTTTTCCACAAGACCATTTAAAAGGCCTCTGGGAGACCATGATGTAAAATGAAAGCTCACAAGTTTATTGGGAATACCAGCTGGTCTCTGGCCTTAGTTACCAGGATTTCTCTTACTAAGCAAACATGTGTTTGGCTTTAGGGCTTAAAGCATTTCCATTTGTAAATGTTGTACAGACAAGCAACCATTTCCTTTAAAAAGCTACCTTTTGGATCCTGGGATATGCACAGATAAATGTCTGTTTACTGACAACTGACATAGAGTTCTCTCTCATTAAAAATGCTGCCAATATGAAAATAAACTGACAAAAATAAATATCACCAAACAATGTATGTGGTTTTGGATTTTGATCCACATGATGCTTCAGATTTTTGGAAGGGAAAAAACTGTTTTGGAAATCATCAGATTTGTTGATGATATGAGAAAAACCTACCTATATTAAGACAAAATAAAATAAAACTAACAAAAACAGCCACGTTATAATTCACGAGCAAGTTTTGTAAAAATCTATTTAATTTTCCATGATGGACTGACATTATGTTTATCCAAATTCATATGTTGAAACCTGAGCCCTCCATTGTGAAATCAGAGATACAGAATTTTAAAAAGGAATTAAGGTCAAATGAACTTCATAATGGTGAGGCTCTAATCTGATAAAGCTTATAAGAATAGATACAAGTGTATACAGAGAAAAGACCTTGTGAGGACATAGGAAGAAAGTGACCATCTTCAAACAAAAGGAAAGGACCTCAAGAGAAGCCAATTCTGCCAACCCCTTAATCTTGAACTTCCAGACTTCATAATTGTGAGAAAATAAATTCCTTTTGTTTTAGATGCATGGTCTATGGAATTTTGCTATGACAACCAAGCCAACTAATGCATTATACACTTTTAAAAATAATAATCTCAGTTTGATATTATTATTATAGTTTACACATGAGAAAATAAAAGACAATGAAGGTAAGATTATGTATTCTTAAGTCACAGAGCTAGAGGCTGAAAGAGTACTCCTCGCAGATCCACTATATCACAAACATCCCATGACTGACCAAAGGCAAGTCGTTTTATCCATAAACCAGCAAATTTCCCAATTCAATAACAGAATAATGCTTATGCTTATGATACAGGTATAATTTTAGACACTATTATTCAAGAAGTGGATGAAAAATACAAATGAGTCAGAAATAAAAACCCTTCCTGATACTTCTTTTCCTAGAGCTCTTCAAATTTATACTTAGTGGCTATGTAATTCAGTTTTAACACTTTTTATTTACATCATAAATATTTATTAGCTATGTTTCAAAGCGATTTTTAAAATCTAAAGTGCTAAAGAATTGAAAAGGTCCTTCATTCAGATACATTTATATAGGTATAGACACATGTCTCTTCATAAACCAATATTTACATAAGTTATTAAGAGAGTGAAGTTCCTACAGTTACAAGGAAATAAAGCACATGACACTCTACTTTTTATTTACACTAGTAATTAGAGATATTGTTATGGTAATCAAACACCAAGGCTATGTAAATGTATTTTAATTTTTTTCTCAATCATAATTTCTTTTCTCTTAGGCACATTCATTGTTATATTAGAAAAATATAAGATAATGCAACATTCAAACTTGTCTCTGGTTACTAGATATTCCAAGTGATAGAAAAATTCGATGTTTTTGAGCACTTTCATATTCCACAGTATACTATCCACTTAAATGCTCTAATTTAGCTAAATCTGTCAGAAAATTAATAATGTCACCATTTTAAACATTTAATCTATCAATGACTATCAACTTTGAGATAAGTTAGGGTGTATATTATTCAATATTATCATTTTCTATTAAGAAAATAAATTATTTAAATATTTACAGTGTTTATAAAACACCTTTTTTGACTAGAAGGTATGAAACAAGTTTTATCTGGTCCCATTCATTCTCAGGGATAAGTGCTTATAAACACTTATATATAATGCTAGAGAAATACAGAACAATTTCTCTACACCTACAAGGTTATTCCAGATTGGTGATGTAGCTGTTAACTACAGAGAGAAAAAAAAATCATCTTACACCTCACTGGAGGGAGCAAGCTTATTTCTGAGGATAAACAAAGGCAGAAGGTCTAGATTACTATATTTGAATACTTCCATTCTTTTGGGGACTTGCCATAGGCACATCACATCTTTGTGATTTAAGTTTCAAACATTCTCTAATGGAATGGAGGTATGTTCAGTCCAATATGTGAAATAACTGATTTGCACAGCAGCTTCTGCTTTTGACTAGGCTCAGCTTCCTACACTCAGTGATAGAGAAATTTTCATTATATTCATTTAAATATAAGCTGAAAGTGGATTTTATGCCTCCCCCAGGTTTGCAAGCTATTAACTAAAACTCACATACTGTTCTGAGTTCTTAGACTATATCCCCCAATTCCTTTGCAAATTTGTGTGGACACAGGCCTTCATTTCTAGTCAATGAGATACAAGTGGACATAATATATGCAGCTTCGAGGTCTGGCTCATGCACTTCTCCAACACACACTAATAATGCCATCTCCCTTTTCAGTGCCCACATAAAGGACTGTAGAAGCAAACTTGAAAGCCACTGTTGAACATGACAGAATTTCCATCAGCTTGGAATCCTGAATGTATGTATGGGGAAGATGTAGCCTCTTGCACAGGACTAACACACATTCAAGAAACAGACTTCATCTCATGTCAGCCAGTATATATTTGAGAATTCATTTGTTACTTCACTTATTTAGCCGGATTTGTAGAAAATTTTTTCTATGCAACAGTAAACTTTCATTTAATGGTCATGAGATAATTGATTTTGGCTAAATTCTTACTATGAAATCTTCACTAAAATATAGGTTTTAAATGTTGAACAAAAATAAAACACTGAAACAATAAAAATATTTGTAAATATATAATATATATATTATATAACATATAATATATATATTTTCGAACATTTTGTAAATATATATAATATATAATATACAAAAAAATCTTTGTAATATATAATATACATAAAGTCCACATGTAAGTGATAATGTGTATAAATCCATATTTTCAAAAATATTCTTGATAATTTTAAATTTTGGTGAATTTTAATTTAATTTTAAAACAAAATAAAATTATTTTGTTTTGTAATATAGCTTAAAAATAATTCATACTAAAAATGTCAGTTCTACCATTTCCTCATTGCTTCCTATTAATATCATTTCAGTTTGAAATTTTCCTCGCAGGAATATTTTAAGCCATTTGTTCATTTTGTTAAGTGAATTTGTTAAAATGAAATGATATAATCTGAAAAATCTATTGAAATGGCTGCATGTAAATTGCAGTTGCTAATAATGCAATGAGATGAAAGTGAATAAGTATAAAGGTGTCAACCATTCTTCATTGTATAAACTTAATTCCCACAGGATCATCAGGTACTAGAAGTAACAGGGGAGTGTTTCACCTAATAACCTTTGAGAGCTATGGTTAATGTTAAACTAAAAATATGAAACAAATTAGGCTTTAACATTTCCTTCCTATACAAGTTGGGATGCCCCCTTCTCTTAAACTCAACAAAGATTTTTTTTTATTAGTCCAGGGTCATAATTTGGTACTTGAAAAATCAAGTAGGCTTCTCATTAATTTAATTCCTATAGTTCCATGTGCTGGCAATTACCCAAAGTTTATTTCCAGAAATAGTTCTCAACCCCCCAGCCTCGTTATGTCTTCTGCTTTCTCCCTGTCATTTCTGAGATTTTAAAATCATCTGGAACAATTGGCACTGGAGTGATAGTATCCTTCAACTAATTTTTGCAGCCAAGTTTAAACTTGCATCATCAGGAAATCTTTGTGCTTGTCTCTCAAACCATTTTAAATCTTCTTTTCCTCACTCTTTTGAGTCCTCGGTAACAGGTTTGGCATAACTGTCAAGCCCTTGGTATCTGAAGTTCCCTGGAGCCTCCCACTTACCCAAATATCTGGCTGAAACAACTCAATTCTTGCCTGACTATTCTTAGAGTACATTGGCAAAATCAGCAAAAAGTAACCAAGGTAACCTGTAATATTCCCCAATTACAGCTTTATCCAATCACTTTGGAGTACCATAGGCTTGTAGATATGTGGTTTGCTATACAGATATCTCATAGGAGACTTTTAACAAACGTTTACAACTACATAATATGAACCACAGCTTCTCAGTCTCTGATACCAGTCTCTTTGCCAGCTGTGTTCTAATTGCTAAACCAATACACTGAATTAAGCAGAACTCACTTCAGTGTATCAGTTATAGCTATGCTAACTATTGAAATAAACAAATCCCACATCTCAGTCACTAAGTTCAATATAAGTTTATTTCTTTTTCATTTTAATCTTAATAGGTTGTGAGGCAGATTTAGGAAGGTAAATTATTAGTTCTGTACAACCATTAAGAAGTCCAAGTTTCTACTTGTCCTATCTTGGCATTTTTTTTTAATTCGGTGGGCAGATAAGAAAGAAAATAAAAAACGGTCAATTTTTTGGCAGAGTGGGGCAGGGTAGGGTAGGTCCAATAGGAGTACATCATTTTTCCTTCCATGTCATGGTCACATTAATTGCAAGAAACAGTGAAAGTAGTCATCCAGATGAGTATTCAGGGGAAAAAAAAGTTTGAAAATAATTATCTAGTCTCTTTAATGCATGGATGATTGAAATAATCTGCAAAGGGGTTCCTTGTTTTCACTTTTTTCCTTCCTGTAATTTTATTCTCAAAACAATAACAACTGAAAAAGGAGTCAAATGGCTTCATACTGCTGCTCAAAGCTCCACAAATAATGGCCTATTTTATTTTCTGTAAAAAACAAAGTCATTGAAATGGCCTGTTGCCCCACTACATTACTATCCTTATCTCCTACAATCTTCTGATTCATTCTGGTCCAGCTACACATACCTTTCTTAAGTGTACTCAAGTAGGACAGGTACAACCTGGCCTGATGATTTTTGCACTGGCTACTCATTGCCTCAAACACTCTTTTTCCAAGTGTCAGCTAGCATGTCCTTTAATCTGTGTTTCAATAGTACCATTCCAGGAGTATATATCCCCTCCCATGTGTCACCACTAATAATCTCTCAGCTTCAGAATCCAGTGCTTGCTGAGGCACTCATTAGCACAGAGTACCAACAGTACCTGATGGGATTGTCCCTTGTGGTAGGCCTCTTTAGGCCTCTTTGAGGTTAGATGGGACACCATGATGAATTCCTGCCCACAAGCTATGAATGGAAGAGATCTGATCTTTCTTATCCAAAGTAATTAATTGCCTGGCTGGAACTTTTGGATTCATCCTTCCTTCTAGTATGGAATTAGCATACTTACAACCAGGGCACTTCTAGAATTTCTTATGTATACACAGATTATTTGTTAATATTGCTACTTGTTGTCTGTTTTCCATAAAAAAAAATACGTTTATGCAGCTGGGATCTTTATCTGTTTTCTTAATTACTATAATCAAAGTAATTAGAATAATATCTATTATATTTAATAGATGTTCATTAAATATTTATTAAATTGATGAATAAATTTTTGTTCCAAAATTATATTCTCTTTAATAAAGAAATCAACAAAAAGAAATAATGGATGGGCACAAAGTCTCCAAAGAATAGTTGAGAGGCCTAGAAAAAACTACAGTGTGAAGATTCGTTCTCAAACCAATTATTACCCTATATACATATATGATTACACAACCAATGTGATTCTACAACTTGTACAACCAGAAGAATGAGAAGTTACATTCCATTTATGTATGATGTGACAAAATGTATTCCACTGCTGTGTAAACTAATTAGAACAAATTAAAAAAAAATGTTCAAAGTACTGCAACAGATACCTTACCAAGGCAGATATTCAGATGGAAAATAAGCCTATGTAAAGATACTTCATATTATGTTATCAGGAAAAATGAAAACTAGAAAGAGGTACCACTCTGCACCTGTAAGAATGTCTCAAACCTGGAACACTTATACCATCAAATTCTGAGTAGAGCATGGAGCAACTCATTCCTTGTTTGCAGGAATGCAAGATGGTATAGCCACTTTGGAAGATAGTGTGTCAGTTTCTTATACTCCCAGCACACAATGCAACAATTGCCCTTCTTAGTGTTAACCCAAAGGAAGTTAAAAAGTTATATCCACACAAAACGTTTACATGGAAGTCTACAGCAGCTTTGTTCATAACTGCCAAAAAAAATGAAGTAACTAAGATACTTTTCAATTGATACATGGTTTCAATTTATGAATGGTTTGTCCACACAATGGAGTATTATTAGTGGTATAAAGAAATGAAATCAACCCATGAAAATGCATGGAGAACCTTAAATGCATATTATTAACTGAAAACAGTCAATATGCAATACTATATACTGTATGACCCCAACTATAAGGCATTCTAGATAAGGCAAAAATATGGAGACAGTAGATCATTGGCTTTCAGGGGTTCCAGAGGAAAGCAGCAGCGATGACAGGATGGGTAGATAGAGCACAGAGGATTTTTAGGAGAATGAAACTACTCTACATACTTCTATACTGGTGAATGCATGTCATTATACAATTTCTCAAACCCACAGAACACTATAAGTATACACTCCTGTAAACTAAAGACTTTGAGGAAAAATGATGTTTTGATATAAACTCATCACTTGTAATAAATGTGCCACTCTGGTGGGCGATGTTGCTGGAAACTAGATCTGTGTGTGGATGGAGAATGTGGAAACTCTGTCTGTACCTTCCACTCAGTTTCACTGTAAACCTAAAACTGCTATAAACAAAGTATTTTATTTTGAAAAATCAATCTAAATATTGAATTACCACACATAATGAATATGGAGAATACACCAATATATTTAATAAAGACTAAGATATACATTCACATGCTTAACAGATTTTTATTTGTGCATTTTTTTTCATCTTTACAAAATCCTAAAGGATTAATATAAAACATCTGTATACACTAAAGACTGATACCTAAGAGTCTCCACTAGTCAGTTTCCTCTCATTTTTTATTTTCAGTAAAAGGATCCCTCATGTTTTAGTTGGACACCTGTATTTCTCAGTTCTTTTTGTAGTTTGATTTAACCATGTGCCTATATTTGAGCCAATGGGGTATGAACAGAATCAATGGTAGAACTTCTGGATCATCTTTAAGAAGTTTGCTCAGGATCCCATGGATCTCTCCTACCACTGAATGAGAAATGGTGATCACTGGAGCAACTGGTTGACCTTGACAGAGTTACCTTGCTATATCACTTGGGGCTCAAATACCCATGGGACTATGATATGATAAATATTTTAATTAAGTTACTGCATTTAATTCTCTTTACTATAGCAACTTAGCTAATTATTTGAAATACCACTAAAGCCAAGTATGAGGTCACTGCAAAATTGACTTCTAGGTTTTCATTGTTTAGTATAAAAGAATAAAAATATTTTGCCATTTCTTCATTGTAAGAGAGTAGAAATATTTCTTTTCACAGAATGATTCTCCCTTTGAAGAATATAATTAACAATTCTAAAAAAACACTTTAAAAGAAAATCTTATCATTAGGCAGATGCAGTATTTGCTATTATATATATTTGTATACATTTTTGTGCATCAATTTTTATAAGAAATCTTCAACAGTTGACACACAAAAAAATGCTCAGGCAGAATTTGTGTGTGTAGAGAATTATTATGTCATAGAAAAACATACATTTAACTCGTGTTAATCTCAACAACCAACAGAAAAATAATGAACATTTGCATATGAGAAAAATACAGTATTTTCTTCGTCACAAAATAACTTTTCTGGGAACAATGTTAGTTTTATTTAATATATATTCTTGGTTATACTCTTCTCATGGAAGGGAATGGTTTGTAAAAGCAGAGCTAATCCATATTCTGTATATTTGTAAATCTTACTTTAGATCAATTTGATGCAAATTATTTTTAGTTGAGCAGGACAATGTATGATTAAATTGGTTTTACTCAAAATGTATGGCTTCATCTATTTCCTGAACTCTGTCTAGAATGATTTGCATTCTATTGTTCCTGTTAGCTGACACCTTCCATAATATAATCATATCCCTCTAGTTTAGTTCTATTTCTTTTCTTACCTCCTCTTAATTACCCCTTTTGTACCTCTAGTCTATGGTCTCTGTCTCTCTAATACATGGAGGTACCAATTTCACAACCCCCAAGGCTTGTCAGGTTAAAGATTAATGAGCAGACTATACCCAGAGGCTTTGGAAAGGTTAAGCATAATTACAAATGGGTATTTTATGCAATGCTGGAGATGTGCAAGCTGTTTTCTAAAAAAAGGGCAAGAAGAAAAGTAATAAAACTTATGGGATTCATGTCAACTATTGTATCTAAGGCAAAAAAAAATCTTTAAATTGGAAATTAACATGCTAACTGAAAAAGATTAAATTATATTTTATTCACAAACACAACACACAAACACTGATAGTAGTAATCAGATACAATCAGAAACCATACAATCATTGATTTCTAATTTTACCTTTACTTTTTTATTATGAAAAGATACTTTTTCATATTTAGACCAAAAGTGTTTGCAAATAAAGACGGTAGCTAAGCACTGTAGTTACGTAGTTTTCACTTGAAATTTTATAATTTACCATGAAAATAGCTACTTTCCTGGAAAAATAACTAGGAATTTCTGTAGAGGTTCAGCTACACAATTACTGTAAAATATAAGATGAACATCTGGCCATGGCAGCACCAAGGGGATGGTATTAGGATTATAGTAATTAAAAGAAATCCAGCCAGTGTTTTACTAATTATAAAGTGTTACCAGAGTTAATATATAAATGTTTAAGAGTCAGAAAGCTGTTGATCTAATTGGAGGAGTTTTTCTTCAAAATGTTTCAGAATAAGGGAATGTTAGAATTTTTTGCTTGAGAGGGACAAAATGTGAATTTTTAACTCTAAATTTGTAGTGGGAAGTGAGTTTTTTTTGTTTTGTTTTGTTTTGTTTTGTTTTTTTGGTAGGAGAGACTGGCCATTCACAGTGTACACTCAGTTTTCCTTAAGAGTATTATTATTCATGTTCCTAGATTCCTTCACTGGCTCCACTCAATGACTTTGCAATTGTCATCTCTCTCACTTGCATCAACATTTTTCTCCTACTGAAGTTTCCATCAATGCATGAAGTCTTGACTCCATAACTCACAAACCTGAATTTACTCCTTTTCTTTGTAGTAAAATTACCTGAAATAATTTTTCTTGTCTCTTATACCTTGCCTTTCAGTCACTTTTAAACTCACTCCAATCAGGCTTTCAAATCATTTCAACTGAATGGATATTGTCAAGTTGCCAATGATCTTAAATCTAGGGTTCAATCACAGTCATCCTCTTCCTTGGGTTATCAACAACATTTGGTATATAATTATTTCTTAATTCACTTTCTTCATTTGGTATCTAAGACATTCAAAGATTTCACCTATCTGCATAATTGTTCCATTTAATTATCCTTCTGATATCTTTGAGTTTTTAATGTTTAGGATTGCCCCCAAACAGTCCTTGAACATTTTCTTTCCTTTATCAAAACTTTCCCCCTTAGTGAATTAATGGTAAATATAATTTATAGGCTGAGCACTGATATAACTTCCACTGTTGACCAAATATCCATGTTCTCCCTCACATGACCCAGATTCATTAAAGTGAGGTGGGCCCATTAGGTTGGTCATCACTAAGGGGTGATGTCTATCATTGCTGGGCCACAGCATGTAAGAATAAGATGCTTCTCCTCTGATACATGGTGAAAGTGAAGGTCTAGTGACACAAAGGAGAGTTGAGATGGAATTATTTAAGTACTTAGAAGAGTGTTTGGATACATAGCAAATGCATGAACTGACCCAGCTGTAAGTGCTGGGTCAGTAAACTTATCCTGTAAAATGGTGATTCATATGTAAGCTGATAAGCCATATGGTCTGCTTCAACTACTCAACTATGCCTTTGTAGGAGGAAAGCAACCATAAACAACATGTAAGTGAATAAGCATGGCTATGATCCAATAAAATGTTATTTATGCAAACACTTAGTGAGCTGTCTTTGACTTATGGATCCTTGTTTATGATCTCTGCTTTAAGCCCCTGAGACACTGAGGTTTCCTTTTCATCACAGTATATAACCTAGTCTATTCTGATTAGTAGAACTCTCAAGTTTATTTTTCACTGAAGACCTCCAGACACGATCAAGTTAGAGATAATCTGAGTGGGTATGTGGGATGTATTTCTTAATAAACCCATTGTTTTTTATTGGCCATGTCTAGATTTCATGCCAGTTATTACCATATTTTTACAGGGAAACATGTATTGCTTTGTTTTCTTCCTTCTTGGCAATGTAATATTGATTTGTGGATAGACTAGTCACCTAAATTTAAGTTTCAGCTTTGATTCACTAAATAATAAAGACATGCTAAAAGAATAGGAGAGAATACTGTGTTTGCAATGTGGCCTGTGGACAAATACTAAAACACTGGAAAACTGACTTGTGCAAACTGCTCTACCATGGGCTAAAGTGTGAATTGTGAGAGCGTGTGGTCAGGTAGACAGTGAATAACATTTCTATTTTGAGCAACTCTGAGGATAGATAACACCAAAGACATCTGCCCTTCTAGACAAAGTTTAGGTTCTGTCCTCATAACATCAGGGGATTGAAGCTAAACAATGATTGAAACTAAATTCTTCAAAGGTAAATGTAGCCTAGAACACTAGAATAATTAATTCCCTACTCTTGTGGAAAATGCTAAGCCATTTTCAAAGTTATGTCCATTCCACTTCCTCCCATAAGTTGAAACAGAGCCTGCTTTTGCTTAACATTGTCCCCTGATAGAGAGTCATCCTAAGACGAAATGATTAAATTGTGTGAGGTCAGGAGATGCATGTGCCTCTCAAACATGTAAAGTCCAAAGCAAGAGTAATTCAACTTTTCAAATCCATGTGTTTTTGTTGTTGTTGTTGTGTATGTGTGTGAGAGAGAGAGAGAGAGAGAGAGACAGACAGACAGACACAGACAGACAAAGCCACATCCCCAGCCTTATTTTGAATTTTATTTTGAGACATGGTCTTACTGAGCTGCCTAGTGCCTCGATTTTGCTGAGCCTGGCTTTGAACTCCCATCTTCCTGCCTCAGCCTCTTGAACTGCTGGGACTATAAGCATGCGCCACTATGCTTGACCAAATCCATGTTTATTCAATAAACATTTTTTTTAAAATCATCTGTGTCTGAATTTAAAATACATTACTTGAAGACTATATTAAGGATGGAAATCCATGTTTTTAAGTCATGCCTCATTAGAGACCATTCCATTGTTGACATGAGAAAAATTCTAAATTTCTGCAACCTGTTTCACAAGAATCACTAAGCTAAACATTCAAGAGAGAGCTTTATTCATCTTGGAGGTTTTGAATATTTTGGTGAGCAAATAAGTGTTCCTAGAGCTATTTCATAATTTCAAAATTAGGCATTGGATTATGAAAAGGCATTTTTTTTTTATTTTTAAAAGGACAAATCATTTAGAAAAAAGAATTAGAACTTCTACCTTCATCTGGAGCCAATGTTATGTTAATAAACAACGTTCAAGATTAAGATGTGGTGACTATGATTTCATTACTAGTCATTCTTTTGTGAGCTAAGATTCTGCATTTTGTTACTAGTTTATTTACAAACACATCTAACATGCTATAGAAGTCGAATGGTTTGACTCCCCCCTTGAAACGTTCTTCATAGCTGGTTACAGTGGCCAAACCTGTAATCCCTGTAACTTGGGAGGGTTAGGATAGCAAATAACAAGTTCTGGAACAGCCTGGCTAACTTAGTTGAATAAAAAATAAAAAGGACTGTGGATGTATCTCAGTGGTAAAGTGCTCCTGGGTTCAATCCCCAGTAAGGAAAATTAAAAGTAAACAAACAAAAAAGAAACAGAACATCCAGATCCAAAGTACAGAGTTATTATAATTAGAAACCTCAATTTGTCTTGCTAGCCAACAGTGGCCCTGAGGACAAAAGCTGTGAACTTCCTGATATTCTATCCCAACATGACACCATTGGAAGCTCTGGGAAAAACAAGAGACTGACAGCAGGAGAATGGACCACGCTAAGTCCTTGTTTTTTTCAACCTTGCTGCCCTGTGTGCTGAGATTTTGCATTTTAACAAGTTCCCAGGAGATGCCAATGGGCAGGTTTAAGGATTCTCCGTTCAATAGTCAAGAGCAACTGTGTGCCCAATAAATACTATCTTGAGTTAATAGGGACTACACTTGTGATTTTTCTGCTTCATAAGGTGAAAAATGATATGCATCCAGTAGAAATCATACTCTGATTTCGATCTTTCCTGTGCCTAGCAATAATGCAGTATGATTCTCTTATGGGCAGTGGTGGTAAGGAGGCAAGTTCCCATCAGCAAGGTTATCATGTTGTCATCTTATGTAAAACAGGCTGTTGGATGATTTTGCCTTGCTGTACACTAATGGTGGTGCTTTGAGCATGTATAAGGTAGGCAGGGCTAAATTAGGATGTTCAGCAGGTTGGGTGCATTTTGTCTTGCTGTATTTTCAATTTAACATAGCCTTAAAAGGATGCCTTCAGTTGTGGAACATCTGTATCCGATACAGGTATTGGGAGAAATTTGGGGCCTCTGGAGAATCCAGGGATCAGATTGGTGGGTGGGGAAAATGGAGGAGGAAGAGGTGAGAGTAAGAGTGTGGCAATCCAGGGATCTACTTAAGTCTCCATGCCATTCTTGCCAGTTCTTAAAGTGCGAGCTTTGCAGATACATGTATCTGGGTCAAGATGTCAAGCTCCAAGGCCCCTCACATCACAGCTGAAGATTGAGTGCTGAAGCAGAGAGGCTAAAGGAGCTGAGGTCAGTTGCATTTCCATTCAGGCATGGAGGACACTGCAGCTGTGGCTCTGCTTTAACCTCATGAGCATACATGGTAGAGATGCTGCTCAGACTTTATCTTCCAAGACAAAACTCAAACAGGAAAATTCAGTACTGCTTTGAACTCCAAATCTTCCTTATTATTAATGGTATCAAAATTCCACTGATCCTTGATGTTCCCCCTGGAGGACAACTCTGATCCCTGTATTTCCTCCATCCAATCTCAGAATATGAAGACTGCTCTCCTTCTACTTCTACTCCTTTTGATTCCTTATAGTTTTGGAGGGCCCAAGTCCAGCACTGCCCTGGAAGAGTCCCCTCCCCTGTGTGATACCAGGGTGGATGGCAGGAGAGCCTGTGAGAGGAAGCCATCACACCTGCAAGCCTGCAAGGGAGGTCTCTGCCTCTCCACTGCCCAGTGTTTGTGATTATTGGTCATTTTTATTGGTTCGTTATTTAACCAATACTCATATATGGGAAAGTTAAAATCAGTATGGAGAAATGATGTGGAAACTCTGTCTACCTCATATTCAGCTGAGAATACATTACAAATACTTTCTTAATGAGCGGCCTTTAACTTATATTGTACCTACAAAACTAACAGTGTTGGAGCAGAAATTATGTAAAAAACTAATGTCCCCAGAACAAAATGTTTCTTGGTTTTGTGTCACTTGGGATTTTTGCTGTTTTCCTAAGAACAATTATAGTAATGACAAGGCCTTTCAATTTAATAGCCTTTAGAGATAAAGCCCAATGTTAGAGGAATTATTTTCCTATTAATATGGAATGGACTAGTGAGTAAAAAGAACTATGAAGGAGTCAAAATGAAGATAGATAATGTGTATGCAAGAAATCAAAAAGGGCAGAGAAGATGGGATGTGATCTTTGATGCAGCTTGGGTATATACACTGGAGCGTCACATTCACACTATGGGGTAAAATAAAGCCCTTTCCCAGCATTTAATAGCGATTACAGATGTTATTTCATGTATTCTTCCCAACAACGTAAAATTATTAATTTTACGAATACCAAAGAAACTCAACCTCAAAGAGTCTGAAAACTTGCCCCAAATCATTGACATCAATAGTTCTAAAATTTCTTAGTACAGGAGGACCACTGTGGCAGGATTAACCATTCCAGTACCATAAACCCATCCCCATGCTTCAATTTCAGTGTTTAGAAAAGCAGCTTATATAATCTCTCCCCCAATTTTACCCAGAGTTTGAGAAACACTGACTTGAACAGCAAGAAGCAAACTCGGGATTCCGAACACACTTTTTTGGATCCACATTAAAAGCTAAGCCCCAACCAAAATCAGCAGTAGACAGAAAATATAGATAAAATTTATAACATGCTCATTTGAACATTAACAGTGGTCATGGCATTAATTAACCTTGGACATTAGATCTTCCCTTCAAACTCTAAGGTTCAGCACTTTTTTAAAGACCTTATTTTACATAATCTCTACCTTTACTAATTAATTTGGTTACTACTTTGCTATATATTTAATTTTAGTAGTTACAAAGTTTCTTTCAGTTGCAATATTGAAGATAAATAGAAAATGTGGTTCATGTTTTGTCCAGGGAAGTGAGAACTGCCATTGATATGATTACTGGCACCAAGTAGGCTTACAGAAGCTGAAGCTTTGAGGTTTTATGGTATTACCTATTCCCATATCACACATATTAAATTCATGAAATATGATACGTCAAGAGCTTTGTAATGTTTTAAACAACCAATAAATAAATAAATAAATAAATTCATTTGCACATAGATTTAGAAGCCTGGCTAATCATCAAATGTAATGTGTAGACACACTGTGGTCGACTAAATTCTGCTACCAGAGGTTTTTCTTTTCTCAATAATTATTTATTATGTTGTAATACTACCTCATCTTTTTTAAGTGATAAAGTGGACATCACTTTTCAAAACATTAGTTCACTTTATAATCTCATAATATCAAAACTGTTCAAGCAGAATTTTCAAATTTTATTAGGTTTGGCAAACATACATATACAAAATAAGAATTCATACCACACTTCTATATGTTTTATACCATGCTAAAAGATAAATATGTTAAATTCTTATTATAAAACAAGTTTGTTTAATCTTCCTTTAAATTTACAATCCAATGATTCATGATTATGGAGTTCAGCCTGTATTCATTTCCTAATTCAGTAAGCATGTGTTGGGTACTATTATCTTCAACTTTTACTATTTTATATTTTGGGTCTTCCAAAGATGAGAATAAAGTTATATTTGTACTAATACAGCTTAAAATTTACTATTTTAGGTGAATTTAGTGGAAAAGCAGTAGCCAAATAATTAACTGGAAAAAAATTTCAGGAACTATGTGATGAATATTTAAAATATGGATCTAAGACAACTGGTAGAACTATTTCACCATCAGAGTCTAGAATGGAGGACCTTCAAGACATTGGGTCAAAAAGATCAGAGACAGTGAAAGAACAGGGTCAGGCCAAGGATAAAGCATGAAGATCAGATCTTATGTAACAGGCAAAGAAGGTTGGGAACAGGAGGAGTACAGACAAAGGAAAACGTTGGATACAGATCAGTATGCAAATATATAAAGTAGAAAAGAATATGCCTGAAGAATCAGCTAACAGAAGAAATTTCTTCACTAAAATGCTAACAGATGAGAGACTGACGTTGAAAAATTTGTACCGACAAATTCCCTCCAAAATTTAAAAAAAAAAACTATCCCAATTATTAGAGGAATCATCTGGTAAAGCAATGACTTGCTGTTTATCACTGTGAATTGGTCTGTTTTCAGTTTAGTATGACAACTGGGAAGAGCAGTTATCAGTACACCTGGGTTCTAGACCCTCTTTTTGGTAAATATCAGACATGCTTGTCCAACTTACATGAGTCTGTACAATGATGCCAGGCAGACAGAGGACAGTGTGGAGTAGAGTGGGATGAGGAGAGATTTCAGATTCAAGATTGTGGGACACGAAAGGGGCACTGCACACAGGCCAGAAAACTGGGAGGCAGAGAAAGTCACTGTGTGGTACCTCCAGGAGGAAGTAACACTTAAACCACCTTCATTGCAGGAAAGGTATGAAAAGAAATAAGGAAACAAGACATTTTGGCAACAGCAGTGATTGGATTTGGTTTATGAAAATGTATAGAGTTGGCAGAGATAAAGCCAGCCAAGATTTAAAGAATGATCATGAGATGTCTAAGTTATGGCTGAACACTATTTAAGTATTCTTTCTAACATGACCCCATCTGCAACTTAAGGGGGTATTATGGTTTGGATCTGAAATGTCCCATGGAGGCTAATATATGAACAGCTTGGTTTCCAGACTGTAGTACTACTGGGAGGTGGTGGAACCTCTAGGAAGAGGGGCCTACTGGAAGGTAATTAGGTCACTGGAGGCATGTCCTTGAAGAGGATTTTGAGACCTGGCCATCTCCCCCTTTTGCTCTTTGATTTACCCCTCATGAGATGAAGAGCCTCTGCCATGTGCTATCCACTAAGATATACTGTGCCACCAAAGGTCAAAAGCAACAACGCCAGTGACTATGAACTGAAACCTCTGAAATTAATCAACATAAAACATTCTTCCTTCTAAGTATTCTTAGGTATTTTGTCCCAGTGACAGAAAGCTAGCAGAGACAGAAGCCCATTTACATAGCCCTCTTATCACTTCTTCTGCTACAGATCTGTGGCCCCCTGTACTCAGTCAATCATGGCTCTTTCCCATTTAACCTAAGACCACCCCAATACAGGCAGAGACTACCAATACTAGAACATGGGCAGGAAGAGTTGAAACCTATTTTCTATTCTGCTTTGGAGAAATTAAGGTTGTAGCAGAGAAGTCAGGCATGGGTCACTTAACAGTGAACCTGGGGAATGGAAGAAAGTAAAAAATGAGATCTACTACAGAGGCTTTGCCACCTGCAAGATGAGATAGGTGAAGGAGTGGGAGGCTGCCAACAGGACTGAGAAATCTGCTTGGAATGTTGGAAGATTGATGGGCCATGAGAAAAAGCCCAGGAAACAGATGGTGGGGGATTTAATTAGGGCTTTGTAAATTTAGGTGTAGGCAGGGCATATAAGGGACTAGACCTTATGGCATAAGAACATTTCAGTGGACTGGAAAAGAGCACAAGCTTTTTAGGAACAAAAAATATAATCCAAGGTAGAAATGGGTTATTGTATAGAACAATTAAAACAATAATATCCTCTTCTTATTCTTCCAGGGCTTGAAGAACCTTCCCTTATCAACATATTGAGGGTGGTCAGAAAAGCACAAGTCCTTATATAAGCAGCATGAAAAATCAGGGAGACATAAAAGAGCCAGAATAAGTCAGAGGACAGGAAGAACGTGCACACAGGGAAGGCACATGCTTAATTTCACCCTACCTAGCTCCCTGACCTGCATTAAAGAATTATTTTGTAGTCTTTGTATTTTATATGTATAATAATGGCTAAGTAATGCATTGGCAAAATATTCCACACTATGCTAATAAAACAGGCATTTAAGATACAAGGGCATTTTCTAGAGTAATGGTGTTTTGGTCCTATCTTTGTATTTAATCCTTACAATATAAAAGAAAGCTGTGGCCCTCTCTAACCATCCAGGAATCAAGAGTATGATGTTACCCCCATGATGTAAATAAAGTCCTTATACTCACTCGGTGATTCGAGTCCTTTCAAACTCTCAGAATGGAAAATAGAAGTTTCACCATATCTATGAGACAGCCCACTAACCATAGTGCTCTCACACTGGAGGTGCAGAAGCAATGTCACCCTCAATGAGGTCATCGCCATATAATTTTGCACCATTAAACTGCAGAAACGGCATATCTGCTGCATACTTTCTTATTTTAATCTCTGTATTTGAGTTTGTTGTTAGGCCATAGAGTAAAAGAATAGAAGCAAATATGAACTTAAACTGATACACAACCACCATCTAAGGTGGGTACATAGAGATGCTCAATTATCAGGGTACTAAGCTTATTTTTATCTTATGCTTTTTAAGAAATACAGTGAGGAAAATAAGCCTACATACCATAGATCATTATGGTTGTACCTGTTTCAAACATGGGTGATCAGGTTTCAAAAGGCTTACAGTAGTAGATGCAAAGTGAGTTGCCCTGATTCTGGTCATCCCTATGGGAAATAAACTATAACTGGTCTCCTCAGGATGGAAAATGAATAAATGGGTTTCACTGCTATTTGCTAAAGCAAGGTCACCATGGCTGAATAGCAATTTGGGATGCATAACAGTCAAACAGAGGCATTTGATCCTTGCTTGTCTGTAAATTAAGGTATTAAATTTGTAAGATACTGCTCTTAATTCACAGTTTTAATATAATTGTGTTTACTCAATCAGAGTTGTTGGACATTGTAATTTCTGAGTTCTAATCTGTTTTATAAAAAGACAGAGCCAGCACTGATTGTCCTCATTAAAGTTTGAACAGCTGCTATAAAAGCAGGATGATGGAGCTGAACATCAGCTTAAGAAGGAAAAAGATGTAAAATGATAGAACCAGGCAGTAGAATAAAAAGGAAGCTAGAATTCTTCAGTCATTTTCTTGATTTACTTGATATCAGCTAAAGGGCTCTGGAAAATGGGCATATGACAAGGCAAAGCACTGCGAAGTTGATGACAGCTAGGATTTATCCTAAATATTCCAAAAACAGCATTAGGGAAAACAGAGGTTCCTAGGGATTTGCAAGCAAGAGAGATACTAGGATAAGTGGGTAGGAGAAGCACCACAGAAGTTTAGAAAACTAAAAGAATAAAACAAATTTTAAAAGAAAGGAAAACAAACACTGGCAGATGAAAGCAAGTTGAGAACTGTGAAACAATTTCGATTAAATTTTTTTTCTTTACCTTTCTTTCAAACATTCTTGTAAAAAGTGTACTACACTGACCTGGTAATTTGGTATTCTTTTCCTTTAAAAAACCCAATCTTTGAATTAGTAAGTGAAATAATTTTGTAGCCAACTGTGTTACTATGTAATTAGATATATGATCAGTCAACATCCAGGATGAATGGAATATTATAGCTCATAATAACTTTAGAGTCTCATGGACAGTTAATGGCCTTTGGAAAGAAATACTACTCAAGCTTCAAATTCCAGCTGAACTCTGCATGCTATAAGGGCAGGAGAACTTAGACCAGATGAGTCCCTTTCACAAGCACATATCATGCTGTGTGGATCTGGCTGTGGAAGCAGTTTGCCAATCTTATCTTCAGTAACACATAGTCGGTGTTCAGCCAATAATGAATGTCAAAATAATACTTAGCTTCCCTTTGGGTGACTCAAAGGGCTCTGGCCAGAAAATAGGCATAATAACCTTTCTGGTATGTTTCTCATTAATTGTCCTTCAAACTGAGAGGAGTATTTTCAGAAGATTGTTTGCTTGTGCTGAAAGATCAGGGAGCAGTGAACAGTGTGAAAACTATGAAGTTGGACAAAATCATTATGAGTGATATAGTGCATGAAGAAAATGAAAGTCCAATCCAGACACTGGAATATGCGGAAAGCTTCTGTGCATCTATTATTACTATGTTGTGATAAATGGCTGCTTGCACACTTCTGAGCATCCGTGTGCAAAATTGAGATTTACATATGAGTTACATATGTTCCCTCTTTTTCTGTCTAATCAAACTCCTAGCCCTAAGTTGAAGCCGGACAAAGCCTCAAAGGAAAGAATTAGAAAAGTGGGGACAGGAAATAGAACAATCCTTGCGTGGAAATATAGAAAGAGTACTAAAAGAAGGGCTACATGTGAAAGGGAGAAGAAAGCAAACACAGCTCCCAATGAGTTTTGCCTTTGAATCCTTCTTCTCTTCTAGACAAAACAAAAATGTTGATAAAGAGACACTTTTATAAGAATATCTCATCCAAGGAAAGCAGATGCAAGCTCTAGAGATGAATATCACTTTGTATTCCAGAAAATGAGAGTGTGTAATGAATGGTAGCACACATCTGGTGAAACCAGCATGGTGGGGAAAGGCTAGCCTCTGAAGGTCAGACGGGATAGAACTAAGACAATGAGGTAAGAACTTAACAACATCTTGAAAAAGTGTTTTCCCAAACTCCCTCTGCAGGGGTAATTTAAAACAAACTATCAGCGATGAAAAGAAGATATTCCAGAGCGTACATTTCACTAATGCCTCAGAATTTCTTTGTTGCAAAAAGTATTTAAAGAGTGTTTTTCTATAGATCAACATTCTTCTATGTTATTATTGGGCTTTTGCTATTTTATGACAATATTATTGGGTTTTGGTTTTATGGTGATCATGTTTTTTTAAGCTATAAACAATCATAAATCCTTTCTGAGAATTCACCAGGTATCAATATTTTAAAAATACTCTTCAATCTTGATAGTCCATATTTTTCAAACTAGAGAAAACAGAGATTAAAATAATTATAAGTAGATTTTAAAATTTTTCATCTCTTTTATATGTATACACAAACACAGCCTGTAGGTCTCTATATTAATTACATGTATATATTTATATTAAACATAATATATATATAATCTATTACAGAAAGAGGGCAGTTAAATGACTCTTTCACAAACTAGTTTCATGAGCCAGTGATATGTTTAAGGTTAGCAACCGCCATCACATACAGCTTGCTTAGTGGGAGTATGCATAATGCACCAGAAGCAAAAATTTTTAAAAAATGTTTATAATTCATGTGCTTGGAGTAAAAGGTAAAAATTTAAGAATCAGAGGGACATAGTAAGAAAAAAAAACCTGTCTTCATGTCAAAGAAATAAAGCCCATGGATACTAAACATTTCATGAAATTTTTATGCTCTTTAGCAGCTTGTAAGATAAAACAATTCTTTACTGTAGAAATTATATAGACAAGACTGTGCTTTACTTTGGCAAATCAGACACATCAATTAAAAAAGAAAAACAGATTTAAAAAAATGATAGGAAATGGAGAGAATAAACCTACAATGGCACTGCTACCTCTTAGGAAGCTCACTGTAAGATAAGTACTTTTCACCTGCTCCACTCACTAGAGCCTTCAATTGCCTAGAGACAGGCTCAGAGGTTATGTAAGTTTTCCCAGGTCACATACCTCTTCAGTGGCAGTGTTAGCATTCAAACTCCAGCTACCTGACTCTAGAGCTCACATGCACCATAAAAATAGGAAATACGCAGAAATAGAAAAGTGACAAAGTGGAGAGATGGTTTCTCATAAAGAGAACTCTGATAAAGGGCTCAATGTTTTCCTATGACTCCTTCCACTGCCTAAAACATAATGCATTTCACACAGCTGTTTCAAATAAAGCCTTTCAGTGTGGGGCAATGAGCTGGCACTACAGCACAATTCAGTAAAATTTGAACAGGTCAAAATAATATTGGTCAACAAAATGCCTAGAAATTTGATGATCATACCTGATCCAAAGCTACCAGGGCACCCAGATGAACATATTCTTCATGGACCACAGGGAAATCCTCTACTTTCATTTTCTGGAATACAAACTGACGTTTCATCTCTAGAGCTTGCATTTACTTTCCTTAGTGAGATATTTTGTTACAAATGTCCCTTTACCAGCATTTTTCTCTATAAAGGAAATAGGATTTGAAGGCAAAACTGAGATGGGAGCTGCATTTGCTCTCTTTTCCCTTCCATATGTGGCCTTTCTTGTAGTACTTTCCCCATATGTCTATGAATGGAAAATCATCTGAAGAAAACAATGCTTGAGATACTATGAATGAGACATGTTGTTATACTTGTCGGGGTACCTATTAATTGAATCCCTCATGTTTTCTAAATGCAACACCAGCATCGGTCCAGGACAATTTGGTCTAAAACAAAACAACATTAACTTGTGCTGAACATGCATTAAAGTGAGCATAGCAATAAACAGCAATGATCTTAATAACATCAGTACTCTCATGTTCACTGCAGTCCTATTCACAGTCAGAAAAAATATGAGAATACATTCATTTGCTTGCCCAACTTCATATCTTTCCATATAAATCTTTCAGCAGCTCCATGATACATCATGAAAAAAATTAATCTTCAGTTTGGCATGCAGCCCTTTGTGATTGGGCCTTACCTCCTGACAGTGCTCCTGTAACCTGCTCTCAACTCAGAAATAGTCACAGATACTCTCTGTTGTCCAGGTGAATTTTCATAGGCCGTTCCCTCTGGAAGAAATTCTTACCACAAACTACTATCGCTTTTGACCCGTCTAAAAGAAACCCTTCAAAATTCAATTAAACATCTTTGTAAAGTCTTGGCTGAAAAATGTGGCATACCTCATTTAGGCATACCTCCCTTCTCTTAGTGTCTTTCACATTATCATTTCCAGTTCTTTTCTACTACTAAAATTTTAGGTTCTTTCCAGAACCTAAGTGATATATCTGTCACCTCCTTTACCCAGCACTAAGGTTGGATGTAAGAGACTTACAAAGATATTTGTATTAATAGATGAATGACATATTTTAAATAGCTAATGTATGTAACACATAATGATTCTCAGATTTAAATGAAACAGAAAAATCAAAAGGTACATAATCACTATTTGAGTTATTCCGAAAAATTACCAGTTCACTTCACAAAAGATTTAAGACCTCTTACAAAATGTGTTCAATGCAAAAGGAAAATAAGTAGTCAAAGGAAAAATTTCACAAGGAAAATAATCAACTCTGGGGTACAATAGGCACAGTAAAAATGCATGCCAAATTTCATTCTAGAGGAATAGGGGGATGAAATCCACAAATAAAGTATCTGGTGACAGAAGCATGATCTGTGACCAAATTCACAGGGACCATAACAAGAAATCAAACCAGTTTTTCAATAGAAGCAGAGCTGTTCTTGATTGGTAAGCCAGAGGGAAATTTCTCCCTTTGGTTTTCATAAAGAGAACTCTGTGGGATAAAGGGTTCAATATTTTGCTATGCCTCCTTACACTGCCTATAACAACACATTTCACATGGCTTTTTTCAAATAAAGTATTTCAGTGTAGGGCAATGACCTGGTACTAAAGCACAGAGAAAATGTAAATCAAAATTTAGGGTCAAAGTGATATTGGCAAACACATATATAGAAATTTGATAAACATACTTGATCCAAAGGTAATAGGACACCAGAAAAGCGTATGCTGCATGAACTTCAGGGAATCCTCCATAAAAATTTTCTTTCAAGTGGGTATCTAATAACAGAATGACAGCAGGAAATTTGAGCTTATATTATTTGGCAAGAACCTAGAAAAAAGGAACTCCTATTCTTCTAACTATAGCCTATTCATATCCATTGTCAATTAACTAAGAATAGTATGTATAAAATAAGAAGTCTAATGAAGACCTTTGCCTGAATGTATAGCTAATAATCTTCAATAAATATATTTGATAGCATTATTAATTTGAAAAAAAGTGACAAAAAAGGCTCTTGGATGAAACAATGTTACCTTACTCTGAACGTGTATTAAAGTGAGCATTAGCAGTAAACAGCAATGATCTTAACAATATCAGCACTCCCATGTTCACTGTAGTCCTATTCACAGTCAGCAAGATACAAACACAAAAGATGAATGGATAAAGGGACTGTGTCACATATACACACAACACAATGTTATTAAGACTTAAAAAAGGAAATCCTGTCATTTGTGACACTATAAATAAACCTAGAAAATGTTATGATAAGTTAAATAAGCCATCCACAAAAGAAAAATAATATGTGATCTGACTTATATACGCAATCTTAAAATATTGAATAAAACCTGGCAGTACAATGGTGGTTATCAGGGGTGGAGGAGGTCGGAGGAGTAGGTGGCAGAAGTCAGGAGATGTCTAAGGGTACAAAGTTTCAGTTATGTAAAAGAAATAAGCTCTAGAGATCTAAAGTATAGCATAAGGCTATAATAATACTGTATTGTATACATGAAGTTTGCCAAGAAAATCAATCTGAAGTATTCTCACTCCCCACACAAATATTTAGAAGATGATCTGTTCACTGTGTATATGCATAATAAAACATCACTATTTTTATTGATTTTTTAAAATAAATGACGGCAGAATGCATTACAATTCTTATTACACATATATAGCACAATTTTTCATATCTCTGGTTGTATATAAAGTACATGGACACCAACTTGTGTCTTCATACATGTACTTTGGATAATGATGTCTGTCACATTCCACCATCCTTGCTAATCCCCTGCTCCATCCTTTTTCCTCCCACTCTTCTGCCCTATTTAGAATTCATCTATTCCTCCCATGCTACCCCTCCCTACCCCACTATGAGTCACCCTCCTTATATCAGAGAAAACATTTGGCATTTGGTTTTTTGGGATTGGCTAACTTCACTTACCATTATCTTCTCCAAAGCCATCCATTTATCTGCAAATGCCATGATTTTATTCTCTTTTACTGCAGAGTAAAATTCCTTTGTTATATATACCACATTTTTTTAAATCCATTCATCCACTAGATGCAATTTCAGTTCAGAAAATTTTTATTAAAAAGGGGGAAAACTATAATGAATTCTAAATATACCAAAATTATTTAAAATGAAGAATGGGTGTGGAGAAAGTGGAGAAACAGGAATATTCATGTATTGTTAGTGAGGATGTAAAATTATATATTGGAATGATATATGATATGGTCTGAGATTTTATGAAAAATTTAAACATAGGCATAGCACATGACCAACCAGTTCCACTCTTGTGCATCTAAACAGGGACATGAATAAATATGTACCCAAAATTTCACACATGAATTCTCATAGCATTATTCACAATAGTGAATCTTATACAAAGAATGCTACTGATTAATAAAAAAAAATAGTTCTACATTTATAGATAGCTTCACGGAAGAAACCTGTAAATCATTTTGCTAAGTGAATGAAGGCAGACCTTAAGGCCACATATTGCATGATTACATTTATATGATGAAATGTCTAAAATAGCCAAACCTACAGAAACAATAATTAGATTAGTGATTGACTGGGATGAGATTTGGAAAGGATAATAGGTATGAGGGATGTTATTAGAGATAAACTAAACTATGGTAATTATAGTGATTTGCACAACATTTAAAGTTACCAAAATTAAGTCCTATTTTAAATGGGTAAACTTATAGTAAGTATATAAATTATATCTAAATAAAGTTGTTTAGAAAATGAAGTCCAAATAGTGATATTTGCAGATTTTAAAAGTGTTGAAGGAATTAATTGCCAGTACAATTAATCAAACTGTATGTCAAGAGATACCAAGGTGAAGTTCAGACTATAGGATCATTCATTACAGGAAATGGGGGTCAAGATATGCAGGAAGACTAAGCAGCACTGGGAACAATCAACATGGGCATAAATATAAAATATTCTTTTGAAAAAGCAAATGAAAGTTGGTTAACTGAATGGTAACAATATTTTGTGTTATAGGTGAAAGTAAGTGTGTGTGTGTGTATATATATATAATTAAAAAGTGAAAAAAAGATAGATTTATATGTTCTTAAATAACTCAGGAATTAGTATATTAATGTAAATTTGGAAAAGAACATATGGTGTAAACTATTATAACCACTAAAATTAATAAGAGAATTTATTATTAAAAAGTCAATAAAGAAATAATAGATGAATGCTTTATTACTAAAAATAATCAGGATAGAAGGAACAAAATACTAAAGATGAAATAAACAACATGCAAGATGGATTTAAATCTAATATGGGTAATTACATTAAATGCAAATTAACTAAACACTCAAATTATAAGATAGAAATTAGATTTAAATAAAAATAGGAGAACCAACTGTGCTTTTTATGAATAATATCTTAAATACAGGGATGTGGATATACTTAAAAGAACTGGGAAAGAAAGCAAGTGTGGCATATTTATATTAATATCATAAATACATTTTAAGACAATTAGCATTACTAGAAACAGCTGACATACTTATAAAAGCAGATCAGACTGATAAAAGCATCATTTCATGGAAATGTTACAATTTTAAATGTGCATGTCATATGTGTATTTAGCAAATACTTTTAAAGATATAAAACAAAAAAATGGTACCAACAGAAAATACTCATGATTAGAGTTAGAGATGTTTAACACAATTCTCTCAATAAGAGGCAAATAAGCTTACAGAAAACTTAAACAATTCCAATAACTGACTTAACACATATTTGTAAAGCATTACACAAGTAACTATTTAATGCACATTCTCTTAATATGCACATCGGATACTTCTTCCCAAAGAAAAATTATATATTGGTCACAATGAATAATCAACAACTTTCAAAGGTTTGACATCATACAGTATTTGCCAACTACAATAGACTAAATAAGTCAATAGCAAGATATCTAGAAAGTTTCCAAATATTTAGAAATCAAGTGATTATATTATTAATCAAAGCAACTAAGGAGATATGATGAAATTCTGGAAGCAGTTTGAGCTAGATTAAAATGCAAATACAACTGAAGAGTGTTACAGAGTTAACTCCTTTTTACTGGGGAAGGAAATGTTAACCCTGACCAGATCCACAAGTAATTATACTAATAGTGGTACTATAGGAATAATACAGGAGAAATTTAGGAGAAAAAGACTTTAGCAGGATATATCTGCTCATTCTAAATCACTTGTCAATTTTAAAAAATCACTGGAATTCACTATTTATGGAGTTTTCGGGAATGGCTAGCTAAAAAAAAGCCAGGTAAACCTTTCAATCTATGTGATAATAGAGAAGAAACCTTCGAAGCTTCCACATGGATACAGTTTCTTTTGAGAATGATGTACCATGTACATTGTTACATGTTGCTAAATTATTCAGAATATAAAATGCCTTCTAGTATGGTACAAATTGACAAATTGGATAGCTGTCCACAGGATCAATCCCTTGCAGCATTTTGGACGTATACAGCATACAAACACATCTAGGTGATTATGTATACCTATGTGCACATGTGTAGCTGTCAAAGGACCCTTAACTATATTATATAAACTTTCAAAAACTCTTACAGAAAGAGTTTTTGAAATCCAGACAATACAATCTGATGGAAAAAAAGGCCGGAAGAAAGTTCACAAAAGAGGATATCCATATGGCTAGTGTGCCTATGAAACTACCATTAGTTACCAGAGAATTGAAAAATAAAACCATGATAAAAATGCCTAAGTGTAAAATACTGACAACATCAAATGTTGGCAAATGTGGAACTAGAGTTCCAATAAATTGCTAATGGGAGTGAAAACGATATACTCATCTCTGTTTGGTTTTAACAAATTTTAACATACACCTACTATATAATCTACCACCCTTCTATTCATTAGAAAGGAGTCTGTATGTACACACAGTCTTTAGCAAGAATATTCACAATAGCTTCATTCATAACTCCAAACAGTAATAATCCAAATGTCCATTAGTAGATTGAATAAGTTAAATTGCAGAATCCATTAACCATAAGTAAAAAGAAAGTTATAGCGGTGCAACAACACGGATAAACTTCATACCACTATGTTAAACAAAGGAAGTCAAATTCATACTGCATGACTCCATTTCCATCAAATTCAAGAATGGGTAAGATTAAAATGATTAGGAGAGTTATTAGAATAATGGGTAATTCAGAGAGGGGATTGAAAAGGTAGGGAACAGAGAAGCTTTATACAGGCATAAAAATGTCTAAATTCATGATATCATATACTTTTGAGATTAGAGAATTTTACTCTATATTAAATTATACCTGAATAAAGTACTTTCAACATGAAAAAAATAGCAGATAGGCTCGATTGTTTGTTGAAAACAGGTGTTATGGTTTGGATATGATGTGTCCCCCAAAAGTTCACATGTAAGAAAATGCAAGAAGGTTCAGAGGATGAATGATTGGGTTAAAACTCTTAGAACCCAATCAGTGAGTTCATCATCTGATAGAGATTAACTGAGTGATAACTGAAGTGGTAGGGTATGGCTGGAAGAGCTGGGAATTGGTGTCTGGCTTGGGATATATATTTGTATCTGGCAAGTGGAGTTTCTCAGCTTCCTGATTATCATGTGAACTGCTTCCCTCCATCACACTCTTCCACCACGATGTTCTGCCTTACCTAGAGCCCCAAGGAATGAAGCCAGCTTTCTATGGACTAAGACCTCTGAAACTGGGAGCCCCTAAATACACCTTTCTTCCTTTATCCTGATCCTGTTCTGATCAGGTCCTTTAGTCACAGCAGTGAAAAAGCTGAAAACCACCACTGGTCAATAAAAAATTTTTCACCAAGATAGGAAAAATTACTTGTCTTAATGGTCTCTACATTACCATCTCATTTAAAATCAATTTCAGGTAAGTAAGATGTCTTGTGGGATAACAATCAAAGTTTTGTTGTTGTTGTTTTGTTTTATTTTAAAAAAATCAAGAATAGTGCTCAAATCATGTCACTGTTTTACAGGAGCCTTCATGAAAATCATAATTTATAGAGTTCTTTAAGATTCAGTTTCATATAAGCTTTTATCGTTTACAAATTAACAATGGTGTTTTATGAAATGGTATGTAATTATTTCCTTTTCACAATGTCAACACTGATAGTACAATAAATAAAGACATTAAGTTCAGCTGAAAGTACATGTAAGTACAGAAAGTACATGTTAATAGTTTAAACAATAAACTATAAAATTGTATTCTAATAAAGCAAACTAGTGAGAAAATTTCAAAAAATATTTAAAATATTCAAGATGGTCAGAGACACAAAGTTCACCTTAGCACTGACAATAAATTCATCAGGCAGAAATTTTTATAAGGTTCTATGATATATAAGATAAGCAATGGTCTAAGTAATATTCCTTCAATAAAGGTAGTAACTTATTTTCTATGGCACTCCCTGCTAAAAGCTAAAAATATAACATTATTAAACATTTCCCATAGAAATTTTACCTTTTTAAGATAAATATCATCCAAGCATATGGAATCTCTAATCTAGAATAAACTATCTAGAGGTTCAAGGGACAGCATATCATGTTTGCATGTACAAATACTAGGAAAATAAACAAGAATGATACTTTTTATAGATATCATTTGAAGATGGCATGATAGCTTAGAAGAAACTAGAGGTGAGTTATTTATACATGAAGTATATTGGATATGTAAGTACCTCTATCTAAAAACTACACAAAAATTTCAAAATAGTAGCTACAATAAATGGAGTATCCTCTCTGTTCTTATCTCTTCAGCAAAAGTTCGTCAGTCTTTCCAGTTTCTGTATCCTGAGGTATCTTAAACTGTTTTCAAACTAGCAGGGAATTCTTCCACTCTTGAGAATGTAACAATTGCAAACCACCAAGCCTTCTGAAGTACAAAATGAATTCTAGTCTGTTCTTTTCCCTGAAATCCTGCCTTTATTCTGCATCATCCACATCAATTTCAGAGACAGGTCAATGATCTCTGTTTACATAAAAAAGATATGAGGGAGTAAGACAATAAATGGTGTTTTCATACCACAGTCATGCCTTATTCACATTGTCATGTCTTAGAATTTGGCTTTTAAAATGGAATCCATGCTTTCTTGACCTGTAGGCTATGTGTTATCTAATAGATTACGTATAATTTCAGGTGACCTTTTCTCCCATTCTTCAAAATAAGGAAATGGAAGATGTTACATACGTAAGCAAAAAATCTTGAAAATCTAATTATGCCTTATAGCATAGCTGAGAATGAGGCATGGGAGCTCTGTGACTCTAGGTGTCCTGAGTGTGTCTGTGCCTGTGTGGGAATAAATTTGTATGGTTCTTTTTCCCCACTCTGGTGGACATGCTCATCAAGCCACTGTAGGACACTGTGTTATCTGCAGTTATACACACCTTATTCAGGTATTATTTTGTGAAGAAAATAAGGTGGTATCTAAGTATGTAATCCTTAACTTTTGTCACTGGGTATTTTACATGAACTAAAAGTGTTGTCTCTCCTCTAAAGTTTGACTCTAAGATAAATGTCACTTTCACGATTATTGCTCTCTCTCCAGAAAGCTTGTAACATAGGAAGTCCTGTAAAAATACAGTAGCATTATTTCTAGCCAACATAAAGTATGTATAAGTTTGAGTCAGTATATAAGTTCACACAAATTTCTTCCAGAGAAGACTCAAATCACAAAGCAAGTGAAATACCATTCAATTTAGTCTTCATATTAGTCAGAGCATGAGAGATGCTCTTATCTCTTTCCCTTCCCAAAGCATGATTAGCAGTTCAGCTATTACTGTTCTCCTTTCTGATGTCTTGTATTAATAACACAAGGGAGATTTTGTGCACTGGGACGCAGAGAACACACACTGGTATCATGGAAGTAATATTTGCAGAGTTCTAATCAGTTTTAAGAATTTCACAGATATATACAGAATGCAAACCAGTAAACTATCTGGAGATAAGGTATTGTCACTGTACTTTTGTTTACTCTAAAAAACACATTAAAGTCACGTTAGATGTGTCATGAGGAAAAACAAATTAGTTGTCTTCAGGAATCCAAGCCTACAATGAAAAGATAAAACATACTGTGGATAAAAATCAATAAATATTTGTTATAAAAATGTTATCAGGGATCATTTTGACCATAAAAAAATTCTAAAAAATTGTAAAATCATTTTTAAAATATATTGTGTACAATTAGACAATGATCTGTGGTATGCAGAAACATTTCTCTAAACATTCATAGCAATAAAGCAAGGATAAAACAAACCACACAACTTAATCAAGCATCTCTCTCTTCATAAAATACAGTTCCAATGACTTGCAATCTTTCAAAATATTACATTACAAAGCTCTTTATGAAGTATCTAATTAAAATATTGGAGCAATGGAATATTTTTTATGCAGGCAAACTGTTACCCACAGTCATGAATTAGTTGCAACTGTGTCAACTAACTGGTAGTAAATGTCAGAGAAGAAGTCATAACTAACAAAAGCTATTTATGGATCAGAGAATAATGTTGAAATCAGCATTTTAAATATTGTTTATTATTGAATTAAAATTATTCATTCTTAGGCATACAATTGCTATCTTATTTCATTTTAACAGAGACCATATAGTTTGGTGACATGCTCCAGATTTTGGAAAGACATCTGACAAAGGAAAAACTCTTCCCACATTTTATAATTTTACATTTGATGTCCCTATAATTTGTATCTATATTAGATACATAACATATTTCATATATTCCAAATGTGACATAATACATACCCCATGAGTCCATTCATACAATGAGGATATGAACATGTCTACTACAAAAGTTCTTGAGTGATCCTTTGTATTCACTCCTTCTTGCCACTCCCCATTGATCATTCTGATTGGTCACTAAAATTTGAATAATCTAGAAATTATGTAAATAGAGCCAGCATGCATAATGTATCATAGAGTATCTATTCTTGTCTACTTTCATTCAAGCAAAACTATTTCAAGATTCATCTGTTATTGCTCATGTAGCTAGACTATTTTTAATTTTAGATTTTTTTCCCTGATGTGGTATTACACTGCAAGAATGTACCAGGATTAACTGGACACCTGAATTGTTTTCAGGTTAAGGATACTGCCAATAAAGCCATTGTGAATTTCTGTATAAATTTTTGCACGGACACAGACTTTCATTTCTCTCCTGTAAGTACTTGGAAACAAAATTTCCGAGTCATCTGGAAGGCTATAATTAACAGTTTAAGACACTGTGAAAACTCTTTTCCAAAGTGTTGTAACATTCTACCTTCTTACAGTATTTAAAGAGTTCCAGTTGTTCTACATCCTTGCCAACACAACTACAAACCTTAAAAATGAATGCCTATCCTTAGACAATATTGGTAATAATATGAAAAAGCAATACATAGGCTTTAGTCATTATATCCATTTCATCTATGTTGACAAATTGGGGGCACAAAACTTTCCAAAACACCCTCTATCACTTTGGTATTTAGAAGAATCAGTGATACTGTCCATTCTCTTTCCTTATGCTGGTGATTCGTATCAAGTCTTCTTTTCCCTTCTCTTTTCTAATCTTTTGTCAGTTGATCAGTGTTACTGATGTTGGTTTCATGAACATTTCTCAGGATTTCTCTTGCAGGTTACTCATTTTTAAAAATGTACTCGTAGCTTTTTTTTTTTTTTTTAATCTCCTGGATCTTTTTAGTCACACATGACAGCAGAATCCATTTTGATATAAATATACAAGCATAGACTATATTATTCTAGTTAGAATCCCATTCTTATGGACGTACATGATAGTGGGCTTTACGATGTTATTTTCATATATGTTCATGAGAAAATTGTCACATTAATTCCACTGTCTCCTTTTCCTATTCACCCTCCCCTAATTTGCCCATTGACTAATCTACTAAACTTATGTTTTTTTTCCCTTATGGTGGGATAGCTTCCACATATCAGAGAAAACATTTGACCTTTGGCTTTTTTAGAATGGCTTATTTCACTTAGTATGATAGCCTCCAGATTGATCCATTTGCTGGCAAATGCATAAAGTCATCCTTTTTATGGCTGAATAATATCCCATTGTATATATACACTATATTTTCTTTATACATTCATCTGTTTAAAGGCACCTATGTTGGTTCCATCACTTATATATTGTTAATTGAGCTGCTATAAACATTGATGTGGCTACATCACCGTAGTATGCTGATTTTAAATACTTTGGATATATACAGAAGAGTGAAATAATTGGGTCAGATAAACAATATGCTACCATATCATATTGCGATATATTTGGAGAATTTCAACACATATGATTAAAAAACAAAATTAATGACAGCAGTTGATATAATATTCTAATAAATAGTGGATGCCCTTATTTTATATAAATGCATACCAGAAGTCTAAAATGAAATTGGAATAAGGATAAATTTTGAATTTACAGGAAATAAACACATCAATATTTTATTCAAATCCATTGTATCAGAGCAACATTTGTTACATTTAATAGAAAAATTAAATAAAAGTTACTCAATAGAGTCATAAACCAAACTGAAACATACGCATGTATGCATGGACAAAAATATTTTCTACATAATCTTCTCTTTAATCATCTAATGTCTACATTTCATTGTAGAGAATTCTAAACCTTGAGTTATTTTCAAATTTTAAAACCAGTGTTTCCCATCAAGTGACAAAGCCATTTACATTCACAGCAGCTGAGATTCTTTTTTTTTTTAAACACATGGCCTTATGCCTGAGCTTCTATTATTTCTGTTCCAGAAGAATGCAATAAATATGTCTAGAGACAAGGGACAAAGTTAATAAAAGGCTGTCCTTTCCCTTGCCTAAGACCCTGGTTTAAAATGAGCTATTTTCCCTGAACACCATATATTAATTGGATGGCTTCAGCTTCAGCCACAGACAAAAGCAGTCCAGATCATGATTATTTGCAATATAATTCTTCTTGATATGATGAGCAGTCACATAGATATTAAAAAGTAAACTTCTTCCATGAAAAGAAAAAAGATCTTAGAATGCAACCTCTTGTAGGTCAATTAAAGGACTGCTGCTGATACCATTTCTAGCATTGTGTGTGTCCCTCTCAACGAGTCATGCATATTTTATAATCCTAGAGCTTTCAAAACTATTTGACTTCTAATTGGCTCAATTTTTTAAAAAATGAGTTGTTTCAAGAAAAGTGTTGTGTGTTTGTTTTTAATATTTAGGATCTTCCATAATAAATGCTACCAGCCATAGGCACCCGGTAGGAGAAAGAGTTTAATTGAAGTAGATTCTCAGGAGATAATTGTTCATTTGAATTAGATAAAGCAATGCAGTTTCTCTCTCTTTTGGTATATTTGTCAGGTTTAAAATATATTTTTTTCATATCATATGGTGTTCTCAGGCCTTTATTCTAAACTAATGAAATTAGATTCTGCATCTAAATTTCATGTAAATCTTTTATCCTAAATAGTTTTTGATATCTGGACTCTTACTTATCCAAAGGAGCATAGAAAACAGCTAAGCCTGCATGTCTTTACCCACTCTGCTTTGGGGATAGTCATTTTAATCTCCTAAATGGCTTCTTCAATTGCCAGGGAATTCATGTGAATAATCACTGACAGTAAGATCATCAAATACAGGGATGTAACTCCTCCTCCTAATCCCCTTCCTGGCTTTTTTTTTTTTTTTTTTTTTTTTGGTACATATAAGAGATTGAACCCAGGGGCACTTATCCACAGAGTCACATCCACAGCCCTTTTGTTACACTTTATTTAGATACAGGGTCACACTAAATTGCTAAGGGCTCCCTAAATTGCTGAGACTGGCTTTGAACTCATGATTCTCCTGCCTCAGCCTCCTGAGCCACTGGGATTTCAGGTGTGTGCTGTCACACCTGGCTGTTCTTATAATTTTTGAAAGCATAACATATAAGCCCACAGTTCTCATCTGCAGGCAGATTTGTGCCCCAGGGAACATTTGGCAATGTCTGGAGATATCTTTAAAGGAGAAATGCTGATTTGTAGAGGCCAGAGATGCTTCTAAGCATCCTGCAAGGCTCAGCATGGCTCCAGACACCAAATCATCATCTGACTCAAAATAACAGTAGTGCTAAGGTTGAGAAACCTAACACAAATGAACAAAATTAAGGGTGATGTAACAGACTTATGCTATTTTACATTGTTAAACTCCTGACTAAACACCTAAAATATTTAGCTTTTTATACTTCTCTAAATTCAGTTAGCCCTAATGGCAAATGTTCAAACATGCATTGACTTTCATTCACTGCCTCATTATAAAAAAAGGGGGTGGGGGGGTGGGTTGTGGAAGATTTAAAAAGAAAAAAAAAATCAGTGGTTCATGCCTATAATCCCAGTGACTTAGGAGGCTAAGGCAGGAGGATCACAAATCTGAGGCCAACCTTCAGCAATTTAACAAGACACTCACCAATTTGGCAAGACACTGTCCTGGGCCAGGGGAGGGGGAACTGGGGATGTAGCTCAGTAGTAAAGTGCCTCTCGGTTTAATATCCGAACATGAAAATAAAGTCTCAGTTCAAATAAATAAAAGCAATAATGTAAAAACAGATTAAAACAGAACTGCACAGTTAAGGTCTGAGAAGGTAGTTGTCTGATCACTACAATTGTCTTGGAGTTCCTCTAAGGGCAAAGAGAAAACATTGAAAGCATTTAAGCTGCACAACCGACTTCTTGGCATTTTATGAAGATTACTCTTGTTTGAGAGTTTAGGTAAAGCAGTGTGCAAAGACAGAGTTCAAAATAACAAGTTTCAATTCTTCAAATGAGGAAATTTGATAGTAAGAACTGGTTGATATAGAAGACATTTTGAAGATAAAGTTGGACATAACCACAATTAAGCAGACATAAAATTGTGAAGATGCAGACTCAACAAGGATTATATCTGGATCGCTGTCGGCTTAAACATCAAGGAGCTGTTGCCATCTAGGATATAGAACATAGTGGAGGGTGGAGAGAAGGATAAATCTCATTTTTTTAATATCTTTAATATCCTCAACTCAAAAATCTCTTAACATTTTGAGCAACCAATAAAAAAAATAAATTAAAAAAGTCTTTACATAATTTTTTAGGAAAGATTCAAATTTTTGGATTAAAGTCTGTATTGGAAGCATAGAATCCCTCAAGAAGCATGAAAGTGTTATAAATTTAAATGAGGCAGAATTCATGGGTACCCAGAAGTCACAGGAAAAGTCTGGATGTTAGAGAACTTTGTTCAGAGACAATGAACTCATCAAGCTATATTAGGGTACAGGGCAATTGCTAGATCAAGAAAACAAGCAGTGTCTCAAAGAGAGGCTCCTGCCTCCTTCCAGGCCCTCCTAAGAAGAGTTACATGGAACAGTACAAATATGGCATCCAAAGTCATGAAAATGTATCGAAGTTAATATTGAAGACTGACATGCTTTAAAATTCCCAAAGTTCGTTAATGGGAATCACCTTATTTAATTCACACAACCTAAATAGGGAAGACAGGTATTGTCATTGCTTCCTCATTGTAAGTATTGTTACCAAAGCAATAAGAGGGCACTGTGTATTTCTCAACATCAAGCAGGATATAAATGACATCACTAAGTTCTGAGCCAGGTGTTCTCATCACTAAAAATCCCTTCATTTTTTCAACACAAACACTCAAAGTCTGAATACACATAAAGATATGGTTTAGAAAATGGATTTTCTTCCTATGAGAATTCTATGTATACAATAAAAATCAATGTGTCATTTAAAGACTATAGCATAATACTAAAATACTTCTCTATATCATTTGACTTAAGATGTTAAATTGTTTAAATATTTATAATGAACACATGTAGCATTAAATAGATTGCTATTGATAGTAGCCAGTCACACAGCCTCTCTCAAATTTTAGTGTGTTCCCATGATGTACATTTAGCAATAAACTATAAAATTATCTATTTCAAGTGACCTTGGATGTCAATTTGAATAGCCAAGGTTTCTTAAAGCAGGAAATTCAGAAGTAAAGGAACTTTAACACACACGTGCTCTGGTTTCAATGGTACACTATCTGGAATAAAATTGATAATGACTTCAGGACTGCAAATACTTTATCAGTCCCAGAGGCTTAGTCTCCTCACACCAGATGCAGGAAGTTGACTGTATTCATTAATATCCTTCCCTGAGGTCACAGGTGGAGAGAGAAGGAGCTCCGGAGGGGATAGCTAGTGAAATAAAAGCAAAGCATATTGAGTTCTGTGTGTAAGGGAAGGATGCAGTTTATGAAGTTCTCATTGTCTTAAGTGTGCAAGTAAATTGAAAGTCAAGTCTACTGAAAGGAACACTTTGTGACTTGAGTCTTCCACATTCTTATTCCACCAAGGATAGATGGCAATTAGAGTAACTTGCTTTTGACTTTCGCCACCATAATCCAGCCTTTGAAACTACAAAGGATGTAATTTTTTTCTGTAATTTTTACTTCATAATTTTGTTTTCTATTGGTGAAAATCAGAATTTAAACATAGCATTCTTTCGTGACACTTTCCCTGTCAATCTGGTTCTCAGAGCTGAGCTTAACTGCTTCAAGTGTGTGTGCTGAATCTGTGAAGTGACTCCTGGGGGAAAATACAAATCCTTCGAAAGTCTTGCTACACAGCTTCTGCAACAAGCACCACGGCCTCCTTATCCAGCCTAACCCTGCCTACATATTTCAGAACCGAACCCCAATCTTCATCCCCCCACAGCTTTCCCCTGGTGATTTGAGCAAGCCTTGTTAACAGTTTCATCTAACAGGCTCAGCAGGTTCAACATCTGATTATCTTTCCCTCAGGTTCACGATCAAGTCTTTTTCCTTCGTTATGCACTGACAGGAACACTGTGCTCCCAAGTTGTGTGTGTGGGTAGCTTCACACACTGAACGTGCAGAAAATGTAGAGTCGACAATCTGGATAAGTCTCACATTCAAGGAATTTAATTGTATTATTGAAATTCAGGGCTGTGCCCCTGAGACATTGATCCGGTATTGTCAGTTTCAAATCCTGGGTGCACTAGCAGCATGATGATGTGTTCATGGAATTTGCAATTGAGATAATGAGGAATCAAAGCTTGTGACAGGATCACTAACTGACAGAAAACAGGGGAACCAACACAAATCAATACGGACTAGCCCGCCGGAGCCTGCCTGGCAGCCTGCGATCTTGGCAAAGCTCTTCAGGTTCCAATTTAAGAACAGGCTCAGGACTTCGGAAAGGGGCTCAGTTGGATGTGCAGACTGGGGTGACGCTTTTGCTTTCCAAGGCACAGAGAATGTTTGCTCATAAGCTTTTATTGCCAAAGGCAAGGCGCTCTGGCTTCAGCAGCCAAATAAAACAAAGGGGACAGGAACAAAGCAGTGGAATACAAAATATGGGGGAAAGAAGAAGGAAAAAGACTCATAGCATGATTGCCTTTTGCTCTGCAAGACATTAGATGTGATCTGCTCTGCTGAAGAAGTATTGAACTGTTTTTTAAAAGGTGGGGGCCCAATTTTTTTTTTTTAAGAAATGGACAGATTTTAATCATGAAGTTAGATTTTTCTGAACTTCTGCTTAGTTTAGAACTGCATAAAGAAAGGTAATTTTCAGGTTGGAGATGAGAGCAGGTTTCTAAGACTCAAGCAAAGTGGGTTTTTGTCCTACATATTTTCCTAAAATTCAGTAACCTGTTCTCCCTCAGGTTACTCAAACCCTTGTAAAACTGAGTTATAATAACAAAAACACAGGAATCAAATAAGATATTGCAAAACAAATTTTATGCCTCATTCCTACATCTATTCTAGCAGAGTAATTATAAAATCACCTGGAAGGTCCCTGCCCCAACAGAACAGGGTGGGACACATCTCTAATCTTGAAAGTCTTGATTTGGCATGTTGCCATGTCATAATTATGAAAGACAATATCTTTTATTCTCAGAATGTATTGGCTTAGATAATCAATGATATGTCATTATATGATCACTCTGAATAACTAAAGAGACTTATCAACTCAAAGTGAGGGGATTTTTTTTTTTACTAAATACAATTGAATATAGCAAATGATACCACATAAATGTTGTAGCTTGATGATGAGTTTGGGGGAAAAAAGTAAGTATTACTTCAAGTTTCTCTGAGGTTAAAGAATAAATCTGTCTAAATGGTATTAGGTAAAAAAGAAATCATTTTATTTATGCAGATTATGCCAGTACTTAAATTACTCCTCTGATGCCTTCTGTGCTTCACGAGACATGAGAACCAGTTCTATGTCAACAGTCCTTGAAAAACTGCTGGATGGCTCTGTGACTCTAAGGGTAAACTTTCTCTATGTAATCAAAGGGAGAATATATTCCCATAGCAATAAAAATGATATATTTTATGTTTAAATGCCAGGAAAGCTAATCAGAGATATTGCTTTAAACTAAAGAAGTATCTTATCACATAAATCAGTGATGAGCCATATTTAGCCTTTTTGATTAAAAAAAATTAAAATATATACAAACTTCCCTGCTTGGTATGTAGCAGATATCCAAATATAGTTATCCAAATTACTGGAAAGGAGTTGGTACTTAAACCAGGACATACTTTGACACTTGCAACCTTAAATTAACCTCACAGTTTGACATTGTCACTTTTTTCTTACTGAATTGAGAAGAAAAATCTATGAAAACAATTTATTAATAAATTATTTAAGTTATCATATAAAATTGGCCTTTCTATGAAGATCAAAGCAGGTTCTTAGCCACATAAAAAATGTTCTTGGACTTTATTTTTTTTAAGCTATACTGTTTCATTTCAGCACTTTAACTGTACTGATCTTCTAGAAACAATAACATACTTTTACAATCACATCTACTCATTTCAAGAAAAAACACCATATTTTCTATAACTTCAGAATATTGGAACTAGAGATTATGATGACAAATTTCCCTTTAAATCCTCCCCCAAATTTACTGTATATTCCTTTCCATCACAAGCAGTTAAATCACATTCTTCCAGAGCAGAAAAATTTAGGTATTTTAATATTTGGTACTTTTAAACCATAATTGAACAAACTTCATTGTCCTTCAAACTGAGAGAAAAAATTCACTAAATTATAATCCACTGTAGGAAATAACTGATTGACAAATAAATAATCATTCATTGCCTATTGTCTGCTAGGCATTTATGAACATATAGGGAAACTGGGGAAGAATAAAGTAGAGATGTCCCTGCCATTATTTTCATTAGATTCATCTTATTTGGGAGACAAAAATTATAGGCAAAGGAAGGCAAAATGACTCTAATTTTTCTATGCTACTTCCCACTCCACCTCCACCCTGCCATCCTAAATCTAAGTCATTAAAACTTCTAAAACTCTTTATTCTCGATATTTACTTCTAAGGATTTCTACTGACTATTCCAAAAAAGCAGAGATGCAGTGTAAAACTTCAAGGCAGTTGATAACACAACAACAAATAACCCATCTATTCCCTTATTTTGCTATTTCAAAAAATTCCCTACCAATCATTGTTCAACGTTCATTCCACTATGAAGAAATTATCATCCAATTGCACAAATTACCCTCACTCCAAAATGACATAATTAGAAATTTTCAGCTAATCAGCAAATGTTCTATAGTTCTGATTCCCATTCATCAGTGCTATAAAAGGGGGAGATGTCAGGGAAAGGGGAACAGAGCTCTATTAAGCATTCACTATTAGAAAATTAATACTGAAATTGATTAATAATTGAGAAAAGAATTAAAATTCTCTTTTAGCCATATTATGGAGAAGATATTGCTATAGTTACTGGCAATTATGTGAAATATTCTGGGTAATGAAGCAACTTAAATAAACTTTGCAGTTCCCTCTCATATCACAAATAGAAAAAAAATGCCATTAAGAATGTAATATTACAATTTGCATTTAAAACCATGAGGAAACTCATCACTTGAACTAACTCAGCCTATTAGGTAATAACAATTTCAGTAATTCTAAGTGTTATTATGATTAATACTAATTATAATATTATATGCCTCATTTTCATTAGTTTGACTAGCATAGTTTACAAATATTTTCAAATAGGCAAAAAGTGTACCTAAAACCACTTTAAGAGGGCACAAATACCAGGAAGGAAGAGGTGAGGCCATTAATGCTTCATAACATATCCCCAATTATATAATTTTATTTGAATTTTATATGACATTTATACAGGGCAATCAATTTGCTGAACTCTTATTTTGTAAGAATATAGTCTCTGGTGCATTATCCAGGACCGCAGATGGTTTTAGAGAAGCAGGCCCAGTGAGAGGGGTCCACTTGAAAATGCTCTCATAAGGTTCCCCAGGGACCATCAATGGGCATCATTTGCTCACAAAGGATGGTAGCAATTTGAGACAAGGCTTTAAACTATAAAATAACTGGATATCCAAAAACCCAACACCAGTGTACCAGGTGTCAGTTATTTTAGGGTAAGTACATTTTCAATTAACTAACAATCAGATTTGCAAAAGAGATTTTCTTTAATACACAAAATTCTGAGGTGAACAAAGTTATGCAAATATATATGCAGAAAAAAAGATCATAAAGAATTTGAAAGTCTAAAGGAAATTTTTTTTCTCTAAGTGGCACACGGTATTTCATGTATTTTCCAAAATAGATAAAAATTACTTTTATCATGCCAAAATAGCCTTTGTGGAAATACTTAGTTGTGTTTTAAAAAGTTAGAAGAAAGTTTCAAAAACTTGACATATACTTTAGAAAAAATATTTTCTGAGCAATCAAATGCTAAATTGTTTCTGCCTTTATAGCCACATAAGTTGGACAAACCAAACTTACACAACCTAGGAAAGTAAAGAAGAATCACCAACACTTTGAATTAAAGTCATTAAAATATTAATAAATATAAATATCTGATAGTGGTCAAAGGTATTTGTGAATGGATTTCTACTATTTTGAACACTTTTCTAACTACTTATTGAACTATGAGAAGGTAAAGTTGTAATTCTTTGAAAAATTCCCAAACCAAACTTGTTCTTGAAAGAATCACTACCAGTTTAAAATAGACTCAAGTCTTTGGAGCATTTTTCAAGGTATTCTGTTATTTCTATGAGGTTTTTTTTTTTTTTTTGGTAAATGTTCATGATTCATTCATTTCCAGCTTCCCTAATGTTATCAAGTGGAGAAAAACATAAGCTTGAGCTTGCTTTGTCATTTTGGTCTTCTATTTAAACAGATTTTGCTTTAAATGCCAGTTATATATTTGCATTCATTATTACTGATCTGCTTTAGAGTGGCAAAATGAGAATTGTTGAGGATTTGTTGCCACAAGGAGAGCTAAATTAAATATATATATATATATATATATATATATATATATATGTATATATGTACACATATATATATATATACATATATAATGTACACAATAATTGGTATAAATATTAATTAAAAAGGTATCATATACAAGTATTTTTTACTTCATAGAGATCAGTACGGTACTAATGTGTATCTTTTCACTAAAGAATAGACTATATCTACAAAAGTTTCCAAGAGGTTGAGTATAAATATAATTGTAAAGGATTTCCAACTACTATAAATAACAAGCATATAAAAAAGGAAAATTCTAGCTTTCTGAAATGTTTGAAGTAACTACCATTTAAACTAACAATATTGTAAGGGAGTTGATTCTATAGTATATTTTAAGAAAGCACAGAAACTGTCACCCTGCTTTGTGATTCCATCTGTAAATCCAACTTGATTTGGTCCACTTCCTGTCATTTTGCCAGCTTCTGGCCTAGATCAAGCGTCTCTTCTCTTGGCTTACTTGGTTTATCACATACTTCCCTGTTTCATTGCACCTTTAATCTGACCTTCTCCAGTTCTTTTCTCCTCCATCAACTGAAACAATTTGAGGCCATGAAGAACTTCCTAATTGCCAGGTTCAATTTGACTTTTCAACATTGTTTGGTATTGTTGGTCATTTTTATTTTTTGGAAACTCTTCTGCCCTAGTGTTTGATGATGCATTTTCCCCTTCACTGTCTTCTGCTTATCTGTTCATGTCTCAGGCAAGGTCATGGCAGGAAACAGATCATGCAAATTGGATAATTTGAAGATATATTAGTACAGGGACTATGTACAAAAGTATGAGCAAAGGAGATGGGTGGAGCAGTGCCATTACCTGTGTTAATCACTAAGTGTCACCACTGCTCAGCATGCACAGCAAACTGAGGGAAGGGTTACTAGAACCTGGCAATGCCCTACAGGAAGAGTGACCCCCACATTGAGAGTCCACAAGGATGGATATGGGGAACAAAAGCCCTAAACTCCCTCTTCTTGCTGGTTTTTTTAAAATTTTTTTCCTGGTTATTGGTTTTGATTTTGCAAGTTCTCTCCTCACCAACTGAATGAATAAATAATACCTAAAATTACAGAACCATTTTATGAGATCCAAACAGGTCAGCCTTCCCAAGCACAGGACAGGGTAAAGAGGTGTAGACAGTAGATCTTAAAGGCAGGTACTGCCTACTCTCTATTGTTGAGAGGGGCTTTTTCTCCAAGTTTGTCTTCATACTCTTTAGACATCTTCTTCACCCCGACATCCTCTTGTCTTCAAACCTGTCTTATTAGTTACATTTTAGTGATTCTCTAGATCTCACTTTTAAGTATATTTTTTTAAAAATGTTGATGTATAGAATATTTTTATTTGTTCTAATTAGTTGTACATGACAGCAGAATGTACTTCGATACATTATATAAATGGAGTATAATTTCTCATTCTCCTGGATGCACATGATGTAGAATCATACTGGTTGCGTAGCCATATACGTACCTAGAGTAATATTGTCTAACTCATTCTACTGTTCTTCCTACCCCCATACCTCCTCCCCTCCAAAATGAACAGACACTTCACAGAAGAAATACAATCAACCAACAAATATGAAAAAATGTTCAACATCACTGGCAATTAGAGAAATGCAGGTTAAAATTACAATTTCATCTCAGTCTAGTCAGAACAGCAATTATACAAATGTTGGCGAGGATGTGGGGTTAAAGGTATGCCCATGCTTTGCTGTTGGGAATGCAATTTGGTGTAACTACTCTGGAAAACATTATGGAGATTCCTTGGAAAACTTGAAATGGAATAACCATTTGACTCCTCGGTTTATACCCAAAGGACTTGAAATCAACATGTTACAGTGACGCAGTCACATCAAAATCTATAGCAGCTCAACTCACAATAGCTAAACAAAGGAACCAACCCAGGTGCCCTTCAACAGATAAATTCATTAAGAAAATGTGGAACATATACACAATGTAAAATTATTCAGCCTTAAGGAATGAAATTATGGCATTTGCTGGTAAATGTATGGAGCTGAAGAATATCATGCTAAGTGAAACAAGTGAATCCCAAAAAACCAAAGACCAAATGTTCTCTCTGATTTGTGGATACTATTTTTTCATTCTTTTTTTCCCATTTATTTATTTATTTAATTGGTTGTTCAAAACATTACGAAGCTCTTGACATATCATATTTCATACATTTGATTCAAGTGGGTTTTGAACTCCCAATTTTACCCCAAATACAGATTGCAGAATCACATCCGTTACACATCCACATTTTTACATAATGCCCTATTAGTAATTGTTGTATTCTGCTACCTTTCCTATCCAGTACTATCTCCCCTCCCCTACCCTCCCATCTTCTCTCTCTACCCCATCTACTGTAATTCATTTCCCTCCTTGTTTATTTTCCCATTCCCCTCACAACCTCTTATATGTAATGTTGTATAACCATGCTGGTCTCCCTCCATTACCATGCAATTTCCCTTTTCTCTCCCTTTCCCTCCCACCTCATGTATCTGTTTAATGTTAATCTTTTCTTCCTGGTATTCCTCCCTGCTTTGTTCTTAGTTGCTCTCATTATATCAAAGAAGACATTTGGTATTTGTTTTTTAGGGATTGGCTAGCTTCACTAAGCATAATCTGCTCTAGTGCCATCCATTTCCCTACAAATTCCATGATTTTGTCATTTTTAGTGCTGTATAATACTCCATTGTGTATAAATGCCACATTTTTTTTATCCATTCATCTATTGAAGGGCATCTGGGTTGGTTCCACAGTCTAGCAATTGTGAATTGTGCTGCTATGAACATTGATGTAGCAGTATCCCTGTAGTACGCTCTTTTAAGGTCTTTAGGGAATAGTCCGAGAAGGGCAATAGCTGGGTCAAATGGTGGTTCCATTCCCAGCTTTCCCAGGAATCTCTATACTGCTTTCCAAATTGGCCACACCAGTTTGCAGTCCCACCAGCAATGTACAAGAGTACCCTTTTCCCCACATCCTCTCCAGCACTTGTTGTTGTTTGACTTCATAATGGCTGCCAAACTTACTGGAATGAGATGGTATCTTAGGGTGGTTTTGATTTGTATTTCTCTGACTGCTAGTGATGGTGAGCATTTTTTCATGTACTTGTTGATTGATTGTATGTCCTCCTCTGAGAAGTGTCTGTTCAGGTCTTTGGCCCATTTGTTGATTGGGTTATTTGTTTTCTTATTGTTTAATTTTTTGAGTTCTTTGTATACTCTGGATATTAGGGCTCTATCTGAAGTGTGAGGAGTAAAAATTTGTTCCCATGATGTAGGCTCCCTATTTACCTCTCTTTTTGTTTCTCTTGCTAAGAAAAAACTTTTCAGTTTAAGTAAGTCCCATTTGTTGATTCTTGTTATTAACTTTTGTGCTATGGGTGTCCTATTAAGGAATTTGGAGCCCGACCCCACAATATGTAGATCGGAGCCAACTTTTTCTTCTATCAGACTCAGAGTCTCTGATTTGATATCAAGCTCCTTGATCCACTTTGAGTTAACTTTTGTGCATGGCGAGAGGAGGGGATTCAGTTTCATTTTGTTGCATATGGATTTCCAGTTTTCCCAACACCATTTGTTGAAGATGCTATCCTTCCTCCATTGCATGCTTTTAGCTCCTTTATCAAATATAAGATAGTTGTAGCTTTGTGGATTAGTCTCTGTGTCCTCTATTCTGTACCATTGGTCCACTTGCCTGTTTTGGTACCAGTACCATGCTGTTTTTGTTACTATTGCTCTGTAATATAGTTTTAAATCCGGTATCGCTATACCACCTGATTCACACTTCCTGCTTAGAATTGCTTTTGCTATTCTGGGTATTTTATTTTTCCATATGAATTTCATGATTGCTTTATCTATTTCTACAAGAAATGCCATTGGGATTTTGATTGGCATTGCATTAAACCTATAGAGAACTTTTGGTAATATCGCCATTTTGATGATGTTAGTTCTGCCTATCCATGAACAGGGTATATTTTTCCATCTTTTAATATCTTCTTCTACTTCTCTTTTTAGGGTTTTGTAGTTTTCATTGTATAAATCCTTCACCTCTTTTGTTAGGTTGATTCCCAAGTATTTTATTTTTTTTCAGGATATTGTGAATGGAGTGTTTTTCCTCATTTCCGTTTCAGAAGTTTTGTCGCTGATATACAGAAATGCCTTTGATTTATGCGTGTTGATTTTATATCCTGCCACTTTGCTGAATTCATTTATTAGTTCTAGTAGTTTTTTTGTAGACCCTTTTGGGTCTTCTAGGTATAGAATCATGTCATCCGCAAATAGTGATAATTTAAGTTCTTCCTTTCCTATTTTTATGCCTTTAATTTCTTTCATCTGTCTAATTGCTCTGGCCAGTGTTTCGAGAACTATATTGAATAGAAGTGGTGATAGAGGGCATCCCTGTCTTGTTCCAGATTTTAGGGGGAATGCCTTCAATTTTTCTCCATTGAAGATGATGCTAGCCTGAGGCTTAGCATAGATAGCTTTTACAATGTCGAGGTAAGTTCCTGTTATCCCTAGTTTTTCTAATGTTTTGAACATAAAGGGATGCTGTACCTTGTCGAATGCTTTTTCTGCGTCTATTGAGATGATCATATGGTTCTTATCTTTATGTCTATTGATGTGGTGAATAACATTTTTTCATTCTTATGTGATGCTGAGGATCAAACCTAGTGCCTCACATGTGTAAGGCAAGCATTCTGCCATTGAGCTATAGCCCCAGCCATAAATGTTTTCTTAAATCAGTCCTATACATTCAACTACTTAAAAGATAACTGTTTCTTGAACTATCACAAAACCTGAACTTTTTCTTCCCATAAAACTGACTCTTTCAATATTATGACTCTCAGGCTAATGCACCATCCACCCAATCATGAAAGTAAAAACTCAGAATCATCCTTGTCTCATTTTTACTCTATAGGTATATTCAACTAATCCTAATGCTTTATAGATTATTTCCTACTGAATACTGAATTTATCCCCTCCTGTACACTGTGACTATCATCAGACTAGGCAGTGTGACAAAAAGGTACATGCGAGGTATTATGGTTTTGATATAGCGTCCTCCAAAGACTTATGTGTTGAAGATTTGGTCCCCAGTGCCATAATGCTCAGAGTTGAGGTTTTTAGGAAATAATTGAATCATGAGTGCTCCAACAGCAATGGATTAATCTATTTGATAAACTAGTAATTTGAGTGGACTAGGGGATGATGGCAAAAATCAGAAAGAAAGACCTGATTGAAGAAAGTGGTTCTTTGAGGACTATATCTTGGAACCCATTACTTTCTACTCCTCTGCTTCTTGAATCCCTTGAGCCAAGAAGTTTTCTTTAACCACACTCTTCAAATCATGATGGTTCTACCTAGGAGCCAGCTGCTCAGACTGAAACCATGAGCAAAAATAAAGCCTTACTATCTTATATAGTATTTATCAGGTGTTTTGGTCACAGTGATAAAAAGCTAACATGCCAGAAATAATAGAACCCTGATTACATGAAATGCTTAACTACTCTGAGAAATAGATTAAGTCCATTCAAACATAGGCATGTGTTACTTGAATACTGAAAAATGAACAGCAGGTAACTGGGCAAATGATAGGAGAAACACTGGACTTAAATTTGCTTATGCAAAAGTTCCTAGGAGAAATAACAAATAATATATTTGAGAAACTAAATAAGTATAGCTAGAGAGTGGAGACCATCTCAAAATACCTCCAACTGAGGCTTAGGAAGGGGGAAGATGGAAGATTACAGAAGACTTTCAAACTCTACTGTGGATTTGGGACTTAATGCATATGGTACTCAAGTTGATGAGAAAAATAAAGAATAAAGGAATACACTCAAGAACATTATCCCTAAGGCTGAAAAGTTCTAAGAATCTTAGTCTATAGAGAAGGAAAACATATCCATAACCAGGTGAGAGCTATACTTGGTATCAGAAGTGTCCTTCAAAGGCTATGTCAAAGGCATGGTAGCCACCTATTGGGTAATGGAACCTTGAGGAGGTGGATCTAGTGTAAGGAAGTCATTATGGTTGTGTCCTTAAAGGCAACATAGTACTCCTCCCTTTCTGCTTCCTAGCAGCCATGAATTAAAGAGTTTTGCTCACTTTGTACCTCATGTAATGATATTCTGCTGAGCCAGGGTCAGAAAAACAATGTTGCCAACTGACTAAAGACTAAAACCTCTGAAACCATGAGCTAAAGTTAAATGTCTCCTCCTTTTACATGGATTATTTTGTTCTATATCACAATAGTTGAAATCTGATCTGACAAAGGTAACTAACAAAAAAAATCTTTCAAGAGCAACCCAATTTGTCTACTTTTTTACTTGACTCTCTAAATACAACTCACATTTTTGTGCTTTAAACACCTTTATGTATTCAAGAAGTTTCAGATTGCATTTTGACTCAGGAATTTTCTCTTTTTAGAGAAAAATCTGTTGAAACTTGTTCTCCAGGAATGTTAGTGATTTTATAACATATTTATTCCAAATTAATGCATTGGTGTAATTAATCTGGCTCCTAGAAAAAATGTTAATCACATGTAAACATACACATATGCAAACAAAAAATACTTGTTAGAGACTATTTTCATAGACAAATGAGAATAGAAATAATGAAAATAGTGGGGCAATGAATAATGGAAAAGGAAATGCATTGTCCTTTCTCATTTTTACATTTTAAACCATCTTAAATAATTTCTGACTTGACTCAATTTTCTTTTATAACCTCTTGACTTCAACTTACCACTGTCCAGTGGAGAATTATTCATCTCCTAAAGGATCCTAAAGCTTAATTAATAGAAGAACCAGCCAAAAGGATAAAGCTAGAGATATCAGAAGTAATTACAATTTAATGAAACAAGGATGAACAAATTACTACAAAGCCCAGTAGCCTAGCAAGTGACCTGAAATGAAAATTTGGTCATCAAACTGATAACCCCTTTCTCTGCCTACCTCTCAACCTGAGATACCATTTCCTTTTACTTTTTCCCATTTCATTCTGTTTTTACTTTGGAGAATATGTGAGATTATAGCTATCATCACAAATAAAATAACAATTTATTGTGCCTCTCATCCACAATATACAAGCTCATATATTCAAAAGGTCACCATGAGGCATAATCTGAAAGATGGAATTAAAATTCAACTTTAATGAAGTAATTTACAATCAAAATTAACTAAAGATCTGTTTGGATGGACATTTACTTTTATTTCAGACATACTAGAGCCTTTTATGAATATTTAGCATATTTTGAGGCCTACATGGAACTCATTACTGTCTTCCAAGAACAGTTTCTAGGGTGATCTTTAGCATACCAAATTACTGCAGCAGATTTTAGTCACTGAAATTTAGCTTAGAAAGTATTTGGAATGAAAGGAATGTTTACAGTGCTGTGCTGTTTTGCTTTGACAAATATAATCACTTTTTACACTGCAGGAGAGGAAAAAGAGGGAACCAAAAAATAAAAATTAAAAAAAAAACATAGTCATTGTTTTAAGTCAGTTGCTATCAGATGTTAAGAACTGAAAAGGGAAAATTAACTCCCATCCTTCTCCTGAGAAGCAGCAGCAGGGTGAAATTAACTGGAAAGTCAATCACCATCCTATTCATACTTCTGCTGGGACTGACATGAAAGCCCATTCCGGAGTCCATCTTGAGTTCCTCTCTAGGGATGCAGAGCCTCTTGGGCACCCATCATGATGTCTTGCTGTCTCACTGTAGGATGCACTACAAAGCATTTTAACTTTAGGAGGAATATGGGGCATGGATGAGCAAAACTTAACTGACAGGGAAAAAATTATCCAATCCAGACCACGACATTCTTTACAGAGCCATATATCAGAAAGTGCATGATTTCTACCTTTCAACAAACATCAGACCAATCTGAACTTTGCATTTTCTATTATTTAACGGTGCATTGCCTCCTTAAAGATATTTGCTTTCAGATAAGCAATTAATTGAGATATTAAAATTTACCCTGAATTTCTGCTTTTTAACTACTTATAGTCTAAGAAAGTAACTTGAGTCAATATCTCCAAATGAATAAGCTGATTTAGTCATATGGCAGACTGTTCTTCAGAAGATAGCTCATTTCAGAAATATACTGAAGGTGGGCATAGCTATTCAAATCCTTGAATATTGATAAGACAGATACATGATGTTAGATTGGACAGATCTGATAATAGCAGGGAGGAAAATTAGGCTTAATCAAATCAGAAAAAAATGTTCCAGTAAATAAATCAAATACAAAAGTAACAAAATGCAAATACATCTGTCTCTACAGCAAGGTGTTATGACTAGAAGGAAAACTACTATGTTGCTAAGATAAAAAGGATATTAAAATACTTTTAGTAACCTCTTTAAAAACAGATGATTAAATTTTAGATTTGGCAAAGGTCTGAGACATCAAAATAGTAATAGCTACAATTTACAGAATATGTGAAAAAAAATCAATTAAGACCAAATCTATTGCTGAGAAAAAACTTTTTAGTTTGAGTAAGTCCCATTTGTTGATTCTAGTTATTAACTTTTGTGCTATGGGTGTCCTATTGAGGAATTTGGAGCCCGACCCCACAGTATGTAGATCTTAGCCAACTTTTTCTTCTATCAGACGGCGTGTCTCTGATTTGATATCAAGCTCCTTGATCCATTTTGAATTAACTTTTGTGCATGGCGAGAGAAAGGGATTCAGTTTCATTTTGTTGCATATGGATTTCCAGTTTTCCCAGCACCATTTGTTGAAGATGCTATCCTTCCTCCATTGCATGCTTTTAGCCCCTTTATCAAATATAAGGTAGTTGTAGTTTTGTGGATTGGTTTCTGTGTCCTCTATTCTGTACCATTGGTCCACCCGCCTGTTTTGGTACCAGTACCATGCTGTTTTTGTTACTATTGCTCTGTAGTATAGTTTGAAGTCTGGTATCGCTAGTTTTTTCTCAGCAAAAGATACAATAAGAGAGGTAAATAGAGAGCCTACATCCTGGGAACAAATCTTTACTCCTCACACTTCAGATAGAGCCCTAATATCCAGAGTATACAAAGAACTCAAAAAATTAGACAATAAGAGAACAAACAACCCAATCAACAAATGGGCCAAGGACCTGAACAGACACTTCTCAGAGGAGGACATACAATCAATCAACAAGTACATGAAAAAATGCTCACCATCTCTAGCAGTCAGAGAAATGCAAATCAAAACCACCCTAAGATACCATCTCACTCCAGTTAGATTGGCAGCCATTATGAAGTCAAACAACAACAAGTGCTGGCGAGGATGTGGGGAAAAGGGTACACTTGTACATTGCTGGTGGGACTGCAAATTGGTGCAGCCAATTTGGAAAGCAGTATGGAGATTTCTTGGAAAGCTGGGAATGGAGCCACCATTTGACCCAGCTATTCCCCTTCTCGGTCTATTCCCTAAAGACCTAAAAAGAGCATGCTACAGGGACACTGCTACATCGATGTTCATAGCAGCACAATTCACAATAGCTAGACTGTGGAACCAACCTAGATGCCCTTCAATGGATGAATGGATAAAAAAAAATGTGGCATTTATACACAATGGAGTATTACTCTGCATTAAAAAATGACAAAATCATAGAATTTACAGGGAAATGGATGGCATTAGAGCAGATTATGCTAAGTGAAGCTAGCCAATCCCTAAAAAACAAATGCCAAATGTCTTCTTTGATATAAGGAGAGTAACTAAGAACAGAGTAGGGTCGAAGAGCATGAGAAGAAGATTAACATTAAACAGGGATGAGAGGTGGGAGGGAAAGGGAGAGAGAAGGGAAATTGCATGGTAATGGAAGGAGACTCTCAGGGTTATACAAAAGTACATACAAGAGGAAGTGAGGGGAAAGGGAAAAATAATATAAGGGGGACAAACGAATGTCAGTAGAGGGGGCAGAGAGAGAAGAGGGGAGGGGAGGGGGGATAGTAGAGGATAGGAAAGGCAGCAGAATACAACAGACACTAGTATGGCAATATGTAAATCAATGGATGTGTAACTGATGTGATTCTGCAATCTGTATATGGGGTAAAAATGGGAGCTCATAACCCACTTGAATCAAATTGTGAAATATGATATATCAAGAACTATGTAATGTTTTGAACAGCCAACAATAAAAAATTTAAAAAAAAAGACCAAATCTAAAACACTATATATACACATATATATGGATAGATAGATAAGTGTACAAATGTAGCTCATTTTTATCAAGCATTTATATTGAATAAATAATTGCATCAATGGGAAGTCCTTGTACAGCTATACAATAAGACACGTTTTCAAATTTTACACTGGATCATCCTTGCCATGCAGGCGTGAGGCCAGATGGAAGCTTCCAGCTGCTATGTCAATACCTACAAAACATTGATGTCTTCTTAGCCTGCCCAAATAGAGCCATTCTATCTGCCATAAACACTGGGCCCAAAGGCCACATTTATAGATTGCATTAAAAATGTTGAAATTATTTTTACAGTGAAGACATTTTAATAGGTTCTGGGGAAAAGGGAACTCAATGTGTGTTCCAAAATATTTGTTCTCTGGTGACTGAATGCATTTTCATGTATGCATATATAGGGAAATAATAAAATAACCATAATAACATTTTCAGGAATGTCAGCACTAAATTAACTATTCTGTTATTATTGCTTGCTTCCTTAGGGGTAAACTCTAGCTCATTCGCTTTAGTTTCTGCAACTTCAGTCTTCCCACTATAATCACTGGTTTTATTCCTTTTTCTTCCAGCCACTTGATGGTGTCCTTTTCCAAATACAAGGCAAAGAGTGTGTGTCTCTAATGACCAGACAAAAGTTACTCAAGGACGAGACAATGGAACAGATAAAACTGAGCATGCATTTTTGTTTCTTTTGAAAATGAGATTTTTACATTTCCTAAAAACGCCATGAAAATCTGCACCCAGGTTTTTAGAAACTTAAAAGCCCAAAGGTTCTAAAGCCAAAGGATGACTTTTGGCTACTAATTATTCCAAATCCTGCTTTAATACACTCAGCATTTACAGGAAATTGAGCACCACTGCCCTGTACGCGTGATGTCATTTGGGGTAAAGTCACTGCTGTATGTAGTGTTTACCCAACATCTATGTAACAGATCATGGTGAAAGGAAACTTCTTTCAAGTTAGGATATAAAAGTGGACAAGGAGGAGTCATAAGTATTTACTTACATTTTAAATCCTAATTTCATCATAGATAAAAATATCAGACTAACTTATTTTGATTTGTGTAGAAAGATATGCATGCGTAATTTAAGTGAGGGAAAAAGAAGAATTTGAGAGAGGCTGCTTTATTTTTTTTAAAAAGTACCACCTCCTAAATAATGTTCTCATAGAATCATTAAAGGACTTCACAAGGGTAAAAAGGAAAATCAACTCTGCTCATCTTTCCTTATACCTAATTCAACATGTTGGTCATTGATTCTTAAGCAGAACAAATAATCTATTGGCAGTAATTAGAAATTCTCAAGCACTACATAAAACTGAAAGGGAAACAATCTTAACTTTTGTTAATACCATATGAATTTAAGTTATTCATGAGTATTTCTATAGTAATCAGTATGAATGGTGCTGAGGAGAGGGAGAACTGCCTGGCCAGGCAGGTCAGCTTATCAGTCCTAGAGAAAATTAAATCAATAAAAATAAGATGCCAGACCTAGGTCAAATTCTATGGCAGACATGTTCATTAACCTTCTAACCTACCCACGTCTCAAACAAATTTATCACCTAAAGCTGTTAGAACAAACAGCCTAGGTATCTAATGACCCCAACCAGCCTGACTACAGTTTATTGGTGTGGATCATACGCAAAAGATCTCAGGCCTATTATCCCTCCCAGAAATTTGGAATTAGGACACTGAAAAAATAAGCAGCTCGATAATGACATCCTGAAATGAAAGTTCTCATAGATGTGCCCAAAGTCAGAGCCAGTGTGAGCCAACAATTCGTACACGTTGAAGTTCTGGGGAAACAGTGAAAATCTAACTACAGAGGTGGGAGAGGGGAAATGGACACAACAGAAAAGCCAAGGAAATGTCCACGTGGCTCTAGGCAAAAGGAAACATGCAGCAGTTCCTAGCTTTCTGTTTCTAGCCTTGCTACAGCATGCCTGAACTTTATTTTATGCCTTAAAATTAATTATTGTTTGCTCACAATACAATTCTTTGTGTAACCATTTTAAATTTTATTTTCTGCTAGGAAGTGATATAATTCAAATTATATATTCATAAATGCACACAATATGACAATATAACAAGAACTCATCATTATGTACAACTACAGTACACCAATAAATAGGGAAAAGAAAACTTCCTTTACACACATATTCTGTATCTATAATATGTGAGCATTCTTAATGTTCTTCACACTTATGGTCTACACTTTACTATGTGTGCAAATTACTGCAATCCGGTTCTTTTATATCAGTTCATGATAGTTTTAAATTTTTTAGAAAAAAGAATTATGCCTTTAGCCAGGTGCTGTGGCGCATGCCTATGTTCCCAGCAGCTCGGGAGGCTGAGGCTGGAGGATCACGTGTTCAAACCTAGCCTCAACAAGACCCTGTCTCTAATAAAGTACAAAACAGGGGTGGGGATGTGGCTCAGTGTGGAGTGCCTCTGAGTTCAATTCCTGGTACTCCAAAGAAAAAACAAATATGTCCTCTATATTAGCCCATTGACTATGTGTCTTAGTATACTTATACATAAACCACTGCCACATGAAACACATTCACTAAACCATCATATCTTGGCCCAATTCTTGTTAATGGTGGTTGCTTAGAAGAATATTCTAAAATAAATATTATGTCTTGGCTTCCTCTGGAAGATGAAATATACGTGAAAGTAGATGAATTTGGAAGACCTGTTAGCTAGTACTAATTGCTCCACCTAATGACATCTTTACACAGATGCCTTATAAATAAGAATTTAATTAAGGAAGAGCCTGTTACTTGGAGAGACACCAAAGGAAGGAACTAGCTTGATTTGTTCCAACCTTAGGAACAAAACAGTTAATCTAAGTTGAAGGACAGATAAATACACACTGGAAGCTTTCTGAAATCTTTATAATGTGGCTATATTTATTCCTTGCATTGCTTATCTTTTCTTTGTTGAAACTGAAGGTGAGGCTCTTGAAAGTAAGAGAATCTACAAGCTTTCTTTCAAAGATGATAAAGACGCTGGGCAAGACTAACACTTTTCAAAGTTATATTTTATAGAAAGTAAGAACACTAAAACAAATGATGTGGAAGTTATAATGAGAGAATGTGTGAAAAACCAGAAGCTCCAGGAAGCTCAGTTGAACCTTTGTTCATTGTTTCCTCAAGACACAGGTACAGTTTAAATTACTGGAGAAACTTGGACATTTAGTCTCCAAATACTGACTATGAGAGATGTGTTGGGAGGAGACTTACCTATTTCTTCCTGGAATTAAATAAGCATAATTAGTATCTTTGAACATGTATGGTTTTATTTTCAAGCCCACCAGTAATTGATTCATGTATTTCAAAATTTTCTGAAAAAGAATCCACATTAAATTCAAATTGTTATTGGTAATTAAAGGCCAGTTACCCTTATTTATACATATGGCTTAAAGTGTTTTCTGTACTATCATCGTAGGAACAAGACAATCTGGAGAAAAGAGCTAGGAATGATGGTTCCATGTTCACTTCATATAAAGTCACAAGAGAATTTATTTTGTTCTAATTAGTTATACCTGATAGTAGAATATATGTACAATATGTTAAAATACATACTTCCATTCTTCTGGTTGTACATGATGTAGAATTACATTGGTCATGTAATCATAGATGTACATGAATAGTAATGTCCGATTCATTCTACTTTGTTTCTAATTCCCATTCCTCCTCCATTTCCTTCATTCCCCTTTGTCTAATCCAAAGTACTTCTACTCAAACTTCCTATACTGTGAATTAGTATTCACCTAACAGAAAATATTCGCCTTTGGAGTTTTTTTTTGGATTGGCTTATTTCAGTTAGCATGATAATCTGTAGTTCCATTCATTTACTGCAAATGCCATAATTCCGTGCTTTATGACTAATATTCCATTGTGTATATATATCACATTTTCTTTGTCCATTCATCTGTTGAAGGGCATCTGGGTTTGTTCCATTGTTTAGCCATTGTAAGTTGAGTTTCTATAAACATTGATGTGGCTGTATCACTGTAGTACGCTGATTTTAAGACTTTGGAGTTCAAACTGAGGAGTGGGATAATTGGGTCAAATGGTGGCTCTATTCCAAGATTTTTGAGGAATCTCCATAATGCTTTCCATATTGCTTGCACCAATTTACAGCCCCACCAGCAACATTTGAATGTACCATTTCCCCCACATCCTTGCCAACTCTGTTTGCATTCTTGATAATTGCCATTCTGACTAAAATGAGATGAAATTTCAGTGTCGCTTTAGTTTTCATTTCTCTAATTGCTAGAGATGTTTAACTTTTCATATATTTGTTGACCAAACTTTTTTCTTCTATGAACTGTTCAGTTCCTTAGATCATTTACTGCTAAGGTTATTTCGCTTTTGGTGTTAAGTTTGAGTTCTCTATATATCCTGGAGGTTAATGGTCTGAAGGGCAGGTGGTAAAGATTTTCTCCCATTCCATAGGCTCTCTTCACGTTCTTGTTTCCTTTGCTATGAAAAATCTTTTTAGTTTGAATCCATCCCATTAATTGATTCTTAATTTTAGTTCTTGTGCTTTAGGAGTCTTGTTAAGGAAGTCAGTTCCCAAGCTGATATGGAGATTTGGGCCTAATTTTTCTTCTTTTAGGTACAAGGTCTCTGTTCCAATGCCCAAGTCCTTGATCCACTTTGAGTACAGTTTTGTGCAGAATGAGAGACACCAGTTTAATTTCATTTTGCTACATACAGATTTCCAGTTTTCTTAGCTTCTTCAACAAATAAATGGTGCTATCTTTTCTCCAGAATGTTTTTGGCACCTTTGTCTAGTATAACAGTTTATGTGAGTTTGTGTTTTCTATTCTGTACCATTGGTCTATGTGTCTGTTTTGGTGCCAGTATCATGCTACTTTTGTAACTATAGTTCTTTAGTATAATTTAAGGTCTGTTATTGTGATACCTCCAGTTTCACTTTTCTTGCTAAGGATTGCTTTAGCTATTCTGGGTCTCTTATTTTTCCAAATGAATTTAATAACTTCTTTTTCTATTTTTATGAAGAATGTCATATGAATTGCATTAAATATGTATAGTGCTTTTGGTATTATAGCCATTTTGGAAATGTTAATTCTGTCCATCCAAGAGTATTGTAGATCTTTCCTTCTTCTAAGGTCTTCTTCAAATTCTTTAGTAGTTTTCATCATAGAGGTCTTTCGCCTTTTTTGAATTTATTGGGATTCCCAAAAGTTAATCCTCTAATGATATATACACATATGAAAGTTAGTATATTATACATTTATTTTGTGATGCAAGTGGCCAACATTGCTTCACTAAAATCTTTCTGAGAAACATCTCTAGAGTGTTTTAGTCTGTTTCAAACTGCATGAAGAGAGTACCTCAGACTGGATAATTCAGTAAACAGAATTCAGCCTACAATTCCAGAGACTGAGAAGACCAATATGAAAGTGCTGACATGTAGAAAGGACCTTCCTGCTGTTTCATAACATGACAGAATGCATCACATGGTGGAAGGGTATAAGGAGAATGAGAGTAGGAAGGGAATCAAACCCATTCATATATGATCACTCCTATGATAATGGCCTTAATTCATACCTGAGGGCAGAACCCTCATGGCCTATCACCTCTTAAATGTCCCATCTCTTAACAGTATTGCATTAGGAATTAACTTTCTAAAATGCACTTTTTTGGGAGATACTTTCAAGCCATAGCAGGAAAATACTTTGCTGAAAACAAATGTTTCCTTGAGATGTGAGGGTCCTCAACCATTCCTGGCTTATAGCCTTATATCATCTTCCATCTAGGGAGATTGTGTGAAGGGGAATTTTTTGGAGGTAATAGATTCCGGCACGCATTTCTCTCCTGGGAGAAGTTAACCTGTTAAAAGTTCCAGAGCTTAGAGACTGCCTTTTATTTTCTTCTTATCCACTTGGTTCAACCAAAAATAATGACAAGTTTGGTTCTGTTCTACAGACTGAAATTTGTCTTTGGGAGGGCTATGTCAACCTACATAGTGGGGAAAAACGAGGGTGTGGGCAGGCTCATAGTGGCTCTTACTCAATCTACCTCTTGTTAACAATGTGACATTTTTGTAATCCATTTGCTGAACTGATTTTAGTTCTACATTTACCACCAAATTCACAAGAAAATGGGGCACTGTTAGATGCTGCAACTGATCTAAAGCTCTTTGGTCTAAAGCAAAGTATATTGCATGTAAATATGAAAAGGCAATTTTAGATTGCAAATTCTAAAAGATAAATTAAGCAATCTGTATAAGAAATTACTGATAACCTATAAAAAACACTGACTAGTTAATCTAACATGATTTCAAAATTATTTAAAGAAACAGAAATTTATGCATAATTATTAGAGATTAAGAAACAGATACTTCATAACATTTGATGCAAACAAAGGCACATTTAAGTCCAGAATTATAAATTCAATTAATAATTAAAGGATTATGCACAAAGGGAAGGTATATATAAAGTAGGAAATGACTTTTTCAGGTAATTAAACATCTAAATGATGCTTCACACACACAAAAAAAGTTTATTGTGACTATATTCCTTAGCCTGAATAATATTCCTCCAACAAAATAAGAACATAGTTCAATGAAACTAAAATAGCAGGAGAGTGAAGTTCCTTTTGCTTATGAGGCTGTGAATGGCTGGCTCGACTACTTTCTTCAAGTTACTAGGGATATCACGGAGACGGCAAGGAAGAGGTTAGGTGAAGAATGAAGTGAGGGCAGTTATAAAACTGGAATAATTATGAGAGGCTGGATTAAAGAAGTGAATAATTTTCACTCACAATGATCTGTATAGAAAAGCAGTGATATAATTAGACATTTTAAAGCCAATAAGAATTTCTGGGTCATTTCTGAGTGAAGAATATTTGGATTTTATAACCCAGCATTGGTTAAGCCCTTCTCTTGACATAGTATGGCAATTATTCTCCTATAAGCCTTCACAGGATACAAATTGGACAGTGTACAAGTAATTACTAATGAATGCTGCTTGGTGATGAAATGTTTTCATAGAAACAGAATAAAGTAAATGGAAAAAGTATTCTCATCAACATTGAATAGATATATCCAAAGATAATGTGTATACTACAAAAGATATGAAAAGGAGTATTTCAGTAATGTGATCATAAAGGGTCATTTATAGATTTTTTAAAAGGCTCTTTTCTCTGTGATATTTAAGAAAATTGTATGAAACAAACAATAAATATACATTACAGCTATTCAAGGTGGGATGGATGCTGAATACATTCTATTCATTTTAAGACTGATTTTTTAAAATCCCTGTAGTTAAAAATTTATAAAAACCCTCTTATATCAAATGAAATTAGAGACTGAATTTCTTTCAGTGTAATGGTTTTAAAGGGAAGCTTAACTTCATTACAATTTTCTTGAAAACACCCACATAGTCTCAGAAAAATTAACATAGATTTTTTTTAATTGCTACTTGGTCCTATTTGGCCCACCATCTTTTTTTTTTTTTTCATTGTGTATTCTATTTTCTGTCAGTTGAACCTATAACCTCAGGATTCTTACATGCTATGGCTCTGAGGAGCTCTTCCATGCTCAGTACAAGAAAAGGGGTCCTGCACTTTGTAGCCTTTCTGACATAATGACAGGAAATGAGTTTTCTGCATTGGCCCAAACTCTCTGTACTTGTCAAAGAAATACAAATAAAAATCAGAGTTCAGAAAGCTGGATATTTTCTATACTTAAGCTTTATGTCACAAACTATTATTTGATGTAACACTTTATTAATATAGTCTACCAATTCCAGAATTATGTCCCAGCTGTATCTACTGACTTTCTCAGAGCATTATTTGTTAATTCAAGGGAAGAACAATGTTGCACACTGAAAAGTTATGGAACCTACAGAAATACCACGGCAGCCCAACAGTTAAGAGCTTGGTCTTTTCAGACAAAACTTCTATAGTTCTTGACTACACTTTTTTCAAGATGAATGACCTTGGGGAATGTAATCTTTCTTGGCCTGTGCAGGTTATTGTGGGAATTAAATGAGAGGTCAATAAATACTTAATCAGAATGCACAGATACTTCCTTAGCTTCATATCCTCTCTTAGGAGCTGAGGATATGCCACACTCACTATTAAAGAGTATCTAATTTCTCACTATGGCTGTATTCACAGGGACTCTTTCTCTTCATACGTAGTCTACATTGCAATTTGATTCTAATGATAAACATCAAAGTTTATAAATGATTTTATTTTTCATAAGTCTCAACATCTAAGTGTGAGAAAGTACTCTCAAAATGCTATATTTTTCTTTTAATTTTCTTTAATGGAAATGAGAGTGATTGACTTGAAACTGCTCCACTGGGAGTTACCCACAGTTTCTCATTAATCTGCATTTGAAAATATTCTGAGGCATAGGAGAAGTTCAAGAGAAATATGTCAGGTTATATAGTACCCTACAAAAGTAGCATAAGCTCATTCAACAACTGTTTATTAAGTGCTTTATATGTAGCAGGCACTATTCTATTCTGGATGATCATGACAGAACATGAACAAAACAGACCAACTTCTCTCTGCTCTTGGAGAATATATTAGAATGTTTGGACATTTTTGGAGGGTGCACATTTCACAGGATAGGATGAATTATTTTTAAAATCAGTGAGGAAAGGGCACATTATTCAGCAAAAGGGGCTAAAAGAACTTGCAAACAATTGGGAAAAATACTGAATAAAGCCTATCATTCATATATATATATATATATATATATATATATATATATATATATATATATGCCAAACATATAAACAAACATGCACACACACAAATCCAGATGGATACAGATTTAAATATATAAAATGGAGCCATGCTAGAAAAATGCAGAAGAAAACTATGATGATTTTTAAAAAATAAATTATTTTGTAAAGTATATGCAAAAATAAAAGTTAAAGATATATCCTACATGAGTATTTTCTTTTAAAATTTATACTGAAAAATTCAAAATAAGCTCAAATTACAGCATATTCTTGGTTTAATAGGTAAACATCACCTTGAGAAGGAATAAAACCAACAACTCAGAGAAATATTAAAAAATAAACACTTGATCTGTAGTTTTAGGAAACATCTAAGAAAAATTATCAGTTCTGCTGGTTAGAAACTGTCAATAAAAAGATGAAAGTAAAATAGTGAATATATTTTTTCACTCTATGCTTGAGTTCTATTGGCCTATGCTGCCATTATTCTTTGATAAAAATACATTTAATAAAATGAAGCATTTAGTAAATAGTTTTCAGGATTTGAGATTTTGTAGAATTCTTTAATTATGATCAATTTCTGGTTTAGTTAAAATTATGAACACTAATGCCCATTGAACTTGAGTAAAAATATTGCTTTTCAAAAAATAATTTGTAGCAACAAATTATTGGATTAAATGACTAAGCAATGGTCATAAGTAAGGAAAGTCTTCATGTTATATGAACATCCTTATCTCCAGGTATAAATTATAATGATAACCCATATGTATTTTTGCATATTTTACAATATAAAGAAAATGACAAAGATTATAGGAAGTCATTTCAAATTGTCTCCTGGCTTTTAGTAAAAAATGAAACAAATTAACTTGGTTGTGTAAAATGACTAATAATGGTGGTCAGACTAGCTCTTCACAAAAACAAAATAATATTAATGGTATTTCTTCATATTTCTAATGTGCATTTACCTAGATAATCAAAAAATAGTAACAATTCGAGTGATTCTCATCATCATTGATTTTATACTACAAAGTCAAAGTTTTAAAAATCATTATGAAAACAAAATTACTTGACCAAAAATATATAATTTAGAAATAAATACTTACTAAGCAATCAAAAACCAAGGGTAAAGACAGTTCTTATGAGGAACTTCAATCAAGTTTTATGAATCTTTAAGCCAGATATAAATGCAATAACATATACTGTATGTTTGCAAAGTAAAAACTCAAAAGACATCAATATCCAAAATCTATAGATCTTTATTCTACATTTTATTATACTACCCATAATGCTTTGCATAAGCAAATTTGGAAATAAGAGCCTTCAAGCCTCATGGAATATTCAAGATTCTATTTAAAAAGATAAAAGTTCAATCCAAATTATCATAAGAAAAAAGAACAAGGAATGTAATGAACATAACAGCTTCAGAAAGTATTGAATCAAGGAGATAAAATAATGACACCATTGATTTAGCTTTCTCCATACCACAGTTTGGTAGTCATTTTTTATACCAGATACCCTAGTAGCTCCACACACTATTCTACCAGCTTTCAGAATCTAGTACAGGAGTAAAAACTAAGTTCTGGGAATGAGTATTGCTACATCATCATGATCACTAGTCCATCCCAATCTAATTTATAATACATCAGGTATGAATTATATGCTAAAAGACAAACTGAACCTATGGGACAAGGGAAGAAGTGGTTTTTCATGAGTAATTTGCACTGGTGTTTTAAGAAAAGAAACTGGATGTGGACAGATCAAAGTCCTTACAGAATTCTCATTAGTATGTTGCGTTATGCCTCCTATTCTTTTTCATCTGATCTTCCTCCTACAGCTCATCTACTCTCTGCATCCCCTAGTTAATGTCTTCACTTTTAAAAAAAAAATCAAGAAAGGTGCTTATTTCTTCCTAACTTTTATCTTCCTGTTATGTTTAACCTCCTCTCTATACCAAGAGTGACTGATGTAAAGCACAGATCTAACCATGTCACCATTAATAATTAGAACTCAACAGATACCCATCCTCACATCTCAAACCTTTGATATATCCAATTCCTTCAACACTCAGTCTCAAAAGATAACTTTGCCTAATGACATAAGAACAAAATACAAAAATAAATACATAAGTATAAATAAGTTGCTTGTGAAATGATTTTTCTCTAAAAATATTAAAAATATGATATGGAACTGAACCATTTTTGTCATCTTGAAAAATTACTTCTAGTACAATTAAGTTGAATATTTGTACAAAGATTAACTCATAAGAATACTAGAATGATAAGACAATGTATAAGATTTTTAATAAAGAGGACTCTGTAAAATGTAGACTTGAATATTAGTAGACCATTTGCTCATAGTATAAAAGAACATTGAAGTTTTTGTAGTTATGATTAAACTTTAATAAATTTATACCCACCATATTTTCCATTCATACAAAAAAAAAGGCAGCTGGGCTAATCTTACTGACTTTATGGACTCAACATTTTTCCACAAAATAAAACTACAATAATAGTCCAAAGGGAAGTTTTGAATTTTTAAAGAACTTAAATCATTATAATCATACTTTAATCTCTGACAATGACCTAGAAACACAAAAGCAAAATATATACTTAGCTTGCTATATGTTAATTTAAAATTGGTCTTTATAAATATCTAGTGATATTAGGCAACATTAACTTTGAATTTTGTTATTAAAGTAGTTCAGTGTATACATAAGCTCTCAGTGTACAATTAACAGAACAAAAGATGCAAAACATTGGTCAATGAGATTATGGAAAGCCACACTGCCACATCAGTTTATCTTATTTTACTTAGATAATTCTTAAAAATTCTTCATGAAATATTCATAATAACTGGGAAACCCTGGGCTAGAAGTAATAAAATACAGAAAATAATAAAAGATATTTGTGGGACTTGTGAAAGAGATTCTTCAAATTTATTTATATGTTGATAAATTACTGGGAACCTTGTTTATATTTTTATTATTCAGCCTATGTTTGACAGTAATTAACAGTAAGTTCTGAGGGAGATAATTTCAAATACTGACTACCATTAGCTTCATGTTCTTTGCAAATTACTGAACCTCTCTGTCCCTGCATTCCTGCCTCTTTAGAAGAACAGGGGTAAAAATAGACCTACTTCATAGGGTCACTAGCAAGTTTATGTGGCATTAATACTAGTAAAGTGTTTAGACAGGCTTGCATGCACAGGAAATACTCTCTATATACTAAATACCATTTTATTAATGCAGCCTATTTGAAATTGAAGAGACTTCTTAGACTCCAGGTAACAATTCAACCAGAACTACCAAATACTTTAGAGATACAATGTATGGGCTTAGATGGAGTCTGTTATTCATCTCCGAATTAATATTGAAGTGATAGGATTTTCTAAAACACCTTGGCTACACATGTTCCAATATATATCCCTCCACTCTATTCTGGATATCTACTCCATTTCTCAGAACAGAGGTACAGTGATCAATTTTAGGCAGGAGGTTAGATAAGTCCTTTGTTAATAGCAAGAGACAGAAAGCAAGAATGTTTGCAGCTGTGTATAACAAGTATTAGAGATAGAAAATCTATGAAGGTGTATCCGTTGTTTCATTTCAGTGATAAGTTTCTCATGAAAGGATCATATGTTGACTATTCTCCAAAATCATTCTGCTTTTCAACAATGACAGTTATTTAACCCCACACAATTTGAATACTCAACAAATAACCTGTAGTTTTCTGAAGTTTTCAGTACTCTGGGTCATAGATTAAGAAACCAATAACTATAAACTAGTAAGACATTTTTATTGTTGGTATCTTCCACCCTGATGGATCTTCTAAAAAATAAAACAGAATTTATTCCTCTAACTCATTACTGACATAAAAGCCCTCAACTGAACTTTGGGGAAGAAAAACAATATGACAAAACTCACTTTTAGTTAGATGTCAACTATTATCTTTCTTTTAGATGAAGACCTATGTAGCAATGAACCACAAATTAGGATAACTTTTGAATGTTATTTGAATTCAATTTCTATTCATTTTAATCAATTCTTCATTATTATGACTATTTTCTATTTTTAAATAGTCTTTTCAAGTGTCCAAATAACCTTTGAAGTACTTTGTTTAGTCTGGGGAAGTACAAAAGATCTTATAATGAAACAAATAGCTTGGCAGATTTCACAAGAATATTTACTATTATAAGATTTTTCAGAAAGTATCATATTTGTCATTTTACTTCATATTAAAATAACAAGTCAAGTTTATCATCCCTTAAAGATTAATTTCTCTTTGTTCTCTATCTACATTTCCCATCTATATCCTCTTTTTAACCTTAGTTATATTCAAGAGTATCCTTTATAAACCATGATGACACACCAGGTAATCAGTTGTCTAATTATGATGACACATCAGATAATTGTGACAGTGTGCACAACAAGCCCATGAAGTAAATGTCAATGTAAATTTCAGGGTACAAACAAGTCATCAAAAATTTTAAGGAAGCAACATGACTATACTCTTCCATCAATCTAACCAGCAGGAAGATGATGAAATGAGGTTGCTGACTCAGATATGAATCAGAAAAGTAGAAGTAAAATTCATTTAAATATTTCAAAAGTGTCCTTTTGTGAGGTTGTGGGGGCACTGATGACATTCTCTGTGATTCTTTTGAGAAAAGAACTTTAGTGATTTATGGAATATAGGCCAAAGCATTACTGATCAAGTTGAAGTGTCCCATTGCCAATTCCAGATACCTTAGACCAACTATGTCTAGGTGACAGTCTTTCAAGCTCACTGAGGCTACATTAGCTCGTCTTTAAAGTGGAGAGAATGAAGACTGCATCTTCCAAAAATGTTCACAGCAATATTTCTGGTCCCACATGCCTTTCTAGAATCTTGCTTCCAAAAAATAAATCATCTATTTACTCCTCTTGAACCTGGACAGAAATTTCTACCTGCTTTCCTGCTTAGAGTTTGGTGCAGGCAATACTCCATGACTTTTCGTGTTAGGTCATAAAAGGTATTACAACTTTCACCTGGCTGGGAATAACTCCCTGAGCCACATCAAAACTCCAGCTCCAGAATCTACCACATGAGAAACAATGCGAAGAGACCACCTGGAACTGCTCAACTCCTCCCATACAATGCACCAGATATGAGAATAAGAAAATCTTCAGACCAGCACCTTACTGCCACCTCATGAATGACAACAAAGCCAGAACCACCCAGCCAAACTGCCCTTCAATTTTTGATCCATAATGTCCATGAGAGATAATAAAAATCAGTTTTAAGACACTAAGTAGTATGGAGATTTGTTATGTAACAATGATTAATAGACTAATTTTCATAAATTAACAACATAGCAAAGTTTATTTTAAAACTTCATCAGATAACTTGTCAATGAACAGCAGATGTTTAGGGGCTGGGTACGCAGCACAGGAATATAGTATTTGCGTAGCATGTGAAACTCTGAGTTCAATCCCCAGCGTTGTGAGAAAGAAAAACATGAAGGCAGATACTTATCAATTATATATCGTACCTATATTTATAACCTATGTTTCTATCCTCTCCCTGATATTTTCCAAAAAATAAATTTATCTTCTGAAATAAATTTTTCAATTGCCTGAAATTCTCTTTCAAGCATAATTTCTGTAAAACGTTTGGTAAGAAAAAACACTGATATTTCTCTGGGGCTCTTTCTTTTTAATACCTAGAAAACTAGACTGAATAGATATATTATGCCTCTGTGTCCAATAATCTTTCCATCAGTTACTTTTCATAGTCTAATTCTACACAGAAGTATAGCTTTCTGTTTTTAGTTGGGGTGAGGAATTCTGTAATTACAGCAACACAGAATACAATCAATTATCACTAGAAAAAAAAACAGATCACATCATTCTGTAATTAAACCAATAATAATTTTTGGCATAACAGACCACATACTAAAGCAAAAACTACCATATTATGTAACCAGTAAAGTGAAATGACTTATAGTCAAAGGTGTGTAAAAGAGGTATGTTTTCTTTAGACAAAGTACAGATCTGTTATGTACTGGCCATGCCAAACAGAGCTAGAACCAACTGAAACCGCTCCACAAAAAGACATGAAAGAAGTAAGGCTTTCTCCTGAGAAAGCAAAAACTTTGGAGGAGAAAGGGATTTTCAAGTAATATAATAGAATGACCCAAGACATAAATATGGTGAAATGCCAATGCCTAAACATCCACATTAGGTTGTTTGCATTTGGGCTGTTATCTATTTCCAACTTCATAAATATGATTAAGACTGCCATATGTTCCAAATGCCATCCAGGTGGTTTCTCAATTTCTGATACTAAAAATTGGTATGAATGTATTGCTCTATCAAGGAGAGAGATGGGGAGGGGAGAATGACACTGCCTTGCTTCCTTCCACACATCTCTGGTATGCAATGTTCACTTAACTGTCTTTCCTCCATGATTGGTTCAGTTTCCTAAGTTCTACATACTAGCTCTAAGCAGAATGGCTACACTCCATAGACCTCAAAGATTAAGAGTAGCACACCAAATATCAGAAGATTCTGCTCCACAACCACAGTGTCATGTTAAATGTGGTTCTGCATCACTCTCTCCCGCTCAAGTGAAGATGTAGCACCTAATCTGAAGAACTTTAACTGGAGGACTGAACTGAAACACTAGCCAAGTAGTGGGTCAAGCAATAGGGAAAACATTGCACACTTTACAGGGTTCAAAACACACAGAAAAATAAAACTTTCATACTGCCTTTCTGATTAGAGCATACTCTTGCTTTTTATTAGATACATGTTTTGCTTTTCTTGAGCTTGCTTTATGGTAGAATCAGCTCATTTGCTGACCCCTGTCTTCTTCATCCTGAATATTTCATCTTAAATGCTAGACTGGATGTTCAAAAAGATACATAATATAGAGCAGAGTTTAAAAGGCAAAGAGTCAAGGGTCCTTAGAGAGTTTTGAGTAGGACAGTCAAATAACAAGGGCACTGGAAGCTACAATTAAGTAGCCTTGAGGAACTGTAAATAGTTGATGTGAATTGCAGCCTGAGAGTGTCAGTCTCAGACCTGTAGCTGCAAAGCAAGGAAGGTTTTATCATCAATGATTTTCTGCTCAGAGTTATGTGGTATGCGTGTTATATGCTTTCTTATAAATTTATGCTATAATGTCCTTGAATTTCACTATATCCAGAAGAATATAGATAATGCTTCTAAACAAAGAGGTAGGCTGCTGTTGTATGCCAGCAATCATCTAACATGACTGACTGCTTATTTCTAATCTTTGATTTATTCACTGCTTTATTTATCAACTCTTCACCGTTACAGAGCAAAGCAAAAAATAAAACAGGGAAGAATCTTCATAACCTTATTGTACAGAGCTAGTGGTATGATTCATTACTAATACCATATCTCACAGATATTATTCCAAAACCTCCCACACAATGGTCTGTATAAAGGGTAAAATTTGTTGCTGGCTACAATGGCAAAACCTTCAAGATCATGGATAGGCACAGTAATGATCACTGAAAAACTTTTTAAAAGAGTGTCAGTCTTGTAAAGTCACAAGAAGATTTACTCAGATGAAGCATGATCAAAGAATTTAAACTGAGGTATTCCCATGTAAGATTAAGTGTGCACCCATCTTCTGAACCAAAAAGTGAGAGGTAAATCTTGATCTCTATCCTCTATCAAAAATTTTAAGTACTTTCAGTTGTAACTCCAAAACAAATTCTAAATCTCTCTCATACTCTCTCTGCTCTCCTGAGGGGCTTGTCCAAAAAGCCATCACTGGCTTGGATTGCCTTAATCTGGACTCTTCACTTGTTATCACCTCACCATGATCCAAACTCTCTGCATGGCATTAAAAATCTCCACTTTATCAAACTGCCTTGCCTTTAGTAGTCTGATCTCTTCCTGGCCCTATGACTCCATCTAGTCCCTGTCCTAGCCATATGTTGTTTTGTTTTATTTAAATCTTCTTTGAACATTTGAAACCTCTTCTTGCCCGATGGTTCTCACCATTCCTATAGCTTTACATGACTGGCTTGTCCATCCACATAGGTCTCCTTGCAAAGGTATCATTCTCAAAGACCTATCCTGGCCTTATTTTCAAGTAATTCATGCCAAGTTATTCACCATCACTGTTTCACTTTTGCTGTTACATTATCTGACATTATGTTTGTTTTGCTATTTTACATGCTTATATTTTATCTAACTGCATCTAAAATATAAAGCAATGTATCATGTTTACTTGCTATTACTATGCAGGTTATAGCATATACTAGTAATCAATAAATATTATTTGAGTGAATGAAAGATCTCTAATAAAGCATAAGATGATAATGAGGTAAAAGAAAGAAAACACATTAATTTTATCATAAATACATTTTAAATCAAAACTTGTATTATTGCCAATATTTTATGAAACATTGTCATTTTGTAATTTTTATGAAGACATGCAGAATAAAGGTTTAGTCAGTACTTTTATGAATTTATATTTATGCATGAAATGATTAGGGAAGCAAAGGTTGATTGCAAGCATTACCAAAAGGCATGGTTAGTTGAGCTTGGTTTCTTAATGAGACTTCTGAAATGCAAACCTATTTGAGAATGCAAACATACTTTTAATAATTAATGATCATTAGTGTCCTCTAATCAAGACAGAATTATTTAAACAAATAATTATCTTTCAGAATTAAAAGGTAAATAGGAAGTTAATTCAGATCTGTTTATTTTTCTCTGTATTGTTTTCAAATAGGTAGCAAATGCTCCATAGGTGAAAACAAGCAAGTATTCAAATAGTTGCACCAATCTACAAATGAACTAACTGGCCTTATAAAATATCAACAAGCATTCCACAACATGAGGGCTGTTATCCTAGAATTCAAAATTACTCAAATTTTTATACATGTATATATAAGTAAACATTTGCCCTCTTTGCATTCTCTATTAATGGAAGCCATTTTCTTAATCTGAAATTTCACAATTGCTGACTTAATAGTGAGAATATTACATCTCATTTATTTTTTCATCATATGGGATACTTTGTCCTTTTTCTGGTACTATAAAAAAACCAGAAACTGAAAAATTTTAAATCTGAGGCTGAGAAGTCTAATGGTGTTGGCACCTGGTAAGGACCTTCTAGCTGCATCATTCCATGGAAGTTTAGAAAGCAAATAAAAGAAAGGAAGAGAGCTCACATACATGAGAGGCAGCAAGATAGGGCTAAGCTTACTTTTATAACAAAAGCATTCATAAGACATTCACCCTGGAAATCATGACAGTGTTTTCGTAACTACAGAGCCCTTATGACCTAATCATAAGGTCCCCCTGTTTTATTGGGGATTAAGTTTCCAAAACACTAACTTTAATAGAAAAATTCAAACTATGGCACCTATCTTAGTTTTATATACCCCTTAATATACATTCCATATGTGAATACAGACACTAATTTCTGTTAGATCTAGGAAGTAGTCTGATACAGAAAGCTGTCACTCATAAGGCCAAATTGACTTTGATTCTCAGCCTACAACTTATTGGCTTTGTGACTGGACAATTTCAGTTCTGTAAGCCTAATTTTCTCATTTATGAAATAGTAATAAATCTCATAAGGTTACTATGAAATATAAGTGACATGCTTGCTGTCGAGAGACCTAATACAATGTTGGAGCACTGTCCTCTCCATCTCTTTGGATCTCAGTTTTGACCATAGCAATGTGGACTTGTCAATTCCTCCACCAAGTCCACACTTGTTTTGTTTTTTTTTTCTTCTTCCTTCTCTTTCACTTTCCAATGACAGCATAATTACCTATGTGTTCTTTAAAGGATTCATTATATCAAAATCTAAGACTCTCAGACATACCAGGGATCAGCCTGATCATTCATATCAGAATGTTTGCTTTAATATCTGTTAATCTCTTATGCATTTCTTTCTCTTTTTTCCCCATCTCTACTTTCCCATGTATAAGTGCAAAATTCAATGATATCCTTGAGAAAGTCACTACTAGTCATACTAAATTATAAGTTTGTTGGAAACTCAGACTGTACAGTGTTTATATAATTTAGGAGGCAATGGCAGTCATTTTGGTAATGTTCTTAAAAAGACACATATTATGAATTTTTAATTCTCAAAATAAATGCCATTTAAAACGTTTTAACTCTAACACAGATCACCTACATTTGAAAAGACAACTTGGGAGACAGAATACTTCAGCACCATGGAGACTCTCACCTTCCTCCAGCCCACTTCACTATGTGTACCAGAGAGCAAAGGACTTTCTCTCCCAGGTGAAACCCCCTTCTCTTCAGTTCCACTTCTAGAACATCCCAGAGTCCAACTTTACTTGGTTCTTTTCATATTTTGTCAAGTAGGAATAAAACAAAGAAATATGTAGTTGAAAATGCATTTGTATTTGAAGGGAGAACTGTGTATTCAGGAATTATCGCTCATGCAAACTGAGATAGTCATCAATCATAAGTGCTCCTTTGTATCTACAGCAGCTTATTACAGAGAAAAGAAGTATTTCTGGATCCTGAGAAATTTGCTGTCAGAAATGCTACACAGAACTCCTTTCCTTTTTTAATTTCCTGCTACCATCTGAAAGCAGACACGAAGTAGAGCTTTCTTCCTTTGCTGTGCCCTGAGAATAGACAGGAACTAACACTAATCTGCAGAGCTACTACTTAAATCAAAATCTGGAAATATCAGTCATTATTTTTATTCTTTAGAATAGTCACAGTAAAATAGACATGAGACTTTACAGTTTATGTGAATTTTGTGTGTATACAATTTGATTGATACAAAAATTCTATTACATTTCAACTATGAGAGAACCAGGGACTTGGGACAGGAACACAGGGCTTCTGTCTGTATATCCTATATTTCCTTATTAATCTAATTTATGGTAAAACACCTAGTTTCAGTTGAAGTAATAATTTAAGTTATTTAAATATGATTTCTTTGTATGTATACACACACACACGAACAGGAAAATGTTTTCCCTCCAAGATTTTGGTTTATCTTTTGTGACTTCAAATAATATTTTAGTACTCTACATAGATTTACTCTTAATATCTATTTTTCATATGATAAAATTTTGTACAATGGTGTGCTGTTCAGCCTTAAAGAATGAAATTTGTCATTTGCAACAATATGAAAGAACCTGAAGGAAGAAGAAATATAGCCAATAAATACATGAAAAATGTTCAACATCTCTAGCAATTAGAGAAACAAAAATTAAAACTGTCCTGAGATTTCACCTCACTCCAGTCAGAATGGCAACTATCAAAAATACAAGTAACAATAAATGTTGGCAAGGATGTGGAGAAAGGGGTATACTCATACATTTCTGGTGGAACAGCAAATTGGTGCAATCATTCTGGAAAGCAATATGGAGTTCCTCAAAAACTTGGAATGGAACCACCATTTGACCTGGTTATACCATTACTCTGTGTATATCCAGAGGAGTTAAAATCACTGTACTACAGTAACATGGCCACATCAATGTTTACTGCAGCTCAATTCATAAGAGCTAAACTATGGAACCAACCTAGGTGCCCTTTAACCAATGAATTGATAAAGTAAATGTGATATATATACACAATGGAATATTTTGCAGCCATAAAAAATACTGACTATGACTTTTGCAAGAAAATGTAAGGATTTGGAGACTATCATGCCAAGTAAAATAAGCCAATCCCAAAAAACCAAAGGTCAAATGTTCTGACATATGGATGTTAACACACAGGATGGAGAGGGGAAGAATAGATGTTCAGTGCATTAGACAAAGGTGAATGGAGGGCAGATAGGAATAGGAAAGACAGTAGAATGAATCCAATATAACTTTTCTATGTTCATAAATGAATACAGCACAGTGAATCTCTAAGTCATGTAATCCAGAAGACTGGGATCCTAACTAGAATAAGATATACTCCATGTGTATATAAATATGTCAAAATTGACTCTACTGTCATATATAACTAAATAGAACAAATTTTCAAAAAAGAAAAAAGACAAATACTATGTGACCTCATATTTGAGCTACAAAAAGGTTGATCTTGTAGAAACATTAAAATGATGGTTGCCAGAGGCTGCCTGTGGGGTGGAAAATGAGGAAATTTTGGTCAAAGGATACAAAGTTTAAGTTAGAATAAATTGTGGGGACAGATTGTATAGCATAGTAACTATTGTCAATAATAACAATGTATACTTGAAAATTGCTGGGAGCATAAACTGTAAATATTCTCACCATAAAAAGTATGTAAGTTGATGACTATGTTAATTAGCTTGACTTAATCAGTTCACAATATTTAAATATGCTTTTTGTCAATTGTACCTTAATGAAGCAGGGAAACATTACAATTCTTTGGACAGATTCTGTACATACTTAAATTTCATTTAATAATACATTTTAATCAGAGTTTAACCATATTATTGCTTTCTTTGACACTGCTTACACTCTGTCCATTATTCACTCAATGAATGTTTACTGGATACCAACTACATAAGAAGCATCATCACTTTAGGTGCCAGGTGCACAGAAGCATACTCTCATGATTTTATAATTACTCAATTTGTACCAGTACTCATAATTTTATACTATCCACTGTATTTTCTATTGTATTACTTTAATATCACTTCTCAAAAAATCTCAAATGCATAGTTTGACTCATAAGGAGTTCAAACAAAAGTGCATTAACACTATGAGAACCTCATTGCTTTTCCATATTGAATAGATCTGATGCCCAGCTATTATTCACATAATATCGAGGTTAGAAAGAAAAATATACTCAAATTTATTTATTGTTTTATTTTTCCTATACATTTTCTATCAGAGTCCAATTATAGTTTATTCTCTTACTCTGATGTAAGACAAATAATTATGAAAAAAAAAGTAAGGTTGGGACACGAATGAGAAAACAATATAGCAAAATCTTGTTAATCCAATGCTAGTACATTCAAAATAACATTCAAATTGAATCAAAAGTTATTCCCCAGTCAAATAGGTATGGTTTTCTCATTAAAATTGCTCATTTAATACAAAGCATGCATTATGAATTATTTAAGGCAGAAATTAGGTCCCAAGAGTACTTTGCATTATTAAAGAGGTAAGAATAATTCCAAAATATGCCATGAAACATCTATATATCAGCTACAGTGAAAATGTATCTGTGAACCACTTGAGGCTGCAAGATTTGGTACACAAGAATCATTTATTCACCTCTGCTCTTTAAAACATATATTCAGGAAAATTCTTGTAAATTTACGACTTTTTCTGGAAAAGACATCATCCATGCTACAGGATTATTTCATTTTAATAATTAATAAATTGAAGAAGCCATCTCTTAACCATGATCTAATTTTTCAATGAGAATTTTTATTCATCTTAGCATTGAATTTTTTAAAAACTCAAAAATTTCCACTGTGATTGCTATTCTGGAGAAATAAGAGAATCTTGCTGTTATGAAAAGGTTCTAAGTATACTTGGACGAAAAGACTGGAAGGTACAGTATTGCATTTTTAAGAGAAAAAAAATCCTCATTTTTGCTATCTTTGAAGTGGAGCTACTGTGATCTGATGCTCAGAGGATCTTTGGTGTTCATTCCAAATTTAATATGATTTTAATGCTTAAGAACCTGAGGGTTAGTCATGAGCAGGTGGTTATCCCAGTTATTCCGAAGTTGGAGGAAGGAGGATTTTTGAGTTCAAGGACAGCCTGAGCAAATCTGTCTCAAAATTTAAAAAAACAGAAAAGGGGCTGGGGATGCATCTTGATGGTAGAGCACCTCTGGTTTTCATTGCTAGTTCTTGTTGGGGGGATGTTAAGGCTTACAAGTATTATGAAAATACAAATTTATTAGGATTGTTCAAAATGTTAACTGTACCATCTCATTATAAAAAAGAAATCTTGTTTTCATCAGACTCCCTGGGGGCACAAATGTCATTTCTCTTTTAAAACCATTAAACAAGCCAAGAGCTGACAGTACAGTAAACATGGTGGAGGCTAACATTATCAGAGCAAAGTTTTAGCGTAAGATTCCCCTTCTGATCCAGGATGTGTAACCATTGAGAACAATTATTTCCTGCTGTGGCCCAAGTTGTGTCAACATGACAATTCATTTGGGAGATTTGGAAATCATTAGAAAAGGTCTGCAATATTTTATCCCCCTAAGGACCTTAATGTGCTATGTCACCATGGTGATTTATTACTTCTCCTGAATTTCCTTGGAATAGATAAAACATGTACAGCTTAACATTCTATACTCTTTAAATTAACCAGCCTAAGTATCTCTACATGATCCATTTACAGCACAGAGAGGGGTAGATTTGAAGGTTAAATCATGAAAGCATATGAGGGCAGAATCTGTATTTTTATAGTAATAATTTATAGAATAAAAACTCTAATTTAAGGAAAGCAGATTCAATTCATGCAAGAGGCATGATGGCATTAAATTTGCAATTATAATTCATTAAAACAGGCATACTTTCAGTAGTGTTTTTGGTAATTATCTTTTGTACAATTTCTGAAGTGCAACAGATAACAAAGATATCTAAAATAAGGCCTCCATCCTCAAAAATATACATTAAAAATATTTTAGAATTTCCCCTAATCTTATTATTTGGCTCCATCAAACCAAAGTAAAAAAATAATAATACAAAAAGCCTTTTCTCTCTCCTTCCCAGAATTTCTTCTTGAGCAGAGCTAATGTTATTCAACTAACAGCTAGTAAACTCTTACAGACAGCCAACTGCAATCCTCCACTCCTCAAATATACTTCAAAAACCAAAACAAGTAGACAGTCAGCTCAAGTTATCCTGGGAACACATGGAGCTGCTCACAGTGATAATGTCTTGAAGGGGGCCTGGAAACATCTTTCCATCTCTGCCCAAAGAGGGAGGGTCTTTCTCTTCCTCTCTCTTTGCAAACTCTTCCACTGTTATACCTTCACAATTCCTGCCTGTTCTCCATGGTGCAGATCTGCATCACAGAATACTTTTACTTGGTGGTGTGATGGGCTTGCTTTACATAGCTTCAGAATCTAATTTGTGTACAAGTTCTGTGGAGGCTACCTGGGGATGAACATAGGAAGTATGTCACTTGTTAGAAACTACCAATAACCAGAAAGGAGGCTGATGTTGGGTATACTTAAACAGAAAATAAATACCAATTTGGTGGTGATACCAAACACAGAAATATCCAAAACCAGATTAGTCTGTATTAGAAGAACTTTCTTTTTTCCTCATTCTTTCCAAGTTTCCTCATATATAGCAAGCATTAAGCTATTGATTTTGGTTTGGAATGAATGATGCACCTGGAATGCTAGAGACTGGTATAAGAGAAGCATGCACCTTGACAATATCAGTCTTCGTTATTAATTTGTTCAAATTTGCACTTGACTTTCTAAGTCCCCTTTTCTAGGTTTAAATTGAACACAGTGGATGGGTTTGACTCAGTTCCAGGATGGTTATGATCCAAATTATTAGCCTGTATGTATCACTACAGGTTATTAAACTGTGTTCATGTTTTCTCGTTTTGGGGGAACTTTTGGGCCTTCACCTTTAGCCTTTTCTACTGTCCTCTTCCTGACCACTATACCTGATTTAACAGAACTGCCTACTGCTGTCCTTTGTCCTTCATGTTCAGACTCTCTGGCCAATCCCTTTGCTCAAAGCACTTCATCCCTGTAGCCTAAGACCCAGCATGCTAGAGTCAAATGTTTTTCTGGCAGCCTAACACTGTGAATAAAGCTTTGGTTCAGTTCACACAGATTGTAGGGTATCAATTAGGGAACTGGCTCAATTTTAGGAGCAGAAACATACTCTCCACTGACTTCTACTACCACAATCATAATCATCATGCTTATTTTTCCAGCTTTGGGTCAAGCAACCATGGCAGGGAGAGACAAAGGACGTTGGATTGATTTTTTTTTTAATTATAAAATAAATTCTTCAATTCTAAGTGTTTGCATCCACCTGTCAAAAGGTTTCACTCAGCCACTCAAAGCTTTGCCATTTGAACTCAGAAAGCAGAACAACCCATGTTAAGGGCAAAAATCATTGTATAACAATCCCCAAGATTATGGGTCAGACAGGTGGGACAGGGAGATGACAGCAGTGTTAGTGGCCCCTCATCACCCTGTGTTTGCAGGGTTACACTCAAATATAATTAAGGGGCTGTGCCTGTGTGCCTCTGGTCTCAAGGTTAATTAACCACAGGAAAATGACACCTTCAGGTGTCCTGTACCATAACAGCACTTGCAGGGAGAAGCATGATTTTAAATTGACAACACTGACACAGTCAGACAGCATAGTGGAAACCAACAGAGGTGAAAACAAAGACTGACATAGGTTGCTGCACTGTCAACAAGATGGAAAAAGGACACATCCTTCCTGCCTTTGGTAGTGATAATACTTAAGCAAAGAAAAACTCACCCACCACGCCTCATTGGTGAGTAACCCTCCATGACTGACTGCACAGGGAAAACCCTGCCCTCTGTGCTGCCCCCTTCACCCTATCCCACTAAAGGCTGGAATTCCTGAGCCTGACGCTCCAACTCCTATATACACTCCACATTCCCAGAACTCCCTTGCTCCTCCCACAGAGCCAGCATCATGTGGTGTTGCTAAAGCCCCTACCTCTCACTGGAAGCTGAGACCTTGCTTAGGACTCTTCCCTTCTAAGTTTATTTTTTGTCTCATTTAAAAGCTTTTTAAAAAAATTCTGTATCTTTATTCCAGTTCAAAGTATGTCCTGACTGGTCTGCTCTGGGATCTTCCATACCCATGTGACTTAGAAGAGATGAATTCAAAAAGAGAATCTCTGGTCCTCATCATAAAAGATCCTTGAGTTTCTTACCAGGTATATTTGTATATGGAACTGGGCCTGTACTACCTGGTTAAGTGTTGGGGATGGGAGGAAGAAATGTATTTCTGCAGGGTGACTGGCACCCAATCAGCCAGCACAGAACCCCACTTAGGCTTCTCTGAGCACTGAATGCAGTGTGCCCAGCTCTCTCTCCAACCAAATCCCCTCTGCTATCAATTTGTAAACAACTCAGCTCTGCCTGCATAATATGTGAGCAGGCAATGCCAGCGCCTGCCAGTGCCACACTGTGCCCTTCCCTGTTCCCAGCCAAGTGCACCTGCTGCCCAGGGCTCTGGCTGCTGCTGCTGCTACTGCTGTTATTATGCACTGCCATCGCCTGCCCTGCTGCTTGCAGGGCTGGCGGCACATCTTCAGCATGGGGAGGAATGTTTATTAGTTTTAATTGGTGGACACGGCTGGACAGTGACATTTGGAGAGTGTTGTGTCGTTCACCCTGCACCAGGTGCCGGCTGCGATGGCAGATGTAGGTTTATCAACTTAGAATACAACCTACAGATCGCTGCCTTTCCAGAAAAAATGCAGCCACTGGGCCCTCCCCTACCTATAGGAGCACACATTCCTCCTGTACTTTTTAGTTCATGTGTTCTTTCCTTTTCTGAAGAGATTTTACTTAATTCAGAACACAAGGGCTTCCTTAAAAATACTCATCCTTTCTCCAAAACCCATAAACGTGTAGTAGAAAAACACAAGTACCTTCGTTTGACCCAAGCATCTTCCTGAGTTTACTGCCAACACTCTGTATGTTACAACTCCTCACACTTTTTAAATAACATAGATATCCACTTAGCAAATCTTTTTACACAGTGTGATGTTTGAGTATCAGATTCAACTCCAAGTAAGTCATCTTTTCCCCTTAAGAATCTCAAGAATCTTAAAGCTGTATGGCTTTTCAATCTAACAGATTAAGCTTTCACATATTTAGCTACCCATTGACTTTGTGGTCCTCTATCTCTTCCTCCTACAGGGTTCAGGCCATCATAACTGCAGGAAAGTCAGGTGCAAGTCCTAGTACCCTTCTGAAGTAGTAATGAACCTGTGAGTTGCCAATCATCTGTCTCCTTTTGTTGCACCAGTCTTGGACAAAAATCACAGGCACGAAGTCCAACCTGAGGAAACAGTTCTTTTCTCAGATTCCTTTCTCTGCTTCAACCTCTCAAAGCATTGGCTTCACCAGACTACCAGAAACCATGAACCTGGCTTGAAGTTGTTGCTTTATGCTTTAGTAATAGTGGTATTTGCCACATATAGCTCCAACTTGTTTATACATTTCTATCAGCCTCAGCTGCTGTAGGAATGAGCTGAGAAAGTACTTAGTAGCTTCCCAAGCGCAAAACCAGCAACTGTAAAACTCTTCTGCCACCTAGCGGTACAGCAATAGTGGAAATCATTAGGAAACAAACAGTTTTATAGGGCCTAGATATCAACTTGTTCAACTTTGACTTCAGTCTAAAAGGAGACAATTAAAACATACACCCCAAGTTCTCAAGTGTAATAATTAAAAGAGACCTAGAAGTAGTGTTTTAATGATTTCAGATCTTTAAACAGTAAACGAGTACATATAATGCCCTATACTGATAGCATAAGGCCCTGAACTGTTGATTTATAAAACAGTGACCTGAGCAAATAAAATCATTATATTGAACTTCTCCAGATTCTCAGGATTTTGTCTTTTTTCACACCATCTGTTGTTTAAATACCACCATTCGGAAATGGAAGGAGGATTTAAAGTGTGATGGTTAGTAGAACAAAGATAATCTTTGTAAAACATTTAGGCTGTGTCATAGCATGGACACAAGAAGGCGGCACAACCACGGGAGGTGGCACTCATCCTGAAACACTGAAAAGCAAGAACATTCTGGATCTATGTGGCTCATGCTGTAACAATGATTAATGAATTCTACCTTCAGACAGTTTTAAACGAGGACACATAACATTGCAAAATATTTTTTTTTTTTTTACATTACTTCCAAATCATTGCTGGGTGGGTCTCTGTTGTTGTTTCCACACAAGTGATGCTGAGGTCTAATGGAATCCCTCTTCATATCTTGGGATGTTGATTCCTCTTCAAAAGACAACAGGATTTGAAGAAGAATGAGTACTCTGAAAGGACCTTAGGAAAATATTCTAAATAGCAGATGGCATGTCTCCTTATGGACAGCTCAGCATTCAACAGTGAGATTTAGATAATGCTAAAGGTGTAGAAATTACAGAACCAAATATCTTTTTCCTCTCTAAAAATGTAAAACAAGAAAACAAAACCTATGCATAATTTATGGATGCCCCAGGACAGTCTTAAATTATGCAATCCACATATCCAGGAAAAGTTGCTTAATATATTCCTTAGTTACTTCATGACACTGATCATCCCCATATGCACACACGCTATTTCTCAGACAAATTAGAGAAGCATGTCTGTATCCACCGTGTGAGAAGCATTCATTTCTAAAGCAAATACACCAGTGAGCAGGGAAGCACAAAAGACATTTGCTAACTAAATGCTTCTTTTATCAACTCAGTGGTCTTCCCTGCTCAGAAAGCTTCTCAAATGTGCATAATGGGATTAAAAGCACTCTCAATAAAGTTCATTACCTTAGTGGTCCTTCCCATCTTCATGTGAAATTAACTGTGTCTCCTATATGTACATCTACTTAAGGTAGTAATTTAATGGCAATAACATCTATATCTAAGAGGGTTATTTTCCCCTTGGATCTGCTTCACACTCAAAAATCTTGTCATGCTGCTTAGAATATAAACCAGAAACACTGTTTTCCTTCTGTTGCAGGGACATAATGAAGAAATTGAAAAAGGAAGAGAATTAAAGAACTTTGAAAGAAATAAACTTAGAAAAGAAAAAATGCCACAAATACCTACAGTAAGATGTTTACTGGGGAGGGAGATGAATAGGCTATACATATGTTTGATTTGCATTAAGTACTTTCTAAAATTTTTAATTTTTCACTTTATACTCTTAACTCCTCTCCTTTATCCCTTTGGATCCCACTTCTTCCTACCACACCTAAAATTTTGTCCTGTCTATTTTAACAAGTCAGGCTCATCTATTTTCTATACATTTTCCAGGCAAGTATTCTTATCCATGTTAGTTTCTTCCCCTCTTATGGACAGAACACTTTAAAATTTTTTCTACCTTCTCACATGTCCCAGGAGACACTGATCCTCTGCCCAATTCCAGTACTGAATCCCAATGTGCCTAATCATAATGATCATGTTATATTCATTAATTGAGGGTGGGCCTGTGGTCATCCCAATGGAATAGGTGGTCAGCTTAGAAATGTGTATGGGGTAGGGAGCAGTTTAAGACTCCATGCTGGGAAGAGATTAAACTCCTTTGTACCTGTGGATATGGCTCTCCCCTGTTCCCTTACCCAAAGACACTACACAGCTGAAAAGCCAAAGCCAAAAATCCATTTCTTTCCAACAGGGACAGTTCCTGAAATTTTTGCCTTTTATATGATAGTACTTAAAATTATCCTAAATGTATGGATCTTACTTTCTAAACACCCCTTGAATTAACCTTTTATAATCTATTTATATTCATTTAGTTCAGGACCTCATAATTTCTCTCTTGAATTATTGTTACAGCTTCATAACTCTTCTATTTCAAATAAATTCTTTACTCTGCCCCTCTATGACCTTGTTTAATTTCATATACAACAGGTCCAACTCCAAATCCATCTGCATTCACATTTAAAACAAAACCATTCTGTGTGGAGAGCAGGTATTTTCTGCTCAACTCATGCTTGGAAATATAATTTCTTCTTTAACCTTATTTGTCTTGGTCTTCTATTATGCAGCCATACTGAAATAATTATACATCTCAAATTTCATTTCTTGCTGATAAGCCTTTGCATATTAGTTCCCTCTACCTGTAAGGTCTTCTGGCATCATTCAACCCCTACTCTTCTTTACTTCCGGTAGGTACTTTGTAATCAAGTGTCTGAGAAGTCCTCTCTCTCATCCTATTTTCTGTGTTGGTTTTATGTTCTTTTTCCTCCTCCCATAACATGTTATACTTACCTCTTAACCTAGCACTGAGCATGCTGCTCTGTGAATTTGCTCCACTAGAATATCAGCTCTTTGGGGGTTTAAAATATTAGGTTAACAGGTTCCCCATAACATGACTGGTACAGAAAACTCTCATTAAATGGTTTCTGATAAATGACTGTATCCAGTGGGCTTCCAACTTTAAAAAATTCTAAAAGCAACAGAGCTGGTTAGTGGCACAAACACAAGGAGAATTGAGATCTCTTGATTCCAAGTCCTATTATATTCCTATTACACATACAATGTTTTAGGCTTAGTTTATTCCTGATCCTGCTGGTTAAAACTCAGAACTGACATTTAAGATACTAAGGGCTTTACCAGAGCCTTACAGTTAGAATTGCCCAAGGCAAATCTCTTAATGGCCCTATCATCCTTTTTTTATTTACAAAATAGGGGTAATTGTACTGCTCAACTCTTTTTGCTAAGAAAAGATTAATGTTAGCACCAGTGAAACCAATATCCATGAAAACGATTCAAGACAAAGCCAGGAGTCAAAAACAGTGTCCTCAAGCCTTGTTTTTCTTTTTTTTGTTTGTTTGGCTGATATCCTTCTGTGTATTCATTGAATACAAGAAATGCAACCACAACTAAACTTGAAGTACACTGCATTTCCCCATCTTCAATATCTGAGAATGAGAACATTAACATGAAACAAACAAAAAACACAAAGCATCTTCTATACATATCTTGTTTTGAAAAATGAACTTCATTTCTATTTCAGTGTGTTTATGTGTGAAGCAATAAGCCCTTGACTTTGTAGAATCATATTTTGACTCATTTAATCATTTCTACAGACCACACATGTATACCCTGAAATGCTGTGTCTTTAGATTCCACACAGTATGTAGCAATATAAACATGATCCTATGGGGGAAATAAATCATAATTGGAAGGAAGTAAAATTTGAGTCTTTCAATTCTGAATATTGTAAGAACTATCAGTAACGTTGCTTTATACATAAAAACAGTACACTCTAAACAAAATTATTTCTCTCCTCAAATGCTGCCTTATCCAGGAGGCCTTTCCCAACCACTCTACAAAATGGCAATCCTACCTCATCCCCAGCACACAAACTATCTTGTATATTGAGTTTAGCTGAAGGTGTAGCTCAGTGGTAGGGCACTTGCCTATCAGGCCTAGGTCCTAAGTTCAATCTTCATCACTGCAAAAAATAATCAACACTAAAGGACGCATCTTTATTTTATCTGTTTGCTGAACAACTGCCTTTCTTCCCACAAGAGTGTAAAACTCATGAGGACAGGATCCTTACTTTCGGATTTTGGGTTTTCTTGATGTTCCTGGTACCCAAAATAGCATCTAGCAAGTGGCAGTTTCTCAACATGTATGAGCTCAAATAACAAGTCTCCTACAAAGTATAGGTCCTGTTTGTGAGACTCTTAACCACTTTTTTGTTTTCTGTAACTGACCTGCTTTTTTTTAATCTGACAGCTGACTTTTTTTTTTTTTAAACATATCATGGCTGAAATGTGTTAAAGGACTTCAATGGTCATTCTCTGGATAGTTTTAGTATATTCAGTAATTGTCATTGATAATTGTCACAGATTTGCTAGTGATAGGCATTTCACTCATGATGTGAAATATCATTGCATTATTAGAAATAATATCATTGCATTATTTAGAAATCACATTTGTTCCTGGGAATCTACAGTCTCATGCTAAGTCTCATGCATGGGATTGCATGGTCAATCAAAAGTTTTTTTTTTAAAAAATGAATGATTCCACATTTTACTTCTTTTTAAAAAATTGTATTTATCCTCTGATATACAAAAACATGATTATATAAATTTAAAAAATACAAAAATATTTTTAAGAACTAGAAGAAACTTCAGTAGAGAAAGGAATAAAAGAATAAAAGGAAGGGAGGAGAGTTGGGATAAGGAAAGAGTGGAATGAACCTGACCTAACTTTCCTATATACATTTATGAATATACCACAGAGAATCTCACCAGCATGCATGTTTATAAGACACTAATTTATAAAAAACTAGAAGTAAATAGCAGAAAGATCAGTAGAGCAGAGGGAAGGGAACAGGTGAAGTGAGGAGGAGAGAAAAAGAGGAAGTACTGTGGACTGACAAAAAAAACTATACTTCATGTTTTTATAATTATGTCAAATGAATCCTATTGTTATATATAACTAAAAAGAACCAATAAAAATTTTAAAAATTATGAATTAGAAAAAAATAAAAGTTTGAAATTCTTTGATCTTCCTATAAAATAAAAAAAAAAAATTATTCTCATGGTTTACAAGGTGCTCTCCCAACCCCATGCTAATGTTGTAAAACTAGCAGTCTGTGAGCCACTACAGAAAGATAACAAAGTACTTCTAAGATAATAACATTTTCTCTATGCCTTATGTTTTAATAATAGTTCCTAATTATTTGGAGGATCTAGAATTTTGCAGGGGATAAAATCGTAAATTAGCAAAATGTCTATTTCTTAAAAGGAGCAAAATAAATTTTTATTTCCTTGATGGAAAATATAATAACTTTATACTAATTTATCTTGATCCACCATAATGACAAGCAAAATTTAAATGTGTATAGTAAACTATGTGTTAATTTAAAAAGTGTTTGCTGATGGAAAGATACAATTTTGAAAAGACTATTTCCCAGTAACATCAGAGTACGATGGATTATTACTCATATTCAGATTTTATTTTACCATGTCTTAATGTCTGAGCTTACTCATCCTGACTATGCCCCAAAATGGAGACTAGTAATATATTTGAATGAAATAAAGGAGGTACTAGTCTTTTTTTGTGACAATAATTTCAAGAAAACATAGTATCTTATCAAGAATACCACCTATTGCAAAAAGTATCCCATACTGATTTTAGTACAAATTTCTATTATTCTATAAATGTTAGAATCTTCATTCTACTATAATTTCAATATCATAAGTTTTATTTGCAGAACATTTGTTGAAAATTTAAGTATATTGTATGTGATATCAAAAAAGGGGTGGATACATTGTGTTGAAGAATTTCTTTTTAATGAAAATATTACTTTGGCATATTTTAAAATTAAATTATATAAAGCATGTTTCTGCAATAAAACAGATTCCTTATCCTACCATTGTATTTTAAAACACGTTCCAGTTTAGTCTTTTTGCTTGTTTTTGCTTAAAAAATACTTCTAAGTCAAAAGAAGCTACATATGAGGGATTATGGTTGTAATAAATTTAAAGAATAATTAATAGGTCCCTGCCAGATGTAAAGAAGAAAAACAGGTAAACCAATGATAACATAAGCCAGATTTTGATAAATGCCAAAAGGGAGATACAATGTCTTAGACCTTGGAAATGTGTATAACTGAAGCCTTTAAGTCCCTCCTTATCCTATTCCAATTTATAACAGCATTAAGCAAGGAGCTTTTAGTTATCAGGAAGAAAATATATATGATCATATCAGATCTCTGAATCATTTTCCATTTACTCTAGTAAGACCATGAACATACTAATGAACCACATATTCACTTTACTCTTGGAAGGTTTTAAAACTTGTTCCTCTCTTCCCTTTTGTTTACTTCCTCACCAGGAACCTTCTGAAACTCTAGTTGACTGAACCCCTTGACTTATCAACCTGTCTGTCCCCACCACATTTTGTTCCTATTCCTTCAGCCAGTTTAATACATGAGGCTGCTCTTACAGCCAAGCCTATGTAAATTATTAAACACTACATCATATGCCTCACTAAAATCAATATATAATGCAACCACCACATGGCTGTAGTTCTGTCAAGGCATCCAAACAAATAGGTGCTCTATGATCTAATTAGAGTATCTATTACTCATGTTGAGTTGTCTTGAGAGTTTACTAATATATTTTTCTTAAAATTTATTATATTACTAAGGAGAAGATTAGACATTTGAGGAAAATATTCAAAATGAACCTACTTACCTATTATTTTTAAAATTGAATGACACATTTTGTCTATAATGCTTTATATTTTTCATGTTCTGTGACTTCTGAAAAGTCAATCATTCTTTGATAATGTGTTCATTCCCTTAAACAATTTCTATCCATTATGTTGTCATTTTTCATGATTTAAATACATTTTATAATTGAATTAGTTTGGTTTAAATTAATATGCTCTGTATACCCAATTATCTAATTATCAGAAAAATTTCTATGCTTCAATGTTAAATATTTTGGCTAAATTGAAAAATATGCTTGAAAAATACATTAATAGATGTTACTTTCCATGCTCTGAATAATTTATAATGATGGCCTCAATGAACTTACATAACATTAAATGTCATGACAGATTAATTAAGCTGATAGTCCTAAAACTCAAACCCTTTATGTTGAGCCACTGGTAACAGAAGAATGGAGTAAGATTTTGGTCATTCTGGCCAAGACTATTCTGAATCCCATGACTGAGAAAGGGGAAAGTTCAACATTATCTATTAATGATTAACCACCAAATATTGCAGCTTAATTATTTTCTGGTATAAAACTGTGGGATATTTCTACATGTATCTGATTTGATTAGGAAAATACAAACTCTGAAATAATCAAATCTGCTTACCACGTCTCTTAATGTCAAGGGAGTCACTTGGATGAAATTAAAGTCAGTCAAATTACTCATAGTGCCATAAATACTTAGGCTAAGAATTTCTGAGCAAAGCAGATTCCTACCTGTACTTGCTTTAACTTCCTTATCTTGATAAGGGGGAATGGGGGGGCCACTGACGACTCTCAGAACTGCACAACCATTTAGAAGCAGGGCTAGAACACGATTCTACAGATTCCCAGTCCTATATTCCTTGCATAATACCTTGCTATTTCATCATTCTCCAATAAATGTAGGATGACACTGTTGTGGAGTTTACAGGATTTGAAATCTGTATGAAAAATTATTACAATGTCTAGAGCTCTTTACAGAAATTTTAGAATTCATAGGAGTATTGAAGTAGGTAGAGAAACTATATTGATGATTTGTTCAAGATTTAATATTTTATATTTAAAATAATTAGCTCATATGGGATTAGATATAGAGAAGACCTAGAGTGAGTCAGCAGAGTTAACACTCTATTCTTACATACTCTCATTCCATTGCATGTTTTCCTCTCCCATCTATACAATGATTGCAAACTGTTTACAACCCAAATCTCTTCTCTATGTTCCAGAGCTTAGTATTTAATGGTTAACCTGATGACTATGAGCAACTCAAACTCAAAATATCAGAAGTGGGACCAATGTTTCTCACACATCCATAACCCCCTCCCCACTATAAAAAGCAAGTCAAGCATAACTGCTTTATTCTCTATTATTGGTGGATTGAACCAGTATCCATCTCATTGAGCAGCCCTAAGTCTGTTCTGTAGTGCCATCTATTTCACTTCTCACAAGCAATTAGTCACTAAATCATGCCTGTTTGTAACTCATTCAATTCCTGCTCCTTCTCCATCCTACCCCCTACCCCCTAACAGACTTGCCTAAAACCCTGACATTGTTCTTGGAGTAACGACACAGCAAATACATTTTACTTCCTTCCTAATAAATTTAAAACCTGAAACTCCTCACAGTACACACTCAACTGATCAAAAACAATCTTCCTTAAAGCCATTTAAACCATTACCTCAGCTAGGCAGTCTTCCCATACTGACAAGGATATACAAGATGCTGCTTATAACTGCTTTCATTCGAAATCAGGCACGCTTCAGTTAGGTTCCACTTTGGCAAAACAAGGGGGTTAGATTTACATTTTGAATGTAAAGACTATATTTCTTATAACACACTAAGTTCTGATTTTAAAGAAGAGGATTTAAAAGCACCTCTATGTACCAGTTTAAAGTTCATTATCTGTTAGTGAGAATACTTTATATCACTGTAATAGAAACTTCATTTAAGCAAGATTACACAAAACACAATTTTGTTAACTCAAAAAAAACTATGTAAATCACTCAGTGATTTACAGATACAAGATTTTCAGGTACAAAAAGATCTAGGATTCAGTATCTTTGGCAGGTGATATCTTCTCCATTTTTATCTCTGCTTTCCTTGGTTAGCCTGTCTCTAACAGGTCTTCAAACTAGTGTTTCTGAACAGCTACATTTTTCATTATCACTCACCTTTTACTTCCAGGATAAATAGAGTATTCCTTTTCCAATAATTTCAGCACAGATACCAGGACTAGGTCTTACTGGAATAACTTAGGCCATACACTGATATCTGAATAAATCCCTATGACTATGGATATTGTAAAGCAAAATTAACCAAATTTGATTATCCAGCCCTAAGTCAATGGTGAAAGAGTCAGAACCACTTGCACCTTTACAGATTGAGCTCAGGTAGGGTTTGTTGCTAAGAGAAAATCTATTAGAAAAGGAGAAATTTATGCTATCTAGGTAAAATTAGCACATAGTACACTACAAAGTCCAACCATATTTGAGGTTGGTGTTATCCCAACATATTTTTCTACTACATTGGGGAATAGCAAACATTTTCCATAAAGAACTAGACAGCAAATACTATATGCTTTTGTAAGCCATATGTGATGTCTCACTTTTTAACCCCCTAAATAAATAAGTGCTGCTTACTCCTTCACCACATGAAAAAAAAATTGAGGGCTGAGTTGGATTTTACAAGGGTCACAGTTCACTCAATACTGCACTAGACACGGTAAGTAAGGTAAGGGCAGAAGCCATGTCTTTTTGATGTCTGCATTCCTGGTGCTGGCACACAGTAAATGTGTATTTGTGAAATAAATGCAGATTTAGATCAATACATGAAAAATGAATTTGAGATTCATTTTATATGTTTCATTAGAAAAACCAAAAGTGGAATTGCTATTTAGATACTTTATATCATTCACCTAACCTCAGCCTCTTGGAGAAAACAATTTGGGAGAGACAGAAAAGTTGTAATTTTAAAAAGTAGTTCTTCATGCAGTTCTTGAAGACCACAAAGAGACTACTAAATAAGAGCAGAATTTTCTGTCAGTACAACCAAGGGTGAAAGAATCTCCAAAGGACCTGGTAAAATTCTTGCAGCATCACCCTGATGAGATAATTATCACCTGTTTAATGAACAAGATCATTAAGGATGAAAAGACAGGTGGGCAAGCCTATTGTTGTATTTTGATTAATTTTGTTGCATTTTAAAATATGGATCCAATCCCACTCATGTTTATAATCTACTAGAGCAATCAGTTCCCAGTGGGTGACTTGCTAAGACCCATGTTTGTGGTAACAATTACAGAAATAGAGCTTCCATAATATCTGGAATTGATATATGAAAATAAATTAGTACTGTGTATCAGAGTAATTCATGCCATAATCAGTATTTCCTCATTTATCTTTAACACAATTCTTAATTTCACATCTACATCATTCCAGATAATTTCTCGAGTTCAACAATTATTCACTCTCAGCTGGACACCCAATCCTGTAACTAAACATAGTTCCATGTCACTCACTCCCCTTGATGTCCTTTTCTGCCCCTTGCTCATACAGTTTAAAATATGCAAGCATAAGAGAGATACCTTCTGATGTCCACTTTTGTACTTTAGTTAGCTCAATGGTACTCCAACCACACACAGTATGATATGACTGTCCTAATTTTCCAAAACCTTTTAATGTTGCCTTACTTGGGAAAAAGGGTTACCACATAGGTGCAACTGTATTAAGGAAAATGAGATATGGTCATCCTCCACCAAATATCAACTGTCCTTAAAAAAATATACATTCAAAAAAACATTATGAAGATAAAGACGGAGCTTTAAGTGATGTGAATACAAGCTGAGCCTCAGAGAAAGGGGGCAATGTGGCCACAAATCAGGAGTTGTTTCTAAAACCAGGAAAAAAAAAAAAAAAAACACAAACCAGATCCCCACTCCCCCATAGCCTTCAGAGAGCTCAGCACTGCTGACTCCCGATTTTGGACTACTGACCTCTTTAACTGTCAGAAAATATATTTCTGTTGTTTTAAAATATAACTAATTTTGTACTAATTTGTTATATCAGCCATGCGAAACTAATATACCCCTTTTCTTAGAATACCTTGAGTCACTGCAAACCTTCACATCCTTTAAACCTTATTTATCTCATGCACTAAACATGGCTGCAGAAAATGAACAACTGGTATTATTTAAATCCACAATCACATACTTCCCTGATCCATTCATTCTCCTCCTTACTCTCCTAAAAAATGATTTGCTGTATTCAGCATACTTATTTTTTCTTTCCATGAAAATAAGAGCAAACAAAGAAGTTTTATAGACCCTACCATTCAGAATAGGTACCCATTTATCCTGAATATGCAGATTACATAAACACTATCTAAACATCAAAAGCAATCCCAATCCATGAGCATTTCATCTATCTCTTCTTTCCCATAAAAGATCAACACTATTTCTACTTCTCTTCTAAATTTTCTCCCTACTGAGTCATTTCCTTCATTTTTAAACAAGTTCCTCTTTATACTATCTAAAAGCCCACTTTTTTAACTTTTAAGAAAAAGTCTACTGAGAGTTGTCTGGACTGACTATTCCTTCTCCTCTTTCTCATATTCCATTCCATCAACTTTTATCCCAGCCATTCCACTAATGGTACTTTTGTGAAGGTGAATCATGACCTGAATGTTGCAAAATTTGATCAGTTCCTATTTCCCCCATTGCTTCATGGATCAGCAGCACATTACATAACTTTCATTTTTTTCCTCCTTGATATGATCTCTTTACTTGGCTTTCAGAAGCCCTCATACTCTTGCTTCTACATCTATCCGCCATTCTTTGTTTTTCTTATCTCTTGAAGTGGGCATATCCTAAGGATAGCCTTTGTCCTCTTCGTTACCTACAGTCATGGATTATAGATCACCTCCCCACCACACAGTCTCAGAAGTTTAAATACAATCTATTAACCAAATAACTTCTAAGTTTATATCCCCAATCAAGACCGATTTCCCAAATTATAGACTTTTATATTCAACTATCTACTTGGCATTTTCATTCAGTTGCATGTAGAAAATGGACATCACAAACTTTATTTTTTTAATATGTTTAAATTGTAGTTGGACACAATACCTTTATTTTATTTATTTATCTTTATGTGGTTCTAAGGATCAAACCCTGGGCCTTGCATGTGCTAGGCAAGCGCTCTACCTACCACTGAGCCACAACCCCAGCCCAGATATCACAAACTTAACACTCAAAACATCCCATTTCCCTACCAAAACATTGTCTTTCTTCTTTCCAGTTTGAGGGCAGCTCTATTAGGAATTTGTGTTAGTCAACTTTTTGTCACTGTAACCAAAATACTTAACAAGGATAACTCAGGAGGAAAAGTTTATCTTGACTCCTGGTTTCAGAGATTTAGTTCACAATGGGCCAACTCCACTATTCTGGGTCCAAGGTGGGGCAAAACATGATGGTGCAGGGCATGGCAAAGAAGCACTGCTCCATTTATGGCGGCAGGCAGCAGAGAGGGAAGGGAGAAGGGGTTGTGGGGAATATGAACCCTTCTACTCTATGCTTCCAGTGACCCATCTCCTGCAGCCATGTCCCACCTACCTACAGTTACCACCCAGTTAATTCATTCAAGCTAGGATGAACTGATTAGGGGGCAGTTCTCATAATTTAATCATTTCAACTCTTGCATTGACACAAGAGATTTTAGGGCATAATCACATCCAAATCAAAAGTGTTAAAGAAAAAAACCATGAACATGACATCACTGACTCATATTCCTCTTATACCTTACACACAGTTCATCAGCAAAACTCATTGGTTCTATTTTTAAAATAAAATACATTTTTAAAAAATCGTCACTCTCCCCCTCCACTGCAAACACCTGGTCCAATCCATAGTTATCTCTTTTCTGGTCCTCTAGAAAATATGTTTTCATTCTTCTAGAATTTTTAAATTTTATTTTTCATTGGTTCTTTTTAGTTATACATGACAATAGAATTCAATTTGACATAATTATAAAATCATGGAATATAATTTGTTCTAATTCAATCCCAGTATTTCCCTTTCCTCCTGACCCCTATTCCTTTCCCTCTCCTTATCTTTTTGCTATTTTTAATTAGTGTCTGATGGAATTTTAAAATAAATATCTACAATTGTATCATTTCTCAGACTAAATTTTCCATTGGGGTCTCTATTTCATTCAGAAAGGCATATGCTCATTTATATCTCTTACCTTATCTTCTCTGGTTTCATCCTTATTCATATGTCTACAGTGGCACTCTTGATACTTCTAGAAATACCTGGACACTATCAACTGAATTTACACTGTCATACGCCCAGATTGAGATGCCCATTCTCCAGAAACCTACAGATATAATTCCTTGGCATCCTTTTAATTTGATTGTAATTCCAATTTCTCAAGGGGGCCTACAGTGAATATCCTATTTGAAAATTTCCCACTTACAAACTCTATTCCTTAATTTCCTTCATGCTCTATTTTCCAAAGTCCTTCTCACTTTATGCAATGCTGTATAATTTACTTAATTCTCAGGTTTATTGTTTAACTTCTTTCCTCTACACTAGAATATGATGTTCATAGGGCAGACTTTTTTTTCCCATAGATGCCAAATTCTTAGGACAACATCTGTAACTTAGTAGGTACTCATTACAACTAAAATAAATAATATTCTAGTGGACCCATTCTCAGTAAACTTGAATTCCAATTCCTACATTGTCATAAACAATAGGTTTTTTGTGTCATTTTAAATTGCAACACCTCTCCTCCAAAGTGATTTAAATGCCAGTCAATTGACTAGTTAGGAAAATAAGTGATTCTCAATGCTCCTTATAGATGGCAACATTTCATAATTCCAAAATCTTATTACTAATTTATGATAGCAAAAACAAAGATAAATCTTTATTGGACACTAATATTGTTAGATGTTTTAAATCCATCGTTTCACTTACAAATCCATGAAATAAGGTATTCTCATTCCTATTTTGCAAGTGAAGGATCTAAGTGAAACTTAAGGTAGCCTGTGAGCCACAAGAACTCAGATTCTAGCACACTGCTATCTTACTATAAAAGTAATACAATACCATGACATTTTTGTTACTACAGCTCTGTACTATAAGGTTTGGTATTGCGATGGTTCCTGCTTTACTTTTCTCACTAAAGATTGCTTTGGCTAGGCCTCTTGTTTTTCCTAAATGAATTTCATGGCTGCTTTTTTCCATTTCTATGAAGAATGTCATTGGAATTTTAATAAGAATTGCATTAAATTTGTATAGAACTTTTGGTAGTATGGCCATTTGGATCAAATTAATTCTGCCTAACCAAGAACATGGGATATCTTTCCATCATCTAAGGACTTCTTCAATTGAAGACCAAGGAATAGAATCTATTCTGTTCAGGGTTTAGTCAAGGAACAGACCCTTATAAATACAGTTCTCATCCTAGACAAAGGTGTATAAGCATACATTGGCATAAAGATAGCTTCTTCAACAAATGATACAGGGAAAACTGAAAATCCATATGCAACTGAATGATACTTAATCCCTCTCTCTCACCCTGAACAAAAATCAACTCAAAGTGGATCAAGAACTTAGATATTAGAACAAAGACTCTGCAACTTAATAGAATAAAATGTAGGCTCAAATCTACCTTATGTCAGGTTACAAACTGACTTCCTTAGCAATACTCCTAAAGTGCGAGTAAAATCAAGAATCAGTAAGTTGGATGAAATCAAACTAAAAACTTCTTCACAGCAAAGGAAATAATCAAAAACGTACAGTGCCTACAGAATGGGAGAAAATCTTTACCACCTGCACTTCAGAGCATTAATCTCTAGAATACATAAAGAACTCAAAAAACTTAACACCCAAAACCAAATAACCCAATCAATAAATGGGCTAAGGAACAGACACTTCACAGAAGAAAAAAGATCAGTGAGCAAATATATGAAAATATGTTCAACATCTCTTGCAATTACAGAAATGCAAATTAAAACTATATAAGATTCCATCTCACTCCAGTCAGAATGGCAATTATCAAGAATACAAGGAACAATAAGTATTGGCAAGGATGTGGGCAAAAAGGGTCATTCACACATTGCTGGTGGGACTGCAAATTGGTGCAACCACTCTGCAAAGCAATATGCAGATTCCTCAGCAAACCTGGAATGGAAAGACCATTTGACCCAGTTATCCAGTCCTCAGTATATATCCAATGGACTTAAAATCAGCATAGTACAGTGACACAGCTACATCAATGTATATAAAAGCACAATGCACAATAGCTAAGCTGTGGAACCAATCTAGATGCCCTTAAATAGACGGATTAAGAAAATGTAATGTAATACACACACCCAGTGGAGTATTAAGCCATAAAGATGAAATTGTGGCATTTTCTGATAAACGAATGGAACTGGAGACTATCATGTTAAGTGAAATAAGCCAACCGCAAAAACTGAAGGCCAAATATTCTGATATGTGGATGCTGACACACAATAAGGGAGGGAGGAAAGAATAGAAATTCACTAGATTAGACAAAAGGGAAGAAAGGGAAGAGAAGGGGGGATTCGAATAGAAACAACAGTAGAATGAATTGAACATAACTTTCCCATGTTCTATATGAATAAATGACCAGTGAAACTTCATATCATATGCAACCACAAGAATGGGACCCTAATAAGTTATACTCAATGTATGTATAATATATCAAAATACACTGTCATGTATATCTAAAAACAAATTAAAAATTTTTTTAAAGTACACAATAGCCATTTGCTGATCTATTTCTTCAGGAGACATGTACTATGTTTACTGTCAAGGACCTACATGGTTTTTCTACCTGGTACACCATTCTCTTAGTAAATCACAGCTTTTCATCTTCCCCATAGCTCTAGAAAAAAATTTGTACTTTTAGGTGAGATCTCACAATCTGGTCACTACCAGTTTTAGAAGTGCACAGCTTATGTAAACTCAGCAAATTACTGCCCTTCCTTTGAAATCACATAGAGTAGAAGAATAATCTTTCAGGGACTATATGCAGCTAGATGTTCAGCTATATGTAGGTAATTCTTGTATGAAGATGCAGAGGAGGAGGGATATGGATTGACTTTAATACTATGTTTTAGTGTTGGTTTTGGGTACTGGGGATTGAACCTAGAAGAGCTTTACTACTAAGTTATATCCCCAAGTCCTTTTAATTTTTTTTAGTTGGAGACAGGATCTATGTTGCTCAGGACCTCACTAAATTGCTGATGTTGGTCTCAAATTTGCAATCTTCCTGCCTCAGCCTCCAAAGTCACTGGGATTACAGGCATGTGCCATAATGCACAGTTATCAGTTCTTGAATCACTGGCAATTCTAGATTCAACCAACCCTGAAACTGATATTTTGAATTTTCCCTGTATTAATAAAATAAATTATCCCATCAGTCATTGTTTTTCATATTTGCAAAAAACTTGCAAATGCTGTATTTGCTGAATTTAGAATTACAGCCCAAAATCATCTGCACTAACATACTCTGAATTCCATCCCCAATCCTCCTGAAAGATATAATACAGATCAAAATGGGCATGTCTTGGAAAGTGAAGCTGAATTAATTAGACAAACTTCAGTGCCAATAATTGAAATAAAATCTTCAGGGAATACTTCAAAAAATAATGGAAACCTAAAATAAATATCAGTGGTACCAGAAAGTTCATGAGCCTTTGGCTAAAAAGGCAAGTTTTACAATGTCAAGAGATCATAAGGAACCAGACAAGTAATAGAAAAATGAATGGCCTGAACTGGATATTTGAAAATATAAGTAGTTGTAACTACAGATAATAGAGGAATTTTTCCCTGCTTACAAAGGACTTGTCCAACTCAGTTCTAGCCATTTATGATCATTTCTGCAGGCTTTCTAAACCAATCCAGAAATTTGAGTTTTTCCTTGAAACCTCTATTCATAAATGTTAATTCAAGATTTTTACTCAGTGAAGTCAAAACAGAGTACATCTGCAGGGCAATCTCAGCCCTGGGCCTCTATTTTATAACCTGTGCTTTAAACTGTTATCTGGTACCAGTGATGTCTAATCATAGTATGATCACATGTACACTCACAGTGGCCTCCCATGAAAGTTCTTGAGAAAGTCTTATCTTTGACGTGACTTCTTAAAGTTCCTCCAAGATGGATATTTTTAAGTTGTAGGATCTTGAACTACTCCTACATACTGAGATGTATTAAGACAATTTTTTTCAATTTACTACACAACTGATTTGAACTTCCTTCACAGAAACACATGTAGGATAGTATAGATAAAAATTAAAATATTTCAATCAATGCATACTCTAATTATTTTTAATGCATTCTTTCAGATTTCTTCTTCTTCCCGTCTGCTAATTATCTGAGTTCATGGTGGAAGGAGCTCTAAAACCTTGCTGATAGTCAATAACCCTCTGGTCACCTGCAGTGACACCATTTGCCAGTGGAGTTCCTGGACACCCGGAGCACACTGAATTCTGCAATTTGTGGCCTGTAAAATAGTGGCACATTCTTTCAGTGTAAACAGGCTCTAAGGAAAGTCATCTCTCTGCTGCTAATTACCCTCAGCCTCATCAGCTGCTATGAAATACCCCCGGCTGCATCAAGACAGCATCCTGAGAAGAGGCTAAACAAGTTCCTTCATTCTACCTGGATTTCACTCCTCACCAGGATAAAACAAGATATGCATCTTTGGCACGTTTCTAGTTTCTCTTGACAAAAATTCTATAATTGAAATATCCAGGGTCTTAAATAATAGGGGTAATTAAAGAAATTTAGGAAACACTTTCTGGCTAAAACTAGATCTCTGTGAACTTGGAAATCATGTTTTTTTATGCTAGAAGATGAATATTGTTTTCCCTTTCTTTTTTGCACTCACATCACACCATTCCTAACATTCTTGAAGGTAGATGGATGCATCAGGCTAAACACAGAGACCATGTACAAGAAAATCAGAAAAAAAAATGCACCACAAAAAATAAATCACTACACTCATGTAGATAGTAAAGTAGGACATTAATGCAGCATATTTAGTTTGGATGCTCTAGTAAACCAAACTTGTCCAAACATTTCAGTCCTCAATTTAAAACTTGACCATTATTTGAACACTCAAAGATCTGGAGAAAATAAATCTTTCCACAGTGTTCAATTAGAGGATATGTCTTCTGCTTTACTTTTGTAACTTCTGAATTTTAGTGAGTGGTAACTAATATACAACTATTGATATATGTTGTTTAGTTCTCATGTTTTTCTTTCTCAACACTGATTCATTTTGTTCTTGCTCTTGAAAAATGTTTTAAACTAAAATTTCTTTCATTCTAACATCAAAGTTTCCCCCCATAGCAATATAAAGTTATCATTTCATTAAGTCATATTTATTTTAATGCACTTAATAAAACTATGAAGTAAAATTACTTATAAAAGCCATTTTTCATTTTGATATACAGAAGAATTTTTTTGAACTTTGAAAGTTTACTTTTGATTGATTTTTAATGACAAAGTCATCTTTTCTCCATGTTAAATTGGTTCTTGAATATTTCTTAGGTGATGCACCAGAATTAACCTGAACATTTCTTTGATATATCAGTGTAAGTATTATTTCTTAAAATCTGTTTTAAATTAGTGCTCTTCATTCCATGGCAAACATAGTACAATTATAGACATGCATAATTTAAAACAAATAGTCTTTTCTAAAACTTCTCTTTAAAATAATTAATCTCACTCAAGTAAGTATTAAGTCATGAAACCAAATTTTAAATTTAATTCTGAATTTCATGAAGTCTAAGTGACCTTGAAGAAAAAAACATAATTCTAAGCCATATTTTTTTAAGACAACTGATAGAAATTAGACACATTCTCACTTCTGAATTACATTTCAGACTTTAGTGAAAGGAACAGTGAATTTCTAAATTTTAAAAACGCATCAGTACAAATTCTAAGAAGAGAGATTCTGGTGTTAATTTTCAATTGTTTGTAAATCCATGGAAACTGATTCCTGTGGATCACCTATAGATTCCAGTATATACACAACAATCTCAGAGGAGTACATTAGAATCCAGCACTATATACCCTCCATATCCACGTTCCATGTAAGAAATGTGTATACCCATTTTATTCATGCTGAAGAAAATACCAATCCTGAATGATACCTTGAAAGATGATAAGTTTCTGCCCAGACTTCTGCCCTCTTCCCTTCAGTATCCCCAGCAGCATGCCCAGCCAGATCAGAGCTGCTCCTTCATTCCAGATGCTTAAATGTCATATGGTATAAACCAGAACCTGACCCAAAGGCTAGAGTAGGCTATGGCAGCCAATCCACAGTGAACAAGAAATCAATACATATTATTGTAATCCACGGAGGTTGGGGGACTTTTGGGTTAATTGCCTCATTGCATCAGCAGCTTATATAGAAATTGATACGTAGAAGATGCATGCTAGCAAAGCAAAAATCTAAAACATGTATCATGTAGCTTTGGGACCAACTTAACAGGTGGCATGGAAATTCATTTCAAACTAGAAAATGGGTGACATACAATGTATGGCAAAATATTTGGCAAAACTGTAACCTGTACTATTGAAGAAAGCAGAAAGTGTAACTAGTGATTTTAGAGCTTTGGTTAAAGAGATTTTTATATTGTCTATTATCAGCAAGGAACTTTTTTTTTAATTGGTCACAGTTGTTAACTACCAGGAGAAAGATGAACTAAAAAACGAACTGACCTATTTATAAATATAAAAGCAAGAATCCCCAAACACCTGGACCTCAAGGATTAAACTTGCAACTGATTCTCATCTCCACTCTGATTGTTAGATGGAGAAACAGCCAGAGAGAAAGTAATTTAAAACTTCTTTTAAGATCCCCAACTGAATTCAGTTGTCCTCTTGTAAATTTTTCTTTCAAAAAGAATTTAAATTTTGTTTCCATAAGAAAATTTTGAACAAGAAAATTTTCTTTCAATAAAATGGTTCAGTGAAAATATATTCAGAACACCATTTAGACTTCTAACAATTGCAAAATACCTCTAAGTATACAGATATATTGGGAATGATAGAGAGTGGACTCATATTTAAAAGTTATTTTGAAAGAACTGCACTGCCAAAGGTGCTGTAAAACTAAACTGAAGAATATTCTGACTGTTGAAGTGAAACAATTACTGGTGCCCAATTTCCTAAGGACAACAGGCAGGTTGAGAATGTAGCTCAGCCATCAAGGAGGACCCTTTCTTCAAAACCCTCCTCAAGTGTTGTAAGGAAGCATCAAAGAACAAGGCTGTCTGCCCAGAGGGTTCAATGCCTAAAGGACAGATTGGGGAGCGACTTTCAGAATAGAAATTGAGCCTACTCAGTATCTCCTACATCCTGAATAAAAATCCTCAAAATATCTGCCCAGTAGGATTTCAGACTTGCTACGGATCGATGATTATTGTGTGAGTCCCATTGTTCCCCTTTTTGAATAGGGGTGATTATTGTTGTCTTTTCTCTGACCCACCACTGTGTGTTTGAAATGTGGGAGAAAATAACTTTTCCAGTTTATAGATTTTCAAATCAATACATCTAGCCTTAATGTAGAGACAACATCACAAGGTACTTTGCTTAGTGATATCTGTTGCTTACAGAAATGAATTGAGTAAAACCTAATTGATACAGTATGAATACATTTTAGAAAAGTTTACTGCACACAATTTAATCATTTAAATGAATTCATTCAGCAAACATTTGGTACAATAACAAAATGTAATTGTCTTCTGGTAGGTGGGAAGGAAGCATCAACAAAATGGACCTGGCTAATGAGAACAGAACTTATAAAGGCAGATTTTTAAAATAATGTTTATCTTGCTTGCTGCCTATGTATTTCCCCAGTACTTGAGTCTTGTGCACATTATCACTCAGTGCTAAAATTCCTAAAAATATTCTAAATGTAAAGAACCTGAGTTAGAGAGCCATCTTGCTTAAATTCCAGGGTCAAATTCCAAGGTAGATTACAAGAATCTACCATGAAATATCCCTGAGAGGGATGTCAGATTCACCCTAAGCATTTTTTCAAGGCGCTATTACAATAGGAAGTTCCCAAGGAGAAATCAGAATCATTCTTCATTTTTAATACCTCCAATGAAATTCATCAAATTGAGTTAACTTCCTCTTATTTTTTTTAACTTCCCTCTACCACAATCTCTATGCTATTCAGACCTTATCTATACCACTCAATCATATCTCCACTGAACCTTCTTGTGTTGTTTCACATGTGAACTTTTGGGGGACACCTCACATCCAAACCATAACAACCACTATTCTATCCAGACCCTTATCATTTTTAAATCTGCAAGAAGAATACCCTAATTTGCTCTCTAATTCTTGATGAAGAAAGTCCATTCTCCCTGTAACCATCAAACCGACTTATCCAAAATCAGAGTGAAACACACTGGACATACCTCTAAGTAAATCCAAGTACTATCTCCCCTCACTGACTAGATCAAGTTTATAATCTTTCATATGTTGTACAGGATTCCCCATGAAATCGTTTCTGACTTAATTTTCGGTCTCATGTTTTCCTTTGTCCTCAAAATTTACATGTATCAATATTAAATTAGTAAGAACCAACATCAGATATTTGATGATTCCCAAATTAACTGATTTTAATAGACATACTCCTGCACTGTAGCTGGAGTAACCTGAACAAACCAAATTGACTTGAGATATTTCAACAGGAAATCCAAATAAGCAGTGATAAACTGACAAAGACATCTTTTATTTATTTATTTTTTTTGCTTCATGAACCCCATGACTTTTTCCCCCCTCAATCAAGAATTGTTTTACTCCCAGCTGCTTGGGGGGCTAAATCAGGAGGATTTCAAGTTCAAAGCCAGCCTCAACAACTTAGCAAGGTCCTAAACAACTCAGCGAGACCCTGTCTCAAAATAAAAAACAAAAAGGGCTGGGGATGTGGTTCAGTGGTTAAGCACCTCTAGGTTCAGTGGTTAAGCACCTCTGGTTTCATTCTAAAAAAAAAAAATTGTTTTACTGAATTTACTCTCAATTTGAACAAAGGTGAATTATACCCAGGTTTAGAAACTTCAGCCTTCAATATTATTAGTTTAAAAATAACAAGGGGAAGAATGATTTCTTTCATTTCTCAGAGTGTCAACATATAAAAGAAAAATATAGAGAAAGAAGTACATTGGGCAACACATATTTACAAATGTCAGATGAATTAAAACTTAGGAACACTGAGGCAGTTATATAGTTTATGTAACCACCAGAAGGAAAGCAAAACTAACGTAATCCTACAAAATGTCAACTTATTTCACTTAAATTATTTTGATTGGCTACAACAGGGTTACTCAACCCCAGGCTGTTGGTATTTGGGGACAGATTCCCCTCTGTGGGCACATGTGGTGAAACAGGAAGTATCCTATGTAGTGCTGATGTTTTTGCATCTTCCCTGGCTAGTGCCTCTAGATACCAATAGCAATACCCATCCAGTTGTAGATGTATTTACAGACATTTACAATTATCCTTAGAAAAGAGGGCAACATCCTCTGCATAAGAACCACTAGTCTACACTGATGAAAGTTATTGAAAATTGTGTTATTTTCCCTTTCATTTTACTCATCCAGCTACAACTTTGTGTAGTTAGACCTATGAAACTTGTTGGTCATTCAGATGACCATCTTGATGAGCTTTCCTTACAAATTACCACTCAGCCTGTCCAGAAACATTGGAAAACCTTCTGTGAACTAATTCCCCCCAAAACAATATCACCATGTGGCCACTTCTGTGGTAGAATTGCACAGCTGAGTACACATGAATTTTCTTTTAAAGATGTTGTGTTTGAGGTATGACTTCCAAACAATCAATAAGCTCTTGAAAAATCATTTAATTCTCTCAGACTCAGTTTCCTGACATGCAAAATAAAATTATATCTGTACAGTGGACATTAATGTGTAGTCCTGAGGAGTAAATACCAGATATGAAAGTATACTGTGAAAATTATAGAAGCATTTTTCTTCATGATGCCATTTCTCAAAATATAGGTTGAACACAAAGATTCAGAAACTCCACTTGAGTGGCATTTCCATTCTAATCTCAAACCTCTAAATTAAGGCATTTCTATAAGAAGATTGAGAATGGATAAGCTAACAGTTAACTCTTTTTAAAGTGAAATGATGTAGCAAATATTCTCTGAACCAGTTAAATTTTAATTGCTTGTACATGGATGATTCTATAGTGCTTTGCTCAGATAAGTGCTTAATAAATACTTGTGGAATTGAATTAACTGAACCAAAAGACATATTTCCTTCTAATAGATCCAGCAGTGTGACAGTTACTAGTTCCATCATGCAGGAATAAATTATGATGCCTTTAAATAGCAGCTTCATATGGAATTGATAAAATAAGTTTAGAAGTATTACCATTTCTTTGTTTCCACTGTGTCCAGTCCAACACCATAAATATTCATAATTTTGTAATTTACCTGTACTTTCAAAACAGTGTTTTACTGTGTCTTCTCACTTCACTTTCCTAGAATTCCTCTAATTTTAGTTTTAAGATATTTTACTCATCTTGCTATTTTCTAACTCCATCATTCTAAAATCCCTTCATTCTTAGAACCCCAATATCAGCATCTATGTTCCTCACAAAGTTTTCTACACAAACTCAATCACATTGATCTTTTTAAAATTCTATTTACTGACTACTAAATTATAATTGTACTACTTTATTATCTTATTATTTAATACTTCAACTAATTTACATTTTATAAATATTGTTCAGTTGATTGATGTTTGTTAGTTTTGCCTATTACTAAAATCAGTTCTACAAATGTAAGGGCCATGTCTTATGCCTGCTTTGCATTCCATGAAGTCGTTTTCCTTCAACAAATATTTTTCTGATTATCTGCTATATTCAAGTCACTGTGCTCAGTGCTTTGGGGGATAGAAAGATGTGTCAGCTACAATCCCTGTCCCCCAGTAATTTAAATGTATAATTGATAAGTGGCCTGAAGCCTATCTTAGAATTACATGATTTCCCTCAATGTAGGATATTTTAATATTTACATTTAATTTTTACTACCACCTGTTTATTGTTTAACTGTTGGTTTTTAAACTGAACATCTAAACAGGAATTCAGATGCCTTCTATTAATATCAGAGATTCTTTGTTGTGTGATGATCATGATTTTCCTTTCCCATTATATTTCTTTTATACCAAAAGAATGGCAGCAGACATATTTTCATCAGAACATTTGACCTCATATAGAAGCTTTACATTTTCCCTCCAGTTACTCTTTTAAAAATATTGTTTATTCAATCCATTACTGTAAAATTCACAACCTTTCTGTTTCACTTCAGAAGAATTTCCTCTTCCCGCTTCAAGTCTGACTGCTATTCTTTCTTTTGAGGTGATTCTGGAAAACAGTATCAATAGCTGTCTGCAGATAAATGAAGACTAAATACATTTTTACTTTTTCAAGAGCTTACCATTAAGATTTTAATTGTTAGCACAAATGCTACTAATGCCTTCAAAAGGCAGGAAGACCTTTGACAATTTACCTTTGGTCATTCATCTATTTAATCTTAATGACATCCTCTATTCCTTTGCCATTTTCATACAGAAATTACTACTTTTTTCTATTAGTCTGATACGTCTCATTAAAATTTGAGATATGAAGGAGTCTTCATTAACATTTGAAATATAAAATAATTTAAAATGTAGGTTCCTTACAAAGATTTGAATAAGTAAATGATAGTTGATTATTAATATGTACTGGCTAGAGACTGAATCTATCAAGTACCTTTCTTTATTAAAAAACTACTTGAAATTTTTAAAAAATATAGAAACATCAAAGTTTCCTCTCTGCACTTGTAATTTTCCCTACCATATGCAAGCAAAGATAAAACTCCAACCAATATTTTTCTTTAAAAAATTATACACATGAGATATTTGGATTATAAAGCACACATGAAACATTATCTATAAATTGCATATAAAACCATGCAGAACCACCACAAAAGCATGACAAGTAGACATCTAATGAACTGAGCAAGCAAGAAATCAAGATGCATTTTTAAAAGAGGAGCAATTATACATTATGCAAGATGAAATACATTCATGTCTAATGCCTAATACTTAACATATAGGAAATACCAAATATTGATTGGTTTTCAGATATAAGTTAATATTATCAGTAATCTTACTGATAATTCTCACTAGATTTCTTCCCATTCCCTAATGCTATTTTAGTTTACATAAAAATTAATGTGAGTCAGCTCAATTCTTTACAAGTACACTTCACATGAGACAAAGATTCTATGTGCAATCTTACAGCATTGTCTGGAAATAGCCTTCCAGGGATCTTATTAAGCACCTTGCCATAGTGGGCAGAGTGACATTGACAATGTTCTAGGAAACAGTGTATCCCAAGAGCTGCTTGATTCTTCTCATTGTCAAGACTTGCTGATCAGGTCCCCAGAGCTCCCTGGATTTCTGCAACTGCCAGGAGCTGGCTATTCAGCACCATTCAGAGTCCAAGAGATATCTGTAATTCCCTCCCAGCACTGCTTTCTTTTGTTTAAGCCTACCAAGGATGGTTTCTTTTATCTTCAGCAACAAAAAAAAATCATTTACTATTAAAACCTCAGTTGAAAAAAGACATATACTTGCCATCATCCCACAAAACTTCTAACCATTTGTCAAGGAAGCTTCCCTTTCTCTGTACTCTCCTAAACACATGGTATAATGATTTTTAATATCATTGACAATTTAGTGGTAAAATGGCATCTCATTGTGATTTTCATTTTTTCTTTGAATGCTAAGGAGAGAATGTATTTCATATATTCTTTAGCCATTTACATTCTTCTTTTGTAAAATGTCAGTTAAAGTTCTTTGTTCATATTTCTATTGAAGTGTTCACTTTTTTCATATTGATTTGTAGGAGCCATTAGAAATATTAACTGTTTGCTAAGTATAATGAATTTTCAAACCTTGTAATATGCTTTCCAATTATTTTGGTCCTTCTTGACAAATAGGATCCTCATTTTAAAAATACAATTTATAAATTTTGTTTCTATTTGACATTTCCTTAGTTTTTGCCATATTAAATGTTTTTGATCTTAAAAAGTTTTAATTCTTATATTTTCTGTGGATTTCATGTCAATATAACGTAGGATTCAACTTGTCTGATTTACTAGTTAATTTTTTTCCCAAATAGCTCGTAGTAATGTTTATTACTTAATCTTTTGATTTATCACTTGTAGTAGCAACTTATGATATTTGCCTCTTATCTCTTATCCTTCCTTTTTCTGATAACACCATTATATTAGGCACAGGTTAGTAGGTAAATGTCAATCATGTGCCCAATAGCTGGAACATAGGACTAATGCACCCAATGAATCAGGTGTTCTCTCAATCAGGTGTCTCTTGAAAAATAAACTGAAAACATTTGGAGTCCATTTATTGCAGCTGTGATCCCAGGATAGGCTCCACTTCATGCCACTGCCATGTGACACTGGCTATACTGTGGGATCTACCAGATTCCTTTCCCTACTGAACCTACTCTTGAGTATTCAGTTTCCCTTTAATCCACTAGGAATACTCATACTTCAGTTCATTCTTTTCTGCATTTCCTAGAGCCTGTTTACATTTGAGAGGTCAAAACTCCTGAAGAGAATGTTTACATAATAGAAAAAAGAACTGAAGGAAAAATATATTCTTGTAAGAATGTTGATGTATAGATTTGTGTCACCATCTTAGTCCAGGAAGGACCAGAATGCCTCCTAATGTATTAGCATACTAGGTATGGCCATGGATTACAGCTAATGGCAGTCAACTCAGTCTAGAGTATGCTAGCTCCTACGGCAGGTGCTAGCAATAGAAATTTCATGAGAATTTTGCAAAAATCTTTAGCAACAGAGCAGATATTCTTCCCAAGCACAGTAGTCAACACAAGACCTCCTTTTGAAGGACATTAAGCCCAGTTTGTAGAGGGTGAGACAAGAGGACTGCAAGCTCTAAGTCAGCCTAGGAAACACAGTGAGAACAAAAATGAAAAAAAAAAAAAAAAAAAGGTACAGTGGTGCATGCGTGTAATCCCAATGGCTTGGGAGGCTGAGGCAGAGGATCCAGAATTCAAAGCCAGCCTCAGCAAAAGTGAGGGGTTAAGGAACTCAGTGAGGCCTAAATAAAATTCAAAATTGGGCTGGGGATGTGGCTCAGTGCCCACGAGTTCAATCCCTGGTATTCCACTCCCCAAAAAAAGGAAAAATAAAACTAAAAGAACTGGGGATATAGCTGAGTGGTAAAATACTACTGGGTTCCATCCCCAGCATGAGGGTTGGGGGTAGACATAAGGACTTGTTTAGATTCACTCTTCTGGGCCACTATAGCATGACTGACAAAAGGCTTCTCACATCAGTGTACTTGGAGGGAAATGGATATGAAAAAAGGCCTCTGGGTATGTCTCTAGGCCATATCCAGGAACCCTGAGAAATAATTAGGAATCTTCAGCAGCCTATGGTCCCCCTTTTGATAACTCTGGTTAGACTCAAATTCTAATATGAACTACATTCCAACATGCACCTACAGAATAGGGGTTTATTCTTGAATTAAAACTACCCACTTAATTATAGTTATGCTGTGATTTGGACATAGTACTCTTGAAATTTCCCTTGAAATCAGGAGATCCAACAGCCTTCCCTCACAGTAAATGCAGTTTATTTCTTGCTGATCTGGCCGAAAGCATATTTCTTTTGAAACCTTTCCTTTGTTTAGAGGGTCCACTTGATTTTACTTCTCTAACTTTTTCTCACCACTCCATTGCTCCACTTAGTATAAACTGCCATCATCTCATCCAGTTTAAAGCAAAAGACTGCCTGCTATTCTTCCACTATTCTCCTGGCCTCCCTAAAGTCTTATCTGAATGTAGCTTTGAGGCTAATGTTATTAAAAATAGGTTTGACTATGCTGTGCTCAAAATCTTCCAATGGTCTCTACCTTGTTCAGAGTAAAAGACAAAAAATTTTCATAACCTAGGAAGCTTGACATGATCTCATTCCTCATGAACTCTGAACTCACTTCCTCCTCCTCCTCCATCCTACACCTTGCTCAGACCACACTGTAAACATAGCCGGCATGCTCACAATTCAGGGTCATACTCTTCCCTCTGATTGGAATATTTTCCCCCTCTTCCAGTACCTTGGTCAGTTTCCTCACTTACTTCTGGCCTTTACTTAAAGGCCATCTTTCCTCTGAAGCCCTCCCTGTCATCTACTTAACACATTACCTAACTTCATTATTTCACATCCCCCTGTCTGTTACAATTTCTCTCCTTAGTGAATCTCTCCAACTCTCACACCATTTACTTGCCAAGCTAGTTTATTTCCATCTCTGCACACAGCATATAATCTCCATAGGGACAGGAATATTTCTCTTCATTACACCCTTGCATCTAGAAAAATTCTTGACAACAGTTAGGGTTAGGGTTGAATGATAAATGCATCAAGGGATCTCTCCTAGTCAGGAAAGAATTTTTTTTAGATTCTCTATACTTGTTTTCTACCGAGAATGCCTAGAGGGCAAAAATCAGTCTGCTAGTTTCCTAGTAAAATAGATTGAAAAAATAAAAGGCTTTTAAGTCTATTAATATCTCATCACATGAGATATAGGATATAAAACCAAAACTTAACCCCTGAAATACAAAGGATATAGTTCATTTACTATCTGAGTGCTTTAATAAGGAACATGTGATTTGGAAAGAGTCAGATGAGAAAATTAAAGTAGCCAAATAGATGGAGTAGACTGTTGCTAGATTTTTTATATACAAAAAATGTCTAAAAAGGCTATAGCATTGTTTATATGATCATTACTGTGTGACTACAGTGAACACAAACTTGCCCAATTATCCAAGATGTTTATATGAGGAACAATCCTTGAAGCTATGGAAAACAAATTAAGGTAAAAATCAAGGCCTACTGTTTCATAGAGGAATAAAAACAGAACTCATTAAGAGTATACATAGAAGAGCTAGGAAACAAAGAAATCTGAAAAAGTATATGGATAAAATTAGCCTATAACAAGTACTTAACAAAGAAGAGGGTTCAGAATTCATCCTGTTAGTACTTGACATCATGAAGAAGTACTACCAACTAATCCCGCTAACCCTTTCTGATGCCCCTGTCATAGATGGAAAATTCGAATGTACCTTTGGTCTGACAAACTAATATTTTTTATGTTCTGAGGTTTAAGTATCTCAGCTCCATCTGGTTCAGATGCATTTATCTAGATCCTGTGTCAGTTTCTTAAATAATAAAAGTATTTTACTAGGGAAATAAAAATAGCAAATGCTGATCACTGGTTATGGGTTATGAAAGAACACATTGCTTGTAACTATAGATATATATTGAGTCCTGATGAGTTGGAGTTTATGATTGCTCACAAAATTAAATTAATCTTCTACTGATATGGCAGACTAGAGCAAATCAATGTAAGGAATAATATACCTTCTAATCAACTCATGCAAATAAATCAGATAATCAACATAAAATCAATATGCAAGTAAAAATGAAATATAAAGCAATAACTAGATGCCTAATGAGTGGTTGATGTTAAAAGTGTTAACTTTTTTTCTTAAGGTTTACAATTAGAATTATTTAAAGAGATTATTTTTTAAGTACAAATTTCTACCTTATCTCCCAGACATTCCAATTCATAAATGATATATGAGAACATTAATACACCATTCACATAAACATTTGTAAAATTATTAGTTAAGATACAGTGCAGGACTAATGGATTTTCTTACTTAAAGTTGCCACTGACCATTTCAAAGAAAATGAGCTTAATATAGGAAAAAAATATATAATTAGGAATTCTCATCAAATGCTTTTCAAAAATTATTGTTATGATTTTAGTTAGACAATAGAAAAGTTTGAAGAAGTTAAAAACATCAGAAATGTGTTTATTTGGCCCATAAAGTATAAGTAAGGCATGTTTCTGGACTCACACCACTGGATTACAAGTGTCAACGAATTCATTAGAGTAATCACCTACCCCCCCCCCCCCAAGCACAATCAAATTTAAAACACAAAGAAATTCATGTATTTCTACCTGGCTTATTTAAACAATAAGACTTTAACAATGTTCTCTCAGAGTGCCTAAATATTGCTCACTCTTCAGTTTCCATCAAAGATTAGAGATCTCTATTTGGAATCTATCCTTAAAGAAGCTGCTCTATTTGAAACAGTATCTCCAAAAATTCATTGTCCAGTCTCAGGCATTCCTTATTTCCCAATTTCTTCAATCTCTACTTTTTCAGGAAGAAATAATAATACCTTTTTCTGCTACAAATTACCATACCAAAACTTCCTTTTTTGCTCTTGAGGCTAGGCTAGCTTGAGGCTTATTTGGATTCAAAGTTTAAAGGTCATGGAGATTACATTAATTCTCTATTTTTTTATTAAATAAAAACATACTTATATAAGAACTTAAACAGTATCACAAATGCAACTGATGATCTCTATGTATCATTGATTCTATCCCTTTTCCTCTCTTTTTCTGCCTCCCGTATCATAATCACTAATTTGTTTGGTGCTCCATGTTCATAATCATATTTGTGTACTTAATCCATAAACAAATACACATAATGGTCTTGTATGTCTTGAATACTTTATAAAAGTCTTGAAAGACATTCTTCAGTGATTTTTTATGCTCAAAATATTCATGAGATTCAATCATAGAAATAAGTGCAGCTCTAGAAAATTACATTAACATTTGCATAGTATTCTAATTCCATTGTTGGTCATTTATACTGCCTTCAAGCTTATTTAAAACAGGTTGAAATAAACTATTTCCTTTGATAAATTCAAGAGTTTTCTGTGGGGGGTGGGATTTCTTATCTTTCATATTGATAAGATTTTTTTTATGTAATCTATATCACAAATATTTAAACAAATATTATACCACAAATATTATTTAAACAAATAATCTTGCTAATTTCTTACTGCGAAGTCTAGCTTGCCTAAGTATAGATTTATATTTTAATGTAAAATATTTCAATATTCTTTCATGTTGGTGATTTCAAAGTATATTTTCCAAAATTATTTCCACAGTTGAAGATCATAAAGTGATCTTCCTTTCTCCTAGGTTTTTACATTTTGCTGTTTCATATTTGATGTTTTAATCTACCTGGAATATTTTTTGAGGGTGGATAACAGGGATTGAACTCAGGGGCAATCAACCAATGAGCCACATCCTCATCCCTATTTTGTATTTTATTTAGAGACAGGATTCTAACTGAGTTGCTTAGCACCTTGCTGTTTCTGAGGCTGGCTTTGAACTCTCACACCTCCTGTCTCAGCCTCCCGAACCACTGGGATTACAGGTGTGCACCCCTGTGCCAGGCCTGGAATTCATTTTTGCATATAAAATTGAACATTTTTTTCACATGTATAAAACTTGCTTACCTTGCAAAAATTATGTGGCTAGGGAATTGGAATGAATTTTGATTCAGTTTAGTGTCACATGCGTTATTCCTGGAGTTATAGCTCTTCATTTAGAATACAAGAAGTGAGAAAGTATGGATCCTAAGCCTTTGATTTGGAACTAGTTCAATTAAACCATTAATGGAGAGTAGCAAAGGGAGTTTTGAGGTTCTTCTATATTACCAAAACCAATTCAGAACAGAGGAAATATTATATATATATGAATCTCCCTCAGGAACAAAAAGTGCACAGGTTTGGCAGAAATCTCATGTACTCTACAGTAGTTCAAGTTGAGAAGTACCTAATAGCAAGAAAACAGAGATAATCCCCGACATAAACTTTCAGTTAGAAAGCAAATACATTTTCATGCAACTAGTTACCTACTCCCACTTATCCACAGGTAAAACTTCAATATTGACTACCTTATCCCTTTACAGAGCACTAGTCAGCCTCTTTGTATGAAACAAGGCCTGTTACATAAGGAAACTTTTTCAACAGGAGAGGAAACCCAGCCTTGATACCATTGTCTTGTTAAAAAGCATCAATAGAAAATTCCGGTTTCAAGATATGAAGGAGAAAAAAGCAATAGGAAAACGTAATGATCAAGACTGAACAAGTAAACAAAAACACTAAAGCAGCAAATAACTCATAGAATAGAACAAAATTAAAAAAAAAAAAACTTATTGCTATCCTTTGCTATCCTTATGAATACAGAGTAAGATGCTACCCACCCACATACCAAAAAAAATCAGTGAATGAGAACTGTTGCAAATTAAAAGACTCAGAAGAAAGAGGTAGAGAATCAACCGAAGTCAGACATCCAAGTAAAAGATGTTCCAGAGAAAAATATTTTAAAAATAGAAGGTAGAAAATAATATAGTTGAAAAATATTTCCCAGCAGTTTAGACATAGGTCTTCACACCAAAAGTACCCCAGAAATGGGAAAGAAACCAGTCTCAGACCTAATCTTGTAAACTTTCAAAAACCAAGAGAGAGATTATTTCAGTACTTCTATTATTACAAAAGGTACAAAGCAATGTACTATCCAATGCTACAAGAGTTCTGAAAATTTTTAAACTATAATTAGCAATGCAAACTATCAAATATAAGGTTATAAAAATGTCAATATATAAGAATATATTATAGACTCATATTTCATATCTTCTTTTAAGAAAATAAGCAGTGTGATTCAAAATGAATCTCAAAATGATGCCTACACAGCTGGTCTAGAAAGATGTTGATCCAAATTAGAACAGGATGTCAGTGTGCTGTGAGCAAAACATCCTCAGAAGTACAATGCACTCCACTCAAAGGATACCCACTATGGAAGCTATATTGCTTAACAAAATGAAACAAATTATTTTTATCCAACATTAATCAAACTTAAAAAATTAGAATTCTAATACACTGATAGAATATGTGTGTGTGTGTATATATATATATATGTGTATATATATATATACACAAATACATACGTATTTAGTTTGATGTTAGAAATAGTCTCCTCCAACTTCATAGGGTTATGTTGTGAAAAGACATGTAAAAAAGAAATATAATTAATGATATACCAATTAGTTGTGTACGGAACAGTATTGCCATAATCACAAGATTAAAAAAAATGGTTTTCAAATTTTAGAAATCAATTTTTAAACAAAAAGAGAACATTTTGTAAATATGAATTTGAAAATGCAGGGATAATGATAATCAATAGAAGGTGATATAAAGGGGATACTAATATTCTCAAAAATGCAATAGAAGTAAAAAAATGGCCTACATTTGCTAGTAAAATACAAGTATATGCGTGTTACTTTAAGTAGAATATGAAATATATTAGTAAATATATAATATAAATTACATTAGTAAAAATTATATACTAGTGAATAAAAATATAAGTTCTAAGCTTTATATTTGGAAAGGAGATAAAGAGATGGGTGGAGGAGATTAGTATAAGCTAAAATCATCTTCCTTAAAAGAGAATCAGATGAACAAACAAACATTGATTATTCATCACTACAGAAGCAATCACCAAAACTGAATACTAAATTGTTTCAGCTATGAAAGGTGGTTTAATGGACCATTGCTTTGTTTTATACACTTTTTAATGATTTGCATTTTCAATATCCTTGGATTTGCTTTATTGTTTTCAAATGATTTTAAGTACAAAAATAGAAATCATAATACAAAATATCTGATGGAGAACATGGATAAATAAGTTACTTAGCCTAAGTCCATACATACCTACTAATACATAATGCAGCTTTGCCTCATTGATTCAAAAAGAATAAAGCTGTTGAAGCTGTGAAGTAGATTAATGGGTTTTCCTTGGTTGATAAAGGGTTTCAGTGAGAAAAAGAAATACATCAGAGGTAATGAAAGAACTATTTTTGTTAAGAAACTGTTACCTCCTTCTTTTTAGAGTTTACTGAACACTGGTTTTAACAAAGTATTAATAAAAAATTTTCACCCCTAGTAGCATAAAGAGTCAATATAATAGCCAAAACAAAATTTTATTAAGATATTAGTACCTTTTACAAATGCAAATAAAATTCTGTTTTTGATATAAGCCCAATAAGGCATTTTGTTCTCAAATACAAATATCCTTCTATAATGCTAAATTGTATTTTAGAGTATTATATAAGCACCATTTTCATTTCAAATTTTTAAATAATTTTAGTGTTTTTATAAAAGATAAGTGCAATATATATTTTCTAATTTTTATTTGACATTCTAAAAACAAAATTGTAACATTGGGTTTTAATGAAAAATCACTTTTATGGAACGTCTAATACAAATATTTAAAATCTTTTTTATGTAACTGCAGGTCATCGCTCTAAAATAAATTTTTGTACATATTTAAGATATATAACATGTTATGAGATATATGTATATATAGATGTAGTAAAATAGTTACCTAAAATGGAACAAATTAACAGACCCATCATCTCACTCATTTTTCCTGCCTGTGGTAAGAGCAGCTGTAATCTACTCATTTAGCATAAATTCTGAATGCACTATTAAATCTTCACTTATAAGGATATCTCTATGTAATATTCCCTGACTTTTCATATTCCTTAATATATCCTTTAATAATATACTTTTAATAAGCCCTAAATGATTACATATTCTTCTTCCAGTCATTTTCATCAATTTTAAATCAACTCTGATTTCCTAAAAGTTAACATTTGAGTTTTGAAGTTATTCATCAAATTTTAAATTTTTTCATTCCATGAGAAACAAGATAGGTATTATGAATTTCTTTTCTATGTACCCAATGATACTTTTGTTTATTAGAACAAATCTGAGAAACACTAAATTTCTTTCACATATGGGATATTCATTTTTTAAAAAATAGGGATTTTAAAAGTCTGTGAAGCTTTGGTTATGTAGGCAAAGTTACCACATTCTTCAAGTCATGTAAAAAATTTAAATTGACCCTTGAGAAACATACTTGCTTTTAGAATTAACCAAAGTGCTCAAGATATTTTAAGGCAATCAAATATATTGATTTTTTTAATGTTTAATATTTCAAAATTTTTAAATAAATTAAACCAACTTAACAGAGCTAAACCTAAGATAATGTAAGGTAGGTAAATGATATGCATTTTAAGTTTTTTTCCATATTTATACTAAATTTTTAAAAGGTAATGTATAAGAATTTTCCATCCTACCAAAACTATTAAAGCAACGTGGTTTCCATGATTAAAAATTGAGAAATAAAAGCTATGTGCCAGTTTAAGATATTCTTTGTTATAGCTCGTTTTATGAACTGTTGAAGGATGTGTAACAGAAACACTAGACAATGACTTACATAGCTAATATAGTTCCCATAGCCTGAAATTTCCCTAAGATTAGGATTACACAGGATTATTTATACACACTATAAATTGAAAAACTAAGAAATGGCTTATTTACCAACTTTTCCCCCCTTCTTTGCATACACATATTTCTTTACAGTCAGATCCAGCCATAAGAATGCAGCACCAAATGAGGTGTTTCATTTGATTACTGCAACAAAACATTTGATGTGACCACTAGTAATTTTTCTCTAGCCTCTAGCTGGATCCAGAAGTCAAGGTGGGATATGCTTAGATTCCAGAGTACTACAGAGATCATCCTCCATAATATTTGCATTGAATATGGAGAATATTTTCATAAAGCATTGAAATGTAGGGTTTTTAAAATTTGTTTTCTTATGACAGAATGCATTTATGCATTTTGATATATCATACATAAGATGGAATATAATTTCTAGTTTTTGAATGCACATGTTGTAGAATCATATTGGTCATGCAGTCACATATATGCATAAAGTAACAATGTCTGTTTCATTCTGCTATCTTTCCTATTCCCACATATCCACATCACCTCTCCTCCCCTCACTTCCCTCTACCTAATCTAAGGTAATGCTATTCTCTAGAGCCCTCCTACACACCTTATTGTGAATTAGCATCCACATATTAGAGAAAACATTCAGCCTTCAGTTTTACAGGATTGGCTTATTTCGCTTAGGATGATAATCTTCAACTCCATCCATTTACTGGCAAATATAATAATTTCATTCTTTAAAGCTGAGTAATATTCCATTGAATATATATACACATACCACATTTTTCTTTATTCATCTATCGAAGGACACTGAGGTTGGTTCCATAGCTTAGCTATTGTGAATTAAGCTGCTATCAACATTGATGTAGCTGCACTACTGTAGTATGCCGATTTTAAGTCCTGTGGGTATAAACTGAGGAGTGGGATAGCTGGGTTAATGGTGGTTCCATTCTAAGTTTTCTGAGGAATCTTCATACTGCTTACCACAGTGGTTGCACCAATTTGCAGTCTCACCAGCAATGTATGAGTGTGCCTTTTTCCACATCCTTCCCAGAATTTATTGTTGCCTGTATTCTTGATTGCCATTCTGACAGGAGTCAGAAGAAATCTGTTTTGATTCACATTTCTCTAATTACTAGAGATGAACACTTTTTCATATGTTTGTTGGTCAATTATATTTCTTCATCTGTGAAGTGTCTATTCAGTTCTTTAGTTCATTTACTGATTGTGTGTGTGCATGTGAAGATTTTTGAGTTCTTTATATACCCTAGAGATTAATGCTTTATAGAAGATGCATATAGTAAAGATTTTCTCCCAATCTGTAGGCTCTCCCCTCACGTTGTTTCCTTTGCTAAGAAGCTTTTTTAATTTGAATCCATCCTATTTATTGATTCTTGATTTTACTTCTTGCACTTTAGGGGTATTGTTAAGAAAGTCAGATCCTGGGCTGACATGGTGAAGATTTGGGCCTATTTTTTCTTTTATTAGGTGCAGGGTGTCTGTTCTAGTGCCTGAGTCTTTGATCCTCTTTGAGTTGATTTTTGTGCAGGGTGAGAGATAAAGGTTTAATTTCATTTTGCTACATATGGATTTCCAGTTTTGCAGGTACCATTCGTTAAATAGGCTATCTTTTCTCCAGTAAATGTTTTCAGCACCTTTGTCTAATATGACATGTGGGGTTTCTTATGGCAAGTAGCTTACTTTTATTCTATAAGGTTGTGCTAAGTCAACAAACATCCACAGATAAAGAATGAACAGACCTACATTAAAGTCCTGCCATCTCACATAAACAGCCATTGTTTGTATCCATGGTATTATTCAGATGAGTCTCATGTGGGCAGTGTCACTCCTTAATGATATTAATAGAAATTCATGTAGTACTATTTGTCCAACACCTATTAAGTTGTTTACAAGGCTAAGTGTATGTTATGCTAATTTCGCAAATAAAATCAAATAGGTTCAGAGATTTTCAAATGACATAACTACAGAGTAGCAAAAGCAATGTGAGAACCAAATCTCTTCTCTGGAACCCCTGCTGTTCTCCAATGAGTTCAGGAGTGTTCTTCACAGTCACAAGACTTCATGCCTCAATTTCCTTATCAGCAAAGGGAGAGAACAGAACCAGAAAAACTGAGTATGTCCAAGATTTTTCTGAGGAAAAAAACAGCTGTCAGATAACAGAAGTGTTGGCTGGTATGTATATTCATCTCTTTGCAAAATCATTACAACTGTGCTACATTCCTCAGAACTGTAGAGAGAAATGAAATGGTCTTCCTATCTTCCTTCTAACTATAGGGAAAATAAGATGTTATGAGACTGTGGAAGACAAACTTGCACGTGGGAAGCATTTTACACCAAGAAATTTTACCTATTACTTGGGAGAAAGTATTCAATTGTAAACTTTATTTTACAAACAAGGACTGTGACCTCAATATAAACTTTGACCAAGGAAGCCATCCAAAGCACAAACAGGATTTAAGCAACCTCGGAAGAAAGGTGATGATCTGTGCATGTGAAATGGGTGTAGGGTGGGGACAAGGTGTAATACATCAGTAGGAGGAAACAGGATGAGCAGTCATGAGGGCAGAAAGCTAAAGAAAAAGATCAGTACAGTACAGTATAGGGCATTTCCCTCTATGATCTCTTCTACTTCCTGGACTTAAAACTTAAGAGTGTTTCTCAGAGTCTCCCAATTTGTCCTACTTCCATGCCTACTTTTATGAAGCAGCAGCAGCAGAGACAGCATAGAACTGGAGATAAAGACAAGACAAATGAGGGATTCCATCACTCCACAGGTTCAGGGAAAAGAGGCAGAACAAATATGGTCAACAGAAGAAATTCTACAGTTCAAGGTTGTAATGCTAAGAAAGCACAGTACTGGGTCTTCTTGTGACTTTTGGAAAACAACACTGAGATGAATGAGCAGGTAACAATGAGGTTGGGAGAACAAATGTAAATTTTTAACGAAAGAAAAAAAAAAAAAGCTATTGATAGACAATGTATCTGAAGACCTCGTTTGGTGAGATTTGGGAATGCCTCCAAACCAAGCCTTTATTCTCTTCAGATAAGATTTGACCAAATAATTTCTATTCTGATTTATAATCTTTTCAGAATGTCAACCACATTCAGAAAAAGGGGGTAACTTGGAAGATGGTCTATTGTTTAAAGCAAAAGTTTCTCAGTGAGTGTGCTGAAGAGTAACAGCTCTACTGAATTTAGCAACTATCATAAGACCCAAATTGCTCAAACAAAGCTAAATAAAAATGAAATCTAGTGAATGTTCTTCTTTATTTTCTAATTTCTCCCTTCAAGTGGGCATCCTTATACTCCTTGAGAGGCGCTGAAGGCTAAAATTACCACCAAATGCTTCTTTTCTCATGTCAACCCTTAATTTTGGCCCTTTTATTCCCTTATGATCCCAGGTTCAAACAAAGACATCAAGTGCTCGGGTGACCAAATGTGAACTTCTGCTATTTGCCATTATTTGATGTAATTTTAGTGTCAACTTGTTCACTTTTAAAATGTCAGCAGTCAGGAACACTTGTTCAAACCAAGAAAAAAAAAATATAAGTGTTCTAAAGAATACTAGAGGAAGAAACATTAGCACTGAGAACTTAGAAGCCATTATAAAATGATGCAATAATAAGTACAATCCCTACCCCAAACACAAAGGTATTCTAGGATATACAAAAACTAGCAGTAAAAACTAATGGATATGAGAGCCCTAAATGAAAAATGATCTCAAAAGTTTTTTTTAATTTAATTTCCAGCTCTCTTATAGTTTGTAGAGTGATAATGGATATTTTCTCATTAGAGCCTCTGAATACCCCTTCTGCCTTATATAACTTTCTGCCCAATGAACTCTGCTTCTGCAGTTTATTTGCCTGCTTCTTTTGCAGCTGGGGCACAGGTATGCAAATTCAGTTGGGCTAGTCAGATACTTTCATCTGTGATTTCTTTTAGAGAGAGATGCAAAGAATTTAACAGTGTGTGTGGATGGTAAGGGGCAGAAAGACATCTGTTCTCAGAAGCAGCAACAATAAGAAGAATATCAGGCTCAGAGACCTGTTGTGAGCATCCTATCCCTGAAGGCAATGGCTGTAGGGTTTCTGCTGGGATGACCTGATGTATGATGTTGATTTTATTCCTAGAAGTGCAGCTAGAGCTTAATTCCTCTCCTGTTGAAAAACAGATGCCTCTTAACATCCTTTATAAAGTCTCTTTCTCCTACAATGAGAACAGGGGTTTTTTTTGTTTGTTTTTGATCTAGCATTTTATCTGTAAAAGATAAATTCTAACAATTGCTTTCAAAAACAGTGTATTAAAGATGATCTGTTTCTGTTCATTGTGCCTATTTTGCATATGACCATTTTTTCTCTTTCAAATCTCTGCAAATACATAGGGATTCTTAGCTTTGCTAGCTTCATGAATGTGTGTTATTAATTCAATTCTGATATAAAGAACATCTACAATACTTACTGAGTTTTTAGATTCTGATGCTTAATGATATAAACTCTTTGACTTCAAGATATTACCTGGGATAACAGTGTAAGTACAATACAGTGATGTCAGGTAATTATGGAAAATAAATACTGGTTCTTAAGGGAATACAAGGGAGAGTGTTCCATTTAACTCGGGCCTAGGAGGTGAGAAAGTCAAGAAAGACTAAGGTAAAGAAAACCCCAAGTTAAAAAATTAAAGAATTAATAGGATAGGAAAATGTGAAAGTAGAAATTGGCAGAAGAACAACATTTGAAAAATCTTAAGTGCAAGAAAAGAAATCATTGTATGACCAAGAAATTAAAAAGCACAGATCAGGATTCAAGCTACAAATGCAACTGGAATATGAAACCCAGAGTTAAGCAAAGAACTTGTTAGCAAAAGAAATCACTGGTGATTGAGGCCTTCAAACCCAAACAGATCTAAACTGATTCAGGATGAAAAGAATTCTGACATAATTTTTAAGAGAATATTTTTTCTTGACTAATTTAAGGTGGCTTATAGTTTGGTCAGGATATGCAAGACAATTGGGGGACATTTAAGTACCTCATTTTAGGGTCTTCATGTAAGTGTCTTTTAATCACCCAGAAGTCACATACACACATAAGATTCTGAGCAGAATTGTTCTTCTCACCCTAGAAATTTACCTTATTTATCTCCTGAAGTTATTTCTTAGCAGTTTAGCCACCTCAAGGTGCAACAAGACTCAGTTCTTAAAGATGGTCATATTTGATTCTTTATGTCAATAGCAATTAACAATATTCTTGTTATTTTTACTTTAAATGAAAACCAAAACCTTGTAAAATATACATTCTCCTTTTACTCTAAACTCACCTTCCTCTTCAAAAAAAATTATTTTGGGCCCCCAATCTCAAACTAGATATATTTTTCACTTCCTCTTATTCTACAATGATATCTACAATGACATCATGTCTTCCTGAGAAAGGAAGCTCCATTTTGTCACTTCAGTCTATTAAAGGAGATCATTTCAGGAGATCATTTCAGAACAGTGATGCCAAGACTGCATATATTCTCTATTTTGGAAAACTTACATCTATTATTTCCCCCTTTCCATAACCCTTTATTCAATAATCTATCATTTCCCCTTTTCAATGACCCCTTATTCAATAAGTAAAATCTGGAGCAATTCTCCAGTAAAATCTCTAGGACATTGGATCTTTCCAATATTCACTCAATGTACATCCATTGAACACTGGCACCATATCAACACAGGGCCAGTGAAGATACTAGAAAAACAAGACGGGTGTGGCTCCTGTGTTTTGAACTTAAATCCTAGACAGATGCATTTTCATAGTCTGGAGTTCCTTGATGGGCAACCAAGTATCTTCAAATATTCTGTTTATGACAGTTGCTCTGAAACAGTGAAGGGTATGCCATATTCCTAACAGACTCAGACTTTGGTTTTTATGAAGGTAAAAAAATTTGAAATTCTACTCACAGCCTAAATAGCTGGTGTCTGTATTATTTATAATTGGCATATTAGTAGAAAAAATTTAATGCATAATTTAAAACTAATCACAACAGTATGTCCTATACAAAGTTAATGCTCAACTACTTAAATAGTTCTCATATCTAGAACTGAGGTATAACCTTGAGATCAACAGCCAATATACTAAATAACAAATGGCAAATATAGCCAAGATTATACTGTGAAGAATCTTGGACCTTCCAATAGACCAGTGGTGCTCAATGTATTTCCCCCAAACCAGCAGTACCAACATCACTTGGGAAGTTTTTAAAAATGGAAATTATCTGGCCTCATCTAAGATATACTGAATCAGAAACTCTAGTGCTAGAGGACCAGAAATTTGTTTTAACAAGCCCTCCAGGTAATTTTGGTACACACTCCAGTTTGAGAATCAAGATGCAGAAACATCACACCAAATGGCTGCCAACTTGCCTTAAAGAACATGAATAATAACGTCACAAAAGACATAGAAAAAGGTATGGCTTCATTAAAAAATAAGTACATAGTGAACAAAGTATGAAAATATGTTAGCCTACATTTCATTTACTATTTGTCAGAACCACAATCCCAGTGTTGGTGGGAGTGTAAATATGTTTTCATTCTAGACTTGAAAATTAAAAGCTTTTAAAACATCTAACTTCTCATACAGAAATTACAACTCTAGAAATGTAGTGAGGAAATAAGATTAAGAGCTGCAGCTCTGAAATTAAACAGCCTAGGGCATAAAAAAATTTATTTCATTTACTAATTCAATGACCTTGAGGGAAATTCTTAGTAAAGTATCTAAAGCACAGTCTCCTCCGTTTGTAAAGTGTTGATAATTACAACTATCTCATGAACTTACTGTACAAAATAAATTGTATAATCCATATCAAAGTTGTAAAAGAAAAATAAAGAACATCTAGTTACATTTGCATTTTGGTTAAAAATTATCTATAGAAATAGCCTTGGATAAAAATTAACAGTATTTTGGTGCAGGCATGTCTCAAATACTGTGAAACAGTTATATAATTAAAAAAATATTAGCTGCAATTATAGTAGAACTGGGTGGTCTGTATTTTTAGTCACTAAATATGGCAACTGTACCTATAACATTCAGTATAACACTCAGCAGATGCTAGGTATTCGATAAATATTATTCATTTACTGCATTATTATTTTAAAGATATTTAAAAGTGTATCAGACAAGTTTGCTGTTGGAGATTAACACTCTGGAACTGAAAAAAGTTTATACTTATGTAAACTTCATAATATGCAGATGAACATGCGAAAATACAATCTTAGGATGTCACATATCTAGAAATACCCCTGAGCAATCAAAGACATTCAATATCTTGGCTTTGAATAAACTCAAATTAACTGGAAAATCTGATTTGTTAAAACATTTGAGCATCTCAGTTCTGCTACACTATAAGAAAATATTTGCTTATATATGTATCAAAAAACTGATAATAGAACAAAATAGAGTGTGAAAGTTGGGTTGCTGACTTTGGAAGAATCATAAAGAAACCCACATGCTATCATATCAATCTGTTACTAATAAAATGTAAACATCCTGGAAATTTAAATTGCATTTGATTCAGCAACCAAAAATAAATTCATCTTTTTTAAAATTGCAAAGTTTAATCTTTATGCCAATAAAATTTAGTGACTTATAATTATGCCCCAAAATGTATATGTGACAGTTTAAAATATAAAATATCAAGGAGAACAGTGATAATGACAATTTTCCTTTTCTCCTTACTGTACTTGGATGCAAATACTAAAAGTGGATATTGTGAGAGCCGCCGCCTTCACTATCATAGTGATTGGATCATGACTGCTCATGAATGATTGAGTCTTTCTTGCTGTCTTAATGATAGATGGATACACCTCCCTGATCAATTCTGACTGCCACTGTGATGGGTATTGACCTATGAGGCAGCTGGAAATGACTGAGTTGTGGTTGAATTCACTGGCTATATAAAATCTAGCTGAAGTTGAGGCTGTCCAGAAAATAGCAAGATTTTTTCCTACTGGGGTTATCTGAAAAGGACACATGGAAAAAATAGTACTGGACTTTAGTCTTGAAACTGACTAGCAGCCCAGGCAGATGGGAGAGGCTAAGAACATATCTCTTGGGCATCAATGATTAAAGTGGAACAAAATGTTCTTGAAGAAAGAAAGTTATTTTCCAAAGAAGTTAACTTTGTCCCTGCTTATGAGATGACAAGGAGTAAGGACCACCTAACAGAAGAAGATACCAAAGCTGTGCAAACAGAGATGATAGATACATTAGATCTGTAGAAGGGAACATGGAAAAGGTTTTAGTGGAAGAAGCTACAGATAGTTAAAAACTCTATTCAGTCTTGGCATTCAGAGGTGAGAAACCAGCTTTATGGAAGCAGAGATGACAGAAATAAAGCATCCATGATGGAAATTAAGCCTGGAGAGCAATGTTCACTAAAACGTGGTTTAAACAGAATGGCAAAAAATGAATGAAGAATACACTAGTTTTGGGGGTGCCATGACCAAAATACCTGTCAAGAACAGCTTAGAGGAGGGAAAGTTTACTTTGACTCATGGTTTCAGAGGTTCGGTCCAGGTCAAGTGACTCCATTGCTCTGGGCTCAGGATAGAACAGAACATGATGGTGAGAATGTGTGAGAGAAGAAAAGCTGTTTCATTCATGGTGACCAGGATTCAGAAACAGGAAAAGGTGAAGGGATTGCAGAAAAGATGAACTCTTCAGGACACCCCTTCCCCTGCAGTGACAGGTCCACTCCAGCCATGCCCAATCTACCTACTTACCACCCAGTTAGTCCATTTGAAATAAGATGGACTGATTAGGTTACAGCTCTTACAGTCTATTCATTATAACTCAGAACATTCCTACATTAACAGAAGCTTTGAGGAGCAACCTCATATCCAAACCATAACAGTGCAGCACAACTAAGATGCTCAATGTTTTAAGCAAATCAGGTTTTCCAATTAATTTGGGTTTACTCAAAGCCAGGCTTCTGGTAAGAAGACAGATGTCAACCAAATAAAGAACTAATGATATCTCATTAGGGTGTGTACTTGAAACGTGCACCAGAAACTAATAATGTATTGTTGAATCTTTGAAGAAAGTTCAGTGATAGACAAATATACAGACACCACTGCATAAAGAGAAATCTGAAGCAGTGACAACACATTGAAGAGAAAAAGCAGAAAGTAGGAGTGCAATTAATATTTAATCTCCCAAGTAAATCTGGTCATAAAATTAGATGCAGAAACGTTTTAAAATATGGCACCAGCAATTTTTGGATCAAAGAGGTGTAGTGTTAGAGAGGCAAATAAAATCATCTTAGAATTATGTTACAGAAACCAAAGGGGACAAGATCATCAAGAAGACCAAAGAAGAGACTGTTAGTGGAGACCTAATAATACTGGTTTTCTGGGCAGGTTATATGGAGAGAAAATAAGAACTCTAAGTGGCAATGATTAAGTTAGGAAGGAGGATAGTATGCTACTTCATACCAAGTCCCTATTCTGAACTCCCTCTGACTATATGCTTAAAAAATATTTGAAGAATAATGTTGATGTGGGAACAAATTCTGCTGAAACACCCACAGATTTCAGTGTGACCCCCACCCAACCTCATTGCTCTAGAAATTAAATGTATGTCATAGTGAAAACCCCAGTCAATAATTGGTAGCTTTGGGAAACATAATTCAACTAATTTTATGGTACAAGGGGACTTCACAAAACAGCACCACAAGATAAAAATACAGGTTTAGGAGAGACCATGCACAATTTCAACACCAGATAGATGAATGAAGTAAAGGAGAACACCAAAATGAGATTTTGAAATATGTACTATGGCTGAAAACCTCAGTTTTTAAATTCAGTCCATGATTTACTATCTAGGTGATTTTGAGCAAGATATTTTTACCTCTCTGAGCCTATTTCTTAGGCTATAAAATTAAAATACCACAACATAAACTCATCGTGGTACCTACTTGTAGAAGGCCACAGGAGGCGAGAGAAACCAAAATAAAGTGTTAGGAAGGAAATCTGTAGCAAAATGAGAAGGCAGTTCTGTTACTCAGAAATACTGCCAAGGAAAGCAGCTACAGGGGAAGGTGAACCAACCCAACCCACCCATCTTCTTCCCTTCTATCTCTGTACCATCCTTTCTCTCTCCAACTAAGGGAAGAACTATTGTTTATACCAGAAATGCAGCCACTGGTGCAGTTCATTGAAAAGACAAAGGCAAAGTGATATTAACTAAAAATCTCACTGAAAATATGGCTTTCAGCTGAGGAACCTGTTGTTCTTTTATATATCAAACACAGTGTGTACATTTGCCGCAGTCTGGCTGGGCACAAAATCACAAGCCACTCACAGCCTTGTAGATTCAAACAGCAATTCTTTATTCCCGAACTCACACCGGCACTCTACAAACACGTTCTGGGGGAATTCACGTTCTGGGCCCAAATCACGTTCTGGGCAAAATCCCAAATACTCTCTGAATCCCATGAGAACTCAAGGAGAACTCAACGAGCAGGCTCAGCAGGCTCGCCTGAGGCAGCAGGATACTCCCTATTCCCAGCAGGGTACACCTTAAACCTGGAACCGCCCTAAACCTGGATTGTCCTAAACCGGGAATGCCCTAAACCCCAATCCGCCCTAAACCCAGATCCACCCTGGTCCTTGAGCAAGGTCACCTTACATGCAATGTCACTGCAAATGACCTGGGTCATGTCATGCGTCGTTCTTACTTAGCAATGGCCCTCAGCACATCTATAGAAGCCATGAGATATAGAATTTCCCTAATATTTAGAATATTCTTTTGTTTTAGATTTTTGGTTCTAGCTGGCTGTCAGGTCGTTGCCAAATTTATTCCTCAACTAACAAATAAAAAACTACATATGTCTAATGCTAGCTGGAAAGAGAACCTGGGAATTATGACAGAGGAGGAAGTCCTTGAAGGTGCTGCAGCCAGGCCTTGAGCTTGAGACAATGGCCCACAGCTCCTGGAGAAATGTGCTCTTCTGGCTTGCAGAACAAGTTTGGTACAGTGATATGGCAACACCCTGGAAAAAGAACCATATCACCAAATAGCCAATAAATCAAAGTGTTTTTCTGCTCTACTTTGTTTCTATATACCAGAATTATATCAAAATATACTTTTATGGTGGTCAAGAGAATAGGGATGTTTGGATTTTCAAATCATTAGGAATGTTCTTTTCCTTATCCCATGCCTCTGTATGAAAACAGGCAAATACAGACATTAGTAAGTAATAGGTATGTTTTGTGGTGCCTCTTTTGACCAGACCCTCCCCTAAACCTAGACAGAAGCTCTGTGTGTCAGTGACGTGATTTCTAAGCAAAGCCACTATTTTTATATTCAAAGGAAAATGTTCTTGTTTCATGCATCTGTAAGCAAGGAATGGGTGACAATCTCTAAAGATTTGGGATGATTTCCATTTTAATCAAATGGCATAAACTATTAATGTTTACTCTTAAATTTATAATAACAAATTAAATAATAATATTGCTATCTGGGAAAACAGACACCATGGTGCCAGTTGCCTTGAAATTGCATTAATAGATAATATAGTGGTTGTTTTGGCTTTTGGTCTGTCTTTTCTTCCATTTTAGTCTAATTGATGTTTTAAAATGATAAATCTAAACTATTTCTATTAAATTAAAAAACATTGTACTTTTACTTATTAAAATAAAAGTATTTCATTTTATACTCTATTTGACAATAATTTTATAATAAAATCACTAAGTCAACATGTTACAGTCAGGTATAGATTAATTGAGCCAGAAAGCATAAAAATACTTACCTTTCACCCAAATTCAAACAAAGATACACTTACATCTTGAATGGAAAAAACTCTTCTTCTGTTAAAGGACTCCAAATACAACTCTCTTCCCTCATTTTCTTCATCTTATAAATGGGATAAAATTGACTTCATAAAGTTGAAAGATTAAGGTAATTATACAGGGCACTTAGCCCACTGCCTAGCATAAAATAGCTATTTAAAAAGTTAACTATTATTTTTTATTCCTAAAGAAACTTCATATATTTACAACTATAAACAACTATAAATGCAATTTCAAGATTGTAAACTAGAATACATTTCTCTAGAGTACCAGTTATTCCAGGCTACATTCTATGCCCCTGCACACACACAAAAAAAATTTTATTGAACATGCGTGTTGCAATAGAGGATTTACAGGGCACCAGGAACAAAACAAAAAACAAAACACTAAGAATAAGCCTTGGAATCATAGGGTCTGCATTGTTTTTTTATGATAGCAGCATGCAGTTCCTAGCATGTATCTGCAAGCTAGTTACTCTAAGGTCTTACAGAAGACCAGTTGGGAAGTTACAATTACTATTATATGAACAGTTCACTGATATAACAAAAAACACTGTATAAATTTTGTTTTTATAAATCATATTTTTACATTGCTCATAAAATGAGGAAATGAAATCTTGATTTATCTCAAAATCAACAGGGTATGAAGGATGCACAAATCAGTTCAATATCTATTATGGGTTCCAAATCTATTTAAAGGATAAACTCAAAATTTGAAACCTGTAAACAAAAGATCCTTACTTTAAGCACAGCAATTATATAAGCAGAGCAATAGCAACAAAGTGTTATCCTTCTTTCATACAGAAATAAACATGAAATACCAAGTTAGCTCAGCAGCCTATTAATATCCATCACAGACTGGTGATAAAGCATTCTTCCAGTGCCTAGATGGGGAGGGGGAACAAAAATTGAAAAATGTATGTCACAGAACAGTGTAAAGCACAATGGAGGATTAGGTAGGCTACTTAAGTGAATCAATTTGAGCTCCTCAAATAATCACTTTGGAAATGCAAATGAAGCAATGTATGACCAAAAAAAGAACCCAAAATCATTTTCTTAAGGCTATAAAATAAGAGCATTATGTATTCCACTTAAAGCAAAGACTGTTTCCAGCATGAAAGAAATCTTATTTTAAACCATCTGAGCAAGATAAATTATTTTTCTATTCATATAAATATTTGTTCCATGTTTGTACAAAATGCAATTCAATAGGAAACAGAAGATTATTATTTATCCTTCTCTTGTAAGGAGGTCTGCTGCTTTATTCTGATGACTGTCATTGACAACATCATCAATAAACACTTATCATTAAGCCAACAAAATTATACCTAGAAGGGCAAAAATCATTGTTACACATGGGTTTCTCAGTTCAAACAGTTTAAAATTTTTCATGTAACCATGAACATTCCCAGAACTCTGGTAAATAACATCAACATCCATTTACCAAAGGATTCATAACCACTACCTTTGTGCCAGATACTGTGCTTGATGTGAAAACAATGTAAGTTCAATCTATTAGTGAAATGGAGATTAAATAACATAAAATGTTGAAGTGTATAATAAAGTTATGCCAAGGGAATATCTAAATTACTTCAAAGAATATAACAACCTTTTAAACATACAAAGCCTCATAATCATGACAAAATGCAGGATTTCCTAAACAAAATTCTCTGTTGATAAAAGTAAATAGGAAAGAAAATTCAACCTTGGAAAGAAACTAAGATAAGGAAATAGCAAGAGTAAATATTGTGTAATTAAGATTTTTGGTTTTGTATCATTTCTTAAATCAAAATGTGTCATATTTTTGATGCATCTATGGATATACCACATAATAGTATTTTAGACTCCCCAATAAACACTTTTTCCATAAACTCTTGTTATTCTTCACACAGACAAGTTCAAGTCATCTTTGCAACCGGACCTATTTCTCCCACTTTATATCTGACAAAGTTTCTTAAAAAAATAAAATCATTAATAACTTTACACAGTACATCTTCAATAGTGATATATTAATATAAATAAGGAGCTCAGGGACTGGGAGCTCAATCCAGTGGTAAAGTGCTTACTTACCTAGCATAGTGGAGGCCATCACTTCAATACCTGACAATGCAAAAAAAAAAAAAAATCACCTTTCACCCTTTCTAGCTTTTAATAAAATAATGCATTCTTATGACAACAACAGGCCCCCTATTTTAAGAGAAATGGATCCGAGAAGAGGGAGAAGGAAGGGTGGCTTCAGGACAATTAAAGAAGGATCTACAGAGAGTTGCCTCCATTGCATGTTATCTGCAAGCCCCCTTTCATATTAAAGGGTGTTGCTTCTAATTACTACAAATAAATTAGTGACATACATAATAAAAAATCTCAGAAAAATCTTGTAAATTCTTACATTCATTCACTGGCCATGGTTCACCTATATTCTCACAGAAAGTAGTTGAGGGAATGGTATGTATTCACCAATGATTTCTTCCTCCACTTCTTTAATTGGAAGTGGGGAAGAGATTTTAACTACTTTATATGCAGCTGATTATGTGTCACACTGTGGCCAAAAAAGAAACTTTGCCATTTTTACTCAACTATAGCAACAACCTCAGGTATCAGTTTCCAGTGACTCCACCATCCTTCTCCAACTCCAAATGCCCCCAACTGTTACAGCTTTCTTCAACTGTGGACTATCATTCTGGTTAAGATCAACAAAAGTATTAACACCACAACACTAAGAACTACTACTCCTATAACAACTTTTTTTTTCTATCTAGGTCACAGGCATTCACAAAATTTAAACTTTAAAACCAGAGAACTCATGAAAAAGTATTTGATGGAAGAGAAATCTTAACTGAATATCAAAGTTTTCCCCATCTACATTACTTTATTGATTTTCCTCCCTTTGCTTTAACATATGTAATATTTTCATTTAAAAAATCCCAAATTTCCAATTTCCTATACCTAAAGAAATATTTAGTGATTGTTTACTATGCACAGAAAAGATGCTTCACGATAAAAAGTAATTTAGGCTTCAAAAATATTAGAAACAGGAGATAAGTTCGTTGAAAACAGCACACAACATATGAACGTATTTTATCTATAGATTTTTTCTTTACTCAACACTCAACCTCACAATCTATTAGCAGAATTAGGATTCAAACTTGTTTTAAATGGCAATAATATACATGATATACTATAACATTTCCTAAGGCGATGTCAAAAATCCTTCTCTAAACCTGTCTGAAGAAAAGTCAATAGTACTAAAAATTCGTAGTAAGATTAAAAACTTCTTCCATTTCTCCAATTTTACCCTCTAATAATAATTGGGACCACCTTCATGAATGCTATTAAATGCTATCTAAGAAGTAGGGATTTTGTTTTGTTTTGTGCAAGCAATATGTCCTTTCCTTTGTAGATTTTATTCCCCAATTACCTTCAATGACCTACTTGCTTTATTACAATAGAAATGATGAATTAGTTTTGAACTTGTTTTTATTATTTTCTTGGCAATGCCAAAATCAGTTGAAATACTTTGTCCCTCTAGACTTTTTTGGGTAGATAAAATTAATGATGAAAATCTTACACCAAGAGTTTATGCTTCCATCTCTCTCCTTTCATTTCAAATCACATTCTATAAAATCTTATTAATAAACCTATATTCTTTTTCTTTGAAAAATTTTGAATGTGCTTTCTGAGCAGCTCTATTACTCAAGTCTTTACAATTAACCTGATTCTTGATTTTAATTCTTGTGCTCTAGGAGTTTCGTTAAGAAAACTGGGGCCTAATCTGACATGGAGATTAGGGCCTACTTTTTCTTCTATTAAATGCAGGGTCTCTAGTTTTATTCCTAGATCCTTGATCCACTTTGAGTTTTGTGCATGGTGAGAAAGAGAAATTTAGTTTCATTTTGTTGCATATGGATTTCCAGTTTTCCCAGCACCACTTGTTTAAGAGGCTATCTTTTCTCCAATGCATATTTTTAGCACCTTTGTCTAATATATGATAATTGTAATTTTGTGGGTTAGCCTCCGTGATCTCTATTCTGTATCACTGGTCTACAAATCTATTTTGGTGCCAATATCATGCTGTTTTGTTACTATTGCTCTGTAGCATGGTTTAAGTTCTGGTATAGTAATGCCTCCTGCTTCACTCTTCTTGCTAAGGATTGCTTTAACTATTCTGGGTCTCTTATTTTTCCAGATGAATTGCATGACTGCTTTTTTCTATTTCTACGAGGAATGCCATTGGGATTTTGATTGGAATTGCATTAAATCTGTACAGTGCTTTTGGAAGTATGGTCATTTTGATAATATTAATTCTGTCTATCCAAAAGCAAGGTAGATCTTTCCATGTTCTAAGGTCTTCTTTGACTTCTCTTTAGGGTTCTGTAGTTTTCATTGTATAGATATTTCACCTCTTTCACTGATTCCCAAGCATTTTATTTTTTTAAGGCTATTGAAAATGGGGTGGTTTCCCCTTTTCCCTTTCTGAGGATTTGTCTCTGATATTCAGAAATGCATTTGATTTATGGGTGTTTATTTTATATCCTGCTACATTGCTAAATTCATTTACTAGTTCTAGAAGTTTTCTGGTGGAACTTTTAGGGTCTTCCAGGTATAGAATCATATCAGCAGCAAATAGTGCCAATTAGTTCTTTGTTTCCTGTGTGTATCCCTTTAATTTCTTTCATCTGTCTAATTGCTCTAAGTTTCAAGAACTATGTTAAATAGAAGTGGTGAAAGAGGGCATCCCTGTCTTGTTGCAGTTTTCAGAGAAAATACTTTCAATTTCTCTCCATTTAGAATGATATTGGCCTGGGGCTTAGCATAGAAAGAAACATATCAACATCATAAAGCCTAGTTTTTCTAGAGTTTTGAATAGGAAGGGGTGCTGTATTTTGTCAAATGCTTTTTCTGCATCTACTGAGATGATCATATAATTCTTTAAGTCTATTATGTGATGAATTACATTTATTGATTTTGATATATTGAATCAACCTTACATCCCTGGGATGAAACTCAAACTAAAAATTTCTTCTCAGCAAAAGAAACAATCTGTGAGGTGAACAGAGAGCCTACTTCTTGGGAGCAAATTTTTACCCCTCACACATCAGATAATCTCTAGGATATATGAAGAACTCAAAAAGCTAAACATTAAAAAATATAACCCAATCAATATATGGGCCAAGGACATGAAAGACACTTCTCAGAAGATGATATACAATATACAATATACAATCAAACAAATATATGAAAAAATGTTCAACATCTCTAGCAATTAGAGAAATGTAAATCAAAACTACTCTAAGATATCATCTCACTCCAGTCAGAATGGAAGCTATTATGAAGACAAAACAATAAATGTTGGCAAGGATGTGGGGAAAAAGGTACACTCATACACTGCTGATGGGACTGCAAATTTATACAGCCAATATGGAAAGCAGTATGGAGATTCTTTGGAAAACTGGGAATGGAACTACCATTTGACCTGGCTGTCCCTCTCCTCGGTCTATACCCAAAGGACTTAAAGACAGCATACGCAGGGACACAGCCACATAAATGTTTATAGCAGCACAACTCACAATAGCTAAACTGTGGAACCAACCTAGATGCCCTTCAGTAGATGAATATAAAAAACAAAATGTGGCATATATACACAATTACTCAGCATTAAAAGAATAAATTTATGTCATTTGAAGGTAAATGGATGGAGTTGGAGAAGATATTGATAAGTGAAGTTAGCCAATCCCCCACCCCCCCACCCCCCCCAAAAATTGAAATGTTCTCTGATATAAAGAGGCCAATTCACAGTGGGGTAGAGAGGGGGAATAAGGGAGGAATAGATGAACCCTAAATAGGCAGAGGAGTAGGAGGGGAAGGAATGGGGCATGGGGTTAGAAATGACAGTGGGATGAGATGGACATCATTATCCAAGTACACGCATGAAGACACGAATTGGTATGAATATACTTTTTATACAGATACAAACAATTGTTCTCCATATGAGTAATATGAATTGTAATGCATTTCACTGTCATATGTACACTAAAAAAACAAATAAAATTAACCCATCTGGTACTTCAAATTTGTCTCCAAAAAGTGAAGGATGAAAATTAAAATTTGTAATTTTCATCATTGAGGTCTTCAATTCTGATCTATAACACTTAAAATCATTGATTCACTACCTCAATTATATTATGAAATAGGTATTGTATTTTAGTTACCTGATTTAAAATTGAAGAAATGATTTTTTAACTAATAAACCCGAGAAAAACTTATTTTGTGGAGGATTCAAATCACCATCAGTGAAAATATTTTAATATATGAGTTTGGTGATATAGAGTAATTTTTCAGTATATGGCACTGCTTAACAGATTAATTTTTAAATTATATTAGAACACAAAGAAAATCACACATGATTTTAAGACTAACATAAGGAGGAAAAAAATCTTCACTGTCAATTTTCAAAACACTATTTTTTTAAAAATAGCTCATGTTGTTGATTACATAGGATGGAAACCTATGTATTTAAGGCTGCTAGACTTAAAAAAAAAAAAAAAAAAAAAAATCGACCATGAGAATGTTTTCAAATTTAGCATATTTAGAGTATGACATGGAACACTTTTATGTGAAAATTTGTGCTACAAATGATTTTTCATCAAGTCTCCAAAATACATAAATGAATACAATATTATTCATAATATTGGGCACAATCAGGAGCCACTTGTCAAAAGAAACTAACTTTATTTTTAGAACCACACACGCCAAACAAAACAGCTCCTCAGGAAAAACCCTCAGAGACCCAACTGCCACCACCGGCTTCCCACAAGCCTCTCTCTCAACCACAAGCCTCACCACCTCCCCCCATCCTCCTGCTCTTGAGGCCAATTGGCTGGGTCATATGGGCGGAGCCAAAAAAGTCCCCCAATGAGCAGCTCTGTGGTCTGAAAGGGCAGGTAAACAGCCCAATGAGCATCACCGCAGAAGAGCCAATCAGCTACATGTTGCTGGGGCCGCTGTGAGCCAATCATCAGCTTGCAGTCTGAAAGGGCGGGGAAACAGCTCAATGAGCATCTCCAATGAGCATCACCGCAGAGGAGCCAATCAGCTAGATGTTGCTGGGGCCACTGTGAGCCAATCATCAGCCGGCAGCTGGAAGTTTGCTGGGGCCCCTTCGGCTGTGGCTTTCAACATCTCCCCCTCTCTGTTTAAACAACAAGCATGTGGCTTAGGGACCGTGCTTGCCTTAGGTTGTCCAATAGTACATATGGTCCTTACCCGTTAGGTTGGTACCATTGCAATTGGATCTTACCAGTCACTGACTACCGGTCCAGTATACAGCCACACCTGTGGAGAGGTCTTTGTACCAGTGGGGGGGTGAGGTTCTTTGCCTCACCTCTGTTGGCCCCAAAATTTTAGCTGAACAATCATGACAAGCAGAAGGGAGGAAGATACACCAAGCCAATTGACGGCTCCTTTTGGAAAAATTGTACCACCAATGACATCATCAGCAAAAATACCCCAACACTACCACAAGTCGCTGCACCAACAGATAGTTCACAATGCATACAGGTGAGTTCGCAATGTGTCCAGGCAAGTTCTGCAAGCAGTTCAGTGATGGCTACTGCAGAAGCTGTAGATTGGTTTTTATCTTTGACTTCACCAGCACTGGGATGAAGGTAGGAATTCTGGCAATAATGGCTAAAGAAAAAATTATGTAACATTCCAGAAGGCAATAAAAGAAAACAATTTTCTTAACAATTTACATTGTCTTCACCGGCACTGGGATGAAGATAGGAATTCTGGCAATAATGGCTAAAGAAAAAATTATGTAACGTTCCAGAAGACACTAAAAGAAAACAATTTTCTTAACAATTCACATTATCTTTAAGAGAATTATTAAATATAATGAAAAGGAAAGGTGAAAGTAAACAAACAGATCTGTTAACCTCCTTTTTTGTTCACATATTAAAACAATCCTCAACAGTTTTTACCCAATTTAAATTAAACCATTTAAATCACGTGAATAAAAAAATATATATTTGGATCCATTTTTTCATGAGCGCTCATCATATATATATGGACATACGTACATTCAAACATATAACACAAAACACAAGTGTGCACACATAATATAATACATACAACACATAACCTAATAGTAAAGGCCTTATAACTTTTTACAGGTGAAATCTCCATTGCAATGTTTAAAAACTCTATAGTCAAAAAATAGAACTGATCAGCAAAACATTAACCTAGGTCTGTATGAGCTCAAAAAACAAAATAGAACTTCATGATATGGCAAAGGGCAATAATAAAATAGATATTGAAAAAAGCATCCTGGTTCTATCGCAGATGTAAGGATAGCCAAACTGGAGTTTTGGATATCAGCTGTTATGGACTTGAGTCAAATCATCTTCTTTTTGGTCTGTAGAAATTGCTTTAGTTAATCTCTCTGGAATCCAAATCGGCTGCTGTTCTCCCTGGGGAAACACAAATAGGCCTCCGACTCCAGACAATCACTGGGTCAGGACCTTGGTTAATCTCTCTGGAATCCAAATCGGCTGCTGTTCTCCCTGTGGAAACACACAAACAGACCCCCGACTCCAGACAATTACTGGGTCAGGACCTTTCCATTGTCCTGTTAGAATATCCTTCCAAAGTACCTTGGGCTTATGCACATTTTTTGGACACATATGCCTTTCTGCAGCACTAAGTCCTGATGAATCCAAATATAAAAAGTTTAGAGTAAAAAGGGTTATTTTAAGTTTATCTTTGGGGAATATAGACCCCTTCCCAATTCCGTCTTTTTTGCTTTAATAAGTATATTTTAATAGTTTGATGAGCTCTTTCAACTATGCCTTGTCCCTGTGGATTGTATGGGATTCCTGTTATATGAGTAAAGCCAAATGATGAGCAAAATTGTTTAAAAGAGGTAGAAGTATAACCAGGGGCATTATCTGTTTTTAACTGTTTTGGAACGCCCACAGTGGCAAAATTTTGTAAGCAATGAGCTATAACATCTTTAGTTTTTTCTCCAGAATGAAGGGAGCTCATCAAAAATCCAGAAGAAGTATCAACTGTAACATGCAAATATTTTAATTTTCCAAATTCTGGCAAGTGTCTGACGTCCATCTGCCAAATATGGTTAGGTATCAATCCTCTAGGATTGACTCCAAGATTAACTTGTGGTAAAAAGGTCACACAATTTTGACATTGTTTTATTATTTGTCTAGCTTGTTCCTTAGTTATTTTAAAACACTTTTGTAAAGTATTAGCATTGACATGGAACTTTTTATGAAAACTTATAGCTTCTTCTAGTGTAGAGAAAATATGTATGTCATGTGTAGTTTTATCTGCTAAATCATTGCCCAAACTAAGGGCTCCAGGCAATCCTGTATGTGCCCTGATATGTCCTATAAAGAATGGATCTTTTCTGTCCCAAATTAGACTTTGTATAGTGGAAAGCAAAGAGAAAACAGAGGAAGGGGAAATCCTACCAGTATCTTCAAGGGATACTATAGCGTTAACTATATACTGACTATCGGAAAATAAATTAAATACAGAATCTTTAAACATCACAAAAGCTTGCAATACTGCATTAAGCTCTACCTTTTGAGCTGATTGGGTACTAAAAATGTAAAAGTTTGATCAGGTGTAACTATTGCTGCTGTACCATTATTTGATCCATCAGTGAATATATTTGGAGCATTCATGATAGGTGTTTTTCTTGTCATTTTTGGAAAAATTACAGGATGCGATGACCAAAAAGACAATAAAGGAGTAGATGGTAAGTGGTTATCAAATGAAACATTAGATTTGCACATGATTATTGCCCAAGTATTTAACTCATTAGCTAACTCATCAATTTGATTCATAGTATATGGAGTAATAATTTTATTGGGAGAAATTCCAAACACTCCCTTTGCTGCTTTTATTCCTTTGAGTATTAATTGTCCTACAGCCTCAGGATACCTAGTAAGGATAGTGTTAGGAGAATAAGATAAATTATCCATAATAATGGACCTTCTTGCCAAAATACTCCTGTAGGAATATTTTTGTTGGTAGTACAATAAATAATAAAGGCAAAGTTATATCAATTCTATACAAATGCATATTTTCCATATATGTTTCAATGATTTTTAATGCCTTTCTTGCTTCAGGCGTTAACATTCGGGGTGAATTTGGATCTGATGGACCTTTTAGGATATCAAATGAAGGTCCCAACTCTCCTGTTGGTATACCTAGATAAGGCCTTATCCAATTTATGTCTCCTAATAACTTTTGAAAGTCGTTAAGTGATTTGAGTTGATCTACTCGTATTTGAATTTTTGGTGGACGGACCATGGTTGAGGATAATAGAACTCCTAAATAATTAATTGGGAAATTTAATTGTACTTTATCTATTGCTATCTCTAGATCATAATTTTTTAATAAGTTTGTAAGTGTGGCATAACATTCTAGCAATGTGTTTTTAGCTTTGTGTGCTAATAATACATCATCCATATAGTGAAATATTTGTAGTTCAGGATTTTGATTTCTAAGTGGCTGGATTACTTTGTTAACATAAATTTGACACATAGTTGGGCTGTTAGCCATCCCTTGAGGGAGTACTTTCCATTCATCTCTCTGATCAGGACCTTCATGATTCAGTGCAAGGATAGTAAGTGCAAAACGTGGACTATCCTCAGGATGAATTGGAATTGAAAAAAAAACAATCTTTAATATCTATAACTAAAACATACCAGGTTTTTGGCAAAGCAGACAACTGAAGAATCCCTGATTGAGCAGGTCCCATAATAACCATCTCATTATTAATGGCTCTTAAATCTTGCAATAATCTCCATTTACCAGATTTCTTTTTGATGACAAAAATGGAAGTATTATGGGGAGATACAGAAGGTTGTATATGTCCTTCCGCTAATTGTTGTTTGACCAGGTCATGGGCTGCTTGTATCTTTTCTTTAGTCAGGGGCCACTGAGGAACCCATACTGGTCTTTCTGATTTCCAAGTAATTTTTATTGTCTCAGTGGCCCTTTCTGAAAATCCAACCCATGTCTGTCTGTTCCTTGATCTATTTGTATTGGTGCTGCTATACCTTGTTCTTGTTTTTCTAATCTTTTTCCTTTCCTAAAACCTTGTCTAGTCATAATAGTGGGTGCATTTTGGTTGATGTTATTTGTTAATGTCAAACCTAATTGATCTAGGACATCTCGTCCCCATAAATTTATAGGAAGATGATCCAATACATATGGCTGTATAGTTCCTTCACATCCTTCAGGATCCTTCCAATCTAATACCATTGCACTTCTATGGGGATTAGTTGCCACTCCTAGGCCTCGAAGCGTTTGAGTGGCTTGTTGTAATGGCCAATGTTTTGGCCATTCTTGACGAGAGATGATGCTAAGGTCTGCACCTGTATCCAGTATCCCATTAAATTCATGTCCTTGAATATTTAGTTTCAGCATGGGGCGAGAATCTAAATTTAAAGAAAGCATAGCCCAATCTACACCTGTGGAGCCTAATCCCTTGGAACCTCTTTCTACAGTACGACTGGAAAATTTATTATGTAGGCTGGGTATTATTAGTAACTGTGCTATTCTATCTCCTGGTGAAATTACTGATATACCCTTTGGAGAACTGGCTATAATTTTTATTTCACCTTCATAATCGGGATCAATTACCCCAGGACTTATCATAAGTCTTTAGAGTAGAAGAGCTGCGTCCCAATAATAAGCCTACTGTTCCTTTGGGAAGAGGTCCTTTTACCCCTGTGGGAATGATTTGAACTCCCATCTCTGGAGTTAGTACTGATCTGGCGGAGGCGCAGATGTCCAACCCTGCGCTCCCTCTGGTTTGTCTGATGAGAGATCTGATGGACAATGTGTCCTGGGCACTACCCTGATGGGGTTGCTGGGTTCCTCCAGTGCTCCGTATATTTGTGGTTTTGGGCCCCGGAGCATTGGGCCCCCCTGTCCATTTTTTGGCAATGGAGCCCGATGTCTTTCTCCACGATATCGTGGATAAACACCTGGTCCTTGTTCATTTTTTGATAATGGAGTACCCTCTATGGTGGTTTGAGAACGGCATTCATTAGCCCAATGTCTCCCTCTACGGCATCGTGGGCAAATACCTGGTATTCTACTCCTTTTATACCTAGTTTTGTTAAACCCTCCTCCTATGGGGCAATTCCTTTTAAAATATCCTGTTTGTTCACAATTGTAGCATGTTCTTGGCCTAGCATCTAAAGCCTGTTTTACTGCAGCTGCCACAATTGCCCTTGTTCATTAATGTCTCTGGCATCTAAAGCCTGTTTTACTGCAGCTGCCATGACTTGCTCTTGTTCATTAATGTCTCTACATAATTTAATATATGTGTTTAAATCTTCATGTTTCCATGGTCTAATGATATCTCTGCACCAACGATTCGCTTGCTCATAAGCCAGTTGTTTTAGTAATGGCATTGCTTGTTCTGTATTCCCAAAAACTCTGGTAGCTGTTTGAATAAGCCTATCTACAAATTCAGCATAAGGTTCATTAGCTCCTTGTATTACCTTAGATAATTGACCTTGTAAACCTCCATGTCCTTGTAAAGTCTTCCATGCCTTAATTGCATCTACAGCAATTTGTGCATATACACCAGGATCATATGCAATTTGTTGCTGCTGATCCTCATAAGGTCCCTTTCCTAACAACATATCTAGATTTCTCTGAGAATAACCAGCTGCTGCATTTTGCCTAGCCGTCTCCTTGCAAAATTCCTCATTGGCAACCTTCCATAACAGGTATTGTCCTCCATTTAGCACAGCTTTACACATATTAGCCCAATCTGCTGGTATCATGTTCAAGTTGTTAATGGATTCGACCATGCTTACAGTGAAGGGTGCTTGAGGACCATAGGTCGTTACAGCCTCTTTTAGCTGCTTCACTGTTTTGAAATTTAAAGCATGGTAAACTTGCTGCCCTCCTGCCTCAAATACAGGGCATGTTAATATTTGAGATCTTGTCTCAGGATCCCAACTATCAACTGCGGGGGTTGGGGGCCTCCCAGCATATGGAGGTGGCCTTGTTAGTTGGACACTTACGTCCTCTGGTGATAGAAAGGTGTTAGTAGCAGTCTCCTATAGAGGTGGTGCTGTTGGTTGGACACTTACACCCTCTGGTGATAGAAAGGTGTTAGTAGCAGTCTCCTGTTGTAACTTCCCCCCTGATGGCTTTTTCTGTTTTACACTTTCTTTCTCTGTCTGACTAGCTTGAGAGGCCTTCTCTTTTACTTGAATTTTTTCCCCTGTCTGACTAGTTCGAGAGACCTTCTCTTTTACTTGAATTTTTTCCTCTGACTAGCTCGAGAGACCTTCTCTTTTACTTGAATCTTTTCCTCTGTCTGACTAACTTGAGAGACCTTCTCTTTTACTTGAATCAATATGTCTTCTCCTTCCTCTACCATTGTCTGAACTGAAGGCTTTGGACTAAGCAAACAAGATACAAACGTCCACAATGGCAATGTGCCAACTGGCAGAGTCCCTGGGCTTTTCTATTCTTTTTAAATCTTCACCATGATGGTTGCTGGCAGCAAAAGTCCCCCAATGAGCAGCTCCGTGGTCTGAAAGGGCAGGGAAACAGCCCAATGAGCATCACCGCAGAGGAGCCAATCAGCTAGATGTTGCTGGGGCTGCTGTGAGCCAATCATCAGCCGGCAGCTGGAAGTTTGCTGGCAGCTGGAAGTTTGCTGGGGCCCCTTCGGCTGTGGCTCTCAACAGTTTTCAAATTTAGCATATTTAGAGTATGACATGGAACACTTTTATGTGAAAATTTGTGCTACAAGTATCTATGATTTTTCATCAAGTCTCCAAAATACATAAGTGAATACAATATTATTCATAATAAACTTTCTTTCTGGTCTTGCTAATGCATTAGTGTACATGTGTACTTTACACTTGAGTTTTATGATAAATCAGTTATCTTTGTGCTCAGACCTAACATGGAAGTTTCATTTCATGTTTGAATTATGCAAATTAATAAAATATATACTGATGAAAATGAGCATATAATAGAAACCTTTATGCTTAAAATGATAACTATTGGGAATGCTTAGGAAAATGGCCAAAAAGGTGAGCTATAAACTTTTTTTTTTGCTGTTAAATCAATTGTGAATGAAGCAATTATAACAGACTAAGAATTTTAAAAATCTATAAAGATTGACCCTTTGAATGTGTCACAAGGGTTGCTAAGATTCCACTGCACTATAAAGAATAAAACCAAACTTAAAAAATCATTAATGCCTGCTTTACAAGCATAGTTTGGGCAGGAAAAGTTGTCAAAAACAGCCGTTGGCCTCTTACTCAAAAGTGAATGAATATACTATTCATGTGTTATAAATTGAAATAATTAAAGATATTTGAGCACAATTTTTTAATGATTTTATACTATGCTTTTGATTAGTCAACCATAGGCACATCCTGACAAAAATACAAAGTTTCTGCTCTAATCTCTAGAACCATGACGGGAAGAAGGAAAAAAAAAAAAAAAACACCATGTAACGTAAATTTCCTACAATTTTTAGCATTTGGAAGATAGTGATGTACCTCAATGCCGCAGTCTGGCTGGGCACAAATCACGAGCCACTGAAGCAGGAACAAACTTTTTTTTTGAACTGCAGGAAAACACTTCACACAGCTCCCAGACGCCACGCGGCTCGTCCAGGAACCCCCAGCCGGAAATATCTCTCCTGGAAATCCCTCCTCCTGCACTTCCCCAACCAATGGGAACTCTCGGGGAATCCCTGGAAATCCCCAAGAGAACTCAAAAGTTGCAGCAGAGGCGGATAGTAATGCCTCGCCTGTCAATCAATACTGTTGGCAAAATGCCAGGGGCCATACAGACTCGGCCGTGGCTCTCAGCACTTCAAACTACAGCTAAATTATGAGATTCAACCTTTTATTTCATATAATTAAACCAAAGTCTACAAGATTAATTCTCAAATATAAACTTTAAGGAAATCCTAGTTTATCAACCAACCAAAAATGCATTTCTACTTTTGCCTCCATGTCTTAGGAGTAACTCCTTCTACCCAAAAGAGATAAAGAATCATTTCCTCTCCCCCATGTGAATACTTACTTAAATTTGGACTCCTGAAACATCCTTCTAGAGACCTGTCTCCACTACTATTCTAATATAATAGAACTCCTGGGAGGACTTGGCTAGTTATGCTGCTGTATTAAAAGACTGATAGGGAAAGACACTGAACCATGAGCCAAAGATTGGGTTCTATTCTCACCTCTTTCTCATCTACATGAGCCCTGAGAAACTACTTTGAGACCTCAGTTACTTTATCTGTAGAATTAGGCTGTAAAATTAGAAACATGACTATTTATAATATACCATAAACTATACTAAATTCACAATCATTTAATTCAGATGCCACTCATGTAATTATTATTTAACAGGTTTGAGTCAGAACTGCAGACATAAAAGGAAAAAAAATCTAGGTCCGCCTATTGGAATTCAACTGAACAATTTGAAGCCCATTGTTTAAAATATAAAGGAATGTTATTCTAAATTAACCAGGCTTACTGATTACATGACTCAATTTAATCTGGATATTTGCTTAACTGTCTACTTTGTCAACTCAGTTATTTTATAAGGCCCAAACAAAAGCACAATAGGATAAACCTGGAATGGGACAGGACAGCGATTTCTCTTTTTATAACACTTATTACCTGATGTCAGATAGGTCTTCTCTCCTCAGGTCTTCTGATACATTCTTAACATACATTTATATTACCCTGAAAGCAAACACACAGTTCCTGGATCAAAGACTATTATTACTTACAATAACCATATTGTTTTCCCATGACTCATTCTTTCCCCTCAAGGTAAGGCATGCAAACAACAAAAAGAAAACACCATAGGTCCTATGCAAACCAAAGGATGGTTGCTTTTCTTGCCACAAGAGGAACCCCAAAATTATGAATCTGGAAATTTATACAGTTAGAGAAAAGCTTCTCCTCCCTAAACAAATTGTATCTGAGAAGAGGAAGAAAACAACAAGCATTTGGAATAGATTTTATCATCCTTTGAAAGAAAACAGATGGTTCCACCAGAAAGGAAATAAGCAACTCTGCCTCTATTACCCTTAGAATAAGGAATGAATGACTCTGGAAAAACATTTACACCATTCATTTTCTCTATGTTTATAGCAAGTTGCTTTTCTTCACTCAGAAATCCTAACCATACAGTAACATGAAAATATTCCTGTTGCTTCTCAACACCTTGGTGTCCTCATCTATAAAAGAATATTGTTGCTACACAAAGTCCCCAAATTGCACCCATTTGAGAGGGGTTTTTTTGCCTTTTTTTTTTTTTTTTTAATAAACACACAGAAGGGATAGCTCCACTCAGGAAAAACAAAACAGCTAGAAACAATAAAATAAGACATCCATTAATGAAATAGTAAACTGTGAAAAAACATGGCTTAGGTGTTATTACCTCTCCAAACAGGGAGGAATAACTTAAACTGTCACCCTCCATATTCTCATGGGTGAAATTCGTAGTTCAAACCAATCTAACATTCAAGATGGTAAGATTTCTGAGTCACAGCAATGAATATGTATTTTTAAAGATTTTTCATATGGAAGTCCATTTCCAGTCTCAAGTTTGTACCCATGACTTTATTGGCTAAATCTGTAGTTGTTAAGGAAAGAAATATTTGAGTGACTCAACTAATTCATGCCATGAATCTAGTTTGCATTAATCATAGTTTAGACCAAGTACTGGTTTTATTTTCCTGAGCCTGGGAAAGATGACAATGTTTTGCACCGGGGAGCTCAAACTTCAACATTAGAATTTCCTGGAAGGCTTACTACTATTATGATGACCCCAGAGGCCTCACTGTGGCTAGGAGTAGGTCTATGCACTTGCCTTTGTCAATGATGTTATTTGCTTTTGTCAGGTGCTGTTAATGCTGCAGGTTCACCAACTATACTTTAAGAATCACTGACCTATACATCTACCACTATGTTATATAAACTTTAATTTACAGGAACCACCTGGGGATCTTTGACAAACGTGCACTGTGATTCCAGTCTAGATAGAGCTTGCCATTGTGCAATGTAACAAGCTCCCAGGTGATACTACTTTACCTGATCCATCTAAAATAGAAATAATCAATGGTCATCACCTGGGAGTTGATAGACATGCAACAATAAACTTGGTGACTATAGCTAACAATATCATACTGAAATTTTATACTGCGAGCTTAAGCATTCTCACTCCCCTTTCAAAAAAAAAGGTAAGGAAGTATTAACTTGATTGTGAAATCATTTTACAATACATACATGTATCAAATCACATTACACTTCACATACAGTTCATCACTGTACATTAAGAAAAAAAAATTACAAATATTAATTGCCTACTATGTATCACATTGTTTCCAGTGCCCAAAAATGAGTTAGACACCATCTGTAAACTCCATGAGGTTTAGAGAGAAAAAAAATCAGAAAACTAAACACACATATAAGCATAAACACCACGATAAAAGCATAACAGAAGGTGATGTCGAAATACAAATAATGAACCAATTAGCTTGGAGAAGGGGTTGATATCTGGGGGTAGTAGTTCTTAGAGAAATACAGATGATTTATTTACCTCAAGGATTGAAAAAACAACCTCAGTTATGAGAACACTGGACCTCACTAAATAAACACACACTAGAAGTGACCAAAAACAAAACAAAACACCAACAAAAACACTTTTATTAGGTAGCACACACAACCATTTTCACTTTTAAAGGACCTGAACTTCACTAACCAAATAAATATCTGTTACACCCACTTTTAAAAATAAATAATAAGGAGGCCCGTAGACCTTCTGGTAAGGTAAACAACATTCTAGAAAATTATTCAGATAATACTAAGGACTTACTGCAAATATCACAAAAACTAAGGCAAAGACAGACTTACCAGCTTCCCACAGGCCTCAGGAAGGGCTGAGCTGCTGGGCTGCTGACAGCACATTTAAACCCTCCACCAAGCTCTGATTGGCCAGGAAAGCGCTGCCTCCCAGCATCCCCTGCACGGCCCATGCTGCAGTCTCAAGCCTGAGGAGAGTTAAGCCTTATGCAGCTCAAAATCCTTAGCAAGTGTTTTCATCTGCAGTAATGGAAATCGTAAGTACCCCATGGGCTCAGTTGTATGTGTACTGTAGATAATATAAACGGAACAACAAACCTGCAACGTGCAAACCATCCATTTTGGAGGTCCAAGGATTCTAAGTTGGAGGTCAGCCAGGAAATTTAGCAAGACCTTGTCTCAAAAGAAACAAAAAAAAAAAAAGGAAAAATGGCTTGGGCTGTAGCTGACTAGTAAAATGCTTGTTTAGCATGCTGGAGATCCTGGGTTTAATCCCCAGCATCTCAAAAACTAAAACAGAACAACCTGTGGCTTTCTAAACAGAGAAACAAGTTATAAATTAAAATTTAAAAGCACCTGTGTAAATAAATTTGCATAATTCAGCCAAACACAGAATGGTTTCTTGTAGAATTTAATGTCATTTTCACAGTATGAAACTGAAGAGAATAAACATACCACTGTGTATGGGGAAGTTTTGAAAACTCTTTGTTATTTGGAAGAGGAAATAAAAGTAGGGCTACACCATCCTCCCAATGTCATCTGTTAAGAGAATTGACCTTTAACTTGTGGCAGGTGAGAAATGGCTGGCACTGAGGCTAAAGCACTTCTGATCACACACTCCTATCTTCTCTGCTCTTCTCTGGATTTAACCTCAACACTAGATCTCGTTTTAGAAAGTCAACAGACACCCAGAAATGATTTCAAGGAATATAGCAAACTAACAGATGGGTGGAGAGTTCAAATTTAAGGATCTTCAGTCTCTTTAGGTGGAGAATTTTGAGTCTATGTTCCATAGTATGATTTCCACAAAGGGAGAAACACACCCACCCTTAGGTAATGAACTTAATGCATAGCTCATTATGCTAGAATGAGCACCTTTGGACAGGACTTAGCACTATCAAATTTTGTCACTTAACACCAAATTGTGAGTACAATGTCAATGTAGTCTTTGAATCCTTCATTATGTTCAGCAGTTATTGAATGCCTTGCATATGTAAACAGTTACAGATACATACTCTCTTGGAAAAACTGTTATGGAAATACTGACCAGTTTTCAATGTAGTTTACACATGTTGGAATACAACCAAATTCATAAAACAATTGATCACACCCCGTGAATGGCATCTTTTGAGTACATGCTCTACTGTTCTTGCATTATATAGCAACTATAATGACAGGGCTCACCTTTACAACATTGAGGTTGGGGCCATCACTCATCTTTTGTTTATTTACTTCATTTTAATGAATGCCAGAACCGAAGGGGTTTTTATATGCCTGGGACTGAAAGTACTGTTCCTACTTAATGGAATAATACAAAGTCTGGATGATTCACAGCCCAGACTGCTGGCAAAACAGGAAGGAGAGGATGCATACGAAATAAGTTTTAATTTTTGTGGGTTTTTTTTTTTTGTAAGAACAAAGAACAAAAAAGAAAGAAAAAGCATTACCACTTTCCATTTTCCTATGTAGTGTTTTGAATACCTGTTTCCATAGTTAGACATGCAGCCATTAAAGAGCATGCAATAAAATACAGAAAAGAAAATGAATGTAAACATTTTATGAGAACTGATATTTATAGATTTTAATGTGTTGTTATTCTCTATTTAAACATATACTTGTGAGTGCACTGACTTAGATTATATTGAATGTGCCACAATGTGTTTTAATAACTAGGCAAAATTCTCAGATAAACTTGACTCTTATACATGAACAAAAATGTCATTCTTTTTGCAGATAGATTTTAATACATCCTTCAAGGTATAAGGAGTGTTGGAAATCAATATCAAATCCCAGGGTCCTTCTGCTGAGATATTCAAAATGTTAACTCTAATGGGAGTTGTATTAAAAAAAAAAGTTATAACCTAGGGCTGAACAGTTCATGCAAGAACTAGAAAAATTATTGAAATTATTGCTCAAAATTGAAACACATATTGTGTCTTTAAATAACAAAACCTTTTCTTCATCATCATAATTTTAACAAACATTATAACCATTTTTCAGAACTGAAAGCCTGATATGAAGTTAGATAATTTTGGAGAAATTATTTTTTCTTGTTTAGTAATTATCATTAATGAAAGAAAGATTTCTTAAATATTAATAAATCAGGGCTGAATTGACTGACCATGCATCCAAATTGCTGCATTATTCACACTGGAATTACTCCAAAGATTAGCTGCAAATTGCCCTCTAAATTGAATTTATGGTTTCATTTTTCATAACTACTGTGTTGTGACAGATGAGAGGAATCTGAGAAGAAAATGACAGCGATGGACCCAATTTCTTAGTGTTCTATCCTCAAGATAGAGCCAAACCATCTCTATAATTTATTTTGGCAAGCATAAAATCCTGGTAGGCTGAAATCCAGGAGGTTGTGTCCTTTATCCCCCTCAGGGGAAAAGAAAGGTCAACATTGTACTTTCCCCTACTGAAACCTACCAAATCAATAGTTCTTATACATGATGCAATTATTTTATGTTTTTTTTTTTAATTTCATATGCATGACAACCCCCTGTGATAGGAGGTAACAATACCCCCATTTTCAAGAAAGAGAAAGTGAGACTGGATAATCTGCCCAAATCTGGACTGTTAGGAGGCCTCAAACCTGGATCCAGGGACCCCTGCTTGATACCTTCCACAAAAGGCTACTATTCTGATGCCATTACCAATTCAGAGCTATTGATTTTATGTTTAGCAAATCACTTGTTTATTTTGCATCAAAGAAAACAAAAATGACTAGAATCCAAGTTAGACTTAGGAAAGTACAACTATTTCTGCAAACTGGGCACCATGAACACATCTAAATTTTTGGTACAACTGTTTTAGACTATTTTTGAAAAGCTGAAATAAAGTAAGTACTTCCAGATCAGAAAGACAGTAAGGCCTTCTCCTTTATATGAGATAGATAACGTGTTGCAATACAGAGAGGGGAAGACAATTTTGTTAGCCTTTAAATTGGGTTTGTATCATCCAGGCCTCTTGGGTTAGAAATGATTGAAAACAAATATTGGGTTGGAGTTAGTGACAATTGCAGTTGATGCCTTCAGGTTTATAAGGCACCAGTATGTGAACATATGCTCTGTTTGTAAGACAAATGATTAGGCAGCCTCCTACAGCTTTCTGTTTCTAAAGGTTTAAAAAGTGTCACCATTATTCTTTTGTAATGGCCTTGGGTAACCTCTCTTTCATCAAAATAGCTCTCAGGTTAACATACAGATATCCATGCTTTAACAACATTTCTAAAACTTTCAGTAGCAATTTGTGTTTTTTTACAAATAAGTATTTTCATACCATGCTTGTTAATAAATAATAAATGTTCCTTTAAGATGATAGAAATAAAATCATTACCAGTAAGGGTGGAATTGAAAAGCTTTGAGTTTCTAGATAAATCTATTTTTATCCTTTAACATTTTAGTCCAATTATTTTATTACTAATTTTGTAATGTATTTTCTTCTAGTGTGTTATGATTTCATTATTGTACCCTCTGAAGATTATTTTTAATATTTTTACTGATGCTAGTATGGTGTGTTTTACAAACATATATTCCTACTCTGCTGGTGCCAGTTGCGGTCTCTATCTCACCACACTGATCCATTTATAATTTTCCTTTATTTCATATGAAACTATTTGCATTTGAATTTAAGTCAAACACTATTCTTAGCTGATGATCAGTGTGAAAATTGAAACTTTATCATCCCATGAACTTAATCTAATATTAACTCTGAATGTCTAGAACAATTAAAAACTTTTCATTTTGAGTTTTGCTCTTATATAGAAAAAACAAGTCAAGGACCATGGTACATAAATTATTTCAATGGAGGAAGTTCATATGTTCAACTAGCTGTATGAGCTAAGGGCATTTCCTTAATATATCTCAGCCTGCTATTATTCACTAAGGATTGGATAAAAATGCCAATTCATAGGAATTTTGTGAAGATGGGAGAACTAACTCTCTGGATCTTATTCATAAGGTATCACTCTGAGAAGAAAAGGTTGAATGTCACTACTGGACAAAATGAATGGACTATAATGATAAAAGAGCAAAGCAATACTAACCTAAGCCAGTGATTTAGATTTTGGTTTTAATGGTAATGTACTTGTGTAGTATATAAAGACATATAATAGAAAAAAATTCCAGAGGAATATCTGCAACCTATGAACAGTAGGAACCTTGGGACCTGGGTTAGGTATACTTTCCCATTATGCTAAATATGTACAGAACAGTTGAAGTTGTTTATATTAATCATGTTGCTTTTGTGATCAGGAATTTTAATAAATATTTAAAAGGAAACATGCTTAGAATACAGTAGCTGTACAGATAATATCAGCTTATTTTTTCATCTTTCAGATTTACCAGCTGTAAAAATAAAAGCATTCATACATGCATTCACACTAGTATTTATTAACTTCCTACTAGTTCATAGCTCTTGTCAGTGTCAAGATTTCAAAGTGAAAGAAAATAGATCTCTGTTGTCTGTATCTTTCAGTGAATAGGGACAAATAATATAAATCTCAAGGAAATTTTATGAAACTTTTCCTCAATTAGATTCTCTCTATTGAATTCATAGTACAGAAATTTCTTCCACATGAAAATTGGCCACCATCCTCTGAGAAATGGTGCTTGAAAAAAAATTTAGGCATATGTGAACAAAATAAAAATTGTCATGATATTGCATTAATTTATGGGTAAAATATTAATATAGATATGTTTGAGCTATATGTTATTATTATTTTTATATGTCATAGTGATCAAATTTTGCTTGATTCAACTTAGTGTTTACTCTTAAAATATATTTAAGACAGGGCTGGGGATGTGGCTCAAGCCGTAGCACGCTCTCCTGGCATGCGTGCGGCCTGGGTTCGATCCTCAGCACCACATACAAACAAAGATGTTGTGTCCGCCGAAAACTAAAAAGTAAATATTAAAAAATTCTCTCTCTCTCTCTTAAAAAAAAATTTAAGACAGTATTGCCTCCAAATTTCATTGATGATACCCATAAAATAAATTCAGTTTTCAGATAAGCTAGATTCATAGGACTTGTAAAAGAGTCCTTTATGTAATGCATAGTTTGCCATTGTAATACATTTTTTCCCCTTTACACGGAGTCTCTTTCAATGGATCCACATATTCTGCAACACCTGTCAGTCCTTTTATTTTACCTATTTTTATGTGTGTGCTTTGTGATTTTAATTGAGATTATACTGATTTATGACTATGAACACATTTTCATATGCCAATTGCCTCATTCACTATCCTCTTTGGTTAGATGTCTCTTGAAGAAATTTCTCCTTCTATTCCAGTATGCTGATTATATTTATCTTGTGCATTTGTACGAATTCTTCAGATATACTGTTTATAGGTCTGTTGTCAGTATATGCATATAAGTATTGGTCTGTGGTTTTCCTTTTCACTTGCTTAAGGGTGAATTTCAACAAACAGAAAGAATTACATTAAAATCCATCTTGTTCAATTCTATACTTGAATATGATTGCTTATTTTTGTCCTTTTTAAAAAATCTTAGCCCTTTGAAGATGTTATTCTATTTTTTATGGCATCTAATTTTTCTTTGGGGATATGTACTGTAAATTTATATGTTGTTTCTCTGTAGATCTCTTTGCTTGCTTTTAAAACATTTTTTTTTCTTTGCTCAGAAGACTTTTATTTTGACTCTAGGGTTCTGCAGTTATAACTTGTGTCAGTGTGAATTTGCTTGTATTTAATCTACTTAGAATTCTTTGTGTTCCCTGAATCTGAGTGATGAGGTCTTTCAGCCAAGCTGTTTCAACAGTTCTCTTCAAATTTGTATCTTCAAACCTTGCATTGCTCTCATTACTTCTATTGCTCCTCCAGGAACTCATGTTAGATGCTTGTCAGACATTTCACTTTCTCCTGCATGTATTTGAACTGTTCCTATTTTCTATCCCTGTATCTCATTCAACTGTATTCAATGTAATTCCTACAATGTATTTTCCAGTTCACTAATTAACTCTCTAGCTCAGTATAATCTATTTAACCCATCCTTTGTGTTTAGAATTTCAATGACAATATTTTTTAGTTTCAAGTGTACTATGTGGTTATTTTACCTTTCATCCTACACTTCTATTTTCTTTGTAATACCAATTATTTTTGTAAATTTCTTTAATTATATCTTCAATCATTTCTAACTTTTTAACCTTAGTAAAATAAAGAATATTTACCTTCATAACCATTTTTATATGCACAATACAATTATCCTGATGATATGCACATTGTTGTACAAGAGATATCTAGAATTTATTTCTTTTGAAAAACGAAAACTCTATAGTCATTGAGCAAATCCCTCCCCACCCTTCACCTAGCTCCTGGCAATCAGTGCTCTACTTTCTGTATTTAAGAGTTTAACTGCTTTAGACGCCTTATGTTAGTGAAATCATGAGGTATTTGTCTTTTTGTGACTAGTTATTCCAGGTAGCATAATATCTATAAGTTTCATCCATGTTTTAGCCTAAGACAGGATTCCCTTTTCTTATGGTTGAATAATACACTGTTGTATGTTTATAACATATTTTCTTTAGCTATATGTCTGTTGAGACACTTAGATTGTTTATACCTCTTGAAAATTGTAATATTACGGTGAACATGGGTGTACAAATATCTCTTTGAGATCCTGTTTTCAGTTTTCTTCATAGATATACACAGTGACAATATTGCTGGATTGGATGATAATTTGAATTTTTATTTATTGATAAATGTCCATACTGTATTCCAGAGCATTTACACCATTGTATAAATAACTGCTGTACCACCAACAGTGTGCCAGGATTCTAATTTCTCAATGTTCTTGCTAATAATTTTTTTAAGTATTTATCATTCTAATAATGACATTCATCTTACATTCTAACATAATAATATTGTGAGTTGATTTCCAGTTATCTAATGATTAATAATGAAGAATATCTTCTTATCATTATCATATCCTCTGTGAAAAAAACATCTATTTCAGTACATTGCCCACTTGTTTGGTTGCACACGTTTTGGTGGTGGTGGTGATGATAGAGAGGAAGGAATTTTAACATATTCTGGATATCAAGCCCTTATCAGAAAAATTATTTGCCAATATTTTATTTCATCTATAGATTGACTTTTCACTTTATTAAGACCTATTCTACACGTTTCTGTGTTTGATGTAGTATTGTTTGTCTACTTTTGTTTTTGTTGCTTGTCCTTTTGGTGACATATCCAAAATCATTATCAAATTCAGTGTCATAACGCTTTTCTCTTGTGTTTTTTTTTTTCTTCTAGGAGCTTTATAGTTTTAGGTTTTACAATGAAGACTTCACTTTGAGTTAATTTTTCCATGTAGTGTGAGCACTATGTTAATTTCATGCTTTTGCATGTGGATATACAGTTTTCCCAGCACCATTCATTAAAAAAAATCTTTCCTGTTGAGTCACCTTGGCATCCTTATCAAAGATCATTTGAATATATATATATATATATATATATATATATATATATATATATATATATATATATATATATTTAATTCTGGGCTTTCTATTCTATTCTACTTATCTATATATCTGTCCTTATGCCAATACCAGGCTATTACTGTAGCTTTACATTATGGATTACTGTAGCTTTACATTATGTTTTGAAACACCTCCAGCTTTATTTTTCTTTTTCAAGTTCTTTTTGTCTATCCACATTTGCATGAGATTCCAAATAAATTTTAGTTTATTTTCCTCTGTTTATGCAAAGAAGGCTGTTATAATATTAGTATTATATTTAATCTGTGGATTGCTTTGGTTAATGCTGTGTTTGAAAAGGATTTAAATGTATCCTCCAAGGTTTCATGTGCTAAAAATTTAGTTTCCAGTGTGTTGTTGGGACAGGTGTTCAAACTTTTAAGAGGTGGGGTTTAATGGAACATAATTAGGTTTTGGGGGCATAATCTTCAAAATGGAAGAATACTGGTCTTAAAGCCAGAATTAGGCAGATAGGCAAAGGTATGATCCAGAGAATGAAGGAATTGAAATGTTAATTCCTTCAGAGACCTTCCTCCACCCTTATCAAGACAACCTGCCCTGCTCCAACATGTTGCTAAGGTAATCTGTCCCAGGTGTTGTTCCTCCCTACAGGGAGTTGTAAAAGTTGTTAACTAATGCACCCTGGGCCCCCTTCCTGCCTGAATCACTCCACCTTGGCGCCTCTGGCTCATCTGTCTCACCTTTTGGGCATCCCACTGAGCATCTCCTGGGCCTAGTCACTACACAGGAAGTAGAAAGATAAGAAGAGAGCAGGAGAAAAAAGGAAGCCTAGGATATATAAAAAGTTAGAATACCCTCAATTATTGGGATACCAAAATACCAGCTATGTCCCCCTTCTCCCTTCCAGAAGTCTATGTTACCCCTTTTTAAATAAATGCTACTTTATATGTTTGCCACAGAGTGCTTCTCTAATGTTATATTTCAACATGTGAGGAAGAAAAACTCTGTCACTGGTAACCAGTGGTATCAGTCTCATGGAATTAGTTCTCAGGACAACAAGTTGTGTGAAAAGATCAAACAGGACCTTCCAAATTAGTTCTTTAACTCCCTGTCTCAACAGGTGATCCCTCCATTTTACACATGCTTTTGCCATGATGCTATCTGCCATATAGTTTGGTTATGGTTTGCATAGGAGGTATCCCTCAAATGTGTCTTTATTAATGTAGTAATGTTCAGAAATCAGATGATTAGATTATGAAAGCTATAACCTAATCAGTGGGTTAATCCAATATATAGATTAATAATTTGAATAGACTAACTGGGTTGTAACTATAGGTATGTGGGTAAAAGCTGGAAGAAGTAGGACAATAGGGCTCTGCCTTTGTCCCTAGTGCTTCAGTGTTTTTAGCTGCTTTCTGGCTGCCATGAACTGAGCAATGTTCCTCTAACCTTGCCCTTCCTCCACAATGTTTTGCTTCACTTCAGGCCCAGAGCAATGGATTCAGCTGAATGTGAACTGAGACTCTAAAGCCAGGAGCCCAAATTAAACTTTTTCTCTGCTAAGTTGTTCTTGGGTATTTTAGCACAGCAGTGAAAAACTAACTAACACAGAGGGCTTCCCCAAACTAAACATAAGCTAGTGCCTGCTGTTTGATCTCCAGTACTATGAGCTATATACACTTCTTTTCATTATGAAATATTCATTCTTAAAGATTTTGTTACAGCCACAGAAAACAAATGAATACAGGTAGTATGAATATTATAGCAATATAAAGTCTTCTAATACATTAATATGAGCTATATTTCCATTTATTTCTTTTCTTTGAATTATTTCAGCAATGTTTTGCAGTTTTAAGTATATTTTACCACCTTGATTAAGCTACTCCTATGTATTTTCTTCTTTTGATTCTTTTGCAAATGGGTTTGTTTTCTTAATTTCCTCTTCAAATTGTTCACTGGTAGAAAAGCAAATGTTTATTTAAACATTGACTTTATATTTCATAACATTGCTTGATATCTTTATCAGTTGTAATAAGTTTTCTTGAGTTTTCTATATATAAGATTGTGTAATTTATAAACAGAGATCATTTTACTTCTTCCTTTGCAGTTTATATGCCTTCTATTTATTATTTTATTTTATTTTTTTACCTTAATACTTTAGATAAAACTTCCAAAAATATATGAATAGAAGCAGTGAAATTAGTGCGATTTTTTTTTGTTGTGGTAGCTTTCTAATTTGGTTTTGAGGTTTTTCTGTTAAGAGTGATGGACCATGTTTCCCTGTTTCTTTGTGTACATTGTTATTTTTGTTGTGATTTGTTGATTTGAAAAAAAAAGAACAAAAACAAAAACAGCCATTGTTCCAAGTCTTTGCAGTAACTTATTAAAGAGGAAGACCTTCATCAATTAACCCCCCTCCTCCATATAGTCTATGATCCTCTCAAACCTTTTACTGGGAATGCTTCTTTCCTCAACTTGTGTATATAACATCCTGATTTGAGATATTAGTTGGTTTCTTTTTCAAAAGTTGTAATCTTTTCCTTCCTTTGTGTCTATCTATGATATTGCAGGCTTCCTGAGCTGCCACAAATCACTGAGCTCTGTTTTGTTCTATACAGTTCCCAGACATCCAGAAGATGCTGATCCCATCAGCACTCTGCATCATGCAAAGGAGTCCAGGCAGCCCTCCAAAAAGTCAGAGAGGATTGGAGTTTCATTCTCTTTCTTCCTTCTGAGGGGTAAGCTTCAAGCTGAGAATTTACTCTCAATCATGCTGAGCCTCCAGAGCTTCTGTCTGTGGTATTACAAGTTGTCTGGCACTACAATTAGCTGCAGAGCTTTCTTTTGTTCTCAGTAGCCTGAGACTTACAAATTATGCCAGTTCCCTGTCAGCAATGCAAGTCAAGCAAGACAGAAAACAATCTCTTAGGCAGCCCACCCCAAACCTGTTATAGTGGGCACATGTCTCACTCTCTTCTTTTCCTCCCAAAGGATAAGATATCAACTGGGCTTTTTTCTCACCAGTAAGGCAAACAGTGCTGGCTTGGGGAAGGGGTGATATGATTGAAATGAAATAGCTTTTTCTACTCATTTCAATGTTGCTATTCTTAGCTTTGAGCTTGTTCAAGGTAATGTGACTACCCACCTAATATCTAGAGTTTTCAAAAAGGCTTTTTGAATAATTTATTGTTCCTCATTTGTGTCTATATGAGCAAAAAAGACTTGGGGCTTACTATTGGATGATCTTACTAATATCACTTTCCTGTCTGCAATTATTTTTGGCATACAGTTATACTATTATTAAATTATCAATCATATAAAGTGTTGGGTAGTCTATTACTATAGTTTGATGTTTCTGCAGAAATTTATTTGTTGTATATTTCTTTCTTTATTATCTGTGATTTGGGATTGCGAGTTCACAATTTGTGAGTGAGAATACTGTGTCACCTGACTTAAGTTCTGACATATGTAGAGCAAGTTCCAATGGCTTCAGCTAGTCAACCATAGGGATCTCACAACTGCAAAGGCAATCTCATGGAATGCATGCAAGTGAGACTCCAAGAGCATTAATAAGGAATGTAAATAAAAAGTTGCATACAGTCCCATGAGTACTATTTCTAAAAGAAACTTTCAATATTGCCTTTACTCAGATCTATAGCTGATCAGACTGAATTGTGAATAGTGACACCAAGTTAGTGCCAGGATTATATTGTAGCATACACAGTTGGGGAGGAAATAAATGTTTGAAACACAGGAAATAAGTAGCACATTTTCCCCAAACAGGACAATATTATTGCAAACTAAAATAATAAAGTAAAATTTCATAAAAGTTACTATGAAAACTATTCAGTATATCATATTAAATATTAAAAAATATAAACACTTTCTAGTGCAACTTGTATTGATTAAAAATATTATAATTAAGCCATTTTTATAATTCCATCATTTTCATAATTTTCTTCAAATTTTAGTCTGCATTTAGATGAATGTTTGTAATATTTTATTATAAACCAATAAAAAGTTTAAAGAAAGTTTACAAAAATTGGCTCACCTAATTTCTGAAAATTAGTGAATTTTAAAATATAGTTCCATTGCCTTTGCAAAATTAAAATTAGCCAATTGTGTGGCTTAACTAAACTGGTGTTTTAGTCAGTGTAATTTGTACCATTTAGAGTTTATATTCCCCTAAATATTCAATAAGATGTCTTGAATAATTTTCATAATAATATTTATGGGATATTACTTTCTTGTTTTAGTTTCCAATTATAATGTCATGTTTGGGGAAAATGTGCTGTTTATTTCCTATATCACAAATATTCTATTTCCTTCCCAAGTGGCTGTATTATAATATATTCCTGGCACTGACAAGCCTGACTTACTGTCAAACTGCATATCTTTAAGGGCTTAACCCTCTACCAGACTGCCCTCAGCTTAGATGCCAGGCACAAGTATCAGGGGTAGCCCACAATTCATCCTGACCAGTTATAAATTTAGATTTTCCTTATGGGTTCAATAATCCACCTAAAATGAATCACAGACATCAGGAAAATTCTATGCTTCTGATTACAGTTTCATTATAAAAGACACAACTTGCAAATAACAAAATGAGAAAAGAAAGTGGAAACTGAGGGATTATTCAACACATAGCTTCTATGTCCTATCCCAGTGAGTCAAAGTGCCTACCCTGCTGCACAAAAGTGACTTAAGCAATACATATACTCTACTCAGGTTTTTAAACTATTATTATCATTTAGTTGTAGTTTGACACAATGACTTTATTTTATTTATTTATTTTTATGTGGTTCTGAGAATGGAACCCAGGGCTTCACATATGCTAGGTTAGTGCTCTACCACTGAGCCATGACCCCAGCCCCTTTACTCAGGGTTTTTTTTTAACATTTATTTTTTAGTTGTAGGTGGACACAATACCTTTATTTTATTTTTAGGTGGTGCTGAGGATCAAACCCAGTGCCTCATGCATGCTAGGTGAGCGTTTTTCCTCTGAGCCACAAACCCAGCCCTCTACTCAGGTTTTAATTCAGTTTTATTCGGATTCGATTATGTAGGCATGATGAATTAAAGCACTAACCTCATGACTGGATTCAATTTCCATTCCCTCTTCCCTCCGTGGACAATTTGCTGGACTCAAAGCTCCAACCCTCTCATCATGAAGTCGATCTTTCTGGTGACCTGTCACCCTCTTGAAGCTTTCTAGGGGCCCACCTTGAGTCATATCATTAGCATAACATAGTCACTCCAATCATTCAGGAAATTCAATGGTTTTTGAAACTAGCAACAAAGACCAAATGTATTCATTACTATATCACAGTCACATGTATCAAAAAAATAATAATATGTATTAACTTATTTAGTATTTCAGAAAATCAGCAGAAAATAGAACTAATGAATACATTGATCATTACAAATATATTTTACACTATTGTGAAACTCTAAATAGTCTAAGTGTAAACATTGTTTACATGTGTTCAGTGCTTAAAAATTTAAATAAGGTGTTTTCATTATCACATAGCTTCATCTTTGTAACTAACCTGCAAAATAAGTATTATAATGTCACTTTTGTAGATAAATTAAGATTTAGGGGTTTGCCTAAACTCACAAAACTAATATGTAGCAAATCTAATGCCAAAGTAACTTCTAGTTAACTGATCTCTACCTAACCCCATAATTTCCACCTTAACGCCTATAATTTTGTCACATAAAATAGAATATATTTTTTATTTGTTATTCTTCCTCACCACCTAAAGTAATGAAATCATCTTTGTCTTTTATTTCTTCAGGGTCATTTAACCACAAATAATTAATTTATACTGTTGTTCTTTTATCCAGAAAGAAGATTGTTAATTTGGTAAACAAGCACATGATCATTTGCTTAGTGAAAGTTAGAGACTAACTAAAGAAGTTCACTGAAAAGCAGTGGTTATACTCCCTTCTCTGAAGGAAGGCTTTTACTGAACTTGATTTAATGCAAGTACAGTGCTACATAATGAATATTGCATTTTCCATTTCTATAGTGAACTAAAATAACCTATTGTGAGTGTTAGAATGCAATGATCCATACATTATTATGTTTTATTGATAGAGTTTTATATTTTAGAATCCATTCAGGCATATCCAACCCCAAATACCTTTCACCAATTTCAATTCTGTGTATGAAAGTTATTATATTACATCATCACAACTTTTTATCTAACTGCACAACACATTTAGTTTCATGACTATAATGGAACTGGTGGACATTAGCTCTATTTCCACATATTGGATTGGAAAAAATGAAATCCTCTTTTTAATATGATTGAGGGTAAATTGTTATACTGTGGCACTCAATTGAAACTAATATTCAGTTAAGATAATTCTTTAGATTTTTGCAAAAAGTAGAGGTGATGGATCAATTAAAATTAGGAGGTTATAATTTATCAAACTACACCTAGTTGCAGATACTTTTTGTAGGGCAAACAAAAATGTCTTACTTTTATATTTTTAGATAGTAAACAATTTTTATGTCTAGAATTAAAATAAACATCTGATTTTTTCCCTCAAATACATGCAAAGGGTATTTTGACATAGAGAAGCATAGCAAAGTAAGACATATTGTAATAATTAACTGAATTATTCCTGGCATGCCATGAACAATTACAGGATTAATAACCACCCAACCAAATGGTGTTATGTTGGAATAAATTGACCGACAAGGTTTTTCAGCTAGGAAATGAAGCTCAGATAGATCATCAATAAAAATGACTGTGATGAGTATACTTGTGAGAACTCCACTGTTTTACATTTACAAAATATGGCTGCAGTAACTGTGTTTAATGATTGGAAGAGGGTATTTAAAAATTCATTTAGCATATTTTGCCCTTTTTAATTGCAGACCAAAAGACATAACATTTGATGGTCACTAATGTACCATACAACCTACATTTAATTAAATACCTGTAAGTTCTGAAAGCAACTAAAAAAGTCTTTCCTGTATGAATCAGTGCAAAAGGAATTTTAAAAGATAGATTAAGAACTGCAACTTGTTTAGAATATGTGGTTTACTACATGCATCCATATTAAGGACAAAAAATTAGATAAAAACAGATAATTTTGAGAATGAATGATGTGATGTGCTATAAAATGAAGTATTATGCACTCTCATATGAGATAATGGAGTGTGCCATATGAATATATCCATTAAACATTTTGACTTAATATAACTTAAAGACTGGCTATAGCATGAATGTTTATTATTATAAAATTTTTATTGTTTAGAGATTTTTTTTAGATCATTTCCAACGTTAAATCAGAAGGAGGGGGAAAAGATGAGAAATAACAATAGTGAAGAAAAGAAATGTTGGAATTGTAAAATGTTGTGTGTGGGATTATTTTAAAATATTTTTAAACTAATTGAGATCAAGAGGATGTGATATCCAAAACTACATTCTACTGCAATTGGAAGAAATTAAATTGTAAACCAGTTGGAATTCTTCTTAGAGCTTTACTTTTTTAGTCATCCTTCAAGTAAATTAAAGTCTCTCATTTTTATCTTTTTCTCTTGAACATACATACCCCATACATACTTCAAAGTCAATGCCCTCAAAATTGTCATTAGCACAGTTCTCTATCAAACTCTTCTGTGTTCCCTGCCAGCACACTTAGTAATAATGTCTTCTCATCTTTATTCCTTACATCCATTGCCACAGATATCCTCTGATTGTTACTAACTGCTGCCATGATATTATCTACCTTTCTCTATCTGAGGCTCCATAACATCTTGAGGGGCTTCGATGTTTCCACCCTCACCATATCCCAATTGATGCCACCCATAAAACCTTAGTCTTTTGCTAAAAATTTCAACAGTTCAATAATTTTTAGCTCAAAAAGCAGGTTTCCCAACATGAGACACAAGTTCCTCATGAACTGGATCTTGCCTACCACTTCGTCATCAGGTCTTTACACTTTCTCTCTTGCCCATGGGTTCAAAGTCCCACTGCTCTATCAAAAGTTTCCAGAATGTGCCAGGTCTACTCATAGGTCTTTTCCTTTGCACATAGTAAATTCTATATTTAGAGAATCCTAATAATCTCCTCCCTGCCCAGACCACTTCATAACTCTTACTGATACTGAAATCTAAGTTGAAAAGTTATTTTTTCTGACTCACTTACACCTCAGTACAGGTAAAGGGTATTTTTCCTAGTCACATGGGCTTACCTCTACTAGATTTCAAAATAGCTTTGCAATTGCTGATACTGTTAGTGGTCCTCCCAAACAGACTGAATTTTCATTATGGCATGTTTTTCCAAAATCAGATTCACAGGTGGTGATGTGCACTCAGGAATTTTACCAGTGAGTGCACTTGTGTTCTCAGTATTAACATTCATGGAAGAGTGAAGGAAGCAGCATGGGTAGAAAGAATTAAACTGTGAATGGATGCAATTAAAACAAAAATCTCAACATTTTTAGGGGGAACTCCAGAGTCAAGATGGTCCTTCAGAAATGACCCAAATTAAGTAAAGGCAAATCACTTTCCATATTAACTTCCAGGCTTTCTTTAGAATGTGGGCATAACCTTGGATAGGTGGCTTTCTTCAGCTGTGGGCCAATCTTCAGCTGTGGGCAACCCCCAGAGGAGGCTTAGCTAAGAGCTATAAGCCACCAATACTCCCAAATGAGTTATTCAATCTTGAAAGATAGTATATGGGCAGAGCACCAAGGAATACACTATAGTTTCTTAAAGACAAAAACTTTTCCTCATTCATTTGTATGTGTCCTGAGCTAGCACAGGCTCTGAATTATAGGAGGCATTCAAAAACTAATGTTTATTGAATGAATGCATAGTATGATTTTTAGTCAAATTCATCTTTTTGAAAGCAATCTGTGCTGCAGATACCTTATGTTCAATCTGAAAATAAGGACCAAAGAAAATACAAAGTGCAGAATAAATAGCTTTTAATCTAACTGCAGTCCCTTGGCTTCTTAGAAGAATCATAATGATCCTCTGTCTTTAATCTCCCCAAAAGAATGAAAAGTTAAAAACACAGCAGCAAAAATACAGAAGAAAATCTTTGTATTAAAAGGACATTTCTTCATTTGAAGAAAATGTAAGACTGCAGCATTGCTAGTATTTGTTGAATCCCAGAATTTCTTGTCTATATTTGGTTAACCATGAGTATAAGATCAAGTATGGGCTTAGATGGTCACATTAGAAGCTTGCACATAACACATAAGAGGGATCAAATATTAAAGGCCATTTTTAAACACCATAGAGCATGTTTTCATGCTGAAATTTTATCTGAGAAGTATAGCAAAACAAGGAAAATGGCAAAGACTAGATTTAGGTTACCAATAAGGAGATGGAGTAACCAATGATAAAAAACACTAGAGGTTATAAGGAGGCTGGGTATGAATCCTGTGAAAATATAAAGATCACTAGCTTTTAAATGAGTAAGGGTCCAAGATCAAGATCCAAATTAAGATACCACCAAAGAAGTCAAAGATTGCTGAAGATGATATTAGGTGGCAGGAGTAGAGGGAAAATAAATGTCAGATACTGTAGTCATTGAAGCTAGAAAAGTTGGTCCTTTTGAATGACAGTGAAGAAGAGATGGGAGTTTCAATGATTAAAACTGTATAGAGAAGATATGTAAATCTATTCTTGAAAATCAAGGAGTTATGCAAGGGAAAATTATTCCCCTTTCCATACGGATACTCATCAAATGAAAAAGAAGATGAAACCAGAAGACCTATGTTATAGAGGGAGAATGGAAAGGTGTGTGAACTAGTCAGGAAGATGTAAGATCATAAAGGTCTTTGTAGTGTGATTGCATAAGAATCATACAGAAGCATACTATTTTTATAATAGCTGTTTAAAAGTGTAAATTGGCGTCAACATTATTGATATATTTATAACTCCTTGAGCATAATGCAATTGTTTTGCTTATGAACAATTTCATCTAGAGAAACAGATGAATTCAGAAAACTATGCCCAGCTAACCTGAGCCACATTGGAATGCACAAAATGTACACAAGTATGCACTTGAAATTCCTCCTAACTACTTCACCTCACCACGTGTTCTATAAACACAACCTTTGCCCATCTGTTATTACAACTTTCCAATCAATTTCCGTCAACTTTCCTTGTATTACTTGCCAATAACATAAGCTATAACTCTCCCAATGCCCACTCCCACAAGTGAATTTTTTCAGGATTAAGGGCCATTTCTATTGTAGTATTTATGCATTTTCTTAATAATTTGCCATATACCAAACTGTATTACTCTATTCATTGTCTTCCTATTTTTTGAAAATGTAAAATTAATAAAATTTTTGAGTTCTGTGTTTCTAACTTCATTTTTCTCATAAACCCTGTGGTTTTTACTGTGTGACTTGTACAGTCCAGTGATTTATAGGACTACTTAAGTCACACTGAAGCAGGACTGATTGTATTTCAACATGCATACTCAAATTTTTTTAAATTTTTTTTAAAGAGAGAGAGAGAGAGAGAGAGAGAGAGGAAATTTTAATATTTATTTTTTAGTTTTTTCAGCAGACACAACATCGTTGTTTGTATGTGGTGCTGAAGATCGAACCCGGGCCACACGCATGCCAGGCGAGCGCGCTACCGCTTGAGCCACATCCCCAGCCCTCATATTTTTTTTTCTAAGATTCTGATTCAGTAGGTTGGAGGTAGATCCAGTGTAATGGAGAACTTAATTCCTCCCCCCTTTTTCCCAGCCATTTTCAAATGTTCTCCCAATTTTGGAAATATACTCTATTATTCAAATTTATAGAAAATTTAAGATACAGATTTTTAACAAATGTGTGTTCCAACTTGAATAGAAATTTGGAGTGACTCAGGAATGAATTGAGGAAAATACAAGGAATACTGAAAAGTTATTCCCAGAGATCGCAGAGACAGTTTTGTCAAGTGGTAGCAATGACAAAAGCCCAGTAGCCACAATGCCAGATGTAGAACCCAACCACACTTATGGCCACAGCCCAGACTCTGCTTCCTAATCTTCCTTAGTTCCTGCCCATTCTCCAAACCTCATTTTCTGGCCCCTGTGTCAACTTTGTGAGCTACCCAATAGCCTGCAAGCAAACTTCTTTTCTAATTAGGAAAGCTATTCCTGCCAAAATGAACACTAATGCTAATTCAACCTCAGATCTGCATTATAAAAGCATTCTGATGATTCCAATAAAGCTGGTCTGTGTTATTCAGTTTAAAATTATTGTTCTTAAGTGGATCTCAGAACTATTATTTTGGAGCAGTTTAACATTATACTGTTGAAATTCACCAGTCATTTAAAAATGTTTTTCCTTTTTCTGAGATCTTTATTACCAATCAGTAGAACTTTATAAAAAAATGTCATATTTGCCATATGAACTCAAACAGAGGTGATTTTCTTCTACTTATGCATTTTACAGATGGAAGGACAAAGGCAGATGATACTTGCATCATTCTTCCCACCTCTGGTCACTTTCTCTATACCAGACTATTGGTCTAGTTACCAGCTTTCTAAACAAACAGTGTGTGTTAACAGGAATTAGTTCTGGTACCTACACAAAACTACAAAGAAAAGTGTTTTAAGTGTTTGTTCCTCAAGAATAAAGGTGATAGACACATCAAGATTAGTCATCTCCCCTGGAAAACATAAGTTTGGATGACAATAAAATTTTATCTCAGAGTGAATCACAAAGTTTCATACATTCTCCTCAGTAATACAGTTCTGCTCCTTCAAAATATTTCCATTGCTTAAAACGCAGCTGCTTTGGTAGGTAGAAAACCACATGAAGTCAAGGTGGTTGCATTTTATGAATCATTTCAGTCTAGGATACTGATTTCATTGCTTGTTAAAAAAATGATGCTTATCCTGTGTATATCTAATGTTTGACATCTAGCACAAATTCTGAACTACTCTCTTACCTCATACATGTAAGTGATATGTTCTTGTAAAACTGCATATTGCTTTATTATTCATATAGTGATTAATACTAATTAACAAGCTGTGTGATTGGGTTTCAGTTCCCTCAACTGTAAAATGAAGGGATTTGCAGTTGGTAATGTCCCTGGTCAATTCTTATTCTACCATTCTATTGTTAATGTAAGTAATAAAAGCAGTTTATTGCATATAATCTTATTTCTTATTCAAAATGATTAATAGATCTATTAATTTTCATTATGGTAAACAATCACTTCCTAATTATTCTTTTAAATATAAATCCCTATTTTCCATTTCCAAGTTAACTTAAATTAGAGTTCAAACATTTTACTATGCATCCTCTGCATTTTACAATCATTCAATTTATTGCTACTAAATATTCAAAGATAATCCTTCCTCAAAGATCAAGTTACATAGCACCTATAAAACAATGATGAGAAATCAAGTCAATAAAGCAGTATTACAAGACTTGAGCTATCTGGCAATAGTACTTAAATTCTTTTGTTTTATATAACTGAATTTTCAAGTTCCATGTGCATCATCATACCTGTATAGTAAATTCCTTAAATGAAATGTCCCTACTTTGAAGTTATATATTTAGGAAGAATATCTAATTAACTCTTTTCTGAAAGATGAAAGATTATCCAGAACTTGAAAATAAAGTTAAAAAAAAAAGAAAACAGGACACACATTTTTTCCAACAACATTCACGGGCAGAGTGAAAGCCATGTAAGCATGATCTAGGGGGATATACTAAGAACAAATCACTGTTTACTATTGATTACAGACCTCAGACTAAGTGGAGTGACATGTTTACTTAAAGACTTCTATCTAGAAAAGAAGTTAATTCCTGCACTATGGAAGGGGTAACTTCAATGTTATGCCTTCTTTTAATATAATACCTGAATCTAAACTGTAAATATTCTATTTCTAACTTCCTTTACTGAATCAATCTCTCTTCCCACCCTTCTTCTCTCCCTATGTGCATGCCCCTCTCTCTCTCTCTCTCTCTCTCACACACACACACACACACACATGCACACACACTCACTCACAGCTTCTCAAATGTTCTCAAATGCTCTTTCAACCAATTTTGGTATCTTATTGATTCTCTTATAAATTAACAAATAAAAATTTTGAGATTTTTTTTATATTTATATAAGAATTATCATTTTACTTCTTATGAAACAAACTACTTATTTCAAATATTTTTAGCATCAAACATGTTTCAGTCATTGTGCTCTGGCCTGCAGTGATAAAACAAAAGTCTATCTCAACTCTAGAAAATCTCACAATCTCATCAAACAGCTAACTAGAGAGCAAAGAGATAAATGATCTGGCAGAGGGTTGATCAAATTTCCAAACAGCTCTAAAGGAGTCTTACACTGACTTGGAAATAAAATGAAAAATAAGGGTTTCAAAAAGAAAGTAACAATTGGAATGATCCTTAAAGAATGTATTAGTGGATTCTAAGCCTACAAGGTAAAGATGTACAGCTGTATTCTAAGCTAGGTACATCATGCAAAAGTCATCCATTCTCGATAACCATTAAGAAATCTCTTATATTCACTCATAAAGTATAGTATGCATTTGTGCATATAATCCTGCATGATATCAAGTATGTATAAATGTCTAATGTATAGAGTAATGTACAGTAAATAATCTCAAAGGAGATCATATTCAGAAATATATTCAAATGTCTTGTTGTTAAGACAATTTTAAAGTTATGATTTGTTCTGCTCTTTGTTTTCAATTTTTCTGTAGACCATTTTTTTAACTCTTTTCTTTAGAGCAGTTCTTTTAGCTCTTCATTAGGGTTTATTTCTCTATGAATAATTCTGCAAATAAAAGTCATCTCTAACAATTTCACAGACAGCTGAACAATATATTTTACTTCTTTATTAATTGTCAGCAAAATATTGAAATTATTCACACATTTTTTCCATGGTTTGGCCAACAGACATTTACTGCTTCAGGCTTGATTGCATCCATTTCTTGGATTATACACTCATCTTAAAAATGTAGAAGAGAAAAGCTCACAGGCTCTACAGGATTTTTATGCTACTGTGTGGAATTTATTTTGTGCCTCTGTGGTGAACTGCAGGAGAAATGATGTTTGCTCTTCTCTGAGTGTATTTAGCTGAATTGAAGTAAGGTAAATGTGTTTATGTACCATGGAGTTCTAGTTTTATAGTGTAACTACCCAAATGTGTATAAATGAGGGGACAGTATAAATAATATCAAGTAGCTTGAACCAATAGGGAAAGTTTGGGTAGCTGTGAAAATCTTGTATTTATTGTGATCAACTTTCAATACATTTCTTTTAATACAGCACTGTGGATATGAAAAGCACCTTCATAAATCACCAAGTTGGAGTTACCAAACTTTCACATAACTTGTTTGGTAAAGATATTAAAAATGAATGCTGATGAATTAAAAGATAATTAAATATCATTCTGTATTTGTTAACTTTTAGAAAGTGAGGGAGAGAGGGAGCTTATAAGGCTCACATATTTATAGTGAAAATTACAAGATCTGTTAGAGACCAAGGATACTGGTAGTGTAATTCCAGTCTGAATCCAAAGGCCTAAAAACCAGATGAGTTGATAGTAAACATTTTAGCTCAAAAGCCAACAGAAAGGAGACCCAAGAAGAGCCAGTTTTCCAGTTTGGATCTCTAAATAGGAAAAGATGATTCAGTTGGATGGGAAATTTTCTTTTTACTCAGTCTTTTTGTTCCATTCAAATCTTCAGTTAACTGGATAAGACCCACCACATTAGGACACTCTACTTTACTCAGACTACCAATTCAAATATGAATCTCATCCATAGAAACACTTTCAAAAATACATCCATAATAATATTTGACCAAATGTCTAGGCACCCCATGGACCAGTCAAGTTGACACAAAATATTAATAATAATGCATACCTATTAACTTTGAAAACAGTATGTTATCCCATAAAATTTTGTAGGAATAAAATGACATCCAGAAATCTAAAGTTAGAAAATGAAGAGAAATTGATTATATTTTTGTCATTAGTCACTTTATTGGAAAATTAATAAAGTGACTAATGACAAAAATATAATCAATTTGCTTTTGAATATGTTAATTTAATACAAAACACAAAAGTTATTTTTCAGAGTAGAATGAAAACAATTAAAAATTCTTGGGAAGTAAATTTTAAAATATAATTTTTAAATTGGAAGGTGGATTGGAGAAATCTTCTAACCTAACACTTCCTTTAATAGTTAAAGAAAATGTTTCAGGAGGTTTACTTTAAGCACTAGGATCATAAATTCCTAATTCAAGGTCAAATCATGATGTCAGTAATTTCTTTTCCATGAAGACAAAATAACTGGAAGTTGAGAATTGCTATGATTTAGATAAGTACTTCCAAATGCCCAAATTTAAAGGCTCAGTTCCCAGGATGCTACTGTTGAGAGGTATTGCAGCCCTTTAACAAGTGAGACCTAATGGGAGTCATTGGAGATGTGTGCCCTCAAAAGGGAATTGTAGGACCTTGATCTCTCTGTCTCTGTTTTTCATTTCTCTATGTCTCTCCTTTGCCCTCTGCTTCCTGACTCAAGATGTGCATACTCCTTCTCACATGTTGTCCTACCATAATGTGCCACCCTTGCCAGAGGCCCAAACCAATAGGGTTGCTTGATCTTGGATCTGAATTTTTGAAACTATAAGCCAAAGTAAAATTTTCTTTACTTCACAGCCTGTGTCAGGTATTCTGTTCTAATGTTTCAAAGCTGATAAATATAAGTACATAATGAAAATTGAGAAATTAAAAATTGAGAAATGTGTGTTGATTTAAAAAATCTAGCTTAAAATGACCATTTTTGAATAGGTTTTATCTTTTTGTAGTTTTAAATGATTTACTTTAGTGCTGCTTATAAAATTTCACATGTGGTTTAATCAAAAGTTGATGTTAATTGGTTAAAGGAAACAGAGGCAACACTCTTAAACAGTAAACATTATGTAAATGATAGTAAATATGTAAAAGCATTTAAAAACTATTCTTTTGGTCAAGGTTTTCCAGAGACTTAGAACAGAGAAGACAGAGAGAGAAAAAAAAATGGAAAGGGATTTGCAGTAGTCACCTCTTATCCACAGGATATATGTTCCAAGACCCAATAGATGCCTGAAACCTCAGATAATATAGAGAGGTTTCATTACTATGTTTCTTTTTTCTTCATGTTCATGCCTATGATAAGGATTCATTTATAAATTAGGCACAGAATAAAATTAACAAATTAATAAAATACAGCAATTAAAATAACATATTATACTAAAAGTTACATGAATTTGGTCTCCCTCTCTCCCAAAATATCTTCCTGTACTTTTCACCATTCAGGAGCACTTTACCACTCCTCTTTGACATATCCAGATAGCTGGTAACACTACTCTTGTGTTTTGGGGCCATTATTAAGTAAAATAAGGTTTACTGAAATGAAGAACTCTATTAACTTTAATAAAAGATTGAAAAGGAGATCTTAAGATATAGCATTTATTTGGGGAACGGAATTGCAGTTTGAGTACACTGAATCAGGGCTGCCCTAAATAGAATGTAATGTCCCATAAGGCAAGCACTGGAGAGGGGATTTGTTTTTCTTTTGTTTGTTTGTTGTGTTTATATTTTTAATAGGTGATTTCCACAAATAGTTGTTTTCTGAGACAGTTCCTTGGCTGGGGAGAAATCCTAAGTTGTAAATCCATTCTGATTGGTCAGTTAATTAGGGTACTCTCAGATGAGAGAAGTTGAAGTACAGCAGATTCTGACTTCATTTATTTATATAAATCTACTGGAAAGTTGTGTGATTTGACCTTTAGCACGTATTGAATGAAATCTTGTAATCACCTTACTCCACTATGGAAAGTTTCAGCTTTAGTTAACTTCATCTTTCATCACTATTATACTGAAAGTCAATAGGATGATCTAGACACCTACTAAGTGTACACACTAATAGGCAGGTGACACACCAGGGTGGATGCACTGGACATTGGTGAGTCATGTCCAAGCAGGATGGAGCAGGAACAATTTTAAAGTATCAAATTGTTTTCTTCCAGAATTTTCCATTTAATATTTCCAGATCTCAGGTTAAGTGCAGGTAACTGAAACTACAGAAAGCAAAACCAGGATAGCAGGGGACTGCTATATCAAGGAAATTGGCTAACTTTATGAGGGAAACTGAGAAGTTCCCCAGTGGGTTATCTGCAAGCTGGAGAACTAGGAAAGCCAGTATCTTGACTCAGTCCAAAACAAAGGCTTCAGAAACGAAAAAAGCTGTTGGTGTAATTCCAATCCAAGGCTGATAGTCCAATAGCCCAGGGCTACTGTTATGAGTCCTGCAGTGCAAAAGCTGGAGAACACAGAGTTCTGGTGTCCAAGGATAGGACAAAAAAGGAATCCTGGTTCCAGGAGAGAGAGGCAAGAATTCACCCTTTCTATTCCATTTTGTTTCACTCAGTTTCCCAGTTGATTGGATGGTACCCACACATGGAGGACAGGTCTTCCCCATACGGTGCTCCAACTCATCTGCCAAGCTCCCCTGGCAACTACCTCACAGAAACACATGGACAAGCTCAATAATTCTAATAAAAAACACAATCATCTGAGTTTCCCTTTCAGAAAATGTACATCCTCAGTGCCTACAGAAGCATTGAGAATAACAATGCTTTTCCAGCTATTTGTATATATCTTATCCAGTCAAGCTGACACCCCCAACCAACCACCAAAGATACTTACTAAATATATGATTTGGAATTACTTGCTCAAAAAATGGGATATATCATTAATATACTTCCAATACTTTTTAAAAAAGAACTTACTAAGGAACTTAATAATATTAGCAAATTCATATAATTTATATTTTAATTAGCAGTGAATCTATCCAAATCTGATATGCTATGTATGAAATTCCTATAACCTAAAATTATTTTATGTGGTTATAAATAGAAAACTAACCAAAGATTATAAAAATGAAACAAATTATATATAAGCCAAAACTATAAACATTCGAAAATAGTTCTCACCATGGTGTAAAGATTTCTTAGGTATTACTCTAAAAGTATAATACATTACAATTGATAAATTTTAATTAAACTTTGGTGTTTTGAAAGATAGTACAAAAATAAAAGTCAAAACAGACTAAAAATATTTGTAGATCACATATCTAATAAAATATAGTATCTAGATATTTAAATAATTCTTTTAAGTTATTAATAAGAATAACAACTAATAAAAAGGTCAAAAAATTTGAATAACACTGCACTATACTATCATGCAGCACATGACAAAATGCTTCCAAACATTACTCCTCACAATAAAATGTATTCTTTATTTAAAATGGGAAAAATAATGATAGTTAAATTATACATCAATAAAGTGTGTAAAAAAAATAATATGGTAGATTCTTTTTTTAAAAACATTCCATTCTTCTGGGATTTTTCTATTGACTTTTTTTTTTAACCAATCTTCTGCTGGGTCAAATCTATTGTTTTTCTGCTGAGTTCTTAATTGAGGTATTATATTTTGCAGATCTAAAATTTCCATTTGATTTGTTTTTACAAATACCATTTTCCATTAAAATACACCATCTTAGCCAGGTACGGTGGCACATGGCTGTAATCCCAGTGACTCGGGAGACTGTGGAAGGAGGACCGCAAGTTCAAAACCAGTCTCAGCAACTTAGTGAGGCCCTAAGTAACTTGGTAAGACCCTGTCTCTAAATACCATATAAAAAGGGGCTGGGGATGTGGCTCAGTGGATAAGTGCCCCTGGGTTCAATCCCTGGTACAAAATATGTTTATATAAATATATATATATATATATATATATATATATATATATACACACACACACATACATTTATATATATCTTATCAATTTTTAGAAATATAAGCATATATTTTTAGAAATATTTATAAAAGTTCTTAAATGTCCTTTTCTGATAACTTCTATAACTGATCATTGGTAAGTCTGGTTTTTTCCTTGATTTGGCATTGTCTTCTGGCCTATTGATTTATGTTGAATGTCAAATAATATGTGTAAACAATTGTAGATATTCAGTCGGATTTTTTTCTTGCTTCAGAGGTAATTTCCTTTCCCCCCCAGGAAGTGATTGGATGGCAGGAAACTCACATGATCCATTCATAGTTTGAATGTATTTGAAACTGATTTTTCAGTTGTATAGGTTTAGTTTATTTATGCTTGATCATATTTTGGACATACCATCCTCTAGGAATATCTTTAAGAGTCTGGAATATTTGTCATGGTTTCTCTTTATGGGTGGAACTCTAAATTGCATTTTTGGTTTTTGCCTCTCCAGTACCATGAGACTGTGGTAAGTGAAACTTATTTTATTAATATCTTAGGCAATGGTTTATTTGCTCTTACTTCCTATAATCTAATGCAATTTCTGAATGTGCACGTACTTTTAAGAAAGATTGCAGAAGCTGATGTTTCAGTTGCTTTCTTTTCTCTGGAACCTTAGTCTCTCAGATCCTGGCTGTCTTTGCCACCCTATCTGATGATCTATTCTTGTCTCTCTGATGTGGTGAGATTGTGAAAACCCCTAAGCCATGCCCATCTGTCCAGCATTTCAATTGTTCTGCTCATGAACAGCTTAAGTAGCAAGAGTGTCTGGTTCCTCTCCCAATGTTTCTGTTTATCCCTGTAATAAGACTACTTCAAAATGCTGGCTGCCATAAGTATTCTCGACCTGCTCTTGAAGCTGATTTTTAAATATTTTACAAAAATATTTAATAACAAATCAAATAAATATCAAATTTTTATTGAAACTTCTTAGCTGGAGAGTTGATCTGATGTGATTCCCTCATAATCAGAAACGAAAATCAGAATATCACTTAATAATTTGTGGGTTACTATAAGTTGAATAGTGATCCCCCAAAAGATATGTCTTCTCAGAACCTCAGAATATCACCTTATATGGAAAAAGATTATCTTTTCTGCCTCCTTCAGTTTCTAACTCATCATCAGACTACCTAAAGGATTTTTTATATCAGCAATATTCCATTGCAAAACAATAAGATTTTTATTCACATCTTTTCTCTAGTCTTCAGTATAATCTAATTTCTCATCCTAAGAAATCAGAATGTGGGAATGATTAAATGGATCTAGGACTTATAGCCATAAATTCCTTACATAAAATTTATATAATTTGTTACAACCTGCTGTGATTGCCTATCATCCTCAAAGAACATAGCTACATTGCTTTATTTGTCTGAAATTAAACATTCTAGTTTATATTTTACCATTTAAAAATGTGATAAGGATTTATCTGATAATACACTCACTTAGTAGCATCCCTTAGATCAAAGGCAAATATTATTTATAGTCCAAATGATATAATTAATGAATGCTATTATTAGTGGGCAAAGTAGTAAATAAATACATTTAAAAAAGCATTTGTCTATATTTTTTTAAGTTCTTCCTAAAATATTCAGATCCATAGCTAAATTTGGAGTTCCCTTTTTTTATTTGTTTTTCTTTTGGAATAAACTTAAGCCCAGGAAATAAGATCACTTTTTCTTTGTCTTTCACCTTCTTTTGCAGTGGACATATCCCATTTAGAATGCAATTTCATCTTATGTCCTGTCAATATCCTTATTTTTGAAGCAGTATTTTTATTTTTATTTTGCCTCTAGGCCCTGCAATATGATTTCTAGTTTCTTTCTCTGCTATTGATTATTTTCCAATATACTGATCAGTTGTCAAGTATTTGATCCCTGACTTCTATTTGGTTTGTGGATAAGGGAGACGTGGGTTGGCAACTCTTTAGAACATACTGGGTTCTCTGTTGCAAAACAAAATTTTAGTCCTTTAATATTTCTTTACGGTTAGTGAAGTATAACCTTCTGACTTGAGGGAAAAGGGTTTAAGAAGGCTAATCCAAAAGACATACAAGGTTTTTCAAATATCAAAAAACTTTTAAAAAAGCAATGTGTTGATGAATCAAATACAATGAATCATAAAGTTTGCTTGAGTCTTATTTGAAATTTATGTGCATTTAAATAGGCACAAATGAAATGACTAAAAGAATTCTTTCTTGATAAGCTTTGCATGAAAATACATTACAACTAACTACCACATTTAAACCATTTGAGTTCTCAAATTCTTGTTACTCAAATTACCCATAGCCATTTGTTGCCTCAATCATCTTGAAATTTACTTCCAAGCTAGAAACACACAGCTATTGAATTAATAAACACAACCATTGAATTCATGGGCATCTTTAAGAGCTTTGCAAAATTTATTTTAAAAAAATGATTTGAGGAAATCAAATCGGTCCTTTAACATTACCACTTCATAGTTCTAAAAAGCTTTCTACTTTTCCTTTGTGTAGCACCTGCTCTGATAATTTTTCTTTTAAGAACTTCTTGGGCAGAATTTCTTGATTCATTTGGACCAGGTTTTCTCTACTGCATTTGAAGAGAGGTTTTTTTTGTTTTTGTTTTTGTTTTAGCCAAGCCTAGTTTCCAGCTCTTTTGGTCACATCCCTGTGTTTTTATACAATAACAATGGCTTCAGGTTTGCAGGTGGGTAGAAGTTATCCATTTTCTCAGCTCTTTTCAAGAACCAAGGTGTTATTGACAGCTCTTTAGGAAGGTTGAGAAATGCAGGTGCTTGTGTTATCTAAACTTACCATTTAGGGTTCTATGATCTTCTTTGGGGCCAATATTATGAAAGAAGCCAATACATTCTCCTGTATAAGCTTACTATATAATGATTTCCCCATTCCAAAAACTTTGTTTCCCTTGGTATAAGACAACTATATCCCTTAATTTACTTATCAGTGTCTTTCCATTTTAAAAGTTTTTTGTGGATTTTCTATTAGAAGACAGTTCTTTTTTATTTATCTTTTTAATGAGGAAATAAATTTTACTGCCTGTGTTTTTCTTTGGCATATTATAACTCTTCAGCGTCATCTGATATCTACAAATGAACGACTTTCTGCTAATATCTTTATTTATCAACTGAACTCTTTGAAAACCAAAGAAGCTCAAAGATTTAAATTATTTCATTACAAACTTTTAAAATTCCTCCCAGTTTTCTATTGTATACTTTATGTGATGTGCTTGTCTATTTTCTAAAATTATCTAATTCATTTATTCAAGTGTCACAGACCTTAAGAAAAGTCAAGTAAATATGCTTACCAGACATTTACAAAATGGTGTCAGTATAACTTCAAAATCTGAGCAAAATTTCCAGAGAGTAGTTGTAAGGAAAAAAGAAAAACTTAACATATTACCACATATAATTTTGTACATGTTACGTTGTAAATGTTAGACACATATAATTTTAATGCAGAATATATATGATAAGCCTTGACAAACTATTACTACTATTTAATTCTGATATATGTCAAGATAGTGCACTTATTCCTGACATTATCTAGAGCTTAAATTAACATTTGTATAAATATGCTTATTTTGATAAATTTGCGTTTATCTATAAATGTCTACTTTTGTATTCAATTTTAAAGTACAAGCCAAGAGTATGTTAATTAACCAGGCTTATAAAGTATTATTCACACCCTTTTATTTTTGATAATTGCTGATCATTAGAGGTGCTTAAATTAGTTGCAAAATTAGTAATTTTCTATTTATATTTTCCATATTTAACATTAAATGAATAAGCTTGAATGTAGCTGATTTCAGGTTTCAGCAATGAAAAGTCGTTGGTCCAAATAAAGTAAAAGCAGTGATAAGGAAAAAAAGAAATACAGAGTTTTAGAAAAGTAAGTATGAAACACATTTAAGTTATTTAAAAAGTGGCATTATGATGAGAACTACATAATCTTGAAAGTAGAAGGAAAATTAATGATCATAGAAATCATCCTTTCATTTAATCAGTGAGGAAAGTTATGCCCTGAGCAATTTTAACATTGTGTGATTAACTAATGGTTAAACTAGGCTAACAGATTTCTAGCTCCTGTCTGCCATTGTGGTTTTGCTATTTCCACTAGGTGTTATAGCGATTATGAGCAGATGATAAGTTTAACTGAACACAAAGTATGTGCCTCTACCTAATCTTATGTTATAATTTCTTTTGTTAATGACTTTCAACTAAGTTACAAAGTGATTCCTGGAAAGTTTCTCAAGTAGAGAGAGCCTTCAATATTTACCATGTTATACTAACTTAAAGGCAATTTTATGCGTAGATGTTAAGTTTGCTCATCAAAATATCACAAATCTTATTAGACACCTCGAATACTTTCAGGAGTTGATTTCTCAGTGATATTTTACCCAGGCTACATTTAAACAGGGTTTCCATATTAGATCAAATAGTGTCATCCAGTTCTACCATTTGGTGTGAAGCAAGGCTCCTAGAAACCTCAGGAAAGTTGACATACTGTCCCTATATTCTGACACCTTTGAGTTCTGCCTCTTCAACCATTATCAGTTAAAAAAAAAACTGAACAATTGTTGCCTCAAAATCATGACTCTGAAATATAGAATTGCATATTCTTTTTCTGCTTTAAAGTGCTTTGATAATGTTCCATATAATAGCATCATACAGGCTACCAAATGTGAAAGTGTATATTACAGAATATAATAAATGCATTTGAAAAAAACTTTGTATTATTCATTTTTCTGTATACTTTTGAAATTTTAACTGTCAATCACTTTCTGATTTGAGGTTTAATTTTTAGAAGTTTTTACTGAAGTATAACAAATATAGATACCTTATCATATTACAAATGAACTCCTCAGTGAATTTTTCTAACTGTACAAAATTGAATAACCAGTGCCCCCCCAAAAAAATATTGAAAAGTTCATATTAAATCCCTTCTGGTCAATAAACACCCTCCCAAAATCAGAACTACTTTCCTGAATTCTAATACAATAAATAAGTCTTTTTTTTCTTACTTTTTCCTTTATTCCCCTCCCTCCCTTCCTTCCTCTTTCTTTTTTATGGAGTGGGGGGTACTAGGAATTGAGGGGCTCTTAATCACTGAGAGACATCTCTGGCCCTTTATATTATTTTTATTTTGAAACAGGGTCTCACTAAATTGCTGAGGTTGCTCTCAAATCTTGAAATCCTCCTGCCTCAGCCACCCAAGTCACTGTGATTACAGGTGTGCACCACCTTATCAGTCATTGTCTTTCTTTTTTTAAAATTTTTATTCTATTTTTTATATATGACAGCAGAATGTATTACAATTCATATTACACATATAGAGCACAATTTTTCATATCTCTGTATACAAACTGTATTCACACCATTACTGTCTTCATATATGTACTTAGGATAATGATGTTCATCTCATTACATCAGCTTTTTTTATACCCCTTGCCCCCTCCATTGCCTTCCCTCCCCTTTGCCCTATCTAGACTTAGTCAAATCTTCCCATGCTCCCCTTTCCAACCTCACTATGAATCAGTCTCCTTATATCGGAGAAAACATTTGGCATTTGTTTTTTTGGATTGGCTAACTTCACTTAGCATGATATTCTCCAACTCCATCCATTTACCTGCAAATGCCATGATTTAATTCTATTTTATTGCTGAGTAATATTCTATTGTGTATATATGACACATTTTCTTTATCCATTCATGTGCTGAAGGGCATCTAAGTTGGTTCCACAGTTTAGCTATTGTGAATTGTGCTGCAATAAACATTGATATGGCTGTGTCCCCCTGTCTTTCTTTTGTATCTCACAAGTGAAATCTGCAACGTGTTCTTTTATATCTGTATTCTTTTGTTTGACATTATATTCATGAGACTCATCCATGTTACTGCAAGTAGATATTGCTCATGTGTTTTCATTTATATATAATATTACTTTGTGTGGATATGTAAAAATTTATTCTTGTTCTGGCTTATGGACTTTTGGTAATTTCCAGTTTTAGTCTATTTATAGTACTATTGTGAACATTCTAATATCTGTCTTTTGGTGAACATATGTCTACAGTTCAATAATAAGAATGCTGAGTCAAAGAAATGTGTAAATTTGGTTTTAAAACATACTGCCAAATAATATGCCAAAGTGGTTATACCTATTTACACTTTTACATTCTGGCCAACATTGGTATTTTTTTTGTTATTCTCTTTTCTGTCATTCTGATAAAGGGTATTTTCGCATCATATTGTGGTTTTAAGCTGGTTTTTCTTCCCTGACTCATGAATTTAGGCACTTTATCAGGTTTTCTTGAAAATATTTCTTTGTAGAAATTATCTTCAGTTCTTTTGCCATTTTTTGCATTGGTCATCAGTATTTTTCTTTTCAGTTTATTGGTGTCCTTTATATACTCTGGATGAATCCTTTTGCAGGTGAATGTATTGCAAATACTTTTTGTTATTCATGTGTTATCTTCACCTCTCTTAATAGTGTCTTTCAGGGCTAGGTTGTGGCTCAAGTGGTAGCGCGCTTGCCTGGTATGCACGGGGCGCTGGGTTCGATCCTCAGCACCATATAAAAAAATAAAATAAAGATGTTGTGTCCATTGAAAACTAAATAAATAAATAAATATTAAAAAATTTTCTCTCTCTTTAAAAAAATAGCATCTTTCAATGAACAGAAAGTTCTGATTTTTAATGTTCTAGTTTCTCAATTTATTTATTGTATAGCTAATTATTTTGTTTATTTTCTACTAAAATATTTATTGTTTTACTTTGCATTAAATTTTTATATACTTGGAATGTGTGTGTGTGTGTGTGTGTGAGAGAGAGAGAGAGAGAGAGAGAGAGAGAAAGAGAGCGAGAGAGAGGGAGGGAGGGAGAGGAAGAGATGTGAAGGCAAAACACATTTATTTTCTACATAGATATTCAGGTAACTCAGTATCTTTTTTATTTTTAGTTATAAATAGGTACAATACCTTTGTTTTTATTTATTTATTTTTATGTGGTGCTGAGAATTAAACCCAGTGCCTCACATGTGCTGGGCAGGTGCTCTACCACTGAGCCACAACCCCTAGACTCAACTCAATATTTTTTTATTAAACAGACCAGATCATTTCCATCATTCATTTTTAAGTATAATCACTATAGGTTTGAATAACCCAAGCATATTTTTACCAATAAGATTTTTAGAGAGAGGATTCATGAATTTATTAATTTTTTTAGTGATGATTTCTTCAGGAAGAAATTTTTTAAAGAATTGGGAGAATACAGATGTCTAGAAAGAAATTATAATTGTGTTGCTGTTAACTCGATTTGCGTAGTATGATATAAAGTAGTTTATAATATTTTTGTGTTCAGACATTTAGATTTTCTTAGGAAAATTCAATGTTTCAAATAATTACCAGTATATTCCCATCACTATATCTTTGAAACTAAGTGTACTTCATATAATAGGTAAAACTAATTTTCCCAATTTCATCTCCTTTGATAATGATTTCACAACATTTCTACCTATGCGCATTAAGAGGAACTGATATTACACCAAATAATATTTTCTTCTCTTTAGACTATCCTTACAAAGAAAGGAACCAGGGGTATTACATTTAGATATAAATGTTTCAACTATGAATTTAGGGGGAAAAAATCCAACAACATGTACTTTCTGAGTTCAGGTTTTTCACCCTAGAAAAATGAAAATAGTTTTAAAAATGAAAGCAAAAACAATGCCTGCCTATGCCACAATATTACTGTGAAATAAAATGTTTTTAAAATACTTAGCCAAATAAGAGATGCTGAGGAAGAAAGATCTTTTTGAAAAAGAGAGAATGTAGGGAAATGCAAATTGCTTAAACTTGATAGTCAAATTGATTGAATTCAAGTGCCAGCTCTGAATTCACAGTTTAAAATAACTTTGGTTCTAAGTTCATAATTCACATTAATCTTCCTCTCCCAGAATACTTACAAAATTGTAGAAAATGACAGAGCTTCAAATACTTAATAAAAAATACTAAAATTATCTACAAAAGTCACTGGAACTTTAAGCAAAACAATAAGAATTTTACTCATATTTACCTAATGAAAGAAAGGAAAATATCTCTCCCTCCCTCTTGCCTCTTTGCCCAAGACTTGGAGATCAGTGGGTATCAGAAAATTGGATACCTGCTGCAGTATTATATTTTATTGTGTCATTGTGTCCAGTTGCATAGTTTTGTATCCTGTATCCTGTAATATTGAATCGTATTCCTTTGTATGAAGTAATTTGAAAATAATTGTGCCTCTCCACACACTTATACATTTTTTTTTTTGAGCTCTGAGAACTCAATAGAGCAGAAAGTAGAAAGACTGAGTAACCATAGACAGTATGACTTGAACACACTGAGATCTGGGACGTAAAGTATCCTTAAGCAAAGTACTAGAGGAAGATTTTTACCAAAACATTTGGGAATTTCAATTTTTCATAAATTATCCCAAATTCCAATGCCATAAATTTCCTAGTTGTCTAGTCAGTACAAAAGAAATATGCTAGAAAAATATTTCTAGATTTCAAAACTTTGAACAAGCGCTATGAATTCCCATCTGTCTTTTAAATGTAGAACAGAGAAGTCAGTTGTTAAAAGAGTAGATACTATGCAAATATCAGTAGCAACCCAAAATCTCAATGCTGGGTATAAATAGATTATTCCTTTAAAGTAATGGCAGCTGCAAAACTATAATTCAGCTCGTGACGTAAGCAAAATGAAACACCATCTTGGATATTTAAAAGACAAAATAATTCAAAACCGTTATTAAAATATAGGCATACAAAGTCTATAACATTATTTGAAGTTCTTAACACTGCAGTTAAAAAGAAGTAGGAGCAGAAAATAAGAAAGGATGCAGATGAGACTAATACTACTTAGATGAGATGAGCATACTAGGTAACATGCTAAGAGAGTGGATGATTTTTCCATTGGAGGCAAAGATAAAAAATAGTACTGAACGGTATTAAAACAAGATATACAAGGTATATTTGTGAAGTTTTAGAATCAAGAAGAGAAGCGCAAAAGAGTTTCAAATGGTGATATAAGAAAGAAGGAAATAATAAAATATAAGAAAGAAGGAAAAATAAAATAAAATATAAAGAAAGAAAGAAAAATAACTGCATTATATATTATTCAATTGATATTAACTTTACTAGATGTGGTAATGATATTCCAGATATATCAGAAAATGCAATTATGCTCAGAAAATATACCCAAAATACTTATGGGTAAAATGGCATGATGTCTTCAAATTAATTCCAACCAATTGAGCCTAATATACAAAAGAAATACTTGACACACATCTATTTATGGATTAATAAATCTGTTATGTATGTGTATAATTTACATCTCTGTGTGTACAGGGTGTGAGCAGAGAGAAACAATGAAGGAGAGAGGGAAAAAGGAGTGAGGGAGAGAAAGAGATGAAGTAAATGTGGCAATTTGTGAATTATGTGAAAAGTTAAGTTTATTGGCTTGTTATTTTCAGTTTTCCCTAAGCAATATATTTTTAAATTAAAAATGGGAGAAATATTTGATATATAAAGAGTTAATTTCTAGCCAAAACTAAATGAATACAATTTATATAATTTAACCAAAATTTTGAATTTTATATGCACACATTCTGATATGCATATCAGAATAGATATATACATATACATGTATGTGTATAATTCACATTTCAGTTTTCCTTATTGATAGGTTTTTAAATTAAATCTCAAGTTTTAAGAAAAGCAACACAAAACAACCACTACCTAAATAAGGATAAAAATATTTATATATGATTTTTTAAATTGTTTAAAGATAACACTGGACTTTTTAAAAAGGCATGATGTGTCTCTTTTAAAAAATTTTATGTACATACCAAACTTAAACTCTCTGAATCAAATTTTCCCCTTACATTTTTGTTTACATTCTCATGTTCAAGATTATGCACACAGATTTTAAAACTCTCACATGTGAACAAATCAAACATACTGGAGAATATCCAAGACAGCTTATCTCAGATTCTTCTGCTCCAATATAAAAGGCCAAAAGACAATAGAGATATCTATAATTTTTTTCAAAGAAAGTATAACAACACAGATATGTTTTGTAACTTATTAGACTTTAGTAAAAGTAATTAAAAGGGATTTACATTACTAAGATAATTAAATATTTTTCATTCTTGTGGAAAAAATTAAAATTAAGGGAGAAATCACAAGTAAGAGAAGGAAAGACAGAAAGAAAAACATAGTTATTACCATCATATGAAATGTATAACTGTCAATAAAATATAAGATGGCATGGTAAAAAGAAACGTTATGATGAAACTGTAAGATAAACTGATCCAAACCGAGATTCTATTAAGAAATGTTGAAAATCTGAAGGAAAGGGAAAGGAAGTGTGCATCAAAAAAAAAAAAAAATCAGAAGGTGCCACTTTATTCTCAAGTTTAAAAACCAAGGAAGCATTATTGTGGGCTGTTAAATGTTCATTACATTGAGAAAAATTGTTTTTAAAAAGTCTACTTTACCAATCAATATACGAATACAATGTAAACAGATCATGATCCAAAGAGCAGAGGAAAAAACAGGTAGAAAATGTGCATTTGAAAAACCAAACTAAGGCATAAGCCAATATTCATGAGTTAGAACTCTTGAATAATGTTGAATGTTCAAGTGGAGAGGAGGAATAGATAGATATAATCTGATAGTCTATGTAATAGTATCCTCAGTTCACAGACCAGCAGTGCATGGCTCAAAACAAAGAATGAGAAATGAGAAAAACATCACTGAGTTAGAAGTAGACTTTCTTTTTTCTTTTCTTTTTTTTTTTTTAACAAAGGAAAATCCTCTTTAATTCAGTCTTCCCTACTAGATTTTGAAAACATGATGTCAGGTATTTTTTTTTTATTATTAGTTGTTCAAAACATTACATAGCTCTTGACATTTGATTCAAGTGGGTAGACTTTCTGAGACCAAAACTCTATGCAAACTGTACTTCTTTGGGTCTTCTTATCTGTGCATTTCTCCATCCCTTTTGAAATGTAATTTCATCTAAGTCTAGACACTCTATCTTCTTTCATGTAGACCAACTTAATGAAAGCTATTTCTTTTAGATGTTCATTTATCTTCTAGTTCTCAGACCAGATTTCTGATGCCCTGAATATCTGAAAAGAGCAAGCCTCAACTTCAAAGGGTCAGGAGTCTTTCCTATTAGGATAGGCAGTTCACTGAGCCTAACCACATACAGCTGCTTGTGATCATTCCGAGCAAATGTACTTCTCCATTGTCCCTATTTATAATTTTAATCTCAAGTTTTAACAAAAGCAACACAAAAACAATCACTATCTAAATAAGAGTAAAAACATGCATATATATGATCTTTTTGGAGTACCTAAACATAACAGTGGACCTTTTTAAAAGTCCTGATAGGTCCCCTAATCAAAATTACCCTTTGTACAACCAAATTGAAACTCTCTGAATCAAATTTGCCTCTTATATTTTGTTCAGAATTGCATATTGAAGGTTATTCATAGCTTTACATTAATTTATCAGTAATGTAGGATTCAATCAGAATGCATCTTTATTAAAAATAAAAGATTGTTTAATTTTAGGCATGCTAAATTGTTATGAAAAACATCACAGGTACATTTTATAAATATTTCATGCTTTAATATGGGGACATGGTAACCTACTAAACATTTAGTCTGGTCTGAAACTTTAATGATATATTTGTCCTAGAATAAAAACATTAAAAATGGTTGTATTTTTCATATAATTTAAAAAATTCTGTTAACTATGAAAATTTGAATCAAATGCTAATATTTTAGAGCTAAAGATACTATATATTATAAAAAAGAAATAAAATTTAAATAAAAGATAATTATAAAAAATCCCCCAAATGATATAAAAATAGTTGAACACTCAAATTTTTAGTATTCTAAAGTTATGTACCCATAATAAATTCTATTGTGTAGGTATGGAAAACCATAATGATATAATAATAGTGTTATTTTCCAAAACAAATCTCCACAGTTTAGCCATTGTGTGATTATATTAAAAGACCAAGTCAATGAATAATTTTCTATGAATAATTCATATAAAATATGATAAAACTGCTCCAAAAATATAGTCTGCTACATGTTTGTGCCACTGTTCATACAAGTTCAAATTATTCTTATAAATAAATTCATCATTTTTATTTAAATGTGAAGTCTGTAATTATAATAAATGAAACAATATCATAGTTCCAATTTATTAGCTTGAAAAATAGTACTGGACTTATATATGATTTCTGCTCTAAGATTTTTATCTCAAAACACTTTGCTAGCATATTATTTTATGTCCAGCATTCATTTTGCTGCATTTATATACTCTGACTATTTTAATTAAATCATCATTGCACTCTGATGTTTTTGCTAATTTTGGATGATGAATCCATCATTGTTTGTTTATAAAAGCTGATTGGAAACAAGGCATTCATTATGTCATGCCTGATAATCTGTTCACTTCATTATCACAGGGCAGTTTCTGTACTTGCATCTTTGTTATCATCAAGTTTTTATAAATATTATGTTCTCTGTTGATTGATTTTTATTGGCAGTGTAGTCTTTCTAGTTGTTGGCACCGAATTCTTGTCACTCGTGCTATCTTACAAAACTCTCTCCTAATACACAGAAAATTATGTTTTTGAGAAAACCTACATCTCAGTCATTTCTTTAATAAATCTTTGATCCACAGATATGCCATTTGGGTAAATTAACAAATAGGCTGTTATTCCCGAAGTGTATTGCATTCGCTGCTGCAATCAGCTTCCCTAATGAATTGCCTATATTTGTTGCCTTGTTGAAATCTAGTTATTTTAAAAACCTTCTCAATTCTGTACATCATGGCAAATTCCACTGTGGAAAGTAAATTCCTACATACAGTTTATGAACGCTTGAAATAAAATAGGAGAAATGTTAACATTTAAAGTAAATCTGCGAGTTGACTGTCATTCCAGAAAATGTACTGGAGAGGCAGGTGAAAGGAATAATTGAGCTGTGATTTTCTTAGCTCTCTTTCGAAGTTGTAACACTGAAATTGATATTGATTTTTATGAATAATATAGAAGGAAAATAATCAAAACATAGAAAGATTGCATAAAATACAGGAAAGTGATAACTTGCTTCTCCCTTTTAATCATATGTATATATCAATGATGGACCTACGAAAACATACCCAGAGATTTCCTAAAGAGCCATCATTACAAGATGTCAACATCCTTTGCAGTCTGTTGTTCTTAGCTATCAGCAAGGAGACTCAACTTTCCACATTCATATAGCCAGCTCACTCAACTCACATTCAATGGGAACTTGAAAAGTTTCTAACTCTGACTTTGTAATGTTTTATTTGAGAAAAGGTTCTCTATAGTCAACCTCCACATTGTCAAGAAATTAAAATTTACAATTCTAAGATACACATCTATGAGTACTGCAACAAAAGCCACCAAAATTAGAAATATTTATGTAAAGTCAATTTGTGCAAGCACTTGTGCTAGGCATTATTTAAAATGAATCACAAATCATGTACTTAAGGTTAACTATGAAGAATTGAAATAACTTACTCTCACTCATTAAAAACACCAGAAATTTATGTATAGAAAGAGCTTTAGAAACAAGCATGACCTCTTTTTGATATTTTAGAAATTGCCAAAATATGACTCTTCTTTCAGGTATAGAGTTCACATAAATTCATTAATTTTAAAAATAATATAAAATATTACAAACATACAAACATCTTCTCCATATCCAGTTGTATAGATGTTAACATTTTCTAATATACTCTTCTGATCTCTATTTAGGAAATACATAAAATTTTATAGTTTAAAAATCAATATCTCACTCTTTACCTCTTAAATTTTCTTCACATGTAATTATTGATTCATAGTTATTGCATAAGATTTCAAATGCATGTACTTGTAATTTTACTATATGTACTTCCATAAACAACATAAATATCATGTACTTTAAATTTCTACTAAAGTGCTAGTGCATTCTGTATATTGTTCTGTAACTTCTTGTTTACACTGCAACAACTGTTGTTCATTTTTTATCTACTACATATTACTCCATTGTATAATTGAACCAGATTTTGTATATTCAACTCTCTTTAGAGAAAGGGACAGAATGTTGTTTTACATTCTTGCACTTAAAAAACTATTATTTCAATACCATTCTTGTATATATCTGTAAGAGTTTTGTGTAGAAATAGTACATGAATGGTTGAATTTTGAGGTACATGAGTATTCAATACAGCATCACCAAACTTCTTTATATTCAAGCCCTCTGAATATGAATCATATCATTGCCAAATGAAGAATTTAGAAGGCTTTTTTTTAACATTTTGCCAATACAATTCATATTTGTTTAGTTTTTATTATACTATTAGTGTGGCTGGACATCTTAATATGCATATTGACATTTGTGCTTCTTTCCCTGTAAATTGCAACTTCATATTCATTATTCATTTTCCCATTGAGTCTTGTCACTTTTATATTGATTTATAGGGTTCTTTGGACATTCTTTACATTGATCCTTTGACATTTTATATGGAGTGCAAATGTTTTCTTCCCATCTATGACATTTTTTTTTTTCATGTTGTGATATCTTTTGTCACATTGTGATATCTTTTGTCTCATAGTTTATCTTTCACATGTTATATTGGAAATTTGGTCAAAGACAAATAGGAATACAAATTTATTGTTTTTCCCTAATGGCTTGAAGATTTTCTGATTTTTTTTTCAGTTAGTATTGCTTGTGATCTGTATCACACAACAATTTCTCATTTTTCGATTGGTCTCCCAACAGAGCCCAGTCACTCTGGAACATGTGCTTAGACAAATATTGTGTTTCAGACTTTTGATATTTTGACTAGTTTTTCCTCTGTTTAATATAGTTCTTTTTTCCTTCTTTCCTTTTCATACTAGAGATTGAACTCAGGGTTGTTTTACCATTGAACTACATCTCCAGCCCTTTAAAAAAATTTTTTATTTCAATTTTGAGACAGGGTTTCACTGAGTTGTTTAGGACCTTGCTAAGTTGCTGAGGTTGGCCTTGAACTTGTGATCCTCCTATCTCCCCTTCCCTAGTCACTGAGAATACCAGAATGTGCCTCCACACTCATTGTAATGTAGTTATTTCATTGTTTTTTTTCTATTTTATTGATATGTTTCAGTTGTACCTGACAGTTATATTATTTTGACATATCATGCATGCATGGAATTTAATTTATTACATTTTACTCCCCAGTGCCCCCCTTTCTCTCCCCACCTCTTTCCCCTCTTCTACTCTACTGTTCTACCTTTCGAGCATATATAATTTAGTTATTTCTAACAGCAGTGTTTTAACATTCCTTAACATACTATAGAATTAAATTAATAATTTTATTCTGTGAAAACCTGCTATTAGGATTAAACTATTACAAGGCTCTGAATGGTCTGGCCACTGCTATCTTCTCCAGGTCATTTCTGCTACTCTGTTTCACTGTCTGCACTGTACACGTGGAATTCTTTCAAATTCCAATTGATTCCTTGTTCACTCTTGCCCCTAGAGCTTCACTCAGTAATTATCCCCATTCTTGTCATTTGATTAGATTGCTTCTCTAACACCTTCTAAGAAACCCCATTAGATTAGGGAACGGTCCCCTTTCATATTTTACTCTTCCATAAGATTTTGGTAGTATGTTCTAGTTCTCTTCTGTGAACTTTCTGAAGGTAAGGTCAAAGGCTATCTTCTTCATGGCTGTCCTCCCGAAATATAGCACAAAATCACAAAATCTGACACAGAGAAGGTCCTGTATACACACACACACACACACACACACAAATACTCCCACGCACATACTCACAAAGGGAATGAATTAAATACCAACACTGAAATCAGTAGGTAAACACACAGACCTAAATATACAATTTCTCGTTTTTAAAGTATTCACACATTCCAACAACAACAACAACAATCCAACAACAATTCACACAATCCAACAACAACAACAACAAAAAACCAAAAAACCTTTTCTTAGGGATAAAAGAATACTTATTTAAAATGTAGTCTTTTAATTAAATTCAGCAACTCTGGTATCCAGCAAGATGATAGCTACCAATCTCAAAAGACATTAGAAAAAGAGATGTATTCACCTCCAAAGATGAACTTCTCTTCAGTATTGAGTGACCCCTGTTACTTCTTTAAGATTATCATCTTTGCTGCTTATTAGAAAGAAAAAATGATTCTAAGACTGAGAGTGTGTTTTCTACATTATCCCGCTAGATTGAATATTCTTTCCTGTTGGTAATTTTCTTAAAGCTAATGGTTTCTTCTATGCATATATTGCAAAATTAGAAAAAACCTCTTTGTACAGTGTTTCATTTCCATAATAGCCTGAACCTCAAAAAAGGTTGGGGCCCTAATTGCATAATATTATAACATACAAAAAAGACAAGAAATCTCATTCCTGACCTCCACTAGTCAGCTTATTATATATCATCTTTCTTTTAATTCAGGAACTAGTCAGATACTGTTTTCCATGTGTCTTATTTTGAGTCATTCTCAGTAATTTACTGCCATAATTTATAATCACATAGAGTCCCATAGGTTAATTACAGAATCTTCTTTGTAAAAAATGTATTTTCCTTTCATTCATTTCAATGATGCAGCCTTTATTTAAGTTAACGTTCTCTAATTTTTCTACTATAAAAATGGTAAGTAGACTGGCTCAGGATGACCCATCCATAATTTTATATGCCTCTTTCTTAACCCTTACCTAATTCCTTTCCAAACTTATGAAACTAGTTCACATATCTTCTATATTACATTCCACTTCCATTGGCCTTAAACTTTTTGCTGTTGACAGGGGAAAAAGTCTATCATTTATTTTCCTAAAAATTTTGTATTAATTTGTATAAAGAACAGTTTCACAAATCTGAGTTTGATGGGACATGTCCATATTTTATAATTGACCCAACTCATATATACACAAACATCCATAATCATTGCTTATCCATAAAATTATAATTATTCTCTTATTAAATGGAATATGTTTATAAAATTTTTTTATCTTTTTTAGTAGAAAATGTGTCTTTAGTGGTTGAAAATAAATGCTTCAGGACCAGCTTTTTCATCTCATGGAAAAAGCATCATTAATACAAGTTGTTCTCATATAGAACTCATTTTTAAAACAAATTATGATCATATGATTAATTTCTTGGGAAGCATTGTTTGCATAATGTAGGCCACTTCTGTTTATATTGGAGTAAGGAAGTTGAGATAAATATGGAACTTGAGATCAGGAACTAATCTCTCAAGAAGTAAAACAACAGAATATAAGTAAAAGGCCTTTTTTGAGTTGATTTATGTTTTATTGTAACAACAGGTGATAATGGATTTTTAATAGTTATAGCTTCTACAGTAAGAAAAGAAAGGTCATTACTCTTCAGATAAAGCAGAATACAAACACTGGATATTCTTGGTGATATTCAGGTTTTGTAGCTTTCCTCTTAGACTTACTAAATATAAAAGCAAAAACCTTTTTTGGTAAGTTTCCTCCAGTGTAAAACAGCATTGTGGTGTTGTTGTAAGTCTGAATCAAGAGACTAACCACCACCCTCTTTTATCTTTTCTCTGAAAAAAGGAAATGAGGATTTTTCTTAGAAAACACTTACAGTAGAGGCTGTACATCTGCCACAAGGTTTAATAATTGGAAGTAGGGCTTTGGAATTAGATTGCCAGAGTTTGCAATTCAGACTTTATTATGCACAAGCTATGCAGACTTGGGCAAGTTAGATGGCCTCCCTAAACATCATATTCACCTATGAAATGGGAAGTAATAATTAATAACTCAATAGTTGTCATATTAATTGTCACAGTAATCAGCCTACATTTGCATAACAAATCTTATTTGTCTATTACAAAATTAGGAAGTTGCAACTTTGAATGTTTTTATGTCACTAATACCTAACCTTCACCAAACAAGAATCCTTTAAACAAAAACTTACCTATAAATTTAGATTAAGTTTTAAGTAAATACTTTATAACTTTTGTAGCAGTTGTTTCTTTCCTATTCTTTAATCTTTTCTTTTTCTAATAATAATTGGTAGCTTGATGGTTTTTACTGATGCGACTTTGAAATATGGCCAAAGTTAAGAGAAGAAAACAACTTACTACAAAAATATCCAATTGCTATGGGCACCTGTAGAAGAAGGATGGAGTCCCTCATACCCAAGATTTGCTTTAGATGCTGAGATTGATTATACCATATACTGTGCTAAGAAGGTGTGGAACATAATTAGGTTTGGGGGAACAGCAAAGCCAGCTTCCAAAGCAGGGTTAAAAATGCCTTCAGAGAGTAGAGAAAGGTGACTGGTTTGGATTACATTGTAGATAGTGGGTGGGACTACATGAGGATTCCTACATGCTGAATTTGAACTTTTAATATGTCTACAAAGGAAAGATCACCAGACTTTTTCATCAGCTTACCCAAATGTGGAGAAAGGAAAAAGGGCAGTGGTTGGTAGGGCTTGAGAGCTTTAGCAGTGAAATATCAAAAATGGAGTTGATTCTAATTTTGCAGAGGCAAATAATCTAATGAATAAAATTTTCTTAACTTTAATTTTATGCCATACTTTTGAATACATACCTTCTTTAAGTATTTGCCTATTTATACTCTATTTTTTATAAAATAGAATAAGCTGGGCATGGTGGTGCATGCCTACAGTCCCAGTGGCTCTGGAGGCTGAGGCAGGAGGACTGTGAGTTCAAAACCAGCCTCGGTAACCTTTCAAGGCCCTAAGCAACTCAGTGAGTCCCTGTCATTAAATAAAATGCCAAAAAGGGCTGGGGATAAGGCTCAGTGTTTAAACACCCCTGGGTTCAATCCCTGTAGAAAATAATAGCAACAACAATAAATAATAATAATAATTATTATTGTTATTATTAGAATAAAATTACATTTGTAGCTAATTTAAGTTGACTATATCAGGAATCATGGGATTGTAAAAGGTGTGCGTATTTCTCAAATGCTATTCCATTTAAACAAGACTGAGACTCATGAAGCCAGGTAAACTGTTCACTAGTTCTTTCTAATTTATGTATTAAATCACTTGCTAACATCAAAACTAAAAGCTAAAGATGTGGAGATGTTGAGGAGAGAGTTCAGTTCAGTTCAAATAATAATAGGAGGTTTTATCATTTTTTTTTTCTTTAAGCATTTTCTTGATTCTTTTTCCTGATGTTTGGAAGTGAACGTAGACTGAGGAAGATAGGCCAGAAGGTGGTATTCCTGTAACGGAACCTGGAGAGAATCAGGACTAAGGTAGAGCTCCACATGTCCATGTACTGGGTGTAACAGTTACAGAAGTCAGGGCATCTATGCCATTTTTCCCCAGCATGCCATGGCTAAATAAAGATGGAGACTGGCACATTTTAGTAGTCATAGAGACATCTGATTATGAGGAGATTTCTAGAATATAGTAGCACTATAGAGAGAGCTAGGCCCACGGACAGAATGCAATGAAATGTGATGGATATGGGATTGAGATTTAATAGACAGTTGTGAATGAATTCATAAAGAAAATGAGGAAATGTTTTAAAGCCTTATGCAAATTGACATTTCATAGTTTCTCTAACAGTTATAAAAGTTGGATAAAATTTTATTTTGATATTTTTGAAGCTTGTACCTTCTAGCATTCTAGTTTTACTTATTTTTGAAGACCTTTAAATGAAGTTTAAGAAAAGAAATATACGTAGGAATTGTTTGTGAATAAAATTGGAGTCAGGGAAAAAACTTAATGATGGGACTGCCAAGCCTGAAATAAAAGTTTCTTCTTTTGCCATGGTTTGACCAGTTATCTGGTAATTCAAATAATAATATAACATCATAATGGCCTATAAAATCTAATTTAAAATAAAAACCTGCTAAGAAATAAACTCTCTGTGCCTGCTTTTCTGTTGTCTATTTGAACTTATAATTCCCAGAAGAAACAGGGAATAAGGGCCAGAGGAATTGGGGTTATTGATGTGAGGGAAGACATCATATCTTCGAAAAAGGGACGTTGGAGGACGACAGAGGAACAGGAGCAAGAACAGGAGTCATGCAGGGACCAATTTGGGTTGAAGAATAATTATTAGAACCAAAGATGAGTAAGTCTCTAGAAGCAATATGAAGAGATTCGTCATGTTTTGTCACGGAATGCTCATAATAACATCTAATAGATCACATGGATAAAGGAGAGAGGAAGAAGGGAGATACAACACAAGCAGTAATAGATCTGTAAACAAGGATTAATTTTTCTAATGTATTTTGGTCCATATAAAAAAATTGGAAGAAGATACTATCTACCTTCTGTGACCCTAACTGTGCTTTTGTTTTGATTCATATTAGCTTTGTACTTTGATATATATATATATATATATATATATATATATATATATATATATTCCTCTTTAAATATAAAAATACACATATATGAATGTGTGTATATCTATGTACATATATATAATCTTTAATTCTATTTGTGCCATAATATCTGTGTAATATATTAGATCTCATCCAGCATGTCTGATTTCAAAGACAAGAAGAATACTTGTAACTAGACCATTTGTTTCATTTTGCATTCTGAATTGCATTTGAATTTATGAATCAATTCTCTGAAGCCTTAGATAGGTTTGTGGGTAATTAAAGAGGTAGAAATTTATTGTGCTTCATTTATAAAGAAAATCTAACAATGTAATAAAAGAAATGGGGTTGTAAGGTATAAAATCTAATATTCATATTAAGGAAAAAGAAAATTGACAATTGAGGGTAAAGAAGAAACTCAGTCAAAACAAAAGAGAGAGAAAAGGAGAATTGCCTAGATATAGTAGTTAAGTCCTAAAATTTGGTGAGGAGTGAAAAAACTAAGAATAACAAAATACCTTGCTGAATTTTTCTGAATTCTGGTATGAAGATATTCTAGGAAAACTGAAAGAACTATATAGAAGACGAAAAAGAATTTTCTTGATACAAAGGTCAAGAGTATTAATTAAATTTAAAAATAAAATACCATTTGTAAAGCTGACTTTAAAACTTAAATGGCTTAGGAAAAGACAGTTTAGTGTTCTCCTTATATAGTATTTGTGTGGTATTTTGCTATAAATATTCAAAGATATTTAAATTTATACATCCCTTGAGTCAGTGATTCTACCTCTAGGAATTTTTCTTAAGGAAATTATGATTAATAGCAAAAATTATTTATCTGCCAGAAAGATCGCATAGCACTATTTATAATAGTGAAAAATTGAATGCAATGTAAATGCAGAACAATAAGTGATTGGCTCGATAAATTATGACACATAATTATGCACAATTATGAAACATAATTTATTGGCATGTCCTTAAAATGGACTACTTTGGAACCATTAAAAATCATAATGAAAGCAATTAATGAATTGAATAAAATTACTCCAGATATCAAGTAAATTTAACATAAAGAAAATTATTTAATTTTTATTTTTACAAAGCAATTTTCATGCATTGTTAAAATAATTCTATTATAGAACTTTAAGCAATTATTTCTGGAAGACATGAGTACAGTTGTTTTTCTTTTTTTCCTTCATTTTCTTCACATATCATTACATTTTGCATGATACTACGATAAAACTGAGTTTTACCAGCACTAATTTTTAAATTAGTATTATTTTAAAATTATAGAAGAAAATATTGCATAATTCCATTTATATGAAATACCAAACTTTTGTAAGTTAAACTTACTGAAGCAGAAAGTAGTTTGGTGGTGGGTTCTAGGCAAGGGAAGTAGGGAATTGCTATTCAGTGGTTATAACTTTTAAGGTATACAAATCGGATGAGCTTTTGAGATTGAATGTACTATATTGCACTTCTAGTTTATAATAGTGTACTATAATACACATAAAATTGTATCAATGGAATGTTTCATATTATCTAGTCTTATCACAAAAAAGATGTTTTTATGTTTTAGTAAGACTTCTTCTTCTAGCAAGCATAGAGTAAGAGGGAATAGTTGTATTTCCCTGCCTGAAACAACTAAAAATAAATAAAAACAGGTAATATATAAAATAATAATTCTCAAATATGACATCAGATATAAAAACAGTAATCCATGTAAGAAGAGAAATAAATAAGATGAGTCTTATAATTCTTCTAGATTAATACCTGAAGAGAATTTCTAGACAATGCTCAAAAGGGAAAACCTGGGCAGAATATGCCAAACAAAAGGATTTGAGGAAATGTAACTGCAAATCCAGAGATATGGCATCTGGAGGTCACAAGGTGAATATCGGAGGACAGAGCTGGTCAGAGAATTCCTGAAATCCCTCGGAGTATTCTTATGATGCTATTCAGTGGAGTATTGATGAGGTCATTTGAAATGATCACACAAAAGAACTAGAGGAGATAATTCCTGATGGTTACACAGGATTGAAAATCATGATTGTTACCACAAATAGAATAAAAATCCTCATAATTCATGGAGAATTGGGAAAAAATCTCAAGTATTTTGTCACAGTTGTCAAAGCAATAACTACATAACCACCTTAGCAAAGAGGAAAGATCTCAATTTAAAAACTTCATTTTACACCTTAAAAGTCTAGATAAAGTAAAGCAAATTTGACCTAAACCAAACAGGAGAAAGAAAATAATGAAAACCAGAGCAGAAGTCCATGAAATGGAAAAAGGAAAAATGGTAGCAAAAAAATCAGTTAAGACTAAACATTGGTTTTTCATAAAAATCAATAAAAGTGAAGAGACTGTGCTTCATTGATTCCCAAAGAGAGAGAGAGAGTGAGAGAGAGAGAGAGAGAGACATAAATTACTAGTGTCAGATGTGGTGATTTCTCACTCCATAGATGTTAAAATGAAAATCAAGGAATATTCAGAACAATTTTATGATGGTAAATTTGACATTGTAAATGATATTGACAAAATTATTTGAAAGGTATCAATAAATGAAGTTCAGTCAGGAATCATAGATGATCTAAACTGCTTTTAATGTGCTGAAGATATGAAATTTGTAATTAAACCCCTCACAAAGAAAACTAATACTCATGAAAGAAAGATAAAAAAAAAAAACTTCAAGAAAAACTAAAACCAAAATGGAAGCAAATTGACTTTAAAACAAAAATGATAATACATTATGCTCAAGTGAGGCTTATCCTTGAAACACAAAATTAGCTGAACATTCAAAATTTGCTACTGAGAGTATAGAAAGATGGTGGATACGTGACAGCCACTGCATGCTGACTCCTCCCCACTTGAATTAGATAAAATATTTTTGAGCAACTGGAAGCAGAATGTATTCCAATTAAGAGAAGCAATGATAAACAGAAGCATAGGAATGGTGTTTTGTTTGTTTCAGAAAAAAAAAAAAAAGAATTTGGGGAGGTTATGTAGTGTTTTACAACAACGCCAGGCATGTAGCTGCTCAGTGGGAGAGGGGAACCCTCTTATAGAATCCTGGGTGGCCGGGGAATCACAAAGAATCTCCACACTTCACCATCAGATAGATATAAAAATTGAGTAGAAAGATTAAAATACAGCTCAACAAACCAGGATGACTCAGTACCTGATCTGCACTTCATGCTGGAGAAGTTTTTGCAGTTACATGTGATCTTCAGTTTGCCTTTAAGGGGTGTGAGAGGTTGACCTAAATACTGAGAACACATTGACTGGACCCTCTGACATGGATATCTTTCCTTGCTTTGGAACACATAGTAAAGTGAAAGCAGCCTACAAAAGAGACCCCTAGTGAGCTAGTGAAAAACCCATTCCAACATCAGGAAAATCTCAACATGAAAATAAAGGACATAAGAGAAAGCAAGGAAATTAAAGCCTCCAAAAGTATATAAATCCTCAAGAACTGAATCCTCAGATATCAAGGGGAACAAAATGCCAGACAAATAATTTTTAAAAATTGATGGTTAAAATATCCAAGACCTATAAGAAGATGTAAGGAATGAACTAAAAGAGAAAATACAGAAGGTGAAGGATCATTTCAACGAGATAGAACCAAACAAATATTCTCAAAATAAAATAATCAATAAATTAAATTAAAAATCTAATGAAAAGTATCACTAATAGATTATACCACTCAGAAGACAGATTTTTCAGGTTTCAAAGACAGGGTATATAATCTTGAAAGTTTAGTCAACAATAAAGCAAAGACAATAAGAGACTATGATCCTGAATAGGCCATCTAGGACAAGATTAAGAGACCAAATCTTAAGATCATTGGCATTGAGGAAGGTAGTGAGATAACAAACTAAAGGCATGTATAACATTTTCAGTGAAATAGTGTCAGAAAAAAATTCTTACCTTGGGAGATAGAAATCCAAATTTGGGATGCATCCAGAACCTCAGAGAGATAACATAAAAACATCCTCTCTAAGAAATTACAATTAAAATGTCTAATATACATAATTAGGATAGAACTTCTAAAAGCTGCCATGGATCACAATTGAATTACTGCTTATCTTTCATATGAATTCCTGCTGATCTTTCAGCTCAGACTTTAAAAACCAGGATGGCTTGGAATAATATGTTCCAAACACTGAAAGATACCATTGTCAACCAAGATTGCTTTATCCAGCAAAGATTTCCTTCAGAACTAAAGCTGAAATAAAACCATCTATGATAAATTAAAAGAATTCATGACTACTAAGCCAGCACTACAGAAAATACTTAAATAAATATTTCTTGCAGAGGAAATGCAAAAAAAAAAAAACTTTAGAGCCAGAATATGAATGAGTCTCACTAGCAGAGTAGATTAGTAAACGATAGCTAAATCAAATAACACATTAGAAATAAACCAAAATAGCAGAAAATAAAAATTATTGCTCTGTAATAACACTGAATGTAAATGGTCCCAACTTATATTAAAAGACATAGACTGGCAGAGTTTATTAAAAGACAGGACTTTTATTAAAAGTCACATTACAGGCAAAGACATTCATAGACTGGGTATGAAAGGGTTAAAAATAAATATCTTGCAAATAGAGACAAAAGGCAAACAGGAGTAGATACTCTACAACAAAGTGGACTTCAAGTCAAAATGAATCAGAAGAGATAAGAAAGGTCACTTCATACTGTAAAGGGGTCTTTTAATGGTTATATATATATACACCACAAATATAAGTGTACCTACTTACATAAAATATAATGTCCCAAATAGACTCAAATACAACAAAAAATGATGCTTTAAAAATATTTTTACTCATAGATGGACACAATATATTTATTTATTTGTTTATTTATATGTGATACTGAAGATCAAACCTAATTCCTTACATGCGCAAGGCAAGCACTCTACCACTGAGCTACAACACCAATTCCAATAATTAGTGCTTTCAACACATCTTTCTCACCACTAGGTAAGTAATCCAGTCTTAAAGACCCCTTAGATCATATATATACATATACAAATTATTGCTCTGTAAAGATCCCTTAGATCATATATATAAATCATATGTATGTGAATATATATATATATATATATATATATATATATATACACATATATATATAATAATATATATAATTATATGTATGTGATCTAAGGGGTCTTTACAGTGCAGCAATTTTTATTTCCTGCTATTTTGCTTCATATATATGTATGTGTGTATATATATATATATATATATATATATATATATATACACACATACATATATATATCAGTGATTTTGGTATATATATATATACATATATATATATATATATATATATATATATATATATATATGAATGAAATGGATCTAACAGATATCTGCAGAATATTTCATCCACAGACAATTGAATTTATTTTCATCTCAGCCACATTTGAAGCATTCAAAATAGACCATATCTGGGCACACAAAAGGAATTTTAGCAAATACAAAATAAATCTGCCGCAGTCTGGCTGGGCACAATCAGGAGCCACTTGTCAAAAGAAACTAACTTTATTTTTAGAACCACACACGCCAAACAAAACAGCCTCTCAGGAAAAACCCTCAGAGCCTCAACTGCCACCACCGGCTTTCCACAAGCCTCTCTCTCCCACACAAGCTTCTCTCCACCTCCCACAATCCTCCTGCTCTTGAGGCCGATTGGCTGGGTCACGTGGGCGGAGCCAAAAAAGTCCCCCAATGAGCAGCTCCGTGGTCTGAAAGGGCAGGGAAACAGCCCAATGAGCATCACCACAGAGGAGTCAATCAGCTAGATGTTCCTGGGGCCGAGGAGCCAATCAGCTAGATGTTGCTGGGGCCGCTGTGAGCCAATCATCAGCCAGCAGCTGGAAGTTTGCTGGCAGCTGGAAGTTTGCTGGGGCCCCTTCGGCTGTGGCTCTCAACATCTCCCCCTCTCTGTTTAAACAACAAGCATGTGGCTTAGGGACCGTGCCTGCCTTAGGTTGTCCAATAGTACATATGGTCCTTAGGTTGGTACCATTGCAATTGGATCTTACCCGTCATTGACTACCGGTCCAATATACAGCCACACCTGTGGAGAGGTCTTTGTACCAGCGGGGGGGGGTGAGGTTCTTTGCCCCATGCTAAAACTAAATATTCAAGGACATGAATTTAATGGGCTACTGGATACAGGTGCAGACCTTAGCATCATCTCTCGTCAAAAATGGCCAAAACATTGGCCATTACAACAAGCCACTCAAATGCTTCGAGGCCTAGGAGTGGCGACTAATCCCCATAGAAGTGCAATGGTATTAGATTGGAAGGATCCTGAAGGAGGTGGAGAGAAGCTTGTGTGGGAGAGAGAGGCTTGTGGAAAGCCGGTGGTGGCAGTTGAGGTTCTGAGGGTTTTTCCTGAGAGGCTGTTTTGTTTGGCGTGTGTGGTTCTAAAAATAAAGTTAGTTTCTTTTGACAAGTGGCTCCTGATTGTGCCCAGCCAGACTGCGGCATTTGGTGGCCCGCACGGGGAGCGACTGAGGGTAAGTGAACTGCTCGCCCCTGAGGGCAGGGCGAGAGGATGGGTAGCCATTTTAAGATTCTTCTTTTGTTATTTTGTTTCACTTTTGTTTTAAGTTGCCTGTCCCTGGAGATGTGTAAGATGGAAGAAAAACCGCTCACATCTGAGGAACAGATAGGGAGAAAGGACGGATGGACATTTCAGGAGGCTATTATAATGATTTTGTGTTGTTCCAATTTTGTTTCACTCAGTTTCAGTTTTGTTAGGCATTATCTTGTTGGGTTGTATTATAGTAGAAATACAGGATCAGAAATTAGTGAAAAACAAACTGAAAGAGTGTTAAGTAAATTGTTAGAGGAAGGAGGCATCTCAGTAAAATCAAGAACAATCAGGGCATACGTTGATACAATACAAAAATGTAGCCCATGGCTTTTTAAGATATTTTCTCTACACTAGAAGAAGCTATAAATTTTCATAAAAAGTTCCATGTCAATGCTAATACTTTACAAAAGCGTTTTAAAATAACTAAGGAACAAGCTAGACAAATAATAAAACAATGTCAAAATTGTGTGACCTTTTTACCACAAGTTAATCTTGGAGTCAATCCTAGAGGATTGATACCTAACCATATTTGGCAGATGGACGTCACACACTTGCCAGAATTTGGAAAATTAAAATATTTGCATGTTACAGTTGATACTTCTTCTGGATTTTTGATGGGCTCCCTTCATGCCGGAGAAAAAAATAAAGATGTTATAGCTCATTGCTTACAAAATTTTGCCACTGTGGGTGTTCCAAAACAGTTAAAAACAGATAATGCCCCTGGTTATACTTCTGCCTCTTTTAAACAATTTTGCTCAACATTTGGCATTACTCATATAACAGGAATCCCATACAATCCACAGGGACAAGGCATAGTTGAAAGAGCTCATCAAACTATTAAAATGTACTTATTAAAGCAAAAAGACGGAATTGGGAAGGGGTATATATTCCCCAAAGATAAACTTAAAATAACCCTTTTTACTCTAAACTTTTTAAATTTGGATTCATCAGGACTTAGTGCTGCGGAAAGGCATATGTGTCCAAAAAATGTGCATAAGCCCAAGGTACTTTGGAAGGATATTCTAACAGGACAATGGAAAGGTCCTGACCCAGTAATTGTCTGGAGTCGGGGGTCTGTTTGTGTGTTTCCACAGGGAGAACAGCAGCCGATTTGGATTCCAGAGAGATTAACCAAGGTCCTGACCCAGTGATTGTCTGGAGTCGGGGGTCTGTTTATGTGTTTCCACAGGGAGAACAGCAGCCGATTTGGATTCCAGAAAGATTAACTAAAGCGATTTCTACAGACCAAAAAGAAGATGATTTGGCTCAAATCCATAACAACTGATATCCAAAACTCCAGTTTGGCTATTCTTACATCTGCAACAGAACCAGGATGCTTTTTTCAATATCTATTTTATTATTGCCCTTTGCCATATCATGAAGTTCTATTTTGTTTTTTGAGCTCATACAGACCTAGGTTAATGTTTTGCTGATCAGTTCTATTTTTTGACTATAGAGTTTTTAAACATTGCAATGGAGATTTCACCTGTAAAAAGTTATAAGGCCTTTACTATAATGTTATGTGTTGTATGTATTATATTATGTGTGCACACTTGTGTTTTGTGTTATATGTTTGAATGTATGTATGTCCATATATCATATATGATGAGCGCTCATGATAAAATGGATCCAATTTTTTTTTTCACGTGATTTATATGGTTTAATTTAAATTGGGTAAACAACTGTTGAGGATTGTTTTAATATGTAAACAAAATAGAAGGTTAACAGATCTGTTTGTTTACTTTAATTTAATATAATTTCTTGCATATTATCAGATTATAATGGAATTAATCTACAAATCAATAACAAGATAAAAACAGAAACCATTTTAACACATAGAAGTTGAATGATATGCTTTTGAATGAGAAATCGGTCATAGAAGAAATCAGGGAAGCAATTGAAAAATTCTTGGAAACAAACCAGAATAGACATACAACATATCAAAATATCTGGGACAATAGAAAAGTAGTTATTAGAGGAAATTGTGTAGTAGAATCCTTGCATTAAAAAAGAGAAAAAAAAAACCCAGCAAGATCCAAAATAAACAATCTAATATTACATCTAAAGGCCCTAGAGAAGCAAGAACAAACTAATTCCAAAACCACTAGAAGATGGGAAATAATTAAGATTAGAGCCAAAAATTAGTGAAATTAAGAATATAAAAAGAAAACAAAAGATCAACGTGATGAAGAGTTGGCTGGTGGAATGAGAAAGAGGAGTATTGTAGAATGAAATTATCCAAACTATGCTGTGTGCAAGTATGAATATATCACAATGAATTCTATCTTTAGGTATAGTTATGTACAAACTTAAAAAATAAATAAGAGGAAGACTAGTAGATAGAGGAATAGAATGATGGAGAAGGAGAAGGGGGAAGAGGATAATACAGGGAATAGAAATGAAGATTATATGCATTTGTAAATATGTCAGAATGAATACCACAATTATATATAACTATAATGCACTAATCAAAATAAACAATTTTTAAAAAATTTGTACTGATTTTCAACAAAGATGGAAGGCAACTAAATGAAGAAGTGATATATTTTCAGTAAATTAAGTTGGAAAAATTGAATATATACATGTAAAAAAAAAACTTTGATCTCTACTTTATACCATATATCCAAATAGGAACTAAATGTACAGCCTAAATCTATAACATGTCCGAAAGAAAACATAATATAGTATTATACCTTGTGACTTTAATTAGGCAAAAACTTTTTAGATATAAACCAAAAACACAATTTATAAAAGAACAAAAATTCATCAAATTCATAGACAATCTTGGCTGAGATTGTGGCTCGGTGGTAAAGTGCTTGCCTAGGATGCAAGTGGCACTGGGTTTGCTCCTCAGCACCACATAAATGTAAAATAAAGATATTGTGTCCACCTAAAACTAAAAATAAATTACAAAAAAAAGAACAAACAATCTATAACCTGGGAGAAAATATTTGCAAGTCACACGTATGATAAAGGACTTATATCCAGAATATAAAAGAATTCTTGAAACTCAATAATAAGAAAATATAATTTCTTTAAAAAAAACAGACAAAATACTTAAACAATGACTTCTGTAATAAAACTATTGATTCCATTTAACCATTAGGAAAATGCAAATTAAAACCTTAATGAGAGACTTCTATTTCTACTAGAATGTCTAAGATTTAAAAATTGTCCACACCAAGAATCAGCAGGAATGTAGAAGAGCTAGAACTCTCAGACACTATTGGTAGTTATTTTAAATAGTATTACCACTTTGAAAAACAGTATGGCACTTCATTAAAATGTTAATCCCACAACTATAATATAAAAGGAGTCATTCTACTCCTAGATCTTTAACAAAGAGTAATAAAAGTATATATTTATAAAGATTTATATATACATGTTTAAACCTGCTTTCTATGTAATAACCAAAAATACTAGGAACTATCCAAATATCCATCAATTAGTGAATGGATAAATAAATTCTGGTATGTATGTGTACTCCATACCATACAACTCAGCAATGAAAAAGAAGGAATAATGAATGAAACACATAACAAACGTGAGCCAATCTGAAAACTATTATATTCAGTGGGGAAAAAAAAGACCAAAAATTTTGTTGAAGTAATCATTTACATTAACTTCTAGAGAAGGTAAAATAGTCTATGGTGACAGTGATCAAATCGGTAATTTCCAGCAGATGGGAGGAGTTTAGAGACAGAACAGATGGATAGACGAATCAAAAGGACTAAAATTATTTTTGTTTTGCTTGTTTTTTTGTTTATTTGTTTGGTACTAAGAATTGAACCCAAGGGCATTTAACCTCTGAGCTACATCCCCAGCCCTTTTTTATATTTTATTTAGAGACAAGATCTCACTGAGTTGCTTAAGGCCTCAATAAATTACTGAGGCTGGCTTTGATCTTCAGATCCTCCTACATCAGACTCCCAAGCCACTGAGGTTACAGACATACACAACTGCCCTCAGCAAAACTATTTTTTCTGTTGTTACATAGTCGAACATGCACACAATACACTTTTGAAGGTGATAGATACATTCATTATCTTGATTGTGATTGTTATGAATGTATACTTATGTCAAAAACTTAATATGTTTCTATAATCATTACATGATAAATAAACAACAGTAAGTCTATTAAAATGCTACTGGATATTCATTTATCAAAAAAAAAAAAGGAAAGCAATTATACTAATCCAATTAACCCAGAAAAACAAATATCTAATGGAAGAAGCCTTATAACTAAAATAGCTACTGAACACATATTTATTGGTGTCAGGTGATTAATTGAATCCACATAGTAACAAGTCTTTGATCTCTCAGTCTACTGAAGATGGCCAAAATGTAGACAGTGTCTTGTGATCATTTTAACATAAAGGTCCAGTGAAAACAGAGGAGGAAGTACTAGGCCAGCTGAACCAGTCTTCTGTAAGGATCAGATGTTTGAACTAGTCTTTGAGAATCAGGATGAGGGTTTTGTTTTGTTTTTCCCAGGGAAATGGGGAAAAGCCATGAATCATGAATAAGCAAATGATGAAGTGAAAGAGAGAGACCATGAAGAAAGAAGCAATTGAAAATGTGAAGCAGGCCACATCACGAAAGCTCTTGTATGCTGGGCTGTGAAAGTCACACCTTATCCACTTTGCTCTAGGAAGCAATTTAAGAGGAAGAGAATGACATTATCAAATGTCGTATTGGAAAAGCCACTATGGAAATAACATGGAAAGCAGTTTGGAAGAAAATAAGACCAGATAGAATATGATCAGGTAGAGAATACTGCTGTAGGTTGAGCAAGAAACAATAAGTGCTTCAACCAAGGTGCAAGCATGAAGCCAGTTGGGGTTCCCTCAACAAATGTTGGAGACAGATCTACAGACAACCAGACACCATTAATGAAGGAAAATGAAGGATACAACAGGCACTGTACTTGGACAATCAGGTGAACAGTAGTGCCATTTGTTAGGAAATGAAGGACAAATATCAGGTTGAGAAGAAAAAAAAACGTGTTCAGTTTTGGGAATGTTGATTTTATGTGCCTTTAAGATCTCTCTTGAACAAATTTTAGTAGGCAAGCTTCCAGATAGATTATAGGGCTCCTATTGCTCAGTGCAACTCTGGAGTACCATATTAGAAACCTCACTGATTTATGTAACCACATCTGTGTTCTTGTTAAATAAATAATAGTTACCTTTCATTGATCAGAGTTTTGTACTCGTTATTGGGCTAAGCAATTCACATAAATTATGCTATGAAATCAGTATGTTATAATTGTGCTACTTGGAAAATGAGACTTAGAGAAGCTATGTAACTTTCCAAGGAAAATTTTTCAGCAAAGTTGGGATTCAATAAGCCAGTGCTCTTAAATGTGCAAAGTCATAATACTATATTTAAAGGGTCCCTATGGAAGAAGTGTTACTGTATCCATAACTCATCCTTGGGCAACTCCAACCGGCCTTTGAGTAAACATGATCTTGAGAAAGTACCTACCTCCTGTTTGGAAAATGTAGGAAATAAACTATGTAGTGACCATGAGATGAATACATTCTGTCACAAAGTTACAATCTGCCTTTGTCTAGGTTTTCTCAATTATCTGTGTTTTCTACTTAATATTCTTAGACATTAATATTTTGCCTGAATGATTTCACACCCAAGTCTAACCCTTTTTCCTGCATAGAATGTGGGCTCATATAAAGTTATGAGTCAGTAATTTAGCACTTTTACATGAGAATTATCTATGAAAAATAGGCCTAAGTCTGCCTCTTAAAGAATAGTTGATGTTACGTAAACTAGTCATTTAATCTTTCTTAGCATCCATGATCTCATTATTTAATGGGAATGATATATCCACGCTATCTACTTCAGCAGAATATACTTGGAAAATAAATATTAAAATGCATTCAAAACTAAGAAGCACTATAGAATTGTAAAAAGCACCATAATTTTTTTCTGTTTCTTTCTCTATATTGTCTTGATGCCCTTCTATGTACAGTTTTCAAGGACAGACACAAGACTCAAAATTATCTGGAGCAATTTATTCCCTAAATTTTGCTTTTCCTTGAAAAGGCTCTGATAAATTGCCTGTACATTACAAAACAAAGAAAATACTATTTGCTTTTATCTGTCCAATTGCATGGCTTCCATCTTTCAAAGTGTTGCTTACAATCCAGTTATCAGTCTGTCTTTTAAGTTCACTTTCTTGCATAAAAAATGAATTTGATACATTGCCCATAAAATACAAATACCGGTATGTTTCTCTCTATATTTTATTACTACATTTTGCAATAAGATGTAATTTTAAGCTCATGAGCTCGTGAGTTAGGGACTTGGATCCAAATAATAACTCCATTTATTAGTAATGTGACTTTGATCAAATGACGTTCCTTCTAAACTCTCATTCCCTTATCTATAAAATGGAAATAATCATAACATTAACTCATAAGGTTCTGAAGATTAAAGAGATATGTAACATGAAACAATTAATATGTTGCCTATCATAAGTAAGAATTTAATAATATCAGACAGTGTTATTCATTAGCATCATTTGCAGGCACATTATATGTATACACCAAGTTGCTATCACAACTATGTATTGATTGTTTTTCATCTTTTTTCATTTTTCCCTTTTATATTCTATAACCCCATGTCATCTCTCAATAATAATGTTTTCTTGTTGCTATGTCTATTTCTCTATTGATAAATGAGTTTCCAGCCAAAAAAGCTAGAACATTCTGTAATAAATTCAGACTCTTTTTTGTTAAATGAAACTCCCCAGAAAGTACTGTCAGCATTGAACTTCTACTAATATAGAGATAGCATGTCAGTTTAGACTTCTCAATAATTCTGAGATACCTGGGGATGATCTCTAGGTCTCTGAATTTTTAATTGATGTCCTTATATTCTACTAATTTGCATGACCAGATCACGCTTCCTTATGTTCCTCTAATTTGTTGTAGCAACAACATTTGGTGAATGTTTTAGAAGTTTTAGTAAATTTTATGGCATTTTGCCCATGTAATTATGCAGCTATATTCCAGCAATCATTGTATAATATAATCTTTTACACCCCATTTTTCTATAGTCTAATTTCTGCTCCAATCATGTGACCTATTTGCAACCACTTTCTCTCTCAGGCTAGCGTGCACAGAAATTTTATCTGGTTATCATACTAATAGTGAATCTACTTCTCAAGGCTAGAATCATCTCATGCAGGCTCATAAGAACTGATCTATAAACCTGGAATGATAATTTACTAATTTCAAGGAAAACTATTGCCTGGATCAGGACACTGGCGTCAACATTATCACTACATTCTCTGATTAGTGCTGTATGTAGGGAAAAGAAAATCAAATGCCACACAGAAATTATTTCCCCAAATAATGAACAAATTGGAAGCTTCATGCACAGGATATTATGTCCCTCAGCAGACTTACTTAGGCAGCAACACTGCAATCAGCTCAACAAACAAAGGATCAGAGCAATGGAAATCAGGGAAATTAAATAATTAATAGGACCAGAGAAAGACTTCCTTAATGGGTCCTAAGGTTTCCAGTCTTCTAGCTAAAGTTTCCTTTCCTGTACCACTGCTTTAGCTGAGCCTCCTGCTCATGGATAAGAATTTTCTTTACTCATAGTGAAATACTCATGTATATAATTAAGTCTCCTTATGAAAAATTTGCATTTTTCTACTCTGATCTGACATTTATTGATTTTATAGTTTAATTCCCTATGTATAGTCTTTCTCTCTTCCTGGGGAAAACATCATTTGAATTTAGGTGGTGATTCCAAACTTGTAAGCTTAGCCTACAAATATTAGACATCTCACAGTAATGTTCTTTCATAAGAAAAAATAATATACATTCACAAGTATTTGGGCATGTAAACAATTAAAAAAGAAGAATTTTAAAAGAAATTCACTTTTATTTATAGACATTTCTGACCTTTCTCTTGTCTATTTGGCATGGCCTTATCCTGGAAAAGTGATTGGCATTTTTGATTAGTAAATTTGGAAAGAATAATTATGTAGCCATAATTCAGTTCAGTGTTACCTTTCAATGTCTGGGAATCAACCCTCCTTCCAAATCTAAGCCTTTGATCTGGGAGTGGTGGCTGGGGTATGCCTGTTTCTGGAGGCTAGTATTCGAAAATCTACTTGGCCTACAGAAACAGAGTTGTGTTCTCAAACCTGGTCTTGGCAAATATGCTGTTTTATCCTTATTTACTTCTTGTTTTTCAAGTCACTCATAAAACCAATAGGGATGGGTATATAATTTGCCAACCAACCTTGGAAATTCCATGTCTTATGCATGAGAAATTATTGGCCACTTTAAACCTGATTTTTATTTTGGTCCATTTATTTTTATCTGACATCTCTCAGTTTATATAATTGCAAAGTACTTATTTTTTTTTAAAGTATGGACCTATAAAAGTCATTTCTCCTGTATGCCTGTTAAAGAGTAATGACAATATTTATAAAACAGTATTCAGTTCCATGATATATTGAATCTGAAAGTACACACAATCTTCTGAACTTCAGGTGAAATAACAACCACCTTTGGATCAACAAGTTACTCTTTAACATAGAGAAAATGCTAAATTATTTCTTTAAAATGTTTTCTAGGCCTGTGCACACATATTTCTAATATGCAGCCATGGGAAGCACTCCACATGCCATTATAAGCACAAATATGATTCTGAGACCACCAAGGCCTGAATTTTTCCTGAGACCACCCTGCATTTTCCCTTCCCAAAGACATCCCTAAGCCAGACACTATAATTAGTTATTTGGGAGGCAATAAAATGAAGGAAGACTACTGGGACCATTTCTACTAACCCCACCAGCTTTTGTGGGAAAGGTGAGATGTGTTTAGCTCCAAGTCTCAATTACTCCTGACTTTTCTCAAGTTGCTGACATTGGGTCATGTGACTGATAACAGAATCTCCTAAGAAACCTCATGCAGCCGTGAAGATAAAGCATAACTGACTTCTTTTTAATAAGAAAGCTTTTCCAAACTTGACAAAACAGTACTGTATGATCACTTGATTTTAGTCTTTATGAAGTAAATTTATTCCCAATCAATTCCCTCTGTTCACAGGTAGATTTAGCTTTTCATTAAGATTTGTTAGGATAGTGATATTCAGTATTTGCTGAGTCTCTTAGTCAGACACTGAATTTATTGGCTACCTTTTCATCTTCTTTCAAGGCTGTTCAGCTTCAGCAAACAAATTTTAAAAAGTCATTTTTCTGCTGCAAGAATGATGTTGACTCCTTGTTAGAATTCTGATTACATAGTACACCCTTTAAATGTGAATTCAGAAGTAGATACAGTTGCCAAAATGTCTCTTTCTCATTTAATCTGATTAGAGTATTCTTTGAAAAAAAATGCTAATTCCTCCTTCTCAGATCTCTTTGACATTCAGAGGACTACCCTGCACCAGGTCAAGTGGTTGAATGAATGCTTTGAGTGGCAACCTCATCCAAAGAATATGGTCAAGAAAAGTATCACTGACTGTTCCTCTTTAGAATGTCTGTGGAGTGAAACGAATTTGGAAATTGAGTCATACACATGGGCTTCCCATATGGCAATGAGGACACTTGTTCATTGTTGACCTCACTTGGGCTTGCATAATAGCCTATTTAATTTCCTAAAATTAAATAAACTCTTATTTTTCCCTAGGTATCAAAGTATCTTTTACAAGCAAATGTTTTTTTTTTTTTTTTCTCCTTTGAAATCAAATCACAGAGGATATGGTTAAGATGATTTCTTCCATGTCGCCCCCCGCCATGACTGCAGCCTGCTGGAGGGAAGCTGTTTGAACTTGCTATGCATGAATCCACCATGGCTTCCTAACTGTGGCATCCTTTGAATCAGCTTCATTGCAGGTTAGGCTTTATGAACAAAAACTAAATAAAATAGTTGCAGATCTCTGGACTTCTACCTCAAGGTTCCAGATATGCCTTAACTGTCATCAGTTAAAAACCTCTTTGTGACCATGGTTAAGGGAACTATGGGGAAATAACTGGTCTAAAAATCATCAACAAACTGTGCAAAGTTGTTGTTAACTTTAGACTGACCTGTAATGGAACCAATAGATCCTATGTGGTGGTGATGAGTCTTGAAAATAGAGGAAGTCTGGGAGGAAGGAAGACAGTGTACACTTCAGCTGGAGGTAACCTCAGCAGTAGACAAGCTCTGAAAGCCCTGCAGACAAGCACTGGCTACATATCACCTCGGCTGATGTTAAGGCAGCTGTTTTTTACTCAGGAGTCTACTTCCTTCAGGCTCTGTGAAATCTTTGAGATAGCACTGTCAGCAACAGATGAGATGAAGATTTACAGGTGGTGTCAGAAGCATATTAATGCCTTTCAGTACACGGTGTCTTATGAGTTTCCACAGTGGTTCCACATAAATTTTGAGTTAAAACATAAAGGGATGAAGCAGTCTTTGGGGATGGTGGAGATAAAGCCCTTAAGTTAGATGGATGAGGGAAGAAAGGAGCAAAAGAATCAGGGACCCATAATGTCATCATAGCCTCCCACTGGTTAGGATCCTTTAGCTACCTAATCTGAAAGAGCACATGTTACCTAGTGTCACCCAAGGCAGGATTTCTCAACAGCAGCACACTGACATTTTGGAGTGATAATTCTTTGTTGTGGGTAGTTGTCCTGTGTTAAGGATCATTTCTAGTCACCATCACTAGATTCCAACAGCATCTACCTCCCTAGTTATATAATCAAAAATGTCTTCAGACATTGCCCACATGGGAATAATTGCCATCAGTTAAGAACGACTAGACTAAAAGCACCACAAGTCCTTCCTACTGAATTTTCTATCATTTTATTCAAAATGTTCACAGGTTACATCTACATAGATGAACCATATTTAGACACTATTATTATTAATTTGTTTTAAAAACACAATTGGTTTTATGGGATTAAAAATTCTCTATATGAAGAATATTTTGTTTGTGTATTTATATTTGGGAAATAATATAGTCAGTCAGAGCACCCAAATTTCTGCTTACACGTCTGATTCCAGAACTTTTTAGAAAAAAAAAAAGTCAAGTATTTTAGAGTATTTTCAGTCATATTCATAAACTTATAAAAAGAATGACTCATATATTTGTAGTACAGGATAGTTTACAAGGACATGTTTTTTCTTATTTAAACATCACAATGCCCCATGTACCATATGCATAGTCTTTATTTTATATAAGAGATTCTAAATGACTTGCCTAAAAATACATAACAGATTCTGGAGGAGCCAGAAATCAAACTCATGTATTTGAGCTTCAAATCTGGCATTTCCCAACGTAATATTTGATTTCTCTCCTAATGAAGCTTTAAGGATTGAGTGAGATGTTCTCATTAGGATGAGAAAACTCAGAAAGAGAAGGCCAGTGCCCTCTGAATTTCCACACCTAGTTAAATAAGTTTGCTAGTTTTTTTTTCTTTAAAAAGCATACAATTTTATTTTAAAAAATAGTTTTTAGGTTTTAGATTTTGTTATAAAAGATAGATGTAATTCCACATGCCATATCCTCCCTGGCCTCAGAGCACATAATTATCATTTCTTTGAACTTCTCCTCGGAAGGAAATTAGTTCACCCCTTTGTCAGACATAAAGATATCATTGTCCAATAGAAATCTCGCTTAAAGGGCTCACTTCACCTGGAGTAAGTCAGGTGAAGAGTGGAAAGATGTGGAAATGAACAGAGGATCACAGGACTCCCTGAAAACAACTTCAGAAGATTCCAGTTACTATTGAATTTAATGGATGTGCATTCTAGTTGGAGTATACCCTGAGACAGCAGGGAAAACAAGTTTGATCTGACTTTTACTCCCTGATTTTACACAAGTCACTTTGCCTTTCCTAACCTCCATGCCCGAGCCTGCAAAATAAATATGATAATGGTATCTGCCTCAAGGGTTTGTTGTGCAGATTAACTACTACAATGATTAGAATAAAATAAATGCTCCAAGTGTCAATGGTTATTAACTGTGCTATATAAGTATTACCAGCTTCCTTTCTTATGCCACCATACTGGTAATATTTTTAAGTAGTCTAATTCTCTTTCTACTTTCTTGCATGATAATGTGTCTACCTCATGCTTCCGCTAATTAACACCTGTTTACACAAATAACTTCCCTGAAAACTCTGTTCACTGAAGTCTTTACCTTTGAAACCTTTTCTACTATGTGTTTTAATATTCAAATATGTTTTGTTCCAACAAAAATGGATGACATCCTCTTGTAACACCCCTTTTAATAGTCTTTGCCAGTGTTACTGACAATTTCAGTTATTTTTCTATATAAATAAGTTAATGGAAAATAGAAAAAGAAGTGTCCTAGAATATATAGCATCTTTGTGTAGCCCAGAAGGAAGTAATGCAAAGAATTTAGCTACCATTAAATTAACTTATGAATGAAGATAGTGAAAAAATGAGTAGGATTAAAAAGGCATCTGTTGAAGCTGAAGAATCTGACCTATTTGTACTGGTCAAATTATTTTGATATCTTCCCATCCTCTTCCTTTTTAATACCAGGTAGAAGCAAAATATTAACAGTCTTAGAAAAATAATATATTAGTTATATAATATGTTAATTATCTTACTGTTGAATAAAAAATTACCCCAAAATTTAACAGTTTAAAACAACAGATAGTTACTAGTTCACTATTTCTATTGGTTAGGAGCCCATGCCCTGCTTAGCTGAGTAGTCTGATAAGGACATCTCACAAGGATGCGATCCACATGTTAGCTGGACCAATGTCACCTCAAGATTGATAGGGGTAGAATACATTTTTAACGTCACTCATAAGGCTTAGAGTCTTTGCTAAATGTTGTCCAGAAATATAAGTCCTTGTTGTATGGCCCTCTCCACAGGTCAGCCCAGAATATAGTAGCTGGCTTCCCTCAAAATGAACCAGTTAAAAAGAGAGAAAAGGTTCTCAGTAAAAGGGAAATGAGAGCATTTTTGTAACCCAGCCTTGGAAGTGACATTCCACTACTTTTGCTACATTCTTTTCACTGGAAATGTGTCACATAGTGCAGCCTGCACCCAAGGGAAAGGAATTTGCCATGGGTGTTTATACCAGGAGATAGGATCTTTGAGGGCTACCCTAAGCAGCCCCCCCCCCACCTAGATCAATGGAAAGTGAGCAGAAAGGAAAAACTGAAAATACTTGGGAAGTAAAGCAAATTAAGTTCTGTGCTTTTTGGATCTTTTACTCCTAATGCAGGTCAGATAGCAAGAGAATATAAATTGTTTTTGAGTGAAGCATTTCCACTTTTTTTTATGATGCCCAGTTTAGAAGTGCAGTATTTAAGAGGGATTCTTCCAGAGAAACATCTCTGTACCAGGCAAGGCTAATGAGCGAACACTATGGTACTATTTCTAGAAGTGTCACCTTTCTGGTAATCTTTTTCTTTATAATCCCCCTGGAGGTCTGCATTTATGTCCTTTGAGTAGGGAATGTGCAGTAGCTCACTGCAGAAAGATGGAGTCCCGCAGGAGGAAACCTTCTACAAGATATTATTTATTCTCTTCCTCCCTACTTATTCTAAAAGGAAAGGAAATTGAAATAGAGGAAGCTTTTGAACACAGCATGAATACAGAGCTTGTAACTGTCGTGTTACTTTTAGTTTAAACTTAAGCCTCCCTTATTCTTCCAGTAGACCCTTTGAAACTGCTGCTGCCAATGCAGAGGAGACCACATTATGTCAGAATGACTACTTTTCAAGCAAACACTGTATCTAAGTTAATTAAAATGCCTACGTTGTTTTCTTTCTCAAGCCTCAACAGCTTCAAGGAAAAAGGCAGACAATTCAACTGCCAAGGGGACAAAAGGAAAGTCAAACAAATTGACAAAAAAATCATGGGCTGAATGTAATCATCACCACATCCTTCACGTTGCACGTTTCTTTTATTGGACCTTTGTTTTCCACTTGTTCTTTCTTTACTTGTAGCACTCTGATGACCTACTATCCATTTACCTCAGGGTTTTAATGGCCATGTCATTATCAATTACAATGCTTTGGGCTCCCTTCCCTCCCATGAGGGCCCTGGGCTGCTGCTCTGAGCTTTGCCAGGTCAGAGGGGAGGTAACTGTGCCCTACTCGCTCAGACACATATGTAGGCGAAGCAGATGGCATCATGCTGTGCTACAAGCAGAGAAGCCTATTATTAAAATGTTCAGTTCTTATATTCAAGATCCCTCATTTTCTGGTAGTCACCCACTTTTTAAACACTCTTGAGGGGGAGAGTAACTCATGCAGTCACAAATAATTTCACATGAATTCACTAATCAGGTTGCTTTGCTTCCAGATTATAATGACAAACAAAGCAAAAGATCATGGACCATTTATAGAAACTGTAGCTTCAAACTCGGTTCCATCTCTTTTCCCATTACCCCTCAGCAAAACAAATGGAGTTCACTGGAAAAGATAACATGATCACATAACAACCTCAGGTAGCTTGAGTCTGTACTGGAAGCTGGGAAACTACTCTCATTTGTGCTGTTTTATGTGTCAGTATGGCTAGGCTCTAATACCCAGTTATTTAATCATGCACTAATCGAAGTATCACTGTGAAGCCATTTTTCAGTTGACTTTAAGCATGGGAAACTACATTCCACAATGAGGTTGGGGCTCATCCAGTCAGTTAAAAGAATTCAAGACCCAAAATTGTGTTTTCCTGGAAAAGAAATTCTATCTCACGAGTGCATCATCAATATAAAACATATTTGCATACAAGTCATTTTGGAAAGTTTTCTTCTCTTTCATCTTCTTATCCAGTTAAATCCACTCTACTTTATAAATGTCTCTGAAATGAGAAGAAGGTGAGTAGGAAGCAGTGAAAGGCAACCTCAGTACTTATAAGATATGGTCACCAGCTAAATGTTTTGGATGAGGGGAAAGGAGCAAACCATTGTAGTCAACCATTGTTAGTTACTCTATAGAGAAAATACCTAATTTTCAAATGTCTCTGACATAAACATTAAAAAAAATTGGTCAGATGGATGGAATAATCAAATAAGTGTGGGAATTTGTGGCCCCAAAATGGTCAATAGAATCTTTAAAGATAAAATCAAGAGAGAAGCTAGTATTTTATGCTAGATGGAATAATATACACCTCTAAAAAATAGAGGTTTTGAAAGACCTTACAGGGTATAGCAGTGGATATATTTGGGCAAACATCAGTTAGCCATGAGATATATAAGCCACTGTGGGTATGATAAAAGAAAATCTAATGTTCTTTAATATTTGCCAGCACATTAAAGCACTAGGCAAATTTCATATTCCTTGAAAGTAGTCCTTTATTTTTAAAAATTAAACTAGTATTATATATCTCTTACCCTTTCTGTTTTTTTGACACATGACTTTGAATCCCAAACAAAAGTCTTTGGTTAAATATGAATATGAAATGAATTTCCTTGCTCCAGGAATGGGGAAAGATTTGAACAAAAGGCAACCCAGTTAGCCTGGTATTTTGCCTCAGTCTCTGAGAAGGTTGTATGTACAGGAGGAGAAGAGCCGCACTTATTTCTAAGAAAATTCTTACAAGCATTTTTCTTAATGAGGGTCTGGAGAAATAGCTGAGAAGAAACCTTAATGGGAGGCAGTCCATCTTGAAAGATTAACATAGAAGCAGGTACTAAACCGAACAAACCACAAATATTTAAGTTGTAAAATGTAAGGAAAGAAAAATATATTCTAAATCTATATTAAAAGTAATGCCATGTAGCTGTATAAGACTCTGGTGAGGGTTGTGGAATGAATCTTTAATGGTATCATTTATGCTTGTCCCAATGCACTGTGTTCACAATGAGAACAGCCTACAAATCTTGATGTACCATTTTATTGCACAGAAAACTGGCCACCATCTCACAGAGCAGCCATTGTAAATTAGAAATATATTCTGTTTAGTTTGAGCACAACACATTTGGAAATTTATGAAGTTGCATAAAAGCACACAAAAGCATTTCTGAGACAGTTTAGCCCTGTGGCTTTCTTCTAGTCTCGGGAGTTGGAAAGTGGGGGATTGGGGCTACTAACTGTGCTGCTGCTTCATCAGGAGTCTTGGAACAATTCTAACTAAGTGCAGCCTCCCACTCCTCATTATCCAGCTAGTAATCACTCCAGCAGCCCCCCAGAAGGGCCTGGTAGAGACTACCCAATGACCATAAAACATACATCCCGAGAAACAGTGACTTACACTACATGAGCAAGGGGAGATATGTTCCCATCCCTCATGTCATTTGCTTACATTTTAAGTTAACAAGAAGTTATTATAGCTAAGATGATACATGTCATGAAAATTTCAGACATAATACTGAATAAATGTTTTCATGATTAAGTTTATTTGTGTAAAAACACTGTATTTTCAGTGTTTGTCTTAAGCCTAGTTTTCTTGACATATTAAAGAGCTTGGGCATATATTAAAATTAGCAAAAGAGGAAATTTCTTTTTCCCTAGCTGTATTTTGCTAGAAAATGCTGCTGCACTTGGTGAGCATGGTCCTAAATTAAATATTGATACAAATCTTGAAGAATGGACTTGACTTTCCTTTAGTCTTTTGAACACTCTTTGAGAGATTAATAATTATTTTATATCAAAATCTAATATAGATGCTCCTCAATTTACAGTGGGATTACATCCTGAAAAATCACTCATAGGTTGAAACTATCACAAGCTGAAAATGCATTTGATACTCCTAACATGCTGAACATTACACCTTAGAAACATAAGACTTGTAAAGAAGAATATGGGTAGTTTGCCTTGGTGATCACAAGACTGATTAGGAGCAGTTGCTCAGAGCCTCACAAGAGAGCATCATACTCTAAACCATCAGTCCAGAAAAAGATCAAAGTTAAAGTACTGTTTCTACTGCACCCATGTGACTTTTTTGCACAATTGTAACATTGAAAAATAGTAAGTTAAACTATCAGGGACTCTAACAAATTTAACCATTGATTTCCAGATTTCCTTCTTGAGTTATAATGATCAAAAGAGAGAACACTAATTAGGTAGAAATGATAATTGTATTCTGTTTTTACCAATTAAATTAAAATTAAATATGAAAAAAATATATCTTTATTTAAATAGACTTACTTCTTTACTTTCATCTAAAAGAAATGAATTTCAAATAAATAATCAGACGGCTGAGTATTGCAGAAAAATTATTATCAATAAGGATAATTCTGAATAATTAAAAGTAGGATTGGAAAAAAGAAAAAGAAGAAAATTTTAGTAGATAATTTCACTAGTTTGGAGGAACTCATTTCCAAATATAACTTCTACTAATTTGAGATACTAGTGAGGAAATGAGATAGAAAACATGAGTTGAGTGACAACTGGAAATATATTAACAATTTATCATTGTATGTAAACAAAAGAAGTGTTTATGTTAAAGGCAAATTTCATAGCAAAAATATGCCTGATGATTAAGGTGGTCTTATTGAGACAAAGGAAACTATTCATTAAATACATCTCAGAAGGAAGTTACTTGAAATTATCAGAACATGTTTGAACGATACAAAACATCATCTATAAAGGTTTAGAGCATGCCATAATGAAATATGCCACTCTCATGTACGAATTATTTTGAACTAAAAGAAATTGAGGGAAAAAAATCCTCCCATCACCCCAATCTGCCTGAAAGCAGAACATAAACTCTTCTAAAGAGGGTTCTTACCTCTTTACATACCAGAAAGGGGAGGACAATCTTACCCCTGGAGACAAAATGGTCCTGAAATGAATCTTCACAAACTTTGCTAAAATAATCTTATTCCCCAGCATTCACCTCCCTCCCCGATATATTTACCTTCCCACAGCCTGCCACCACTGAAAGCTTGAGGCCCTTTTCCTGTGTCTTCTCACTGCTCTATGCATGAATGGCTCTTCTGTTAAGTTGCTATAGAAGACCAAGTTCTACCACTCTTTTGTGTTACCCATCACTGTTTCTCCATGTGTATGTAGGCTCCCTGTGTGTGTTAATCATGATTCTCATCATGTTAATCTGTCTTTTGTCAGATTATTTTTCAGAGTTCTAACTGAAAAACCTCGGAGGGTAGAGTGCAAGAGCTTTTCTACAAAGTTTTGAGTACTCAAGATTTCCAGCTCCCCCAAATCTGTGAAAAATATTTGAGCAAAATTACAGATATGTTTTACATACTAAATAATGGCTGACAAAGCAGGTATATGGTATAAATATTTTTGTCCTGTTACATTATATGGATTTCTTTTTTGAAGGATAATTCTTCTTCAAAATATAAGATTTGTTTATTTTCAAACATGTATTCATCATTGCCTATTTTTTTTTCAGAATTACTATGGTTACTCAGGTTCTTATGCAGTACTAGAAGGAATATTTACTTTGAGCCACTTTGTTCGATATTGAGAAATTGCTTAGGAATAGAAAAGTCAGGAAATCTGTCTTCTAAGGACTGAATAAACAGAAAGATGTTGATTTAAAAAAAAAAAGGGTTACCAAATGAATGAAATTAGCTGACAAAATTTCACATTCCTTTAATGAATCAAAAATCAAATTTAAATATAAAAATCCTAAATTTTATTTCTACCTTGTATAAAAATTCCAAAATTAATAAACTTGGTTTTTTCCTGCTAATACGACTTACTTAATATTATTTTAAAAGCATATTGTAGTTTTTCTTCTGATTACACTTAGTAAAAATATCTCCCAGGTATACAAAATTAATTGTTGAATTAGATGACCTACTTCACAGACATCAGATAGCTGTAAAAAATAAAATAACAAAAGAATGGTTAATTTTTGTGATAATGTTGAAAAAATAATTAGAACAAAAAATTTAAATAAATCACTGTAATAAATGTAATGCATTTTAAAGTCTATTTCATGTCTATGGTAAATAACGTCTAAAATGTCTCCATTTGGCTCATCCATATCCTTCTGTTATCTTTTTCCTTTGAGTGTAGATCAAAATGAATGACTTCCCTTTAGTGCATAGAACACAGCAAAAATGATAGAACAACATGTCTGAGATTAGATTTCAAAGTCTCGTATCTTCTGTCTTGCTTGCCCTTCCTCACTCTTTTGCTGTTCTGCTCAGAGGGAAGCCAGCTGCCTTGTTGGAAGCTGTATTATGAGAACTCTAAATGGCAAGGAAATGGTCAATATTCAGTGAAAACCTACAGCGTGTCCATAGCCACATAGTAAACTTGGAAATAGATCTTCCTCCAGGTGAGCCTTAAGATGACTGCAGCCCACGTAGCACCTTATGAGAAGCCCTGAACTGCAGACACTCCACTAAAGTTGTGCCTAGATTATGAATCCATAGAAATTTTAGTGCAATCAATGTTCATTGTTCTAAGTCACATATCTTTGGATAATTTGTTAGGTAGCAATAGATAAGTAATACATCATCTAAACATTTTATCCATGCTGGCCTTTCCCTAGGAAGTTTTGGTATCTGGGAAAAATTACATTTTACGTTCCCAATGGAAGTGTTCATAAATTTTGTATGGTAATGATATCACCAGTTACTGGTTACCTTGACAAGTCCTGCTTCCTCCAATGTTGAAGGGAAGCGTAGAGTAGAAGGTAAGAAGCTTTATTAAAAGGATAGTAAAACAGACTTCTCCCAGGGTGGAAGAAGGGGACTGGAAGGGGGTATCTGTGGGATGAGGAAGTCCTGTCCCTTGTTCTTCTGCATTCTTCTCCCTTATCTTGTTCATTTCCCCTCATTCTTTATAGTGAGTTGGGGATGTTGGTGGAATGGTCAGGGGGTGAGCAGGCGGGCTGGAAGGGCCTAGGTGGAGTGCTAGGCAAGAAGGGTGTTGATTAGTAGCTCTCTGTCTGCTCAGGAGTTGCTTAATCAACAACATTTTGGGGGGAGAGGGCTCTAGAGACAGGAGCATTACAATCTCCCAGGGGATGTTACCAATTTCCTGAACTTGAATGGAACTCCATTTTCTCCATCAGACCCAATTTACCTTGCTACACTAACTACCTGTCTTTAAATCGGGCTTCAGTAACACCAACCAAGCAAAAATCATGATTAAAAATATCCTGAAGAAGAAGAGATATAGCCAAGGGGGGACTTTCAGACTGAGTAATATAAAAGTAATAACAAAGGGGAAATTTCCTTTCTTTGCTTTCATAATGAAATCATGGTGATGGAAGTAGAACTTAAGTGCCACCTATCAGCATTCTGACAGAGGTAGGATCCACTATTCTTATCACAATTATTCTTATCTCACCTACTCTTCTCACAATTATTCTTGAGTCTTTGGCTATGTTGTTTCTAAATCTGTAGGAATTTCCTCAAATTATGAGGCTCTACTCCTACTTAGCTCACAATCTTCCTGAGAGGAAATGTATCTCAGTGGTAGAGCAGTTTCTTAGGATGCACATGGTTTTAAGTTCAATCCTCTATATGTGAAAAAAAAAAGAAAAAAAAAACAGTTTGCCATTTTCTTGTCCTTTATGGTACTTTTAAAAGCAAATGCTTCCAAACTATTTCTGTTTGTCTTTTTTAAATAGACCATTTTAATAATTGTTAACCTAATTTGGCAAGGATTTTGTTTTTACTTTTTGTTTTCAACCACTAAGAACCTTTTTCCTAATTAAGTGATATCTTAATATTGCAGGACAATTTTTAGAAGAAAAATTATATTGATGTTTAAAATCAAAAAGTTAATTAAAATTTTTAGAAAATGTAAAAGAATTCATGCAATCCAAACTATACCATTGGGATCCCTGACTTGAATTGCCTCCTCAAAAGATCTTTCCACATGGTTCTTTAAAGCAAGTTTCCTCATCATTCTTTTCTTGTCCCCCCAAAAAAGGGGTTAGCAGGAAATGAAAGGGGGAAGTAGTTAGATCAGAGGACTCACAGAGTTGACAGATCTTATAGTAAAACTGTACCACAGCCCTGACAACATGTACCACATCTGGACTTGCTTTGTTGCAAGTGCCTCTAATGATTTTTTTTGTATGTTCAGAACTCTAAGATTTAGATAATTATCTATTAATTCATGTGCCTACTCTCAGTTGTTGGTAATGTCTCTTTTAAGGCATTATCAAGAAAGAAATTTGAGAGCTTATGAACAATGATTGAGAAGGTAGAGAATGTGTATACTGCATTTTCATCTATTTTTCATCCATAGTATTTGCTGAACAGTCTTAAATACTATAACTCTTCAAGTAGATCCACCATTCTTGTTTGAATAATATTTTGGTGACAAGACAGAGAATAATTATAATGATTCTTCAATGGCTGGATTACCTCTACCTTTTCTTGCCCAAATGGATGCCTTTTTCTTGACCTTAGTATAGTGTATCTAATCAGCTAATCCAGACATGAAAGATGTGCATTGCACTAAGAAAGGTCTGATTCAGGAATCACTAATGATAGGCCTAGTGGGAGAAAAAAAAATACTTGAAATTTAAAATGGAGGTAAGTTGAATTGTAGGATGAACTCAAGTTCTGATTCAAGATAAAAATCCTCTATTATCACCTTTGCCATGTCCTTAATGTAAGTTGAGAATGAAAATCCATAGACAAAGTATATAAAAGACAAAGTAAAAAGGATAGTATGCACTTTAAAATTTCCAATATCTAACTGAAAAAAACCTTTTCATAATTATCTATCTGCTATTGTGTTGCAAATATTCGTAGATATAATAATGACCCTTACATCTTTTCACTCCTTGTACTATTGTGCCCTAGTTCCATATTGTCCCATTAGAAGGACAGAGGTGGTTTAAGGGCTCTTAACACCCAGTCTGCCCAATCTGGAGAAGTAGCTATTAATTCTAATGTGTTTTTTATTAACACACCAAGTCAAAGAAATCCTTTATATTTGAACTAATGGATCCTGTGTTCTCTAAAATGTCTATATTTTCTACACTTTCAAAATAATCTTTAACAGTGTTGTTTTCTTTACGTTCACATTCAATATATATATATATATATATATATATATATATATATATATATATATATATAAAGTTTAAAGAAAGTTTTTTAGTTAAAGTATATAATCCTCACAAAAAAATTTATAAAATTCTCACCATCTTAAACTTCAAGTTAATTAAATACCTGTGCTGTAAAACTTAATTTTACTTTCTTCCACTACTGCAAAGCTCATAAAATGCTCTCACTATAACTTTCTGCCTTCTTCATTTATATACATATTTAATTTAATTTAAACTTAACTGGAGACTTTCTATTGACTCTGGGTCTTGATGTCTCCACATTGAGAGTAATGTGGGTGTTTTATAAGCAAAGCTTTGGTAATCTTCCATAAATGCAGCATAGATGGACAACAAAACCCCTTGTTCCTCAGTAATATTTCTGAAGCCCACCTCTACTCTTAACACTGTAGAACTTAAGTGCCACCTATCAGCATTCTGACAGGTAATAGAGCAGGGCACAGCCCCAGTGCCCTTTCTCCCCTTTAGAGGAGAAGAAAGCTTTCTCCTTCACTTTTGAGTAGCAATGTAAGAACTATGATTAAAATAAAACTCTCAGAAATCAAAAGATATTCTCAAAAACAGAGAAAGGGAAAACCTCCAAAAGAAGGAATTGTTTATGTGTGCTATAACTCTCTCATGAGATGTGTCAAGAGGTACATGGGACAATCTTTTACATGATTAAAAACATCACTTAACAGCTCTTATTAAACCATAAATTAGAGGGTGGAATTACTCAGGATACAAAAGGATTTCTCATTTTTTTTTAAATTTCACAAATTTAAAAACCTTATATAATGAGAAACTAAATGCTGAAGTGTTTCAAGTCATTCTTGATTAATCATCAGAAATTATTAAGAAAAATAGTAGACTAAAATTATAATAATTGAATGACATTTACACAACAATTTTTTAGAAATTTTCTAGACAAGTAAAAACTTTTTGGTCAAATGCTGATTTATCTATCAGCTGCCAAGGCCTCACTTTTTGTTACTATGACTGCTATTTCTATGACTACTGTGACTTTGATAGATATAAAACTAGATAAATATTATCTATCAATCGATCATCTACCTGTTTTTCTATATCTCCATGTATCTTTTCTTCCTTTCTCTGCTACTTACCTAGTCCAAGCTTCATCATCTCCACTGATTTCTCCAGTTGACTCTCCACCACACCCTTCTTAGCCTCATCTCACTCTACACCTACCACTCCTTTGCTGCCCTTCATGTTTCATCCACATCACATTCTCCTCCTTGCATTTTTACCTACCTGTGGTCACTTCTACCGCTGAGCCTTTGCAATCCTCTTCCTGCTATCTCACTTTTTCAAATGCTTTTTGATTTATTACCAACTGTTATGGTTTATATCTGTGGAATCCCCCAAAACCTCATATGTGAGATAATATAAGAACATTTAGAGGTGAAATGATTGGGTTAGAAGAATAGTAACCTCACTAATGTGATACCCATCCATAGAGATTAACTGGTTGGTAACTGTAGACAGGTAGGGTATGGCTGGCAAGGTAGTTCACTGGAGGCATGTCTTTGTGGTTTATATTTTGCCAATGGTGAACTCAGCACCCTTGTATGTAATCTCTCTCTCTCTCTCTCTCTCTCTCTCTCTCTCTCTCTCTCTCTCTCTCTCTCTCTCTTTCCTGGTGCCATGTCCTGAGATGCTTTCTTCTGCCACACCATTCTGCCATGATCTGCCTCACTTCAGGCTCAGAGCTATGAAGTTGTATGGACTAAAGCCTCTGAAACTGTAATCCAAAATGAACTTTTCTTCCTCTAGTAGTTTTGGTCAGATCTTTTAGTCACAGGGGTGAAAAAAAACTGACTAAAATGTACTTCCCTCAGTTTGACTTTTGCTCTCATAGACTAATAAAAATATATATACACAACGCACATACAAACACATATGCATATTATATACAGGTACAAATATGCTATGTATTTGATGAGAACTACAAAACAAGAGTAAATGTAAAGATATCCTAAGGATGAAATGAAAAATATTTTTGGTAGTACTTATTATGATTAAGAAGCTATTTTCTTCACATACAAAAAATGCTTTCAATATTTTGGAGAGAAAATGTGATCGAATATGCCTTGATGTAAAAGCCTGCTCCTAAGTTCTCTTCATCTTGATTTTTTAAATATTAATAGCCATTGTAGTGGAATAAAAGTGGGCTCACACAGGTTCATAGATCACAGTGGCAGTAGTGAGTAATTGTCTCTAGAACCAAACTGGCCATATTAGCATGGTTTAACCATGTTCTAGCTGTGTGATCTGTGTGGGGTCTTATAACTTCTCTGTGCTTCAATTGCCTGTTCTGAAAATGAGTGTGATAATCGTGTCACTCTTCACAGAGCTGTGATGACTTAATGAGTGAATATGAAGAAATTAATGCCAGCTATCATTGTTGTGTTTATATTCAGTACATGCTGTAGCATTTTGTGTACTCCTGGCTTCTGCTACTCTATAATGTTATGAATTATCATGCAATGACTATTTTTCAAGTATGATACTAACTCTGAATCCTTGCCCCATAATCATTTGTATAAATTTCTGCCAAGCTGCCTCTATGTAAGGGTTTATACCTCTTTAGTTTATCTATAAAATGTTTTAATTAAAGAAGTCATAAGTCCAACACAGCTTTTCTTTAGGCAAGTGGCTCACAAAATAATTACTTTTATATTTCATTACTAAAACAGAATCTTGAAAATGCCATAATCTCAGGCATGCTAGAAACATCTGTTCCTTTATCTAACTTCATGACAAGCCTCCCACATTGTGAATTTGCTCTAATACTTGTTTCTTCAAATATTAAACAATATTTTCTCTGTCAGTATTTACTGGCAAAGAACTGTATTTTAGTTTGTATCTTATTGTTCTCCATGTCTGGTTTCAGCCATTTTTATTATGTCATAAAATCCAATTTTGCATTTCTGTTAATAAACAGGAAATCTCAAGAGAGTTTTCCAATCACATGTCCTTATGCTTCATGAAGACTTATGGACTGGGCATCACGACATGCTAAACATAGTTGAAAAACATTATATACAACTTAGTCCCTTAGTCTTATTGCTCAGGATCTTAGGCTGCTTAGTATTAGCTAATTTCTCAAGGGACTCTCTATTGGATAATTGCTTTAACTCCTACATGTCCTAAGAAGAGCTCAAAGTAGGAATGGGAGAGTCAGTTCTTCAGTTTCTTTTTCACTTTTCTTATATTATTAGTGTGATCTTTAGTCTATAATTTCAACTGAGCCATTTTTTAAGCCACACTTCCATTCTATGAGAATTAATTTAATTGGTAACATGAGCTGATGTGATGTGACCAGGGCAAAAGTATATTGTGATCTATCTCAGTATACAAACAGAAGTGAACAATCCACTGTCAGCCTCTCCACTTGAAAGTTGCTTTTTCCTTTAATCTCAAGTCCTGAACATGGCTCAGGTTGGACCTAGAGACCAATTTAGGATGCACATGTGTCAACATAGTATTCAAACATGGTCAAGTGTTTTTTTTCTAATTTGCAGATAACATAAACACATATAATTTCTAGCACTCTATTGGTGCTCCTCCAGTGGAGGGCTTCCTACGTGCTCAAGACTCTTCCTTAAGCTCTCAGTCTTCGCTACTTCAGAAGAGCTTGTCAGGAGAAGAGCCCTATCTATTGACTCTCTTCAGAAACATGTTCTTTCTAGCAGTTGTCATGCTTCTTTTCTACCCCAGACAGATAAAAAATCAACATGACAATTATATAGAACTGGTCTAGCAATGTATGGTGTTCCATAGGACAGAGAAAAACCATAAATTGATTTTAATATGACATTCTGGCCATTGATGGGCCCATATACTCCCTGATTTGGGGTTAGCATCAACATAAATTCATTATTCTTTCATATTATTTTCTGAATTAATTTGAATTTTTCCAAATTACATCTTTTGGCTCCTCCTTAGCATCTCTCATTTTAAAATTCACAAGTTTTTCTAAGTGAATTGGAAGATGCCCAAGAAACTGAGTCTGAAAAGAGGTAGACATTCACGGATTATAAAACCTAGAAATGATATCTAAAAAGAGTTTAGTGAAGGGGAAAAATGATAACACAAATAGATTTCATTTATGATTCCTTTTCAGAAGTTGTGTATGTGTGTCTGTGTGTGTGTCCATGGGTATGGGTGTGTGCACATTGTTTGATAAGGTTCACTACATGATAACTATCTACAAATCCTCTAAAGCATGCACATTGGGGAGTAAAAAAAAAAATTCAAAATAGAACTCAAGGAATGTAGTTAAGTGACAGTAAAATGCATGCATTGTTTCTGGAAATACTTTTGAGAGTGGAGACTGTTAAAATAAGAAATAAAGATTCACCAAAGGAAATGGTAAAAAAAAAAATATTATAATAATAAAAATCACCTGTTGTTTTTAATGACATAGGACCAAATCCTCCTGAGGGTATGTTATAAAGAATAGTCCTGCAACCCCAAAACAATGTATTGGACTGGTTGGATTACTTGATTTTTCCACATCTGATTTTTCAAATTCAATCAATTTCCAGCCAGCTTTTCTACTTTGCCATCTGTTTCTAAAGCAAAACTTAGCACAAGTCTATGGAGAATGAGGTTTGTTTTGTTTCTTTTCAATCTAAGATTTAGTGAATCATGTCTAGGCTAAATTCCAGGTTGAATGGATCATCAAAACCCAGCATCGCGCCCACATGTTTTCTTTAGTTCAGAGTAGAGCATGTTGTCTTTCTTGTTCCGTTACTTTGAACCATAGAAATAGATTTACTGTGTTAACAAGCATCTGAATAGCACGTGCAGGAGCACTTCCTAAGGAAAAAGACAGTTAATAGGCATTTCAATACCGTTCATCTCCACCGAGTTTCAAATTCTCTGCTGTGTTAACTCTAATACATTTTGAAACTGTTTATTCTGAATCTGATAGTTTTTATGTAAATGAGTCTTACATATTTTGTGTAGGATAATCTGGCACACAATGACATGTAAGAATGAAAAACTTTACACATTTAATAGTCTGATTATGGTATTGAGATGATCATGAGTTCAAATTTGTCCCACTGGGGTATAAAAATTCACAATAAATGTCCATATCCTAGTAATTATTTTGTTCTCTCAATGGATGAAAAATGCATTTGCCCTTAAAGTTTAGAAGAAAATGATATGAAAACACTGCACAGGTATATAAAGAAAAAAAAACTATACCAACACAATCATCCCTACCTACTGGGGCAGAAATAGTTAAGAGGCTCACTGGAGAAGTAATACATGAGAAGTGGTGGTTCATAAAAGTATTCAATAAATATTAGTTGTTATTGTTACTAGAAGCCAAACAACTGTAAAAATTCTGACTTTTGTTTGTAAAGGAATACATGAAGCAATAAGATTTTTTCCTTTTTTTTCTAAAATTATGACTCATTTAGGATAAATTCCATATTGAAAGAAAACGAAGGCTATCTGCATCCTCTTACACCTGATACAAAGACTTAGGCAGACACATGCATGGAAAATGGCAGAAATGTACAGAGCTGCAGAATAATAACTTTGTGTGTGATTCAAAATGTTTACTGCATTCCTATACAAATGTTGTAGTCGAGTATATACTTGATGCGTTTTACTTAGCTGAGACTTGAAAGTCTGGAGGTGAAAAAGAAGTTTGCTCCCAAAAGAAAACTGACTCCCAGAATCTCGGCAGAAAATCCTGAACTTAGTTGATTATTAGTAAAACCTGCAAGACCTCAGGTACTGAATTTATTCCACACTGAATCATTTTTCTATGATTAAACAGTTGTTATTTCTAGGAATGCATTTTTAAATTTTAAATGCAAATTTAGTAGATTATAAATTTCTGAAAGGCAGGGGTTATTCTCCCCATCCCAGTTTTCTAATACAAGTAGCATATTACCTTGTAGATTTTCCTTACATAGCTGTTATTTTAAAATACAGTTCATTTATTGCAACGATTATGTTCAAGTAAGACATATAGGGGAGAATGCCGTTATTTGATATAGTTTAAGGCCTTAATTTTTATTTAACAGTTTTACTGATGTATAATTAACATACAACATATATATTGAAGTGAATAATTTGATATTTTAGTATGTATACATCCACGAAACCATCACCACAACCAAGATAATTAACATATCTCTTATTCTCAAAGGTTTCCGCATGCCCCCTTGTAATCTCTTCTTCGGTCCTTTTTTGTGTGGAGACAACTGATTTTTATTCTGCCACTATTAAAGAGTTTGCATTTACAATAATTTTGTATACATGGATTTATTAAAAAACTACTCTTTCTGATGTAGATTCTTTCATACAGCACAATAATATTGAAACTCATCTTTGTGTGTCATGTATCAATGGTTAACATCTTTTCATGCCCAAGTAGTATTCTGTTAAATCGATATACTACAATTTGATGATTCGTTCACCAGTCAATGTGTAGTTGTGTTTTATCCAGATTTTATGTACTGCAAATAAATCTGTTATGAACATCAATGTATATATCTTTATATGGACATATGCTATCATTTCTTTTTGGGAAGTACTTTGGAGTACAATGGGTAGGTCGAATAGTAGATATATGTTCACTTTTAAAAAAGTACCAAGCACTTTTCAAAAAGATGTAAAAGTTGTACCTTTTACATCTCTATCAACAGTGTATAAGAGTTCTAATTGTTTCATTCCTTGACAGCACTGTATATGATCAAAATTTTGTTTTGATCTTTTAATGTTAGCCATTCTATTAGAAACACAGTAGTATTTCATTATTTTTTATTTTAAATGTATTCATTTATTCTAATTTGTCATACATGATAGCAGAATGCATTTCAATTCATAGTACACATATAGAGCACAGTTTTTCATTTCACTGGTTATACAAAAAGTCGTCACACCATTCATATCTTCATACATGTACTTAGGGTAATGATGTCCTTCTCATTCTGATAGTTTACCTACCCCCCATCTCCCCTCTCTTCCCCTACCTCCCCTTTGCCCTATCAAAAGTTCCTCCATTCCTCTCATGCTACCCCCCATCCCCATTATGGATCAGCATTCACATATCAGCGAAGACATTTGGTCTTTGGTTTTGGGGACTGGCTTACTTCAGTTAGCATGATATTCTCCAACTCCATTCGTTTACCTGCAAATGCCATGATTTTATTCTTTAATTTTTATTAATACTGTTTTGCAGTTTCAGTGTATGGGTCCTTCATATTGACAAATTTATCCATATTTCCATACTTTTCTGTTTTATAATTTTTTAAATTTTGGGTTATTTTATTGCTTTTATAGAGAAATACTATACATTTTGGTAAATAAACCTTATAACAGATAATTTACTAAGCTCATTTGTTAGTTTTAATAGCATTTTTATAGAATCGATTGGATTTTTTAACATATATAATTCATGTCAGTAGAGTTTTACTTCTTCCTTTTCATTCTGGATGACTTTCCTTTTTTTTTTTTCTGAAGGCTCAATCAACTCGTATCTACCTGTACTCTTTAAATAGATGTCTTCTATAAATTTATCTACTCCTAATTTGCTGAATTATATCACAAATGGATGTTGAATTTTGATTGACAACACTTTTTCAACTATTGAGCATATTTCCTTCTCTTTCCCTGATGAGATGATGAGTTGTTTCAATTACTTTTTAAAATGTTAACCCAAACTTAAAACCCAAACTAAAGACCATAAATAAATTCATGCATGTATACGATCAATTGGTTTTTGACAATTGTACAAGATATTCATTCAGAAAAGTGCAGACTTTTAAACAAATGAGGATGGAACAATTGGATATTTATATACTATACAGAAAAAAATAATTGACCCTTACCTCATTACATACATAAAAATCAATCCAATATACATCAATAGTCAAAAAAACATATTAAAAGATGTCCACCATCATTAGTCCTCAAGGAAATGTAAATTCAAACCATACCACAATTTACTAGCTTCAAATTGATCTGTAGTCTTAATACCATCATAATTAACCAAGAGGGAATTTATTTGTAGAAATCGACAAGCTAATTATGAAATTTATGTGTAAATACAAAAGTTCTAAAATAACTCAAACACTTTTAAAAAGGGAAACAAAATTGGAAAATTTATAATGTCTGATTTTGAGACTTACTAGAGGGCTGGGGATGTGGCTCAAGCGGTAGCGCGCTCGCCTGGCAAGCGCGGGGCGTTGGGTTCCATCCTCAGCACCACATAAAGATGTTGTGTCCACCAAAAACTAAAAGACAAATATTAAAATGTTCTCTCTCTCTCTCTCTCTCTCTCTCTCTCTCTCTCTCTCTCTCTCTCTCTCTCCTAAAAAAAAAAGACTTACTAGAAAGCTATAGCAACACTATATGTAATTGGGAGTAAAATTATTGTATAGATTAATAGAAGAAAACAGGAAGTCCAGAAATCAACTTCTGTTGAAAATCAACAAAAGTACAAAGGTGATTCAATGGAGGAAAAAATAGTGTTTTAAACAAACTGTGCTGGGAAAAAAACTGTATATCCATATGGAAATAAAATGAACATTGACTTAGGTGCATACCTTTTACCATTTCCAAAAATTAATTCAAAACGATTACAAATTCAAAGGTAAAACCTATAATTCTAAATTTTGGTGGAGAAAAATCTTTCTGATTTGCAGTTAATAAAATAATTGTTTAGATATCACACCCAATTATGAGTCAGAGAAGAAAATAAGTGATAAGCTGAATAACATAAAAATAGAAAAAAAACAAGACAACATTAAGAAAATGAAAATATAAGCACAGCCTGAGAGCACATAGCTTTAAAACAATTATGTCTGATAAAGGACTTGTACTGAGAATATATGTATATGCATATATATATATATATATATATATATATATATATATATATTTATATGTATGTGTGTATGTATACGTATAATAAAATAATTCTTGCACTATTGTATAAATAAAAAGTATAATAAAACACCAGGATATCTACTAATTTTAACTTTACTTGTTTTCAGCCTTGTCTTTTTCCTTTCTACTCAAAATTGATCCTCAAACTACACCACTGAAATCACATCAGAGCTTGTCAGAAATTCAGCATCTTGCAACAACTTCCTGCAACAACTGAATAAGAATCTGCATCTAAAGAAGTCCCCAGGTGACTCAAACACACATTAATGTTTCAGAAACTCTGGAATACTTTATCAAGCTGGAATCTTTCTAGACTGCTCAAAGTTTCTTGAGCTTCCTAGTATGTTTCACAAGGTATAAAAATCCTTGACATCTTTGCTCTCCAACTGGAGAACTTTATCCATGAGCATTTTTCATTCTAATAAGGGTTTTAGTGGCCTCCTCTGAATCTTTGCCTACCTATTGGTATTTTCAGGAATGTGTATCTATCTCTCTTTTCCTTTCAAACCATGGTAAGAGGCGAAATCTATCAAACTCCTTCTTGCCTTTAGATGTCATTACAACACCTAGGCCTGTCATCTCTCCTCATCAGTGGGGGATTATTTCATTACCTGCCCACCTGCTTTAACATGAGCTTTATGTTCTTTAAAGCTATAGTTTTCACATGTATAATCTGCAACGAATAATCACTATTTACACCTAAATACTTCCTTCCGTAGACCAGCAAATTTTACACCTTAAGTTTTGAAATTGCTCTCATCTTTATAGCGACTCTGCTCTGAAAACACAATTTGGAAACCATTTAGATGTGCCATAAATATGCTTCAATATAAAATTACAAAATTGCTTATTCAATGCATAGTGCTTTGGTTGTCATTTAGTAGCACTTTAAAAAAAGGTAAAAAAATGAATCCTAAATTGAAGTATAGAACAATATTTTTAATGGTCAATGCACTGAGTGTCAAAAAGCTATAAGAAAAAATAAAGAAATTCTTACTCTTCTCTTGCTTTAACGGCATGTGATTTTACAAATAGAGACAACACACGTTTAACTCTGGTTACCACTGATATAAAAATAGATGAGGTGGTCAGTGAATGGTCTTCATATGTATGAAAGAGGCCATTGCAGGGGATAGAGCAGGTAGGGATTAATGAGTGATATTGGCCAAATTATATTGTTATATTGTGCATGCACAAAAATTGTAACAACAAATCCCATCATTATGTACAGCTAAACTGCACCAATAAAACAATGTGGAATGAGAAAAAAAAGGAGGCCATTGCATATAACTTGTACATGAAAGAAACTTGTAGCATCTCATTTTTCACTGTAACATGGCTAATTATTAAAAATCTTTCATCTATAACCAAGTAAGAAATTACCTGGGACTTATGTTGCAATTATTGGGGCATTATTTTAGACAATTTTTTTTCATTCCAGAATGTCATATAAGATCTTTACTAACTGCATTTTCTCTTTTTTCTCATATATTGAAAGTTAAAGTAACAACTTCTCTATATTTTTCAAAATTACTACCCAAAATATTGACATTATAGCTATTCCTTTTAATATATCTCAAATAACTTAGATGCTAAAGGTCCCAGGGATAGAATATTATATTTTCTTAGGGATTATCAAACCTAAGAAAGAAAATGGTCACGCCTCCCATATTTTTTCCTTCTATTTCAGGTTAACATTTGACATGGCTCAAATATAATGAGCTCTTTTGCCAAGCCTGCATTTAAAGTGGATATACTTCTCACTTGAAACATAAGCTACTTTGCCAAAGCTTACATTTTATATGAATATATTTCTAATTTGAAACTGTAGTATGATGTAAAGTTTGTGGAACTAATAAAACCAAGCTTCTAAATGAAAAACAAATAATTAAACACTAGTGAGAAATGCTCCACCAGAAGAAATGAAATAAAGACACATCAATGGCTTACTTCTGGTCTCTAAGAAATATCATCTCATGACCTTTTCTGTACTTGATTCTCTGAAGTTCTTTCTAAATACACTTTGCATCGACACAATTCACTTCTCTTTTTAACCCATTGGTGTCATTTCAGCTTTTGTACCTACTCTTTGTCTTGCTTGTCTTTCTTCTATAGGTTTCTGCAACAGCTGTAAATAAGCAGGGTTTGGAAAACAAGAAAAAAGGAGATCAAATTGGTTCAGCAACAAGCTTCCACTTTCTGTTCTCTGATGCTTTTGGAGGATTTAGCTGGTTTTATCATTTCCCCCCTGTGCTGTAGACCATGAAACAAAATCTTTAAAGTTCAAATGCGCAAACTTGGCTGGAGAAGCAAATAAAGAATTGACTAGTCTCAGCATTGCAATGTTAATTGGTATCTCAGAGGTTCAGTTTCCATCAGAAGGACTATTGGCACTGATTCTTTCCAGAAGAGGAAAAAAAAATCATCAGGATATTAACTAAAAGAGAGAGAAAAAGAAAGGGATAGAGAATACTAAGTGGGCTAGTTGAATAGGGAAAAGTTCAAATCTTCTTTTTTATATTAGTATACAGTCAGATGATTCTTTGGGCTTTCATATATTGGGAAAAAAAATCTCCTAGGATATCTCAGATTTTTGCACATTGTGCAAGCAGATGCACTGAAGAATTTTGTACTAGACAATGTTTCGAGGATATTTGGAAATAGAGAAATGCTTTCTTCCATAGCAGAAGGTAGGTTTGTTTATCGTCTAGCATAATAAAGATAATTTCTCCCTCTGGGACAAAGTTTAAGCAGGTTTACTTGTAGCTCATTGTAATAGATTGAGGATTTGTAAACTTGATGTTTCTCAGCAGAGAAACAATTGCCCACACAGCATTCATCTTTATCTACCTGTGTTGCCCTATGAGAAAACAATGTGAATGTCCAGCTTATGCTGCCTTTTGTGACATGAATAATAAAGTCCTTTGTCTCTGACCCAGGATCTTATGTTTTCACCACTGTCTACAAAGCTGTGGAAGGTTAACTTGTCAAATGGCAAACAGGGCAGAATTACAGACCCTTCACATTTCTAGATGCCAGACTGCAGCCATTTCTGAACATTCAACTTACCTGACTATCTTAAACCACACGCATATTTAAAATTGTTCATAAAGAGGTGTTTAGCCAAACATTTAGGCTCCAAGGTTGATTTATACATTAGTTGTTACTAAGCTTTAGATAAGAGGTGACCACAAGAGCTCATATGAGACAATGCAGCATGAAAGCACAGAGCTGAAATGATTGGATTATGAGAGCCTTAATATCATCAGTGCATTAATCCAATAATAGGGATTAACTGGGTCGTAACTGTAGGCAGATCAGGTATGGCTTAAGGAGGTAGTCAATGGGAGTGTGCCTTTGGGTTGTATATTTTGTCCCAGGAGAGTGGAGCTCTCTCTTGCTCTGCTTCCTACTGCCATATCCTGAGCTGTTTTTCTCCACTATGCCCTCTGACATAATGTTCTACCTCACCTCAGGTCTAGAGTAATGGAGTTGTCTGTCTATGGACTGAGACCACTGATATCACAGAATACATATATGATATTGTGAGGAGGAAAAGAAAAAGAAGTGTGTCACACTAGATTGGGTAGAAAGAAGTGATGGGGGGAGGGGAGGGGAAGGGAGAATAGGAAGGGCAACAGAATAAAATAGACATTATTATTGCTGTATGTATATACGTGACTGTATGACCAATATGATTCTGCAACCTGTACAATCAGAAAAATGAGAAATGATACCCCATTTGATTCAAATGTATGAAATGTCAAGATCATTGTGCTTTCATGTGTAACTAATAAAATAAATAAATATACTTTTCCTCCTCTATTGTTCTTGTCAGATCTTTTGGTCACAGCAATGAGAAAGCTAAAACAGAAATTGGTACTAGGAGTAGGGCTATTTTTGTGACTAATCTGACCATGTGAGAAGCCTGTAGAGCTGGTTTGCAGGAGGAAGAATTTTGAGATGTTTATAGATGCATCTGGAAAATATTTAGAATGTTGTAAGCAAAGCTTAATGGATTATTCTTGTGGTAGCTCCTAAGACCAGAATGCCAACAGGACTGGACTATAAAGACTTGGTAGAAGGAGGACGCTATTAGACATTGAACTAGACGCCATTTGTGTTACATTCTGGCTAAAAGGCTGCTATAGCCATAGTTCCAGGAGGCCTGGCTACTATTTGAGGTGGTGGCAGACCTTTGCATCAACCACAAGGTGCAGGTTCTAAAGGATGCTGGAGTTAGGGGGTCATGGAGGCTTCCACCAAGATAACAAAGGAAAGTCTGGGAGGCCAGGTAAAGTGCAGCAGAGTCAAAGCCTCTGCAGGCAACCCTTGAAAAGGTGATGAGTGAAGATGTGAGAAGAAAGCCAAAGCTGCAGTGAAGACCATTGAGATTAAGAGATGTCAGTATCATGGAACATCTCCCAAGAAAAGCTGTAAGAGAAAGGCCATGTAGGCTATAATCAGCAAAGCCATAGGGGCAGAAATGCACAATCCCTTCAGAGAGAACATCACAATGCCATGTGCCTCAGATGCTGGACATGGAGCTACAGGAATTGTCTACCCAGTTGCATTTCAGTCTTGTTTTGGTTCTCTCACTTCTTTCTATTCTGCTATTTCTCCACATGAAAATGTTTAGTCTGTGTCTTTGTATATTGGATGTATGTGACTTGCTTTTCATTTTTATGGGGACTCACACTGAAATTTTGACTTGAGATTCAGAAGAGACTTTATAGTTGGACTTTTGGGCAATGATGGGATTGTTAACACTATAGGGACTCATGGAAATGGAATAAATATGATTTTTATTATGAGATGGGCACGAGTTTTGGGGGGTAGGAGAGCAATGTTAAGATTCAGACATTAGGTGACCCCTAAAACTCCTGTGTGTGACAATGCAAGAAGGTTCAGAAGTGAAATGATTGGGTTATGAGAGCCTTAACCTCAACAGTGCATTAATCCACTGACATGAATTAACGGGATAGTAACTGTAGACAGGTTGTGTGTGGCTGGTGGAGGTAGGTCATTGGGGGCATGCTTTTGGGATCTATATTTTGTGTCTAGTGAATTGATTGCACACTCTCTCCTTTCCTACCCCCTTACTTTCCTATTGCTATGTCCTGTTCTACTGCCTTCCACCATGCCCTTCTGCTATGATGTTCTGCCTCACCTTAGCCCAGAGCTGTCTATGAACTGAGACCTTTGAAACTGTGAACTCCAAATAAACGTTTTTTAAAATTAGCTTCTTTATTTTTTCTAATTTGTTATACAAGACAGCAGAATGCATTTTAATTCATAGTACATATATGGAGCACAATTTTTCATTTCTCTGGTTGTATACAAAGTAGAGTCACACCATTCTTGTCTTCATACATGTACCTAGGGTAATTATGTCCATCTCATTCTGCCATCTTTCCTACCCCCATGCCCTCTCCCTTCCCGTATCATACATATACCCTATCCAAAGTTCCTCCATTCTTCCCATGCTACCTCCCCCACATTATGTATCAGCATCTTTTTATCAGAGAAAACATTTGGCTTTCATTTCGGGGGATTGGCTTATTTCACTTAGCATGATATTCTCCAACTCCATCTATTTACCTGCAAAATGCCATGATTTTATTCTCCTTTAATGCTGAGTAAAATTCCACATTTTCTTTATCCTTTCATTTATTGAGGGGCATCTAGGTTGCTTCCACAATTTAGCTATTGCAAATTGTGCTTCTATAAACACTGATGTGGCTGTACCACTCTAGTATGCTATTTTTAAGTCTTTGGGGTATAAACCGAGGAGTGGGATAGCTGGGTCAAATAGTGATTCTGTTCCAAGTTTTCTAAGGAATCTCCATACTGCTTTGCAGATTGGTTGCTTCAATTTGCATTCCCACCATCAATATAAAAGTTTGCCTTTTTTCCCACATCCTCACCAACACGTATTGTTGCTTGTATCTGAATAACTGTCATTCTCACTGGTGTGAGATGAAATCTTAGGGTAGTTTTTATTTGCCTTTATCTAATTGCTATATGTTGAAAATTTTTTTCATATATTTGTTGATTGATTGTATATCATCTTCTGAGAAGTATCTGTGCAGTTCCTTAGCCCATTTATTGATTGGCTTGTTTGTTGTTTTTTTTTTGGTGTTAATATTTTTGAGTTCTTTATATATTCTAAGATTAGTGCTCTGATGTATGTGGGGTAAAAATTTGCTCCCATTCTGTAGGCTCTCTCTTCACCTCACTGATAGTTTCTTTTGCTGAGAAGAAGCTTTTCGGTTTGAATCTATCCCATTTATTGATTCTTGATTTTATTTCTTGCACTATAGAACTCTTGTTAAGGAAGCCACAGCCCAATACAACATGATGAAGATTTGGGCCTACTTTTTCTTCTACTAGGTGCAGGGTCTGTAGTCTAATTCCTAGGTCCTTGATCCACTTTGAGTTTTGTGCATGGTGAAAGATAGAGGCTTAATTCCATTTTGCTGCATATGGATTTCTAATTCTCCCAATACCATTTGTTGAAGAGGCTATCTTTTCTCCAATATATGTTTTTGGTGCCTTTGTCTAGTATGAGATAACTGTATTTATGTGGGTTTGTCTCTGTGTCCTCTAATCTGTACCATTGGTCTAAAATTCTATTTTGTGCCCATACCATGCCATTTTTGTTACTGCTGCTCTGTAGTATAATTTAAGCTCTGATATGGTTGTGTTACCTGCTGCACTCTTCTTGCTAAGGATTGCTTTGACTATACTGGGTCTCTTATTTTTCCAGATGAATTTTATTATTGTTTTTTAGGATCCAGAGAATTTGACCAGAAAACTTCTAGAACTAATAAATGAGTTTAGCTAAATAGCAGGATATAAAATCAACACCCATAAATTGAAGGTATTTCTGTATATTAGTGACAAATCCTCTGAAAGAGAAACTAGGAAAACTACCCCATTTATAATAGCCTCAAAAAAAATACTTGGGAATCAACTTAATGAAAGAGGTGAAAGACTTCTACAATGAAAACTACAGCATGCTAAAGAAAGAAATTAAAGAAGACCTTAGAAGATAGGAAGATCTCCCATGTTCTTGGATAGGCAGAATTAATACTGTCAAAATGGCCATACTATCAAAAGCACTATACAGATTTAATGCAATATCAATCAAAATCCCAATGACATTCCTCATAGAAATTGAAAAAGCAGCCAAATAAACTTTTCTTCCTCTATTTGTTCTTGTCAGGTCTTTTGGTCCCAGTGACATAAAAACTAACTAAAACAATTATCTATGCTATATAATCCACATACAGAACACCAATAAGACACATTATATGCCCAAAACCTTTAGTTTTAGTGAGACAGTTCTAGTATCTTCATGATAAATGTACCATATATAGTAGTTTGTCTCTTCTGATTTCTGTTGAAATATGAATTCCCAGCAGAAGAGACTTGAACTGGTACATAGAAATAATCATTAGCAATCTCCTTATGAAAAGCATCTAGATGGAGTTAGACACAGTTGTGAATAAAATCTTTCCATTTATAAACAACCCATAGAGAAAGTAAAGAGACATTAAACCAGTACCCAGGAGGTTTCACTGACACAGATGAACCCATTGTGTGTACTGCATTAGATGCTACACGGGCTTCAGTGTTTATGTAACAGTGGTCCACTTTATGCTTTGAATATGGTCGTTGCTGCTCTGCCACTGAGGCTTATTTTTTAAATGGATACATTTTCTTTTCCTCTTTTCCCTCTCCTCCTCCCAAACCTTGGAGGAAAGCTTTTTCCCATTCTGAGCCAAGTTATTTGTCTTTGAGCACACAGCCATCATAGGAAATAAGTAATTCACACTAAAGTGATGGTACTAGAAGATCTTATGGAAGTGAATCACTCCCACCACAGGGAACACCTGGAATGGATCACTTCTTTGAAAACCCCCTGTTCTCCCTGATGAGCAGAATCACAGCTTCTGGGACAGGAGTCCCCTGTGCTTCTCCTTAGCTAGAAAGCAAAAAAAAAAAAAAAAACACAAAAACTTATTTTTTCTTTCTTTCTCAAAACCATGTTCTCTATATTGAACTGGCATCAGGGACAAGGACCAAGCTTTTGGTAATATTTGTGGCTGGCATCTCCTCTGACTGGTCATGTATCTAGACTGTCTTTGATCTCTGCTATCAGTGCATTTTTTTCTGATCCTGGGTGGGACAGCCAGGGGTATATAAAACACTGGGATCTCTTGCAACAATATTTTATCTAAAAAAACTCTTTCACAGTGTAGGGAGAGACAAGGAAGAATCAGAAAATAGCAAAAAGATCCTGGGTAGAATAAGCAAGTAACAACAATCAGAAGGGATTTTGTTCAAGGGAAATTTTTAGTTATTATAAAACTGAGGTTGTGTGTAGTACACTCGGATTGAATAAAAGCTGCTAAATTATACTAAGATTAGAAGGAATGGGTGGATATTTAGAAAACACAAGAATAAGAGACTAGTGAACTAAAAGAAAAGATTTCCTTTGTTTCTGTGTTCTAAACTGATAAATTATTTGTAACATGTATTGACTCAGAACAACAACTACAAAAAATCTTAACACAGGAATAACAACTAAACAGTTCCTATATGCTATGTAAAGATAATTCTTTGAATACTTCTTGATAAAGTTATTATTAACCTGTATTTGCAAATGAAGTTTGGCACCTCATATAGATTCACTAAGCCCAAGAGCTAACAAGGGTAGAACACAAGTTTAAACCCAGGTTTCTCTGATTCCAAAGCCTCATTTTTAGTACAATCATCCATGGAGTTGTGAGGATTTAGACATAATATGCAAAGTGTTTAGCAGAATATTAGACACATAATAAATAACAATGCTATTATTTATTATAACTTTAATAAAAGAAACATGATAGTTGAATTTAAGATTTTTCTTCGACACAAGCAGTCCAATTCATTAATTCAGTAGATATTTTTCAAATGCTCACTCCTATTCCAACACTGAAATGTTGTACCCTAGAAACTTACAAGAGCACAAAACCCCCAGAGAGCCCACAGCTTAGTTGGAGATAAGCAAGGATACAAGGGATTTCATGGCCGTATAGTAAGACAAATTTTGGTAATGTTAATACAAGCACTATAGAAGAACTTAGAAAACATATCTACCTGGCATAGGGAATCTTATTACAAAGACATTTTCCCCTTTGGTTTCATTTTAGTCAGACACATTGAAGTGAGAAGACTCGGTTGGTTCCTAGATATGACAGCTTGTTCCAAAGAAGTCTCTGCCTGCTGTGGCAGATTACGGTCTCTAGAACTTTCACAGACTGAACAGCCTGTAACAGCAGCATCCAGACAAGCCAGCAACATCAGCACATGCTTGGAATTCTGTTATCTGATATTATCAACATCAGAATTTCTGTTGCTGATTTAAGTTCCCTCCTGAAACTAGTCTACAGCAATGAGCCAAATGTGATATTTTCTTTCTTGGGGTTGTCAGTGCTCAAGAATGAAATTACTGAGTGTGGCATTATCCCCAAATTATTATCTATACATCTAAAAGGAACATAAAAAGAATATCTTTAAGGAATGTATTCCCTGTACAATCAAATTTGAAGTAAAGCAACTTTTGACTTCAGAAACTTCCTGAATCCTTTAGGACTAAACCAACATACTGTAAGTAAGATAGTTTAAGCCACTTATTGTGCTCTGGAGGCACATCTCGAACTCCCTTGAGCTTCTCTGCCTGTAATACCTGTGTACAGTTTGGAACCAACCCAAAGGTAGAACAAATCCCCCAGACACCAGTGAATTTGAGGAGAATGATAATTACCTCGGGGAGAGAAAGGTTCTAAAGCCACATTTCATCCTCTCTGCTTCTCTATGGTCTCTCATCAGAGAGATTTGAAAATGAGCACTGCCCTGTCCTTTGTCCACTTTTTGAACTGGAACAACTGCCTAAGTTTACAAGGGATTGAAATAGCAAGACACAGAAAAGGGATAAGCAGACCATTAAGCCCTTTATTGCTACAAAAGCCACTCTGGGAAGCCGTATCCTTCATCCCTGCAGTGTACAATTGCAAGCACAGGAAATAAAACCACACATGTAGACTAAATCTGAGTCGCTTCCCAATATGCAACACCAGGCTCATCCTTCCGCAAACAAACACCTTCCTCATTCTGTAAGCATGTCACAAATCCTGGAGCTGGGCTGACATTTACTTTGCTTTTAAGTATACCTGAAACATCTACTAAAAATGTGATACTCATAAAAGATAGACCCCCAAATGTTCCAATTATTAGCAGGAAATTACTCTATAACCTCATAAGTGATTTTCTTATAATTCTGGGATATCAATAATGAAGATTTGTACAAATAGTGAAATTAGTTATCCATACAATGCTACCTGAACCCCAAATAGGAAATCAAGAGACTAAAAGTTATTTCATATATCTGACTTCTTTTTAAACTCTTACAAACAAAATTGGGATGTGTTCCATTTGCTTATGGGGAGCAAAACACATAAATACTCCATCATTTGGCTTGATATCTTGGAGCAAAGCACTTGGTGAGCACAAGAGAGGCTAATGGGGACTTTATCTTAGACTGCGATTAATTGTGCCCGAATCAGTGTGCAACTGTCACTGCCAATGATTTACATACTGAATGTTTGGCTCTTCAAAAAAGGTTGAGCATATGAACATTTGTGTTTACCTTTGAGGTTTACACCAAAGGATTCCTGATGGGAAATGAGACAGTGAAAAGGAAGCCTGATTAATTCTGATGTGAGGGGCATTCTATGCGATGGAAATTAAATCTTGGCACCTTGGGGACTGCTAGTTTCTTTAGCTCCTGAATAAAATGGGAGGTTGCAGAGGCTTTTGTGAGAAGTACAGTCTTTGACTTTTATAGGAAAAAGGTTAAATGCTTTGTTTCTTTTTTCTTCAACAGTTATTCTTTTAATAATCTTAGACTTTTCACAGGGATTTTCTTGAAAAGCTTTCATTTCCTTGATAGGTATGGAAATGTGCTCTTTTAAAAAGTAAAATGTTCTCTGCATGCTTGTCTATACAAGAGAAACACACCCTTTCAGAGACGAACAAGGCAAGCTCTCCTTCTTAAAGAAAGAGAACTAGCATTGTGGAGAAAACTCTCTGTGTCCCAGGTACATATATTAATCTTATAACCTCAATGACATAATAGGAATAACATAAATATCAATGTAAAAGACTACACCAACCTGACAATTTCAAGTGACTATGCTATTAGAACCAGTGTCACTGCTTTTATCATCTTTGTTATTAGTATCATTAATTGTGACTTTAGTAGTAGTAGTAGTAGTAGTAGTAAGAGCAGTGGTGGTGGTGGTGGTGAAGCACATGGTGTCTCAGGTCTCTCAGGTTAGGCACATTATATAAATTATTTCTAATCTTAATAATAACCTTGATAGTTATGATTATTCTCACTTTACAAGTGGGAATACACCATTTAAAAAAGAGTATGCTATCATTTTTAAAGTTCAACTTGAGGAACCAAGCTTTCCAGAGAGAAAAGTAAACCCGGAAGAAGCAGAGTTCAGACAGCTATAATCAGGCTCCCTCTCAAGGAGATGCAGAAGTTATACATTTCCAAATCTGTTAAGTCTGTATTACATAAGAAAGCACATGCATTGGAACTGACTTTTACAAAACTGAGCTAATCTTTATTAAAAATATGGAAAAATACTATATTCCACCAGTGCCAAATCTGTTGGTCAAGGTTTCATCAAAGAGTTGAAGCGAGATGGCCTAACATGGAAAGGAAGTGCCTGGGCCCTGGGGGATTCATGAAGATCTGCTTATTTCCTCTGGTCCTTGACCACTGGGCTACATGCATAAGAAACTGTAACCCCTTGACCTGTGTCGAGGTCTCTTGGCTCTCTGAGCTGGTGAAGAATTGGATGAGAATAAAAATGCAGGCATAGAGCCTCATTCTGACTTATTCCAGAAAATGAAGAAGAGACATTGTATTAATCAGAAATATTTAATTATCATCTAGTCCAAAACTGGGTGGACTCATTGCTCAGGCTTCTGGTGAATGTGTTAGATGGCAGTGGCAAGGAATACAAGGGACAGCAAAGCCATTTAAATCATGAGCCAAAGAGCAAGGGGCAGAACTCCCACTGGAACCCACATCCTGAAGGTTCTACCATTTCCCAATAACTCTACCCTGGGGACCTTGCTTTGAACAGATAGGCCTTTGGGAGACTTTTAAGATTCCAACTATAGCAGGTTTTCAGGTTAAATGACTTTGTGGAATACAATACTGGAAGAAGCGTTAGCTTTGAGATCTAAATCACAACAAGGTCTTGCACCTTCTAACTTCTAGCTGGTTTGCTATGAAAAAAAAAAAATTTTACCTCTTAATTCTTTAGTATTGCTTCTCAAAAAAAAAAAAAAAGCCTCTACCACTAAGTAGCCATATAACTAGTTGTCCACATTAGAATCTTTTGGGCACTATAATAATAACACTAAGACAAGATGTTTAAGGAAAGAATCTCTCAGGGAAACCAGAACATGAGAATATCTTTATGTTAATGTGCTCTTCAATATTTTACATAGGACCCACTCTCCGAAACCAAAAACAAAAGTAGTTCCACAGTTCAATCACAGTGGTATTTGCCCCACTGAAGACTAAACATGGTGTGATTTTCATCAAAAAGATAATAAAAAGAAAATCAAGCCATATCTTGGTGTTTAGTATGTCCAACCTTCATATCAGATTTCTCTTCTACTACCAACCTACAATCACCCTCTCCTGTCCTGTTCTCTCTCACCAATAATCTGAGGAAGTTCTTTATCAGCATCTTTGCAAATCACATAACTATTCTATCCAGAGAGATCAATCCAGGTCCTGGCTGAAAGCAATAGGTCAGGCTACACTGCCAAATTCCCTTCAAAGGAAGACTCTCCTTTGCTTCCCACCAAAAGTATTACTCATCATCCAAAGGGAAACTCCTCTCACTCAGTAATCAGAGTTTTGTGGTGGTTGGACCAGTAAACCTCCATAATGATAGGAAAAATGTGCTTGGTCTTAGGTTCTTCCTATTTTATTGCTGTTTTCCAGGCCCAACTCACATTTATTTAAACTATATTGCACCATTGATGACTCACAATCTGTCTGCAATTCAAAATAAATCAACCAACATCAATCAATGCATATGTATTGAACACCTATTTTAAGCATACAGGGAGTCTGACCTTTGTTTTTATGCAACCAATTATTCCTCATTGTGCTGATGAAGGGTTTGCTTTTCCTTTCAAGGCTCACTACTTTGTCCTTGCCCTCATTGACCCTCATTTGGGTTGTCTTGACTTCCTGCCCAGATCAACAAGAGTACTTTGAATTTTGATCCAGGCTTTCTAGATGTTGGCCACCCTCCCATATCTCATGCAAATAGAAAATGTAATGGAAATTTTTCTTATTGACTTTTCACCATGTCCAGTAACTATTCACAAATCTGAGTGCAGGAATGTAAGGGCCCAGGGCAAAATGTTATTTTTATATGTGTGTGTGTGTGTGTGTGCGCACGCGCACACTGATGCTTATATTACTGCAAAACATTGTCATAAACACAGAAGCCAAAATAATAAATATTTATTATCTCTCATACTTTCTATGGATCTGGAATCTGGAAGCAGCTTTCCTGGGTGATTCTAGCTTAGGACCACTCTGAAATTTGCTGTCAGGATGTCTGCTAGAGTCTCAATCTTCTGAAGACCTCACAGGGCTAGAGAGTCCACTTCCAAGATGGGTCACAAAGCTATTGACTGGAGGTTGGGGACTTCTTCTTTATTGGTGGGAGAGCTGCAGTGAACTTTATCAATGGTTCATGACAATAGGGTTCCCTAAACCCCTCCCCTTCTTCAGGAGATCTGGGATAGAAAATGGAAGGAAGGAAGGAAGGAAGGAAGGAAGGAAGGAAGGAAGGAAGGAAGGAAGGAAGGAAGGAAGATTCTCAGTATGTTGGGGGACTGATTTGGAGCAGCAACTCCCCAGCAACTGAGGGCCTCTCTCTTCCTCTCATGTTCTTGCTGGGGTAGGTGGTCCAGGGGCTGTTACTCCTTGGAGGCCATGTGGACCATTAAATCCACCACCTTGTTACTATAACCAAATTTATTGTCATACCAGAAAATGAGCTTAACAAAGTGGTTGTTGAGGGCAGTACTAGATCCAGCATCAAAAGAGCTGAGCATGGTGGCGCATGCCCATAATTCTTGCAACCTGAGGGTCTGAGGTAGGAGGATCACAAGTTCAAGGCCAGACTTAGAAACTTAGTGAGGCCCTAAGCAACTTAGTGAGACCCAGTCTTAAAATAAAAATAAAAAGGTCTGGGCATGAGTCTCCGTGGTTAAGTACCCCTGGGTTTAATTTCCAGTATCAAAATAAATAAAAATAAATAAAGAGAAGAGTAGGGATCACTATTAAAGTCACAGGAGACATCCTGGTCCTCAGTGTAGACCAGAACACTCTTGATGGGTTCCTCTGACGCCTGCTTCACTACTTTTTTATTTTTAATTTTATGGGCACTAGGGATTGCACTCAGGAGCACTCCACCACTGAGCCACATCCCCATTCCTATTTTTTATTTAGAGACAGAATTTCACTGAGTTGTTTAGCACTTCACTGTTGCTGAGGCTGGCTTTGAGGTCACGATCCTCCTGTCTCAGCCTCCTGAGCCACTGGGATTACAGGTGTGCACCACTGCACCCTGCACCTACTTTCTTGATGTCATGATATTTGGCAGTTTTCTTCAGGTGGCATGCCAGATTCAACAAGTTGTGGGTGGGCACATGGAAGGCCATGCCAGTGAGCTTCCCACTCAATTCAGGGAAGACATTGCTTACTATCATGGCACCAAAGGATCCAAGGATGATGTTCTGGGCAGCCCTGTGGCAGAACAGCTTTCCATGTCTTCTGAACGGGAGTGACAACATGGACTGTGGTCATGAACCCCTCATATGGACTTCTTTCTCGGGCTTCTTGAGTGTCCTTAAGTCTTGGCAATGAGCTTTCCATAGACAAAGTGACTTAGGAGCAGAAATAAGAAGGATGCCATATGCCTTTTTATGACATTGCCACATATTGCTTCTTCTGCTCTATTATATTCACTTGAAGCAAATCCTTAGTCCAGCCCACATCCAGGGGAGAGATAAACTAGGCTCCACCTTATTTGGAAGGGAAAATGTCAAAGAATTTGTGAGTATATTTTAAAATCACCTTGGAAGGTATATTTTTCAGGGATATAGAAGATTCAGAATTGAAAAGCTTTATGGATAGATTAATAAACTTACACATTATTATTATATGATAATAAATATATTTTATTTCAATTATATTTCATTTTCAATTTGGGATCCAGCATATTAAATCCTTCAAATTATATCAAAAGTTTGTGCCTTCACATATTTCAAATCAATGCAATTAAAATAAATTTGACAAACACTAGTTGGGAATTAAAAGGTTCTGTGTTAGTCCAGAAGATAAAAACAAAGAAAGATACAGCCTTGAGAAACTCTCAAGGAATCTAGAAATAGGCTAGATTCCTGAAGTTGTTTTATTGTAAGAAAATGGCTCACATGATTATGGATGCTGATATATCCCAAACCTACAGAACTGAGATCCCAGATCAGTTCAGAGCTGGAAGCTATTGGAGAAATAGGAAGAGCTGATATCCCAGTTAGAAAGCCATCTACAGTCGGGAGAATTCTGTCTTACCGAGGAGAGAATCAACCTTTTGTTGACCTCTATTTAGGCCTTCAACTGACTGAATGAGTCTCACATTATGGAAGGCAATCTACTTTATTCAAGTTCACTGATTTTAATGTTAATATTTTCCAAAGACATTCTCACAGAGATACCCAGAATAAAATTTGCCAACTGTCTTGCCCAAACTGACATATAAAATTAATAATCACAGTAGGCATTCAAAAAACATAATCAGTAATGACATATTTATGTTCTTTTAGAATTTCATTAATTTACTCACCCTTTCTCTAGAAAACAAAATGCACATATTTGAATAGAATATTATAATTTGCTGACCACTTTTCAAAAGCTTTATTACAGTTACATTTTATAACACACAGCATGAGAAAACTAAGGATTAGATAGGTTGATTTTTCAATGTCAAAAGACTAACTGAAGGAGCAGAATAAAATATCCAAGAAGGAGTTCTTTGAATTTAGACCCACAGTATTTTTCTTTAGACAAGTTTTCCAGCAATTGTATATACTGGCAATAATTGTGGAAACCATGTTTTTTTGTTTGTTTGTTTTGTTTTGTTTTGTAATGTTTATGGTAACCAAATTCCTTTTGTAAATGAAATTCTATACATAATGTAATATTTCCAAAGTGAATCTGCTGAGATAGATGAGTAGTAAGCTGGGCATGAACTCACCTTTCCTTACCTTGGGGGACTTTTAGTATCAACAAGAATCTGTGAAATCTTATTTGAAATCCACTAGCCCAGTATCTGCCTTTGTCTGGAGAAAGAGGATTTGTGGAAGGAACAGAAAGTTCCATCTCTCAAGTCAGGAAGGATTACTGGGATATCATTGTCATTTTACTTTCAGCCAGACAGACATCTAGCTCTGGTATTTGAGGGAGCAGCTTCTGGAGACAAAGTGGAGTTTAGATTTGGGAGGCACAGTATCATATTTTGACTTACCTTACACTGCTTACATGCATAACATCGTTTGTTCTAAGTTATATCATTTCTGAAGTTGAATTTTCCTCAGTTTTCTGTGATGTGAAAAGAGAGTTTTAAAAAAAAGGAAAGAAAGAAAATAGGATGCAAGAGCAAAAAGATTTTGGAAAGGTACTTGGCAAAGTGAATGGGAACAAAATTTAGAATGTCTAAGTACATTACTTTTTATAATTAGAACATTTCATGATTAGAAATGGTTGATTATAAAACCTCAGCCAGCCTGTCAGCCAGATACTTCAAAAGCTCTGAAAAGAATAATCTCAAAAAAGCCCCACCTCCACAATAAAGTAAGGTAAAATAACACTCCCATGTCCCAAATGAGAAAAGAGTAGAGGTTCCCGAAAAGTCAGGCTAAAATCAATACACTCAGCTCCTATTGTCTACTACAGACATGGGGTTGCACTCTACACATTTCTCTACTGTCTGGCAGCTCAGACTCACTAAATTACATCATGTCACTGCAAGTCTTCCAAAGCATCAATGGCTCCCCAAAACCTACAGAACACATTTTCAATTTGGGACCCAGCATATTAAACCCTTCAAATTATATCAAAAGCTTGTGCCTTCACATATTTCAAATCAATGCAATTAAAATAAATTTGACAAACACTAGTTGGGAATTAAAAGGTTCTGTGTTAGTCCAGAAGATAAAAACAAAGAAAGATACAGCCTTGAGAAACTCTCAGCTTAACAGGATAGACTAATAGATACTCATACAGACAATCCTGAAATATACTATGGAACATGCAATAGTAGCTTTAATATAGGAGACAGAGAAGCAAAGGATAAAGTTGGAGACTTCCCAGTAATCTTGTACATGTTAAAAATAAATGTTTTTTTAGCAAATAGAATAGTTAGCCTAGTGGGGGGCAGGGAAGTCAAATAACAGAAGAGGGAGGAGAGATGACTTCTGGGCATAGAAAATAACCACCTAAAGCTTTGCAGAGAGATTTCCAGAAGTTTCCAATCCCAGATGCTGGGAGCCATTAGCCAAGTAAGTATGACAATTTCCTTGCCAGCGTACCCCATGTTGCAGTGACATTGAATGTACTTAACCTTGCTCAAGGACCAAGGCAGATTAGGGTGTTCCCGGTTTTAAGATAATCTTGTTTAGGGCGTTCCCAGTTTAGGTTCCAGGTTTAAGGTTTAAGATTATTCCTGCTGGGAATAGGGCGTATCCTGCTGCCTGAGTTCCCCTTGAGTTCTCACGGGATTCAGACAGTATATTTTGGAGATAGAAGCCCAGTGGAGGTGAATTTGGGAGAGAAGGAGGATTTGGGAAGAGAACGTGGATTTCCCCAGAACGTGATTGTAGACGGCTGGTGTGAGTTCGGGAATAAAGAGTTGCTGTTTGAATCTACAAGCTGTGTGGTGGCTCGTGATTGTGTGCCCAGCCAGACTGCGGCATTTGTGCCCAGCCAGACTGCGGCATTTGGTGGCCCGTACGGGGGACTTCTGAAGCTTAGAGGTAAGTGAAATTTCTCACCCTTGAGGAAGAGAGAAAGAATGGGTGAACATTTCAAAAAACAATGTGTTATCGTTTTGATTTATTTTGTTTTTATTTCAAGTTGCCTGTTCCTAGAACTTTCTCAGGCAAACTGGGGAAAATGGTTGACTCAAGGTTTGAAGTTGTTCGCCTCCGAGGAAGAAAAATTGTTAGAGGAAAGAGGCACCCCAGTAAGACCAAGAACAGTTAGGACATATGTTGATACAATACAAAAATGTAGCCCATGGCTTTTTAAAGATGAGTTATTAAGTATATCAATGGGACCATCATGGTATCCTGTAGAAGGATTTTTCTTCAAGAAAGAGATGGCTAGTTCTGTTTACTACACTTGTCTAAGATCTTGGTTTTTACAGATATCTGATTAATTTACAATGCTAAAGTGTTAAAATATCAACCACTAAATATAAAATCAAGTACTTTTACTTATTAAGTTCCATAAGGTAATATATTTAAACATTATGTGTGTTTTCCTAAATTGGTAAATGGAAAAATGTTTAATATTGCTTTGGTCTGTGTCTTTGCTGAAACAAGGTTACTAAGTGTTAAGATTCTATCATGTGTAATTTATATACAAAGAGTAGAAAAATTTTCAATTGGGTTTCAATTATAGTATTATAGGATCATAAAAACATGGAAGTTTTTCATCTTATTAAAGTGGAGTAATTTATCTAAATCAGAAATTTTATAAGAGTTGTTTCAAAATGCGAATTTATATAAAGGGTTAACGGTTAAAAAGAGATAGAAAAAGATTCAAGATGTGGAAATATATTTTAATATATAAGGTTAAAGGAAAAAAATGTTTTTAGATGAGATAATCTCTGTGTGGTAAAGTAAAAAGTTGTAAAATGCCATTTAAAAAATTTTTGAGGAAACTAGACTTACTTTAAAAGCTTGAGAAAAGAAGAAATAAAAAAAGGTATTTGTACATGGCAGATTGAGACAAAGTTTCTCAATGGAGTTAAAAAAAAAGCCTTTGGTTGAAGGGCAGCCATGTAAACTAACATTAAAGAGATTTAAACAGAATCTAAGCCTCGTTTAAAAGAGTGAAGCTGTAGGTGGTGAAAAAGTATATTTAAAAGTACAGTATAGATGATAATTGGAAGGCTTTAAAAGGTTAAATTGAAGGTGGTCGAGATACCTTCATGGCGGAAAAAAGATTGCTTTATTGCATCATTTGAAGTCTAGTTAATCTTAAAGGCATTACTTTAAAAAAATGGGAAGATAATAGGATAAAAGATATTTAGATAAAGAAGATTAAAAATTTAAAGTGAAAAACTTTAAAGACAGAAGTATAGAAAGTTAAAAAGAAAAGATAAAGAAGATGTAGAAAGATAAAAAAAATGTAGGAAGACAAGAATTTTAAACCCACAAAATAGGAAAAAAAAAAAAACTAGGAGGAAAAAAAAGCAACTAAGGGTGAATGTACTAACCTTAAAGGAAAACTAGAAGATGATCTTTAAGGGGTATATATGCCCCAAAGATAAACTTAAAATAACCCTTTTTACACTAAACTTTTTAAATTTGGATTCATAAGGACTTAGTGCTGCGGAAAGGCATATGTATCCAAAAAATGTACATAAGCCTAAAGTACTTTGGAAAGATATTCTAACAGGACAATGGAAAGGTCCTGACCCAGTGATTGTCTGGAGTCGGGGGTCTGTTTGTGTTTTTCCACAGGGAGAACAGCAGCCCATTTGGATTCCAGAGAGATTAACTAAAACAGTTTCTACAGATCGAAAAGAAGATGATTTGACTCAAATCCATAACAGCTGATATCCAGAACTCCAGCTTGGCCATTCTTACATCTGCGACAGTGATTAACCAGGATGCTTTTTTCAATAGCTATTTTATTATTGCATTTTTCCACATCATAAGGTTCTATTTTTATTTTTTGAGCTCATACAAACCTAGGTTAATGTTTTTCTGATCAGTTTTATTTTTTGACTGTGGAGTTTTTAAACATTGCAATGGAGATTTCACCTAGGTAAAGCTACAAGGCCTTTACTATTTTCTTATGTGTTGTACGTTTGTGTACACTCTTGTGTTTTGTGTTGTATGTCTGTATGTGCGTATGTCCATATTTCTTGTATGAGGAGCGCTCATGAAAAAATGGATCCGAATTATTATTATTTTTTTTATTCACGTGATTTAAATGGTTTAATTTAAATTAGGTAAACAGCTGTTAAGGATTGTTTTTAAAGGTGGTTAACAGATCTGTTTGTTTACTAGTTTAAATTAGGTAAAAGGCTGTTAAGCATTGTTTTTAAAGTAGGTTAACAGATCTGTTTGTTTACTTTCACCTTTCCTTTTCATTATATTTAATAATTCTTTTCAGGATAATGTCTCTTTAGCATCATTGCCAGAATTCCTATCTCCATCCCAGTGCCAGTGAAGAACTCAACAAGTAATGCTCAATCAAAGAGTCAACTTACTTTGGGAGGAAACGGATTTTGGGAGGAAATGGACATATTGATAGATTCCTCTGCTTTGAACTGCTTGCAGAACTTGCCTGGACTATGTAACTATCGTTTGATGGTGTCACTAGTGATGCAATTTTTATTTCCTTACCAGCGCACCCCATGTTAATTGTGATAGTGCTGACATATCTTTGCTGATGGTGTCACCAGTGATGCAATTTTTCCCAAGGAGCCGTCAATTGGCTTGGTGTCGTGGCATTTCTGTATCCTCCTCCCTTCTGCTAGTGATGGTCTAAAATTTGGGGGCCAATGGCTTATGCTGGACCGGTAGTCAGTGACGGGTATGATCCAATTGCAGTGGTATCAACCTAAGACAGGAGGCTGACGCCTAAAGGTCAGTTTTCCGATGACGGGTAAGAACCATATGTTGAATTGGACAACCTACCAGGCACGGTCCATAAGCCACATTAACCTCACTCCCCCACTGGCACCAAGGCCAAATTTTGGGGCCAACAGAGGTGAGGCAAAGAACCTCACCCCCCCACTGGTGCATAGACCTATCCACAAGTATGGCTGTATGCTGGACCGGTAGTCAGTGACGGGTATGATTCAATTGCAGTGGTATCAACCTAAGACAGGAGGCTGACGCCTAAAGGTCAGTTTTCCGATGACGGGTAAGAACCATATGTTGAATTGGACAACCTACCAGGCACGGTCCTTAAGCCACATTGCTTGTTGTTTAATTAATCAGAAGGGGGGAGATGCTGGGAGCCATTAGCCAAGTAAGTATGACAATTTCCTTGCCAGCGTACCCCATGTTGCAGTGACATTGAATGTACTTAACCTTGCTCAAGGACCAAGGCAGATTAGGGTGTTCCCGGTTTTAAGATAATCTTGTTTAGGGCGTTCCCAGTTTAGGTTCCAGGTTTAAGGTTTAAGATTATTCCTGCTGGGAATAGGGCGTATCCTGCTGCCTGAGTTCCCCTTGAGTTCTCACGGGATTCAGACAGTATATTTTGGAGATAGAAGCCCAGTGGAGGTGAATTTGGGAGAGAAGGAGGATTTGGGAAGAGAACGTGGATTTCCCCAGAACGTGATTGTAGACGGCTGGTGTGAGTTCGGGAATAAAGAGTTGCTGTTTGAATCTACAAGCTGTGTGGTGGCTCGTGATTGTGTGCCCAGCCAGACTGCGGCATTTGTGCCCAGCCAGACTGCGGCACCCAGCAATCTTGGGGGATATTTCAGTAACATAGCTAAGCAAGGAGGCTCCTAGCTTCCTTCTTAGTAGCAGCAATGAGATACCAGCATTAGCTGAAGCCCTGGCCATTCTCCTGCATATTGACCAAAGCACTTTTGTTTCTAACACTCAGCCCGAGGAGGCAGCAGCTTCTGATTTTGAATCACCAATTGTTTTTCTTTTTTGCTGCTTTGATCCCTTTGATATGTTTTTTTAAACTAATTCTCCAATTCTATGTTGACGTCTAGAATAATTAATTTTATCTTGATAGCATATTGACTAAAACTAACTCCTAGCACAGTATTAGCCTCAAATAAGGAAAGTTTTCATAGATGAACAGATAAACAATGAATTAATAAAGATGTACTTTTTCTAAAATTAAAGCCTAGTGTAATATCAGGGGGTTAAAGGACAGGTTAATTGAGGAATGGAGAATCTCCTAAATATTTTTAAATAAAATGAGGAATGACTGGAGCTTCACTGATAAGTTCCACTGATGAGTTCCTCTCTTCCATCAACTTTCTCCAACAAATAAGAGAAGAGAAAATTAGTAATCAGTCTGAATTCAGATGAGTTACAAAACATTCCTTGTCTTTTATTTCTGTTGAAAAATGAAAGTGACAATGGAGAGATTTTACACTTTTCATTGTAAGCTTTCTTAATCCATGTGTTTACTTTAGCTGTATTTTCAGACAGTCTTTGGAGATCAAATCAGAATTATCTGCAAACAGTTTTCATTTTCAATGAGGCCATAAACTTTCAAATGTACAGAAAATCATGTATCGACTATATAGCATTTGAGGCTATTAGGGCTAAAGTGAATAGACTATACTTTTCTTTTGCTAGGGGACAATTTTGTCAGTATGTTCTAGCAAGCAAAGATCAGATGGGGAATTAGAGGGACAGTTTGATTTCTTAGGGAGATCAATGAATATGACAGGTTAATAGATGGTACACAGCTGGTGTCAGGCTCAGAAGAAGTGATGACAAGGGACAAAAGAAAGGACAAAATGAGCATTTATAGAACCAGAGTCCAGTTCTATGTGAAAAATCAGAATGCCCTGGGGAAGAGAGGAGTTAGTGGTTATCTTTCCTGGGATAAGCGGGACAATCAAAACATCTTAGACATTCGGAGGGTCCCCTAGGAACTCTTGTCACTTCTTTCGCAAGGCCATCAAGACTTCAAATAGCACTCTAAGCAGTAAAAACCTCGGGCATGGTTTCTAGTCTAGTATCCCTGCATGATATGCTCCCCAGGGAAGACAGGAAGAAGTTTGCACCTGGAGAAGGTCAGAGAAGGGAGACAATTTTTGCTTGTGTCCATTCCCACCCATGGGATGCAGTGAAGCTGAGAAGGGAAAAAAAATTGTCACAAAAATTAAATATACCTGCATCTATATTCAGTCTCTACTGTTTATTAACCAAGAAAGTAATTCAGCCTCTATGATCCTGTTACCTTAGCTATAAAATAATAACTCTATCCATTGATCACTGAAGGTTTAAAGTGAGAAAATGGGATGATTATAATGATGGTGACAACGATGATAGACATTTGTGCAAAATTTACATCAGACACTATTCTAAGTGCTTCACACAGGTCACATTATTTAAGATGCATGATATTCCCGAAGTGCCCATGCAGTAACTAGCGCACTAAGTGATAATACACGCCAGTGGCCTTGCTGGTGCAGGTTGGTGGTGCTAGACATGGCACCGTTATCATTGCTTCCCTTTGAGGTCCAACCACTAAGGCTACGATTGATTGGGAAGCTAAATACGCCTTCCCACGTTCATGCTACTTCATCAACAGACATTCTTACTCAAGAACAGTGTGACCTAAGCAGAATTTAGACCACCTGCAGGAGACCGAAGCAGTGTTATTTATAATATTTATCTCATCTATGCAACTAAAATTTAAAAAATAAAATAAAAGTACCACCAGCAGGGCAATTTTGGGCATGGTGAATAATATTGAACTATGAACTAAAATATGTTTTAATACCACTTGTCCAAGATTTTTTTTTGAATGCTTATTAAGGAAAGGCACATTAGAAATAAAAGTGCATGAAAATATGATAACTGAGGGGAAAGGACAGATACAAACAATATGTAGATATATTTAAGGGACATATTCAAATGACAACTTAATAGTAATTGTAGATGTGGAACATATTCAAGAAAAATCAGAGGATAATGCTATATATCAAACTGTTGCAAATCCATAGAATGTAAAGATAAAGGCAGAGGACTATATGTGTCTAGAAAATTTAGTTGTAAATGGACATAATACATTTTATTTTATTTTTATGTGGTGCTGAGGATCAAACCCAACGCCTTCCACGTGCAAGGCAAGCACCCTACCTCAGCCCTAGTATGATCATTTTTGTAAATGATTTTTAAATCAGATATAAAGTTATCTACAGATGATTAAATTATGTTATATGCATGTGTGACTGTGCCACAATGAAACACACTATTTTGCACAATTGAAAGCACCAATAAATAAGCTTTAAAAATAAAATATTTACAGAAACAGTGAAGGAGTAGTGATAAGTGCTTTGAAATCAGAGTTGATTCCTAACTGCCAAGTTCTTATCCATATCTTAAGGTTCTCATCCTTGTCTACTAATTGGGATATTAGTAACTGCTTCACAGATGTAGACCTGTTAAAAAAGTCATGCACGTAAAATGCATCATGCGGTAGTCTCTACATAATACTCAATAAATGTTAGCTCTTCTGCAAAGTAACAGCTCTAAATCCTTCACTATTTGTATGAAGTGGGGTGGAAGTGTGAATTTATTAGGTAAAAAAAAATACTATTTAGTGGATTCTTCCTGTTCCAAATAAGATAATATCATAGCTCTTGCAGGTTTAAGGTAGGGAGAAAAGAAGTGGTAGCATTTTATGAGTAAGGGTTATTATTGTAACTAGGTAAATCATAATAAAAACAGCAAGGATCTATAATCAGCTTCATTTGTCAAATCTTTATAGACTACAAGATAATTTTAAATGGTAATCTTTAAAGAGCTTGATGGAAATAAATAGAAAATAAAAACTAAAGAATTAGATCACAATATTTTGAGAATAATCCTTAACAATAAACTAACTGCCCTAGGAAATCAAGGAAAAAAAGAAGACTTTAGAAGAAGACATTGTATCATTGTATATAAGAAATGAAATATGTTGCTTGCAAAGCAACATTCATAATAGGCTTGCACTATAGAAAATTAATTTCCAGAAAGTTAAAATTACACATTAGAACTAATAAAACTCATGGGAATGTAACTACATCACTATTTTCATTATTTTATTGCTTAACGAATCTTAAATAACTGCTGAAATTCAGTAGTTGGGGTTTTGGGAAATAGATGGCACACAGTGTTCCAAGAAATACAGTTTAAAGCGGTTTGTTAGGACATTGCTTCAATGTCTAGTCTTTACCCAGTGTCATCTGGGGCCATTAGCTTGTATCTACAAGATGCACTTCAAATAGAGCACCAGGGTGAATGCAGAAAGGCTGCCAGTAGGGTGTCAGCTGGACTAGTACAGAAAAACCTTTTCTAAGAATTCCCTCCCGTTGTTAGGAACCAGTTTGCTATAGAACAGAAGAACCTACTGTTTGCTTCTCTCTGCTCTCAGCACCCTTGACTAGTAGTGCTACAATGTTGTCAGACATCATCTCAGGTGAAACACGCATGTTTCAAACCCAAATCGTCCCAATTTGTATTGTCTGAGTTGCCTGATTTGACATTGCTCAGGATGGTACTGGTGTTTACATCAACCCACTCACTTTATAAGGAAGAAGTCTCATTCTATTGCAGGATTTGCTTTTTAACAAAATGTTTCCCATTTTTCTAATCTGTCTGCAGTGAATCATTTTAAAGAGCAAGTGCTTTCTCTGGATGCATGCAGCAATAACTTTTTATTAAATATGACTTTATATTGTTTGCATTTTGGGGGAAGAGAAGAGAAAAAGATTGAACACATCTTTAGCTTTTTTTACCCTGTAAGTCTAGATATAGAGTAGAAATTACCCTATAATTCCCTTCATTTATTGCCACACAGGATATTTATTGAGTAGTTACTAAGTGCTCAGACTGCCAAGCATTAAATAATTAAAAAAATTAAAATCCACCTCATTCCCAAAATCTCTACAAACGGGAAATGAAAATAGGTAGAAGCTGTAAGAAAATGATTGAGTAATAAATTATAGTTTTTCAATTATAACTCAAACAAAGAATATATTTATCATATATTATCTTAGGCAACAAGTTATATTAATTAAGGGGCAATCTAATGCAATTTATCTCTCATATCTCTCTCTCTCTCTCTCTCTCTCTCTCGAATTCAAGGTCAAAGAGACAGATTTAAATATAGGTGCTACCAATGTATTAGCTGCAAAAATAAACAATTTATTTCATCTCTCTCAACTTTAATTATATCATTTAGAAAATGGGACAATATTATGAGAGAGTCTATATACATGCATCTAACATAATATGTATAAATGAGATACTATGCATGTCTATGCCCATTACTGAGGAATACTTTCTCCATTTCCTATGCCCAGAGTTATGTCCTGGAAGTAGGGTTGAGGAACAGCATGAGTGGCAACTAAAGAGAATTTTAAAGTATATTATATTTTTACCCTCAAGGAACTTCTAATTCAGGAAAGTATGACAGATCCTCATTTATGAAAATATCATTCATATTATTGGAGCATACAAAGGTTTACAGTGAGATACCCACAGAACTTTAACTCAGATTTTATATCTGAAGTTCGATTTGTAAAGTTGTACTGGAGGAAATGTGTCATCTGGGGAACAAGTACATACTATCAAGCATCCACAGACACAAGCCCAAGGAGGCCTGGGAAGCTCTCACACAGTCAAGCACACAGGACATCCACTGTGGTCGTGGTGAGATAGATGTCCAGGAAACCCTGAGTAGTAGCCACTCATGTTCCCATCAGTTTAGTCAACAAGTATGGAAGCTGACCTTCATATTCTTTGTTCTGATACCAACCTCACAGTTTTGTGATCATAATTTGACATCCCATGTAGACCTTCATCCTAGAGACAGGATTTAATGACCCACAACAAAAATATTCCTTTGTAAATTATCTTTTCATTGTAAATGTTTAGCTATAAATTAATAAATACATCAATTTTCTATGAGTTTGATAAGCAGAATCACTCTCCTTGAGTCATTTTTGGGTACAAAAATCTCTATGAGGCTCTGGACAACAGGGCTGTGACCAGAGCCCAGGTCATGTAAGGAGGAATACTTTTTTCAGTCTCAATAAATACTAGACAAATATGTTGTATATTCCAGATTAGTGTTACAAATTAAATCCAGGTTTAAAAAAAAAGAAGAGGAATGCTGTATTTTAATGTTTCTACCATTGAAAATATAAAATAACCAATAAAACCCCCAAATGTCATAGCAATGGTCCTCAACTACAGTTAAATTAAAACAGCCTGCTTAACACTTATGAACCACTCTGGAAAGCAATAAGGAGATTTCCCATAAAACTAGGAATGAAACCACCTTATGATCCAGGCATTTCACTCCTTGGTATTTATGCAAAAGAACTAAAATCAGCATCCTAAATTGATACACCCACTTCAATGTTTATAGCAGCACAATTCACGATAACCAAATTATAGAATCAACTCAGATGCCCATAAATAGATGACTGGATTAAGAAATTGTGGTAAAAATACACAGCAGAGTTTTACTTGCCATAAGAAGAATAAAATTATGGCATTTGCTAGTAAATGGATAGAAACAGAGAACATCATGCTAAGTGAAATAAGCCAGGCACAGAAAATCAAGGTTCAAATATTTTCCCTCATATGTGAAAGAGCAAAACAAAGGAAAGCAGAGAGGTGGATCAGATATCATGGATCATATATCACATGGATATATAGGGAAGATCAGTTAAGTAGAAGGAGATTGAGAGAGAGAGAGAGGAGGGATAAGAAAGGGGAGGAAATGTGTAATGAATTTTTAAAAGGTTGATGCTATGTGCATATATAAATATACCACAATGAATTTCACCTTTATGTATAAGGAGAAAAATAACAATAAAAAATAAATAGATGAACAAAAGGAAGATCAATGGAGTAGAGGATAGAGCATGAAGGGAGGGAGGAGGGAGGGCAAATGGGTGATATATGAACTGAAATCAAATTGCATGCATGTACAATTTTGTCAAGATGAACCCAACTACTCTGTATAACTATAATGATCTAATAAAAAATTTTAAAAATAGCCTACTTTTTTGATATATATATACATTTATGTATATGTACACACACATACACACACACATATACACACATAAACAGACACACACACACTCCAATGATTAGTTCTACTGGACCCATAAATCCAAAGTTCAAAGATATATGGCTAGGATTCAGCATGAGGGAGGGCTGGGTTTCCACTCTCATAATTCTCTCTCCACATGACTCTAGGGTGTAGGTAAGGCTTGTGAATCCATAACCTGTAGCAATTAATATAAATGAAAAAACAAGCCTGGAGGAAGCTATAGGTTATTAGAGACTATAAACCCAATTTAAATAGACAACTTTTATTCCTCTAGAGCCATTTCCATGTGGAATCTCAGGCTTGCTTTCAATGGATCACTGGCATGTTTGAAAAAAAAATTCAGAAATTTGCAATTATTGAAAATTTTCTCAATTTTTAAACTTAACAAAAAATTCATAATTTTAAATATTATTCTGTAAATTTCTGAAAACATATCTTTAGACCTCAAAATTGTGTCCTTGGAACATAAAGTAAGAAAAGCTATGTGACATGCAATGCCAACTCAGAGACAAAAAAACACAGGTTCTTCAAACACAAGGAAAACAATGAGCACTTACACTGATTCTATTGTTTAACATTCTACTGACAAAATTATCAACCAGAGCAATGCTTTGCTTTTCCCATTGATATCTTATCTTGACTTTAGTCAAGAGCATAAGTGTCCTGAAAACAAAAACTACATTTATTTTCTTCATTAGCTTTACTTCCCTAGCCTTGAACACATATATGAGTGTTTATAAGTCCTTGAGACTGTTGTAAATTGGATATACTCATGTTTTACATATAGACAAAATAGTCTTCTTTGTCATATATACTAAGAAAAAATATGTTGTGAATTGAGCAAGTATCTAAGGAATGGAACTAGTGATCAAAGCCATCTGTTAATTGTGATTTATTCTCTCTCTTTACCACCTTTCATATCTTCTCAACTTCCCTCCCTTCTCTTTCTCCCTCTTTCTCAAAAACTGGTATCCACTCATTCTTTCAGATGATGCATTCTATGTGAAAACAACCTGTATGGAAACTGAAAGGAGTAACTCTTCTTAACACAAAACAGTGAACAGTCATGAAAAGGCTGGAATATTGACTGTGAAAGATTTTAATTACACTGGTATTGATTAGGATAATAGCAATTTAATTACAGGGAAGAGTCAAAGTTCTGTCCTCATCACATTGTTTTCTGTTTCTAAGAGTTTCCTTGTCTAGTTTTTATAGGGAAGAACTTTTTTTGTTGTTGCTGTTTTGTTATTTATATATTTCCTGGAACTTTTCCTAAAAACTCAGCCAAGTATGATAAATCAGATTGAAGCTTGGGAGCATCTCGAATCTAGTTATCAACTTATTATTTGATTTGAAATGCTCAAGAGAGTATGCTGTTTATGAAGAGAAACAATGCAAGCATTTTTGACTTTGGGGGAAAAAAAAGCTTTTGAAAAAATGCAAAGTGCCCTGAGAAATGTTGATTGGAATTCTATGAGGTATGAGAAATCTACTGCACATAAGTAAGGAATTGAGCATTTAGGAAACAATTGGAAAGGCTAGCATTGAAATTCAACTGAGATGAGTAGTAATCACAGTACTGAATTTAGAGTGAAAGAGTTGAATATGAAATAAAATATAAAAATGTACACTAAAGGACAGTTAAAGAAATGCAGTGCTTGTAGTTGAGGGGCCTTAAAAATGTACCTTGTGCATGATACAGGTTATAAAAATATCCTGAAAATATTACTTACTTCAGATTTACAATGAGGTAAATTCTTTATTATGTTGTGGTATTATAGAATATAAATACATTATAGCTTCTAATTAAATACTTCTTTTTCTGGAATTTATTTACTCAAGGGAAATCTAGAAAACTTGAATCTAAAAAAATTGATAAGAAACTTATAAGTACAAGTAACATTATAAGAAAAAAACTTTAACTTGGTTACTTTGGGTATTTGTAATCGTTGGATTGAATTGCAATTATTTTGTTATATATGGATTTGGTTTAATGTTCTTTTATTAGAAGGAATTTGACCTCCGTAAGATATATACACATAAATAAGCAATTAGAGAAATACAAATCAAAACTACTCTAAGATTTCATCTCACTCCAGTTAGAATGGCAATTATCAAGAATACAAGCAATAAAAGTTTTTATGAGGATAAAGGGAAATAATTCACTCATACATTGCTGGTGGGAATGCAAATTGGTGCAACCACTTTGGAAAGCAGTATGGAGATTCCTTGGAAAACTTGGAATGGAACCACCATTTGACCCAGCTATCCCACTCCTCTGTTTATACCCAAAGGACTTAAGATCAGCATACTACAGTGATGCAGCCACACCAATGTTTATAGCAGCTTAATTCACAATAGCTAAACCATGGAACCAACCCAGATGCCCTTCAACAGATGAATGGATAAAGAAAATGTAGTATATATAAATAATGGAATATTACTCAGTCTTAAAGAAAAATGAAATTATGGCATTTGCCAGTAAATGGATGAAACTAGAGACTATCATGCTATGTGAAATAAGCCAATCCCAAAATACCAAAGGCAGAATATTTTCTCTGATAATATTCTGTGTACGGGGAGAATGAAGGAACTTTGGATTGTGCAGAGGGGAATGAGGGGAGGGGTGGGATGGTGGGGATGGGAATGACAGTAAAATTAGACAGAAATTATTACCCCATATATATGTATTATTACACTACTGGTATGACAGCACCATGTACAGCCAGAGGAATAAGAACTTGTGCTCCATTTGTGTACAGTGTGTCAAAATGCATTCTACTGTCATGTATACTAATTAGAACAAATTTTTAAAAAAATAAGAGACCAGTAAAATAAAGGAAGGGGGCAGGGGAACAGTGGGGAAGGAAAGGGGAGGTACAGGGGAATTAAACTGATCAAATTATACTGTTTTATTGAGTGCATGTATGAATATGTAAAAAAAATTAAAAGGTTATAATACATATAGAGAACAGTACATGAAAAAACATGAGGAAGAACATAAAGTATTTTAATACATGAGAGCTCACAGCCTTCTTCCCTCTGTAGTCCTTTCTTCCTTGGGGGTGTATAGCTCAGTGGTAGAGCACTAGTCTAGCAAGCTAGAGGCTCTGGGTTCAATTCCCAGCACAGTCAAGCTGTCATAGAGCATGTACTTAAGCACTTTTAGAATTATAAGAAACTAAGACTATGAGAAAATTTTGTCTTGAAAAACTAATTTAGATAGAGTACCAGCCATATATCCAATAGGATTTCCTTCCACCAGGAAAGTAAGTACACTGGAACTATAGAAATGTACCAAATGGGAATTGCTTGGTATAATTTAGTTCAATCCAAGATTTCATCAGAGTTATCAAGTTCCTATTGCAAGTTGCTTAACCCAACAGAGGCAAGGATGCCAAAATGAACTAGAGTGGTATGGCAGCACCTAAGGATTTCAGGGCAGTGGATTAGAATCATTTCTCTGTACAGATGCTTTTAAGGAGTAGCAGCCACAAATATATCCACCACATCAAATATATCCAAGAAGATCCCATCCAGGCCACAGTCATCCCAAAGTCAAAGAACAATAACAAGTCAAAGAACCAAGCAGGTGAGAGGAAGTTAGAGTGGACCACAGAGCTGAGTGACAAAGCAGGCAAGAGTGGTGAATCAGGAGCAAGGCGGAAGTCAAGTCTGTCCTGGGAGTCTATTCACAATAATAAACAATTCCTGAAGCGCTAACCAAGCCTCTGGCACCACCTGATACTTAAGGTGGGAAGTACTGATCCTGGAGCATAGTCATACCTACCCCAACATCACGTGCTCTGTTACCTCCACAAGATCACCAAATCCAGGCAGACACCCCAAAACGCAAGTGAACACCAGCAGGTCCTGTGGTGTAAGATAGGAAAGCTCTTTTCTTCATATTGACTAAAGGAGAAAAGGGCTTCCTTCATCAGCCTGGTTTTTAAAACTAAGAATTAACTAAATTACTTCTAGTAACTGTATGCATGTATGATTCTTACAGTATATATAAACAAATGAATATATTTGTATCAAAATTTAAAGTCAGAAGAGATTTTATGGAGCATCTTGTCAGACATCTGCACTGAAAGAAATCAACAATCTAAGAGTTGATGCAACTTGGTTAAGTTTATAATGCTAGTCAGTATCATAGCAAATTTGGCAGAAGAAAGACTAACATTTTCTGGCTCAGTTCAGGAGTCTTTCCAGAAGGGCAACATTAAAATAAATTTGTTCTACTAGTGAGGAAAGTTTAATTAATCATAATCCTGATAATCCTCAACTGTTGGCACACTGCCACCTTGGTCCACTTAAAGCCCTTTTATTTATTTATTTTTTCAATTCTTTTTGTTCTTTCCTGTATCCTTAACCCTGAATTCATTCCCCTCCTTCACATAGGAATCTATTAAAATATCAATACATGACGTCATGTATATAAAATTTCTTTGTGCATTGCATTTCTGTGTGTAAGTGTACAAGAATGTGTATTCAACTTACCTTAATAGTATGGATACAGTTCTAACTACCCTTTAAAAATCGAAGATGGTACTGCATGGTTATCCATTTCATTGTTTCTAACCATTGCATAAATCCATAGTAAATATCTATAATGATTCAGTTGTCTATTCCCCTAATAATATAATATGAAATCTTAAAGAGTTTTTGATTTATTTTCTGTAAGTGCCCATTGGTTTTATTTTGTTTTGTTTCTGGCATTCAAATAATCAGTACAATTTACATCCAGATTTTATGGTTTAAATAGCTATGTTTTTTTTGTTGTTGTTGTTTCAGTATTGTTATTTCTGATGTTAATATTAGGTAGATGTCTATGGACATCCTGTTTTCAACTTAAGTATGTCGTTTCTTAAATAGACTACTAATAGCTAATAACATGAAAACATGTCAGTGATTACAGGAATTTGGGATATCAATACATCATAGCAAGGGTGGGTGTAATAAAATTTTCTATGAGATTAAAAACTTATTTTGAGTAAATTAATTTGTGGCAATTTGTACTAAAATTACTGTCTCACAATTGAAAATAGCTTTATAATGTTTGCCCATTAAAATTCTAAAAAAAATATAAATCAATTGTTCCCTTGATGACTTTAGTCACAAGTAAATAAATGAGAAAGTATTCACAGTACAATGTGTGGGAGAAAATATTCAAAGCAAACAATAAACCAGTGATCCAGTATCACGATGACTAAATATTACAAAATGCTAACACAGATGTCCAATATGAAAAGAAAAAAGTTGGGTTCTGTTAACTAGGGTATTTATTCAAATCAGACAATGTATTCTATCCAATATGTAGAGTGCCTTCTTACTTATAATTTTAGACTGGAACTTAGAGACGGAATGATCAGACATCAGGCATGCAGGAGATTGAGATAAATGGAGACTCTGGACAAGCAACACAGCATGGCAGGCTAAGGACTCAGCCATACATATTTAAGAGCTACATTAAAATGCAGCATGAACCCCAAGCAGTGACTGTCAAGAAAGCTGGTTCTAAATGGAACACCTTGTTTAATTGATGTACGACTTTAGGTTAGTCCTCTAACCTCTCAAGAATGTCCTGTTCCTCTATTAAATGAGAGAAAGAACATATCCCACCCTGTGTAACATGTTGTGATCATAAAACCCAGTGACAGTAGGGCTGTTTGAGTAAAAATGAACATAAGAATTTTAATATTCAAATAGAATGATTCATAACTGAAGCTGATGTGCTGACCACCAAGAAGGAAACATGAATAACATAGAAGCTGGTGCTACAGGCTTTTGAGAATTCTCTCTTACCGCTGAATATCTTTTTATTGAAGTCGATGTGTTATAACTGGAGAATAATTTAGAATAAAAGTGTGTTTAAAAGACCAAAGAAAAGTATTTAACAAGATTATTAGGCTTATACATACTAAGTCATCAACCAAGAAGTGTTATTTGGTACTGTTGACTGCAGAGTACTGCACTCACAGTCACAGTAAGGGGATGAGATCCAGGGAGCTTAAATAAAGGCCAAAGCACTCTCCATACCACTACCAAACGTGCATGCACATGTGTGTGGTGCACGCACACACACTGGAAGTACACACATAAATTAAATAGTAAAAATCAAGTTCAAAAAGTTTTTAAAGAGTTGAGACAAAAATGATAACAAAAAATGATGTTTCCTTCTTCTCAGGCCAGAAACGTAGAGGACAGATGAAGTGCACATTTTAAAAGAATTTCAAAAGGAAAGCAAGAAGCAATGGATACGTAAATAATACAAGAAAGATCTACTCAAATCTAAAAGGATATTTTCTAGCAGAATTCAAGTTAGAGTACTCATTTCTAGATCTATCTTGGTAAATTTTGGTCTTGTAAAGATAAAAATAAATAGCTAATAATGGTAAAAGTGGGAAATAAACTAATTTGCCTATCAAACATAAAATAGCAAGTTACAAAAAATTAGGGTAGAGAGGAGAAGTGTTTTGGTATGAATTGATAAATACAATCAATAGGAGTCTAAGACTCCATTTTGCTGCCTTCTATTAAAAAAAATTGTTACAACAGCTGTTTCTGAGATACGGAAATGAAAGCTGTTTTCTTATTTAAAAAATGGACTTTCTATACTTTGCACCCCCCAAATTGTACCCTACTCAGGATGCAGCAGTGGTCGTGGTGAGCTACATCCTGGGTATGAAGGCTCTTGTGAGTCTACAGGACTTTGAAGTAGATTCTTGCCCCACCGACCCCCACCCAAATTCAGGATGTGACTGTCTAGCACCTGCTTGAACCCAGAACTGTGGTCAACTGAACTGCAAAGCTCATGTTTTTTAGCTTCTGTTTATCACTTGCTAAACAGACTGGAAAATTCCAGTCTTGCCTAGAGCTCACAGGTCCCACATATTAATGTTTTAATTTCTATGATTGGCTAGCTTACCTGAGGACAAGCAAGTCACTTATTTGTGGGTTTTGTGCTTATATTTTCTTTGGATGGATCAGGAGATTGCTGTCCTCCCACAGAGCTTGAGTCTCTGCAGTGGGTGACAGTCCCTGGCCAGGTAAATAAAGCTCTCTTTTGATTTGAAATTCATACTTAGAGTGCTTTCTGGAGCAACTCCTCATAACAGAAGAAAGTGTATCCATTGCCCATCTTATATGGAGTAGGTAAAACAGCAATTTTACCATTTATAATTAGATAAACACAGATTCAGAAACATTTTCACTTAAAGATAATAATAAATAGAAGAAAATGAAGGTGCATGGTTTCCAAATCACTAGAGACCAAAAAACAGAGGAAAAAAAAATTATGGAAGAAAACTAAAAGTATTAAGGTAAAAATAGCAAGAGTATATCAGAATTATATCATATTATTCCACTATGATAGTATAATCAACAAAGACATAGAATGACATTACTGGATTTTATACCCATTCTTTCCTCCCAAATTTATGTTTTTGTGAAAGTTCCTGGTTCTTTCCCCCAGAGCCTCATGTCTCAGAGGATCTGCACCTCACTTTCAGCTCCACAGAGAGCTCAAGGTCTGATTCTTTTTGACAATGATTTGTTCAGAAATGGTTAAGTGATCAATTCTGACCAGTGAGATGTAAAAGAAAATCTAGTGTGATGCTTCTGGTAACTCATCTTCACTGTAAAGCAAGCTATATGACATTATCATCTCTCTTTTTCCTCTTGATATTGTTATGACTGGGTGCAATGCCTAGAATTGGTACCACCCTGAAACCATTGTCTTGCCATCTTGTAGCTATTGTGTAGTTATTTGCACTCAGAGGTTTGATAACTTTCCTGAGATGAAATCGTAAGTGGAAAAGCGGTATACATCTCCACACCTACTTCTTATTCTGAAATTAATGTTCTTTCCAACACTTCTTATTGCTTCTAGCCAAGCATATGTTAGAGCTAACATTGACTTTATGTGTTTATAAAGTTTTGTTAATCCCAGTCCACTATTTATTCTACGACATCGTGGTATAAAATATTCCTGCATTTTGGTTAAGGATAGAGCTACGCTTACTGTTTGTTGATATTATTGTTTAGGGTGATGTACCAAGTAGATGTCTATGAGCTTCCTGTTTTCAATCTGTGTAATATTTTTTTCAACATATCGTTTCTTAAATATACTATGAATATCTGATAGCATGGCTAATGATTGCTCTTTTGTGTCTTTTCCAGATTAACTTTTGTCTCTCTTTGTATGATTGGTTAAATGCTTTCTCTGGCAAATCCTTTTGGACTTGTGCAGACTCTATTAAGCTTCCCCTTTTTTGCCCTCCTTGCTTTAAACCTTCCTTTTCCCCTGTGAGCTGCTGTTTCACTCCTCCTTTATTCCAGCACATAATGCCATGCCTAGTGCATCATGCATGATTAATGGTAATGGAAAAGTCCTTGAATGAATTGTTCATTGATTAAGTGAGTGAATGAATGAATGATGGTAGATGCATCACCTTGTAGTCTAGTCCTATTAAAATTCCAAAAGGATACATCAGGAGTGTTATGCCTTCATCCTCTGAATCTCAAAAGCATTTTATTCCTCTTACTGCACTTACATTCTGCCTTATATTAGTTTGAGTACACTTGCTTTCCTCCTAATCCATAAATTCCTTGAGTTTGTTATCTTTGTCATCTCTAGTGATGCCCCCATAGCACCTAGCACAGCATACTGTCTTTCACTTAATAAAAGCATATGAAGTATATTAATCAATTTAAAGGGATCTTGTTAGTAATGGGAGAGATTTAGAATACTCTGCATTTTGAGGATGGTGTCTTTGAAATCTGTTCCAATATTCTGAGCTCTGTTCACAATAGAGTATGTCTCCTGCACTTGTTGATTTGATATTTTCATAAACATTTTTGAATTGCTACATACTTAACATTTGCATATCAACATGTAATGTTTGTTTACAAACAGCCTTACATTGTTTACTAAATTTTTTAACAACTGCAAGTATAGTCTTCTCAGAAAGATTGCAAGTCTCAAGTGATAAACAAGAATACAGGCTCTCTAGCTTGTGCTTTCCTTTAGAGTCTATTTCTATGTTTCTCTTCAAGAACTTAGACGTGTGTTTCCTTTTATGGTGCCTACCAGTGTGGTTGACACCACAAGTATTTGCATATCATTTGCATATCTGGGTGTGTGTGCCATTCAAATGTGGACAACTGGCTCTGAGAACAGTGAGATTATTAAAAGAGGAAGATATGTTCGTGTTATAGCACCCTCAGTCTTGAATGCCTCAGAAAAGTCATTCTCCAGTGATGGAAATTAGAGGATAACCATGTGCCCAATTTGGCTCATTGCCCCAATGTGAAGTGATTATGTGTGTGTGTGTGTGTGTGTACAAACATTCATGTATGATCCTCTAGAGTAACAGAGAAAATAGCACTGTTAATAGTAACCTATAAAACAAATTTGACTAAAGAATATAAATAATTTAAGTAGAATATTTGAAAGTGATACTTTTTTTTTCCACATCCCCATGCCAGAAAATGGGTGAGGGGGTCAAAAAAATACTATATTCACAAGCCAGTTACCTGTTATTTTTAAATAAAGCTTTCTTGTCAATCAGACACACCCACTTATTTCCACACTGTGTATAGCTGCTTGTGAGCTACAAGGGTAGAGAAGTTACAACAGAGACCAGGTGGACCACAAATCTAAATATTTACTCTCTGACCTTTAAAAAAATAAGCAGTCTAAACTACATACAAATATCAAATGATTATGATGGTATTCCACCACCGTCAAGACACATTCCATTAGATGTGCAAGAGCTGGTGTGTAACCTGTTTAAAATTGATTGAAAACATTGTACTAGCTCTAAGGGACAATCCTTGGGCAGCGTGGGTAGAGAGTATAGGTGAAGCATAAGAATTTATTGAATTACTCAGAATGGAAACTTGTCTTTAAAATGCCAAATGGCCTGTTTTTCTTTTAGAAAATTCTCATTAATACATGCACAGTACAGATGCTTCATAGCACCAACATGCTAATTGCAGGAAGTAAAGAATTCTAATTGAAATAATATTAATGAAGAGCCATGCCAACCCACTGCAATATCACAATCTTTGTGAATCCTTAGCTTCTTATGATTCATTTTCCTCCCCAAAATAACTCAGATTAAACAGTGACTTCTCAACACAAGACAACATTTCCATCCAGATTCCTCTTTTATGTTTTGAATCATGTTCCAGGATACAGCACACAGAGCAGGACTCATCTTCTGCCATCAGCTAATGTTGTTAAATGTCAGGCATTTAATAAAGTTAAAGGGCAAAAAACTTTTAAACAATTTATTCTGCCTGGCAATCTTTCCTTGAGAGAGAAGTTGCAGGGAAACTCATTGCTTTATTGACTTAAGCAGAAGAAGAATTTTTTTTAAATCAAGTTCTGAAAACAAAACCCAGTGACTTTATAAATTCTAAATATCTAGGCAGTATGTTCATATATATATATATATATATATATATATATATATATGTGTGTGTGTGTGTGTGTGTGTGTGTGTGTGTGTGTGTATTTAGGATTGTTTGTGAAATATAGTAGTAAGTATACCTTGTAACACCAAATGTGGACTTTGCATAGCAGCAAAATGCTTTGTGAATTCAGATGTTTGCAAACCAAGGCACAATTCCTAGAAAAAAACTGGTAGTATGTCTCAGTTTCCCACATAAGAAGTGTATTGGGGCCAGGCACAGTGGCAAATGCCTGTAATCCCAGTGGCTTGGGATGCTGAGGCAGGAGGATCTTGAGTTCAAAGCCAGCCTCAGCAGAAGCAAGGTGCTCAGCAATTCAGCAAGAACCTGTCTCTAAATAAAATACACAATAGTGCTGGGGATGTGGCTCAATGGCCAAGTGCCCCTGAGTTCCATCTCCAGTACCAAATATAAAAAAAAAAAAATAAGTGTATCGGCAAATGGATTAGAGAACTTTAGATGCTTGTTGATTCTGCAAACTAAAAGAAAGACTGTCACTGGATATCTTTCCAGTGTCCTACAGGAAGGACATCCTCTCAATCTGCCTCCTCTATTCTGCCATGGGACTAGGGTGAAAAGATAATACTTCTCCTCTATTGCCTTGATATCCTCTCCAAATATGTTGTGAGGGGATAGAACCCATAGGTTAGTTTGAAATGCCACCTTATAAAGAACAAAGCACTGAATTTTCTAGGAAAGGATGTTAGGAAGCTATGGTAATGTTGATTATCCTCTGCTGTTGTGGTTTGGATGTGAGGTGTTCCCAAAAATCTCACATGTGAGACAATGCAAGAGGTTCAGAGGAGAAATGATTGGATTTTGAGAATCTTTACACAATCAGTGGATTAATCCCCTGATAGGGATTAACTGAGTTGTCACTGAAGTGGTAGATTGTGACCAGAGGAGGTGGGAATTGGGGTATATATTTATATAGGGTATATATTTTATATGTGGAGAGTAGAGACTCTCTCTCTCTCTCTGCTTCCTGATCATCATGTGAGCTGCTTCTCTCCACCATACTCTTCTTCCATGATGGTCTCCTTACCTCCAGCCTGCAGGAATGGAGCCACCCTTCTAAGGGCTAAGACCTCTGAAACCGTGGAGCCCTCACATAAATTTTTCCTCTCCTACAATTGTTCTGGTTGGGTCCTTTAGTCACAGCAAAGAAAAGCTGGCTAAAACATATGCTTATTGAGTTCCCATTCTAATAGTTAGAATGAGCTCCCATTCTAATAGCTTAGTTCCCAATAAGCATAGGATTTAATATAAAGCACCTTAGTAAGTATGTATAGTTAAGAATTAAAACATTGTAGGGTTCTCCTTGTTTTCAGTACATCTCATGGGATTGATGTCTCTTAGCTTTCTTAAAATGGACATCCTACAAGGAAAAGACTTATTTTAATGGCCTATGTATTAGGAACAAAGCATTAGTAACTGACCACCCTTCTACTTAAGGAGCAAATTTCAAAGGAAGATCTATGTATCCATGGAGCTATTTTTAAAACCTCCAGAGCAAGGTGCCATGAGCCTGAGAAATTGTTTCTTCTGATCTCTTAGGTTTTAATGACTAGCTAGCAGCATTCAATTACAAACTGATCATTAACAAGAAATCTAATTGCTATTAGCAGACAGGTAAACAACTCATATTGACGTAAAAAAGAGCATGGAGGGCCATTTTATGGTAAGAAGTGAAATACAGATTCTCTTAAGGAAAAAAAGTAACATCACTGTGTTTATAAAACTATAGTGCCACTCCTTTTCATATACATGGAATATAGGAATAGCTACTGTCAATAGTTATGAACTATGATATCTTATTTTTTTTCTTTTTATTGATTCTTTTTAGTTATACATAACATTAGGAATCATTTTGATATGATTATAAAGACACGAAATATAATTTGTTCTAAGTCAGTCCCCAGTATTTACCCTTTCCATCTATTCTCCTCCCCCCACTGTTGATGATATGTTTTTTTTTTTTTCATTTTCAATATAAGGTTTTTATTTATTTTTAATTTTTTATTTGTTCCAATTAGTTATACATGACAGTAGAATGCATTTTGACACATCATATATAAATGAAGTATAACTTCTCATTCTTCTGGTTGTACATGTTGTAAAATCATCCGATTGTGGAATCACATATTTATATAAGGTAATGTTCAATTCATTCTACTATTTTTCCTACTCCCACACCCCCACCCCTCGCCTCACTGTCCTCCACACAATCCAAAGTTAATTCATTCTTTCCTAGCCCCACTCCCTTATTGTGAATTAGCATCTGCATATCAGAGAAAATATTCTGCCTTTGGTTTTGGGGGGATTGGCTTCTTTTTCTTAGCATGGTATTCTGCAGTTCCATCCATTTACTGGCAAATGCCATAATTTCATTCTTCTTTAAGGCTGAGTGATATTCCATTGTGTTTATATACCACATTTTCTTTATCCATTCATCTGTTGAAGGACATCTAGGTTGGTTCCAAGGTTTAGCTATTGTGAATTAAGCTGCTATAAACATTGATGTGGCTGTGGCACTTTAGTATGCTGACCTTAAGTCCTTTGGGTATAAAAAGAAGAATGGGATTGCTGGGTCAAATGGTGGTTCCATTACAAATTTTCTGAGGAATCTCCATATTGCTTTCCATAATGGTTGCACCAATTTGCATTACCACTAGCAATGTATGAGTGACCCTTTTTTACAATATCCTTGTCAGCATTTATTGCTTGCATTCTTGATAATTGCCATTCTTACTGGAATGAGATGAGATTTTAGAATAGTTTTGATTTGCATTTCTCTAATTGCCAGAAATGTTGAACATTTTTTTTCATGTATTTGTTGATCCATCATACTTCTGCCAAGTGTCTATTCAGTTCCTTAGCCAATTTATTGATTGTGGGGGTTTTTGGGGGGAGGTGGTTGAGTTTTTTGAGTTCCTTTTGTATCTTGGAGATTAATGTATCTGAGTTGCATGTGGTAAAGATTTTCTCCCATTCTGTAGACTCTATCTTCACGTTATTGTTTCTTTTGCTGAGAGGAAGGTTTTTAGTTTGAATCCATCCCATTTTTTATTCTTGATTTTACTTCTTGCACTGTAAGAGTCTTGTTAAGGAAGTCAGGTACTAAGCGGAAATGGTGAAGATTGGGCCTACTTTTTCTTCCATTAGGTGCAGGGTCTCGGTTCTAGTACCAGTCTTTGATCCACTTTGAGTTGAGTTTCATGCAGGATGAGAGATAGGGGTTTAATTTCATTTTGTTACATATAAATTTCCTTTTCCCAATGCCATTTGTTGAAGATGTTTTCTTTTCTACAATGAATATTTTTGGAACCTTTGTCTAATATGAGATAACTGGATTTTTAAAAATATTTATTTTTTAGTTATAGGTGGATGCAATATCTTTATTTTATTTTTATGTGGTACTGAGGATTGAACCCAGTGCCTCACATGTGGTAGGCAAGCGCTCTACCTCTGAGCCACAACCCCAGTCTAAGATAACTGTATTTATTCTGGTTTGTCTCTGTGTCTTCTATTCCATACCATTGGTCTATGTATCTGTTTTGGTGCCAATACCATGCTGCTTTTGTTACTATGGTTCTGTATTGTAGTTTAAGTTCTGGTATTGTGATGCCTCCTGCTTCACTCTTCTTGGTAAGGATTCCTTTGGTTATTCTGGTTCTCTTATTTTTCCAAATGAATTTAATGATTGTTTTTTCTATTTCTATGAAAAATGTCATTGGTATTTTAATAGGAATTTCATCTGGGACACTCTGAAGACAGTGCTAAGAGGAAAGTTTATTTCATTAAGCTCATTCATCAAAAGAATAGAAAGTCAAAGAATAAATGACCTAACATTACATCTCAAAGCCCTGGATATCTTGTTTTTTGAAGTATAATGCACGTAAAACTGTTAATTAAGACACAAGTTCCATTTTGTAGGAAGTAAATCATCAAGGTTTCAAAAACTTGCTTGCTAGTGTCTCTAGCTCTCTACTCTAAAATATCTGTTAGTGATGATAAATTCTGTAGGAGGGTCTATTCTGAGCTATTAATTTCCTGTAAGGGGAAAATGGGTGTATTACCAGAAATATCCATTGAAGAAGGGTGGGATGTGGGTAGAGGGTTGTATATTTGTCTTGAGAATTAAAAACTATAAAACGTTCTTATGCACAACTGATTTTTTTAAAAAACACACATTTTTAAAGAAAAAACATACTTAGAAACCTATCTTTTGATGATAGATAATCAAGAAAATTTACCTGTAACTATGTTGTATTGTTTAAAATATGTACTTATTTATTTAAATAAGTACTTATTAAATATGCACTTATATACTACATACATTTATTAAAATAGAACAGTGAAAATATAAAAATAACTGAGTTTAAGGTAATGAAAGACCCCATGTTTTATTCCAACAGTTTCAAATTCTTCTTTTAAAAAGTTTACATTAATTTTGTGTATATGTGATGTATTGGGGATTGAACCCAGGAGCAATTTACCACAGAGCCACATCCCCAGCCCTTTTTATTTATTGTTTGGAGACAGAGTTTTACTAAATTGCTTAGGGCCTTGCTAGGTTGCTGAAGCTGGCTTGTAACTCACAATCCTCCTGCCTTAGCCTCCCAAGTCACTGGGATTACAAGCATGCAGCACCACACCCAGTCACATTAGTTACATTGACTAGAGTGTTAAAGTGACTCCTCATCTTTGAGGAGTCTCCCAAGGTGATTCTGCATCACTTTCATCAGCTTATCAATTAGAACTTAAAAATACAATCACATGACAAAATGATCAAACATCTTACAGAATCTTTCCCAGTCTCTGTAGAAGAGTTACAGCTTGAAGATTCAGTTTGCAATGAGCTTCGTATCCACCAAATCATTAAGAGGTCATGTAAAAGTCTTACTAGAGCAGATAGCACAATACACTTGCCCAGAGTTTCACTAATACTTTAAGACTACTGGGGCATTCTTTTATAATTGTAAAAGTTCATAATTGAGATTTAGTAGACATAAAATGAATATTACATTCTGGTGTCAATGTCATAATCCAAATGTGGAAAAACTAATTTCCATCTGGAATTATTTAAAAAAATAAACTTCTGAGTTTATTTTAATCAGATTTACTGATTTAAAAAAAAAGCCTTTGAAAAAAATCATGTAGCTCAAGTGGTAGCAAGACTGTTTCAAATGGAATCCTAATGATTTTGTCCTCGGTACTGTATAGCTTTGGTCCAGGAAGGAGCAAACCAAGTGATGTGTACCGTGAACATCAGTTTAGAAAAGTCCATAGTCTTCCCCTCCCCTACAAGTTACCCTTTAAGCATTTAACATCCCATGGTTAAGAAAATATATAATAATCATGTTCTTTCTTGTCTTCAGTCTAAGTCTTTGCCACTTTGCAAATTCATTTTCTCTTGTTTTCCTCTTTGGAGACAGAGAACAGCTGGTTGTCATCTTCCAAATGCTGTAACAATCCCTCATATATTTGAAGATAGTAATTAAGTCATCCTCTCAGCCTTCTCTTTTAGAGAAACTCAAATTTCTTTTTAACACAAATTATCAAAAAAATTACCACAGCCGTGGACGTGAAAATTGTTATTGCATAGACTTTCTATGTAAATCCCTCTTGTTTCTGTAAATACTCCTTCTCCAGAAGCAAAAGCAGCAGCACGTTGCTTTGATGAATTCCAGCTCCCGCTGCCCAGCCTTATCCTCTTTCTGACATCCATTAACTTCCCACGAACACTTTGCTGTTCTCAGGTAAACTGATGTGACTCCTACCTTCCAGTCACCTTTCACTCTCTGTCTCCACCCCCTCATGTTCTAAAAGGAGAAAACATCATGAGGAGCAGGTTCTTTAGCAGCTATAAGAGTGCAGCTCTAAATATTACTTAGGCTATTTCAAACCAAAGATATCATTCTTAGATGGGTGAGTTTTCCCCATAAGATATTATCTGGTAATAAGATTTTAAAACCACCAAAGATTTCTTTTTATTATACTAATATAAAAAAATAGCACTCATTGCATGGAAATATGAAAGAAAAAAATCAGACTTACTGGCTATGTGATTTTGGGGAAGATATTTGATCTCATATTTTCTTCATCTGTAAAATGGGCACAATAATAGCCATAGAGATGTATAAAGAAACTAATAAAATAGTTTGTGACCCATCACACTGACTGACGAAATTCTCTTCTCAGTCATCCAGGTGGCATTTTTATCTCTTGGTTTTGTGTTCCTCATGAAAGTACAAGGAATTAATGAATCCATTCTCCTGGGTTGCATATTTTCATTTAAGGAGGTACTTTCTCATGTTTTAACACATAAAGTAGTAGATCTCATGATAAACATTCCAATTGGCAAGTCAAATTTGTTAGGACAATGTTTTGAGGCAGGATTATCCTATGCATGAGGCAAGCTGCTCACAGATGTGTGATTTCACCTCATGTCTGAGGCGTAAACATGTTTATTTAGAGACAAATTATCCTCAATCTCAGTGATCCTGAGTGGTTTATCACAGGATTTTCTCTGAAATATAAAACTATATATATTTTGCTTTATATTATTTCATTCCGGTAAAAGAAGATAACCCTAGTCCTGGGAAGATTTGACATGCCAATTTATCTGTAACACGGATCTGGAATATTAATGTATCAACCTTTTACTTCATTTTGCTTTGAATAAAGTAAGACAATTACTCTTCCTGAAAATAGAGTATTTCAAGTGTGAAAAAGTCAGAAATCTTTTTATTTTTCTTATATGACCACAATTTAACTATTCATGCTCCCCGCCCCCTCCTCTGGCCTTCTCTCTCTTTCTCCCCCTCTCCCCTTCTGTCCATCTACTGGCTGTTGATTTAATGGATGACTTTTAGACTTTCATGATTCCATAGTTTACCTATTTCCTGTCCATACATGAAGATTAATGGTTTATCCGGTAATTATCTGCTTTTAAATCTAGACCTACAGAGAAGAGGTGGAGGAAAAGGTCTCATGTAGGAAACAATTATCATTTCTATTAACAACAACAAAAAAAGAAAGCAAAATTAATTTTCTAAGCAGGCAAGTTAAATGACTCAATCAGCTTCTGGATTAAATATTTTCATATGTATATAAGCATTTCAACTATCAACCAGTAAAAGTCACTTATGTTGAAAATTTATCTTTTCGCATTTCGAAACAGCTACCTGACTCCCAATGTGGGGGAAGTGTATGCGAGATGTCTGTGAAGCAAGGGCTGCACAGAGGGATTATATATTCATAAATCTTCTGGTCCTAAGTGGTAAGGTTTACCTGCTACTGGGTGACTCAATAATACTTTTGTCTTCCATTTCTAAATGCTTTCTCAAATTCCACTTTTTACCTGTCACTTTTTTTCTTTAATAAATATATTAATGGCTATTAGTAACACTTCTGTTTTATATGACAATCAAATATTTCAGAATTACGCACATATATTTCATCCTTACTTTATTCACTTCACAAATTATTAAAGTGTTATAGCTACATTGGTTAGTAGCAATTAGACACATCTACTTATCAAAAAAGTTTATGAATAATTTCTATTCATGCACATCAGCCATGGTCCACACAGGAAGTAATCCCTGTAGCTTTTCCCAGTGCCATGAAAAGGCTGTAACATAGGAGATGGAAAAGAGAAGAGAACCAGTGTCTATATGTCAGGAAAGTGGTGAAGCAAAATAACAGATCCACACATAGACTAGTGAGGAGTAGAAATCATAAACTTAGTGATTTCTAGTGTTCATTGTTTATTAGTGAAAAATAATTAGCATGAGCCATGTGTATAGCTGAAGGGTTAGGGCTGTATGTAATGATGAGTTTCTTTCCATTTTGTTGTCTTTTTTGGGGAAAGGGGAGGGTACCAGGATTGAACTCAGGAGCACTAGACCACTGAGCCACACCCCCAGCCCTATTTTGTATTTGACAGGGTCTCACTGAGTTGCTTAGTGCCTTGCTTTTTCTGAGGCTGGCTTTGAACTCATGATCCTCCTACCTCAGCCTCCCAAGCCACTGGGATTACAGGCATGCTCCACTGCACGTGGCAAAAATGGTGAGTTTCTTTAAGGAAATTGTGCATGTGTCCCAAGAGCCAAGAGAATAGACTTAAGCAGGAGAAGTACACAAAATCAGTCAGCAATTTGCCCTGGAAATTGTTAGTATAAAAGGTGGAGTATTTCCAAGCAAGCAAAGAAGAAAGAAGAGAATATTAAAAATCTCAGTCAGATGAAAGCAAAAGTGGGTAAGCACACGGAAATTTGAAGGACACCTGTTATAAAGAAAATTAAAAATCCAGAACCATATTACCAGTCTAATTATCCTGCTCACATATACACCTGGGTGTGTTTTCATATGTGAAGAAGGGGATAGAATATAGAAATTTCTTAATCATTGTACACATAATTTGGATCCATACTTCAATAAATTCTGTGGAGTTTATATATTCAGGTTAAAAGTGAATTCAGATTTATGGTTTGATGGAATAATGGACTACTCCTGCCAAAATGAGATATTGAATTGCTTTTCAATTCTTTTTATACTCAGATAATATTGCAAAAACATATGAATGCATAAGTACAAGAATAAAATTAGTGCAAAATGAATAAATTATCAAGACCTTGTTATTGTAGTATACAGGCAAATATTTCATTCCATAAAACATATGTCCAATTCAGCATGGCCTTTGAAATCCACAATCCTCAATTTTTCTAAGCAACATTTTTCACAAAGAGTTTTAATTTCTGCAAGAGTTAAATCAACCAAAATGCTAAACTCGGAAGGAGTGGTGAATCATTATAAAAATAAAGGCATAATTACATCTAATATTCTAGAACACTTAGAACTGTTTACTTCTTGCAGGCAATGGATTTTTCCAAATGAAAGCTCAGGGTGAATTAATTGTTGTAAATAAATACACAATCAAGCAAATAACATTTTATAATTCTGAAACAAGCCTATAATAGAAAACCATTTCAAAGATGCCTAATCCAGAGGAACTGGCAACTGGAAGTAGATTTGTGAATTAGCAAACATGATGATCTGGCAGTCAACATCTCCGGTTTCTAGGGTTTGAATGCACGCTATAGAAAACATGCACAGGAAATTAAATTTATGCATCATGTGAAAAATTGAGCAGGTGGAGGAATGAAGAAAGGGAATGAGTGAACAAGTATAGGACGTGTGGGGAGGCAGGGAAACCGGAGAAGGAAGAAGACAGGGAAATGAAAAATATTTGAATATTCAGAAAATCTATTTATCTTCTTTGTTCGACACTTTCTATTGATCACCATCAGGGTTGGCAAGTAGCTTGAGATTGTGATCCTGAATTGATATTTAATTAAAATCCAGTTCTATTTCAATAATACGGTAAACACATCACAATTCTGTATGTAAATAACATCAGTAGATGAAGGATAAAAGAAGAATCAAAACTAAGTGCTAGGAAGTTTACAAAGAAAGCAGAGAGCGAATCATGTGGAGAAAAACAATAATTAAACTCTGCTTCCAATTTATTGTTACTGTAGCTTTTATTAAGATTCTGCTTTAGTCCAAAAGTTATTTTCTTTCTGTCTGATTTGTCTTGCCAAAGAGAAAAATAAGCACAAATAGCATTATATCCCTGATATTTTCCATAATATCAGAGACCAGTTCTGCCCTCAACAAGCCTTCCCAACTCTCCATGGACTAGATTTTTTTTAATGGTCATCACCCTTAACTCCCTGTGAGTAAAATCCATCCCTCTTCCTCTAAAATTCTAGATAGTGGGAATTATGAGGTTAGGCTAAAATCTTAGATAATGGAAATTATTATGTGTGGTATCTAGGGAACCTTTGGCCTTTGAGAGAGATTCCACTAGTGAACGTAACCAACTTGTTTGAACATTGTTATAATTTCTAAGAATCCCAACATCTTCCACTTTGTGGATGTGAAACACCCCTCAAAGCTATTGCCGTTCATCCAGATTCTTATATATTGACATGAATGTGTATGCATAATATGAGCAAATGTTTATAAGCTTCTTTTTAATTTGTAAACATTTCCAAATTCAAAATAATTTTATAATAGTCACTTGTCACAAATCTTGGTATATCAACCATGATGTGGGCTAAGTTATAATTCTTTTGTGGCCTTGAATAGTAACAGCTATAACAAAACTTTAGGGTCCTCAAATAAAGAAGATTCACAAAGACCACAGCATCTCTTCTTCTCCCCATAATTGGGTAAAGATTCTCATGATATAGAATTGCTGAAAGTTCTACTTTATTCCATCTTTCCACTGATCTATTGTGCCTCAATTCGAGAGAGACTAAAGGGCTAGCAAATGGAAATATTGAATGGATAGCCTCTTGGAGGATCATGGGTGAAAAGAATAGGTTCAAACACCTCCCAATTGGGTCACAATAGGATGAAATGCTAGTTTCTTGAGAGAACACAGTCAATCTATCCAGACCCACTTGTTCCACCTCTGAGCCTCCCATAAGACTTCTGGGAAGCCACTGTGGGTTTGGAGAAGGGATGGGAAGCAGCTGTCTACTCCTCAGACTCCACTTCTTCCAAAAGCAAAGGATCTAGTGCACTTCTATGCATCATTATTCTGATCCAAAATAAGCAGATCTTAAGGCAACTTAGATTGCCATACCAGGTGATTCTTGGGTTAAAGGAATCACCTTTATCATTTGCATACATCTCAGTGGTGTGCAGCAAAGTGTCTACACAGCCAAGAGCAAGAGGACAAGCTTGTTATACTTAGTTATTCTATTCTTGAACTAGCCAAAAAATCAGAAAGAAGAATATTGAAGGAGCCAAGAGGGAGGATTTTATTTTCTCCAAGACTAGCAGAAGAAAAGTAAAGCCAAAGCCACAGCCTCCTCAGCAGTGAGGCAAACTCTAATTATTTGAATGGAGAGAAGTGTACCGATGCCAGAAACATAAAACAGACAGAATAAATTCAAAGATTTAAGAAAAGGATGTGATTTGGCTAAATTATTATTTCTGCCTTTTTGCACTTCCAACCCACTTTAATTCAAGCAGCTCACATCTGGTGTTTTATATGAAGTCAAGAGGAAAACCTCATTGAACCAATGCTGAGCAGCTCTGGGCTGGGAAGTAGGCCCCTGTGCTCATGGAGGTGGAGAAAATCACAAAGCAGACCAGCCTTCCAGTGTCCAGTTTCAGAGCCCAGAATTTGTTCCCTAAGTACCTCCATTTCAGTTAGAGGGAATAGATAAGAAAGAGAGAAAATGCTTACAATATAGTTAACCAGAAGTAAAAATCATATTAAAGCTACTATATTAAAAAACAAAGACCTTGGCTGGGCATGGTGGCACACGCATGTAATCCCAGTGACTTGGGAGGCTGAGGCAGGAAGATCAGAAGTTTAAAGCCAGCCTCAGCAAAAGCAAGGCACTAAGTGACTCAATGAGACCCTGTCTCTAAACAAAATATAAAAAAGGGCTAGGGAGGTGGCCAGTGGTTAAGCGCCCCTGGGTTCAAACCTCAGTACCAAATAAATAAATAAATAAGACTTCCTCTTTGTTCTTTGGAAAATCAGAATGGTATTTTCTACAATCTTTTAGAGCATCCTTACTTTTGAATTCAAAGTTATTTATTTGTAAAAATAAACTTCTCAGTCATAAAACTTACAAGGTGTTAAGTACAAAGATAAGAGTTGAAATAGTCTACATAGTGCCTAAGTGTGTAGATCACAACAAAATAAAACCACAGGCATACCTGGCCCACTAGACTCACTATATCATTATACAGAAATGAGCTCTGCTGGCACCATGAGTCTCCTCTAACACTCAAAGCTGGGCTAACAAAACAACTAAGGGGAAAATACTATGTTCCCAATACCATTAAAAATAAATAAACAAACAAACAAATAAATAAAAACCTGGGTGCATAATTTGTAAAAACTAAAGTGATGCATGGTAATACCTGAGAATTGAAAGAAGCTCTCCCCTGGGAAATCCTCTCTCTACTAATCTGACTCAGAAGACAGACTGCCAACATCTTGTTTTTCTCTGTCCAAGTTTTATTCCCATTTATAAATGAATATTTCAAAGTGGTTTATCAGAAGCTTCTTAATTCTGAGTCCAATCTGGCCTGGAAAGATAGGAACCATAAATTTTGGGAGGACTCCTGGGGTATTTCCCAGTTAGCCTGGCTTCAAGTTGAGATCCTTTTGTGAGTTAGCTCTCATTATTTTGTTCAATTCTCAGGGATCAGTCAGAGCTTCACTTCTTATTGCCTATATTCCCTCTGGAGGAGTTTTGAGATATGTCAGATTACTCTCTGTTTTCCCAAATTAAAAATAAAAATACTGCAGAATTTGTACTTCCTCAGGATGTCAGTGTTGTACACACATCTGGTTAGACAGGGACACATCTCATACTTTACACCATAAGACTGTATAAACAACAGGTCAATTGCTCTCTACATTCTCCTACAAGTATGGATCGTATGTGGAATTGTTGCCAAAAATGGACAGAGTATCATATGCTCAGAGAATAGTCAAGACTTGGCTGGGAGAGAAGAAAACATGAATCAAACTCAAAGCATAAATGAGGGGTTACAGAAGCAGTTAGACAGCATTATAGTAATTGTAGGGTCTGGAGAGGGACAGAGGAGGAAGTAAAAACAATGTAACACAATGAGGAGCAATTCATGTTATGCATTAGCCAATTAATTCATTTAGGTAAATCCACAAATGATGGATATGTGCTGTGGTATTTCTTTGTGAAAAGCAGGCTACTAAGCAGATGCATCTCCTTAAAAGTGCCATTGATGTCTGGACAATCAACAAAAAACAAAATACAGTTGTCACTCCATATCTTATAGGTTCTAGATTGACAGAATCAACCAACTGTATGTGGAAAATATTTTGGGAAAAAAATCTTATCTGTGCTGACATATACAGACTTTCTTTCCTATCATTGTTCTCTAAAAAAAAGTACAATATGATGGCTATTTGCAGCATTTACATTTAATTAGGTATTATGGATAATCTAGAAATGATTTGAAACATATGGGATGAATGTACCTAGATTATATGCAAATACTATATCATTACATATAAAGGACTTGAGCACCTGCAGAATTTGGAAACAATTCCTTATGGATACGGAGGGACAGTTGTACAACATGCTTGACTCCTGTTAATCACCAGTTCAGTCTTACAAGCTACACCTTAACTTCCTACTTGTTTTCTACCTAAAGCTTTGAAGTCTTTAGGAGTTCTAATTTCTTGGATTCAATTTATTTTCTTTGAAAAATAACAACATCATAAAAACATATGCACTTGAGTGATTGTCTTTTACCTTATTTACTAATGACAGAGAAGCAACCAAACATTACAGAAAATATGACCATGACCCGAAATTGGATTAAATAAGCATTATTCAATAACAGAGAACATACCCTGTGGCTACAATGTATGCCTCTTCCTTCACAGCTTCATTAATTTGGACTTGAACTTCAGCCCTTTGAAAATGTCAGTTCTAGGTAGGTTGTAAAGAGAGACAAATTCTTTTTACTTGATTTTTTTTTAGTACCATTGAAGTCATTGAACTGGTTTGAATTCACAACGAAGGGCATTATGTACCAGCACATTTTCAGAAGATAAAGACGGCAATAGTGTAGAGATAAGATAGAGATTGAAAGTGGAAATAGATATTATGATAGGTAAATGCAATATAAGTCTTGTATCATTTTACACATCTGTCACAGCAAAGAACTCTTTTAAAAAGACCATGAATATCCCATTAATGAAATAATTTTGGTAATTTCTTAAAGAAAATATTCCTAAGATCACTTTTAATTGCCTTACAATCTACGTGACATATACTGTAGATTTTATTCTAGACTTGATATTTGTCTGGAACTACCTTTAGAAAACAGAATTGCTGAAAGGTGATTGTCAAGCTTTAAAATCAAGTGTAAACTCTCAGAGCTTGAAAGAGCAGACACAGATTCTCATTCTATTCATGGCTATAAAAACTGCACAGTACAATACACAGCTCAGCTCAAGTGTTAATTGCATGCAACAAAAACAGGAGAGAAACATCTAAACAGGCTAGGAAGAAAAGAGGAGAGCAAAATGTCAAATCAGAAGGAAAAAAAGGAATTGAAATACATCAAAATGATATATGTGATGTGATATAAAGTTTAAAAATGAAACTAAAATGTACAAAATGACAGATCATTTTTCCTATAATCTTTAGCATTTCCTTGTTCTGACATGGCCTACAATGCTATAAAAGCTATCTTACTGTATTTAACTTTTCAAGTACACAGAAGCTTGGAGAGTTCATTGTTTAAAAGTGAAAACAAAAGTTAAGCAAAAGCTACCAAACATTGAAAAGAGATTTCAGTTCAATTTAGAGCAGCACCTAATTCATCCCTGCTGATTTTTTTCATTCATGTTGGCAAGGTTAATTTGTGTCTCTTATTATTTCACTCTCTTTACTCACTTCTTTTGCAAAGAAATAAAAATAAATTCAACCTCACCTTTGAAGAGTGATAATTATGTTTCCATCGCTTATATGAAAGATCTTAGTAACTCTCTCATGCCTGAGGCTTTTGGAGTTATGGGTCTTTCACCTTCATGACAGAAACATAATAACCATACTTCACAGGTAGAGCACTCTATGATTGTGAATGGGAAGAGAGTGCCAGTTACTCTTGGCAAATACCCTGCTCTGGAGGTTGAAAGAATCAGTTCTCAATCATTCTAGATGCCAGTATCTCAGGGAGATATTCTCTTTCCCCCCATAGCAGTTTGGGGATTGAAGAACCCAAGAATCATCTGAGCATGGAAAGTGTGTGTGTGTGTGTGTGTGTGTGTGTGTGTGTATACACATCTCTATATCTGTAACCATATATAGTCTATATATCATAATTTATACAAAAATAAACCTATATGAGAAAGAGAGATAATAGGTTTCAATCATGGTGGTATGCAAACATTATACACAATCTCACAGTGGACCATACATAAACAGAATAATCCTTTTTCTTCATGATTATCCTCAAATGAATTGCAGCTAGCTATCTTAACATGTTTCTACTTGAAACATAAGTTTATACTAATTTCTATATGACTATTTTTAGGATACCAGAGTTGTTCATTACTACATTAATTTATCAATATAAATTAAATGCAATTTTAACTCATAACCTGTTTTCATCTTTTTTTAATTGTAAATCTGCCTGCCAGAGTTTGAAGGGAAATACATTTTAGTAGTAACATAGAACACCTGGGGAATAGACCTGGCCATGTTTTGGATTCAGCACCTGGATCCAAAGAACTGCTCTGCCAATTTCATACCTATTTTCCATGTATACATTACTCCCATTTCTATACTTCAGTGTCCTCATCTTAGAAATTGGTATAAAAATAGAGTTCTGCAAAGATCAAAAGTAGTTACATACTACAGTTAAAAAACTGGCACATAATGGCACAAAAAAATTAATTACTATATCATATCGTTTCTTGCGACAGAATGATCCTCTTGCATTCCAGAGGTTATTTGAAAGACATTAGTCTCATTTATATTTCAAAATAGACAAACCACTGGTATAGCCAAGCTGTGAGTTGTGTGACATAGGACAAATCTAAAAATTTACAGCATGGGAGAAGTTTAAACAGTCTGTTCTATCTACTAAAGCATAATAGATCTGGGACCATTTCCATCCATAATTTTTGGTAAAACTTATTGTGAAAAACATGATTTTTCTTAGAAATATCTCATTTTATCCTCCTTCCACTGTATATCTCAGCTTCCCTTGTATTAAGGTCAGAGTTATGTTTTCTGGCCAACAATTATCAACCATACATGCCATTTTTAGTCCAAGAGTTTTAAGAATGCACCGAGTTCTCCAAATCCAAGCCTTAGGATGGGTTATCTTATGTAAAAAATGACAGAACTATAGGACAGAAACAGCCTGGATTCCTCGGGTATGATCAGAGATTTCAACACCATTCTCTCAATAATTGAGAGTACAAGTAGGCAGAGAATAAGTGAATATAAAGAATGCCAAAAATGAGTATCTTTACTTAATTTCATCTAACCTATGTGACTTAATAACATACCAACAACAGTAAAATAAGCATTTATTTAATATATATAGAATATTTATCAAGCATACTACCTGCTGATCAAAAAAAAAAATCTAAACAACCTGAAAAGTATACAAATCACATATGTATTTAACAGCAATGGAATTCAATTAGAAGGCAGCAATAAAATGATATTTAAATAATCCCTAAACATTCATAAACTATATAATTCCAAGAAAACAATGGGTAACAGTGAAATTTATTGAGTGAAATGGCAATGCTATACGTATTCTAAATACTTAAAATAATGAAATATTATGAACAAATATGTGGCAATAATTTTGACAATCTATATGAAAGGTAAAAACAACTTGAAAAACAAACTACAGAAGCTCACTCAATGAGAAATAATCTAAAAAGCCTTTATCTTTTTTCTTAAAATTGAATTTATAGTAAAAAACAAATTCTACACAGAAAACTCCAGGCTCATATGACCTCACCTGTGAATTCTATCAAATATTTAAGGAATAAATAATAGCAATTTTACATAAACTCTTTCAGGAAAATAAAGAAAGAGGGAACAATCTCCACTTCACTCTACGAGGTCAGAATATTCTGGGACTAAAATTGGGCAAAGAGATTAAAAGACAAAAATAAGAACAATAAAAACAACAAAACTACAGGCCTACAACTCTCATGAAAGTAGATCAGTCTTTAAATTAGATTTTAAATTTTAGAAAATCTAATACTACAATATTTGGAAATGATAATATACAACAATGAAGAGAATTTTTTTCCCAGAAATGGAAGATCATTTGAATATTCTAAAATTAATCAATGTAATTGACCATATTACAATGTTTTTATTTTTACAAAAATAAAACTATACAATCATCTGAATAAATACAAAAAATAAAACAGGATTCGACAAAAATCCTGCATACCTTTCTGATAAAATACTCTTAGTAAACCAGAAACAGAAAGGAAAAATGAAATTCGCCCTCCCACCCCCCCCCCAAAAAAAAACTCACACAATTAACATCACATTTAATGAGGAAAACATGAATAATCTCCACCTAGGAACATTAAAAAAAACAAGAATTTTCACTCTCACTTTTGTTCAATATTTTACTAGAAGTACCAGCCAGGACAAAGAGTAAAAGAAAAAAAAATTAAAATTCATAATAGACATGAAGAACTAAATTGTTTATCTGAAGACAGTATCACCATTGACTCTATTAAAAAGATATAAAACTTAGTGAATTTACTGAGATTACAGGATACAAGATCAAAATATGTGAGTTAATCACATTTCTATAGCAACAATCAGAAATTGAAGTTATGAAAAATACCATATACAATATCATCAGACAGTACTAAATATACAGGGATAAATCTGGCAAAAAATATGTTAAAGACCTGTATGCTGAACACTAGGAGACATTGCTGAGAGTAATTTAAAAACATCTATGTAAATGGAGAGATAAACCATGTTCATGGATCAAAAGATTCATTATTGTTAAGATATTATTCTTCCCAAGTTAGTTTCTAGATTCAATACAGGCTCAGTCAAAACTGTGCAGACTTTTCTGTAGGAATTGATAAGCTGATTGTAAAATTCATATGGAAAAGTAAAGGAAATTAAATAGCCAAAACATTTTTTAAATATAGAATAACAAAATTTTGTAAAAGAGAACAAATTTTCAAGAGCAGTTAACAAAGGAAAGGCTCTTCAACAAATGGTAATGGAACAATTGGTTACTCATAAACATTGGTTTTTGATCACAAATCTAATTGGAAATCCTAAAGCTATAAAACCTTCTGTTTAAAAAGTATAAAATTGCTGAGACATTTGGCAAATCTTTCTTTGCAACAAGGCCAAAAGCACAATTCATAAAATTAAAAAGACAATAAAATGTACAATTTAACTTCACTAAAATTAAGAAAGTCCTTATTTTGAAAGGCACGGTTAAGAGAGAGAGAAAAAAATTAAAAAACAGACTGGGCAAAAAAAAATGTCAATCATGTACCTAATAAAGACTAGTTTTCTAGTTCAAGAGCAAAAGATTTGAGTAGATAATACAAACAAAGAATGTGTAGAGGGTAAATAGATAAATAATAAGATTCCTCACATCAATGCAGTACTAAGCCATGTGGTTGGAACTTTTTGTTTTAAATAGGATAACTCAACATAAAATTTTATGTTTTGTTCATTGTGGGTATTTTTCAGTAATTTTTATGTTTTCAATATTACATTAAAATATAATTTATCTTGATTGCTGAATTTGTTGGTATTCCCTTAAATTTTGTGCCAAAGGTAAGTCTCACTCACTTCATCATAGTATTGGCTCTGCTTAATATCATAAGTCATTAGATAAAGGGAAACTAAATCCATGACTCTATTTATACGCCTATTAGAATGTTTAATATTTTTAGAAGACTGATCCTTTCCAGTGTTGGTAAGGATATGGGCTTACTGAAACTCTCATGCACTGGAGTGGGAATATGCAACAGTATAACCACTTAGATAAATAGCTTAGCAGTTTTTTTTTGTTTATTTTTTAAAAGGTAAATATACCACTACCATATGACCAAATTGCTCTACTCCTAAGATATTTCATTAGAAAGATTTGTACACAGATGTTGAACTCTTTATTAGAAATAAGTGAAAACTAAAACAATCCAAATGTTCCTCCACAGGTAAATAGATTAGCATACACAGGTAAATGGATTAGATAGTGTTTCCCTTCTATGAAATACTACTTGGCAATAAAAAAGAATCAATTTTTTTATTGATATGTTCAAAAACAGGGATAAATCTCAAAATAATTATACCATTTGAAAGAAAGCAGAAATTGGGGGAGTTGGTATAAACCAAGAAATCATAAATTAAGCTAAAATAAAAGCAAAGACCATTTTTACTCAAGAACAGAACAGACTTACAAGTCAGCAGACACAGGTTCAATTATAAGCCCATCAAGTATCCTGAATGTCAAGGATAAGGTTGTTTTGGATTTTAAAAGGGAAAATGCCGCAGTCCGGCTGCTGCAGCAAAATAACCGGGGGGTGACGAATAACTTGTGTACATTGATACAGCAGGAGTAGGAGCCATTTATTGCAGGACAGGAGCAGTATTTATACATTCCACACAGCTTATCTAATTAACATAAACTAGATACATCAGTCAACCAATCAGGAATCTCCACACTTAATGGCTTGCTTTTGTTACTTCTCAAACCACTCCCTCTGGCATTTTGCCAGGCACCATCCAGACTTGTTTACAAACTCTAACATTCCCCTGGCAAAATGCCAGGTGTTATTTTTGACTTGTTTACAGACTCTAACATTTCCCCCTTTTGTTTAATTTAAATAACGACCATAGTGGTTTTTACAGAAACACCATAAATAACCTGCTACAAACAGAAAGGGAGGATACAAAATGCCACAATACCAAGCCACTTGATGGCTCCATGCAAGAAGCCCTTGGAAAAATTATACCAGCAATGATACCATTTGCAAAGATATAGATTACAGTTTGTTGTCTCAGTCCAGGTAAAGCAGTGTCTCAATAGATTAACTCACAGTCCAGGTAAATCACAGTCCAGGTAAGTTCTGCAGGCAGCTAGCTTAAATCACAGTCCAGGTAAGTTCTGCAGGCAGCTAGCTTAAATCACAGTCCAGGTAAGTTCTGCAGGCAGCTAGCTTGATCCGAAGTCTCGTCCGTTTCTCAGCTGAAGTTTCATCCGGTTTTCAGCAACACTGGAAATTTTTCCATCCTCGTCGGCACTGGGACGAAGGCAGGAACTCTTGCAAAGATGCTAAAGAAAATCCTGTAGCATTCCACTAAGAAAACAACCTTCTGAACAATTTAGTACATTATCTCAAGGTTTTTTACATTTAAATAAGCCTTAATGGTGCTCATTACTCATTAGCTTCCAGGTGTGGGAGAACCATTGTAGCTTAGTTATTGGCATTGAAAATGACCAAACATCAGGGACACCAGTAGCGTCTTTTGCTGGCTGTAGCGTCCCGGGTAGCCCCAGATGGCCCTGGGGAGAGTCCCGGTCTCAAACTGCTACTGGGCACAGGGAGCAAGAGCCTGCGAGACTGTGCCTCCAGGTCAGGTCTAGATTTGGGCTCCCGGCAGTGGAAGAGCTAGCTCCCCGGCCAGGAGGCGGGGAAGGGCCAGTCACCGCCGCCTCTTGGAAAATCCTTGCTGCGCTGTGACCGGCTTGCACACTCGGCAGCTGCCTCTCCGCTTCACGCACCCTCCGGTAATGAAAAGTATTTAGTAATAGCCTTTTGCTGCAACTTTTTTCCTGATAATCCTTGCACCCATCTTAATTTTCATTTCCACAGTAGCCACTATATGGTTCCATTTATATAAAATTCAAGGAAATGCCAACAATTCTACAGGGACAGGAAAACAAATCACTTATTGCCTGGGTGCAGTGGGGGAGCTGTAGGGAGCTGGAGAGTGTGAAATGGCAAAGGGCAGAGAGAAACTTTTAAAGGGGATAATATGAGCGTCATCTTGATGATGACTTTACAAATCAGTGCCCCTGCCAAAACTTATGGGATTGAGCACCTGAAATTTATAAAATTTATTGTAGGTCAATTATACCTCAGTAAAGCTGTTTAAGAAATATACAGCTGTACAAGAAAGAAATCATATCTTAGTCTATTTGGTTGATATATGTCATTTAGAAATGGCAAGGGAAATGGCTGGAATAGTTCAGTGTTTGCTCAAGGGAATGTAACTGGAGCTCAAGAGAAAGCAGAAGAGAATCCCTTTCACGATAAGCCTTTCACATGTTTTGATTTTGAAACTCTATACAGTGTATTGGCTTGATTAAAAAAAAAGGTCTATTAAAAGGGAAATATATGATTTTTCTGAGAACTGTAATATTTCTGGATGAGGAATTCTGATGCACTAGAAAAATTAAGAACAACATATTATGATACTCTTCATAATAAAATTAATAAATATTAGATAACAGTGTTCCCCCCTGCTATTTAGCACGATTGTCAAAATTTAAATGAATGTTATCACTTTTTCTCCCAGAAATCATAATTTCTGAAATATTAGGAGTCACCAACATCTCAAACACCTTTCGATATATTGATCAAAAAGACATATTTTTATACCTCCTGGGAAGTTCCGTAAGATGAAGGATACTTTATTACTTTACTTCATGAAATAACACAATTCTGATATATTAAGAAGAAATAATTAACCTCACCATGTGGGCAAAGAAGATAGTATCTCAGTAAAACTAAACAAATCTAGTTCCCAATAGTTAGTGATGACCTCTAATACACCTGACTTTCACTGACATACATTGGAGGAGCTGGGCAATCATGGGCTACTCTTTAAATTTTTCCTTAGTTTTTCAAATATAAAAATGTATAAGTTTGACTTGTTCTCTACATCTCTCTTGGCTTTAGATATACGTAGTTCTATGATCTGATGACTAAATGCCATATTTCACTGAATTTAAAATGCCATTGATTGCAAGACATACTACTATTTACCATAAAGAAAGAAAAACATTGCCAATTAAATTACACTTTCCTATCTTTGGAGATTTTCATTCTCAACTTATTGAAAGAGCATTTAAAAACTCATTTAGACATACCTTTTTTTCATGTGGTACTTTTATTCATACATTAAAGAGGAAAGTATAAATGAGATAAATTGGTTAAGGTACTTGCAAAACTTCTTTGTATTCAGAAGTTGACTCTTCTGGACTAGGATTCTTTTTTCTTTACTTCTTTTTTAATCAGACAAGAGCATACTATTCGACATCTTTTAAGAGAACCCTTTGCTATTGTCTCTAGGATTTTCTTTCAAGCTACTCATATACATTCTTCAAGATTTCTTGGAAGGTTTTCAGGCTAACAACCTCATATTCCTTTCTCAAAGAGTCCTTAAAATGGTGGGTTGAGATATCAATGGATTGCACTTTTCCAGTTATACCTCTAAGTTCAAGAATACACAAACTATGACAACCATGGCAAAACTGTTTCAAATACTGTTACACTGTTAGCTAGAAGATGCTCTGATTTCAGAGAAGTTAAATTATGGGGGTAGGTGATGACACACTCATCTTAGAATTGATGAAATATGACAATGGCAATGAAGAGCCAGTGAAGTATGTAAATTATTAAGCTGGTACTTTATAGCAGCTGTACTAATTAAATTAACCATGGCTGAGAACATACACCCATGGGCCATCAATCTTTCTCTTTCTCCACCCTGCTCTCTCTTTCCCTCTCTCTTCTTCCCCTTCATATCCCTCTTCCTCTTTCTTACCTTAGTGCAAACATGCTTTAAATAGTCCAAGCATTAGAATATATGCAAGCAATATTATTAATATTGGAAGACACTTTTCTAAAAATAGGTAGTTTATTTCCTCAGGTTATTAATGTTTGAAATTATATATCAAATCATTCAACATCAGTTATGCTCTGTTGCAAAGAAAAATTTGGAAGGACAATCAAAATATACATCATGGCTGGTGTGCACACCTCTTATGTGTATTAAAGTATGAACATTTGAATACATGATTTCTATTTCTCCCATCACATTGATATCATACGTTCTCACAAGAATGAGCTACTTTTAATGGCAAATTTGTCTCTTGATTTCTGGTTCACAGTGGTCTCTGAGTTTTGCCTAGCCAACTGGGTTTAATCATATCTCATTGCTTGAATGGATGTTGGTTCCTCTCAGGAGGCAATAAGGCCTGTTTCCTCTAAGAATTAGAAAAGCAAAGTATTACAGGGTCATTAGTAGTATTATTGGGGGGCAGGCTGTAAATAAGAAATAAATATACGTGGCTCCTCATCACAATTACTGAAAATGAATACTCAGGAAAAAATGCCCAACTGATCAGTAAGAAAATATGTATTTACTTTTGCTTGCTCAAGCTTGGGAATGAGTGCAGAAGCAAGCTATCTCTGGGACCAATTTCTCTCTGCCCTTGTTGCCCTGCAAATGACATTCTTACCAGACCATTAAGAAAACTGTTATAACTTCTAGTGAGACCACCTGCTAGGTCTCAGTGCTGGGACGATTACATCTATCGGAAATAATGACCCATAACTAGAATAAAACACATTAATAACATCACATTTACCCAGGATAATGCATTTCACCATTTTATATTGCAAAGACCAAGTTAATCAGTAAAAGCATTACCAAAAAAAAGAAGCAACTAACAGGCACAGAGTAGATAATGAATATAAAAGCCGAATGTTCAGGCGATTTTTTTTTTCCTTTAGAACTAAGTGGATGTGTAATGGGCAGTAATGGATGGAACACTGAGTAAGAAAAAGGTGATCCTGTCTTCTGTCTGTGGCTTGATATGCTAAGGAAGAGCTGCCTGTGTCTTCCTCTGAACATAAGAGAAATGGATAAGGCTGAGAGGTGTTATAGAAAGAGTCCTGGATTAAGAGTTTGGAGACCATGGGTCTTATTCCAGCTGTGCTGTTAATGAACTGTGTGACCCTGGGCAATTCACTTCACCCTTCTGGGTCTCCATTTCTTATCTGAAAAAATGAACAGCTTAGACTAGGTGATCTCTGTAATCCCTTTCAATTCTTATATGTTGTGATTCAAAGCAGAATGTCAGCCTGGCATGGGAATGCTGTGGAATGTAATAAAAATGCCTATAAAACCTTGGCGCTCCATGGTGCTTAGAACTGAAGGCAGAAAAGATCAGATCACAATGGCATTTGACTCAGTAGACTGAAACCCTGGTAAAACATGGGTACTTTATAGAAGAGCTGCATATAGATCAGAGTAGGACAGGTTTATATTTCTATTACTTGCTTTTTTAGGCAAGAGCTTGAGTTGATTGTAGTTCATTTAAGGAATTCCCATATCTAGCATAACAAGACAGAATTAGTCAGAAATAACACTGAGCAAATACGACCTAAACAGACCCCAAACTGTTATTATATATAGCCCACCCGAAATTTAACAATTCAGGGATGCTAGAGGTTAAGAGAACACAAGAATGGAAATTAGTTAAGGATCTTACAGTCCAAAACCTCTTGTACACTTTTCCACTTTATTTCTGGGACTGAGCACTTTGATCTTAGAAGAAAAGTATTTCCTCATTCAAACCAACAGCATTTCCATTGAGATTGAGGAGAAATATATATGATGAAATTAGATATATAAAGATCCCCAAGACCAATGCCTAGTGTATGCCTAATCTTATTCATCCCGGTTTGTAGATAGTGTGTTCTTATGACTATTATCAATATTATGGAGGAAAAAAAATCATAATGACCTTTTACTTTTAACCAAGATGCAAAATATTGAGCTGATGTTAGAGAAAGGACATAAGTAAGTACACTATGTGGGCATTTTACCCCCAGAGCCACACTGACACCTTCCCACAATTATCTGGGACACAAAAATCCAAATCTTGCTACATAATGCTATTCATTTTAGCTTCACATTTTTTTTATTCAAATGAAATTTTAAATTAGTCTACTTAAAGACCAAATTACTGAAAGTTTAATTTTTTTATTCCATCAAATTCCACTATAAGCACAAGCCATCTGAAACCAAGTGAATTATATTTTTTGTCCAAATGAAAGTGAAATAAAATATCAAAAACAAATTCTCCCTCAGAAGAAATGTGCAACCTTTTTATACTAACAATCTTTGGTTGAGTCATTATTTTAGCCAAAAGTAATCAGAAATAATCCTTAAATCAAACACCCTTCTTCTCACCCCTAAACAGAATATAGAAGATGGTAGAAAGGCTGATAGTTTCTTATCATTATAAGGGGAAAAGTACTGGAAAAAAGACAGGAAAGTTAATGATATCCAGCTAACATCATTTCAATAGACAATGTCTCTATCAAGAAGAAGAAGCCCTAACAAATGTGTTTCATGACAGAAATATATTAACCACTTTTCGTCATCTGGAACCTTCATAAATCAATAAGAGATAATATTTACTCTATCCTGCTGGGGTGACTTTTTGTATTTCTAACAGAATTCATTTATTTCTGGTCACCATAGTTACAACAGAATTTCAGAATGAATTTGTTTCATCATAATTGCCACATGTTAGTATATAAACAGCTGACCTCTACCTTCAACCAGCAGTACTCATTTGTGAATAAAGAAAATCTCTCATCACAAAGTAACTGAACCAGAATTCAAAATATACCATTGAGTGCTTGCCCTCTTCATAGAGTTCAAAAGTATTTCTTAAACTTTTTTTTTAGCATAATTATCTCTGAAAGACACATCAATAGTACATGGAGAATTTAGAGGAAGATTAAAAATGTGTAGAGTGATGTGGAGATTTGTAGAATTTGAAACAATTTGCTCTTGGCTTGTACTATAAGGCACAATAAAATTTTTGAACTTTAGGCTAATGGGCAAACTGGAATCTATCTTTTTACCAGGTACCCATCAAATATTAAATTTGAAATGTATTCTTTATCAGCCAATTCAGTGTCAATCACTTCAATATCGTTTTATCTATTTAAAAAGCACACCAGACAGAGAAATTATATTAAATCTGATATCTTTTTAGCATTAGTTTAAAAGGTCACAGGTAAATAAAAGGAAAATCACATTTTTCCTTGATACTTCTTTAAGGCAACAAACATCCAGAAAATATGGAATCAAAGGGAATAAGGACATCCTGCAATTTGAGAAGCAGGGTATTTATAAATCCTAAGAAAAACTGAAACAACATTTTCATAGACAAACAAATCTATGGCCAAATCAATTAAAATGTCAGTTAAGTTAAAGATATAACCCTCTTTTTTTTTTTTGAAAAACAAAAATCTTCTCATTACCACTAAATCTTTTAAATTTATTGTCCACCTGTAAAATTCTACAATGCTGCCTCTTAAATACAAAAAGAATATGTCATGAGAATATGGAAGGATGAGAAACTTCAACTAAAATCATCTTTTCACATATGGCAGCACAAAACAAATAGTCCTAAGTATGCTAATTTGAGAGGTTATACAATTTTTAAATAACTGCAGAAACCTCAAGCTATTCTATAAATGAAAATAGAAGTATTTTAGCTAATTCATCTTACACTTATGCTCTTTAGTTTGAAGTTGACTTTCAATATGTTCCATCTGAAACTATTTTATATTTTTAGTATTTATTGGTTTTTGATGAAGCCATTTTCCCATGTGTGTTAGATTTGAGCCATGGACATTTGCATGAAATTCTATTAAAATGTATGGTTTTGAGCAGGAACAGAAGAAGACAATGTGTTAATAATTCAAGAGATACAGAGATAAATAAGACACTTCTTGCCTAAAGGAACATGTATTAGAAGAATGCAGCAGAAGGATGGAGAGAGATGTTAAAATAAGTAACACTGTACAGTGATATAATATGAGCTGGTATGTGAATGTGATTAAGAAAGAGGACCCATGCAATGAAAATTAACACATAAAACATAACAGCTCTTTGAAGCATCAGAAAAGGTTTCAAGAAGGTGGTAATATTTGAGCTGTTTATCCTGTTTAAGGGAAACTCAAAAGTCTAAGATTAGTAAACTAGTCCATTTTGTTACTAGAACAAAATAACTGAAATTGGGTATTTCTGAAGAAAGAAGTGTACTTAGCTCACATTTGAGAGGCTGAAAGTCCAACATCAGCCCAATAGGTTTAGTCTTTGGTGAGGGCTTAAGGGTAAATGTCATCATAGTAGAAATGCTTTACAAAAGGAAGAGATGGCATGAAGAGACTGGAAACCAGAGCAAGAGTGGAGGTTCAGGTTATTCTTTTTATAACAACCTTCTCACAAGAACTAATTCAGGGTCCCATAAAAACTACCTTAATGCTTTTCAGGGGCATGCTTGCGATGACCTAATGACCTCTCAGTAGGCCTCATCTAAAGTCCCCTCTGCTCTTAACATAGGCACACAGAGGACCAAGTTTCCAACACATAAGACATTGGGGGACACATTCAAACCATATCCAAATCAGCAGATAGGGGATATTCTAAAAGGAGAGAAAACCAAAAATGATGACTGAGATAAGACATGAAAGACTTCTTTCAAGAACCTTGACAAACTTTTAATAGATGTTAATATAAGCAAGTACAGATTATTGAAATAAACACTGTGATTTTCAAATACTCATACAACATTTGAAAATTTCAATTTAATTTTTAAAATTGAAGGTAAACCTTATTTCATTGTGTAGTAGGAACCTCAGGAAAGAAATAGCAATGTCTGACAGATCCCATGTAGCAGTTGGAGAGGTGGGAAAGGGGCTTCAGAGATAACCTGCTTCTGTGGGGAACACTTGCTCTAGGTGAACCAGAATGTTACTTAACCTCTTGGCTATAGTTTGAATGTGTCCCCAAAATTTCACATATTGGCTACTTAAACCTCAATTAAACAGTGTTGATGGGTAGGCCTTCACTACATGATTAAGTCACAAGGACTCTGCCCTCATGAATGGATGAATGCCACTGTCATGGGGGTGGTTTAGTCATTTTAGTCTAGATCCTCACGAAAAGATGAACTTTGCCCCTTCCTTTCTCTCACCCTCACTTTCTCACTTACATGTTCTCTTGCCCTTCTGCCTTCTTCCATGGGATGAAACAGAAAGAAACCCTTGATAGATGCAGGCATGGACTTGACAGCCCCCAAATCTGTAAGATGTACAGGTCTGCTCTTTATAAATTACCCTGTCTCAGAATCAGCAGGAAGTATGATTATAAAAAGGGGATTTATTAGATTGTCTTAAAGCCACCAGAAACTGGAAAGTCCCCAATGGCTGTCTGCATGCTGGAGAGCTGGGAGAACCAGTAGCTGTACAGTGCCAGAGGCTGAAGTACCAGAACAAGAGGGATCAACCCTGCTACCCTCCTCCAAGACCGAAGGCTTCTAGAAACTCCCTGGAGAATCACTGGCACAGTCCTCTTTGGAAGAGTGAAGAAGTGAGAGTTCAAAATCCTTAGATGAGCACAGCAGCAATCAAGAACTCATTCAAGAGGAATCCAGCTGTTGTTGCTTCCTTGTCCTTCCAACTTTTATTCCATCCAAGCTACCTATTAGATGGTGCTGCCCACCTATGGGGGGGGGTCTCCTCTTCAGTTTGGTCTCCCACATGCCAATCATTCCTAGACACACCCCCATTGACATACCCAGAAGCCTTTTAATCTCTGGTATCTCTTAATCCAATCAAGATGACAATTCAAATTGACCATTACACTCAGATATTCTTTTATAGTAGCACAAAATGGATTAATGCACCCTTTGCATCTTTCTAATATAAAGTAGGACTATTAATAGTGCTTACCTTCTAAATCAACACTGAATATTAAATAAAAATACATGCAAAACACTAAGACTAAAGCCTGGCAAGTGGTAAGCATATGTTGTTAAGTAGAGCAAGGCTGAAAATATGTGATTTCAGATATAAATTTTTTTAAAGCATTTCTCTAAGTAATTTTATCCTGGGTTGGAATTTCTAAGAATTTAAGCAATGGAGAAAAAATAAACTAAACTGGCCAATTAAAGTTAATGCCCAATTTAAAAGTCTCCTTCAAGTTTCTTTGTCTTCATTGCAGTGGAACTGAGATCTTACTGCAGTTTTTAATCATGTGAAGAACTCTTAAAAACATGAATGCCAGAATCCCACCTCCAGAAGTTAATTGGTCTTGGACTTAAGGAATTTTCAGTGTCCCAGGTGATTGCAATGTGGAAAAAAAAAAAAAAACTGAAAACCACTGATCCAATGGGTAATTATCTGCCAATTTGAAATTCAAAGTCCCTGTAAGAGCTGGTTTACCCTTTTTCATCTGGTTTTATTCTTCCTCTACTCTTTATTCCTCACATGGTATGGGGAAAATTGTGACTCCTCATAGTGACAGGTCTCTGACTTGGGTCTTAACTAGTCTCCTTTATAATAGGGTTGGTCTACTTTTACTCCTATGAAGCCTGCACTGATGTCTACCACTGTCTAGATATGGTATGAGCCCAGGCTGCTCTGCCCTACTAGTAGCCCAGGTAAACCCACCTGGTTTTTATAAATTGTTTGCTGAGCCTGCTATTGAGGCCCATAGCCACACACAATGCCACTGGCTGTGAAATAAACTTTCTAGCCTGTTTATTCTAACACCTAGACTGTCTCTTGAATCCCTGGTCCTCTTAATTCCTCCCCCAACTTCACCATGGGATGCAGGCATGTAGGAATCCCAGGTCTCCTGTAAACCAAGTACAGACCTTGGGGGTTTGGAGTCCTTTTATAGACATTTAAATAGACTTTCCTTCCCCTCTTCTCTTGCTCTTCTGTGGTTCCTGGGACATTATGGATGCAAAGAACTGAATAGTCTGAGACTTTGGTCAGATTTGCATAGTTTTGTGGCTGAGACCAATAAATAGGGACTCGGATGCATCTCATTCTAGTCAGTCTTCCTATAGTGTATGTCTTTCTTCTTTATCCTTACTCTTATTACATTTGCTTTAGTTACATTCTTGATCCTTTTTACACTATAGTTTAAAGAAAATTCTGTGATCCCAGTCTCCTAGGATTGACTCTGAATGTGGAAAGAACAAATTTTTGGATTTCAGAAAAGTCTCTTTTCAGTAAATCCTGGCATATTTTCTCACCCCAGGCTCGATCACTTCATTTATAGCCAAAATTTAAATAGTAAATTTTTTATCTTTTTTTCAAGCTCTAACATTCCTGACTAGATCCTTCCTGAGGCAATGGACATATTTGGATAAATCAGGGGACAGTCTCACACAAGGAAGTATAAATAAGAAAAGAACAGGAATATACTTTATACTATATTATTCACATAATATTCACAGCTGAAAATAATTCCAGTATGAATTTCCCACTTATCTTGAAGTACTTATCTTCTAGTTTACTGGACAAGATATATATATATATATATATATATATATACATATATATATATATATATATACATATATATATATATATATATATACATACACATAGAAGAATCTAAACATTTTTTTCACTACTGATAATCTATCAAGATATCTAAAGTTTTGGAACTTAGTTTAAAAAATAAATTTCCTTTCCCTTTGGCTTACTTCAATAGTTGATTTAACATATCAAATGCACTAAAACTCTGATATCTTTCTCGTTAAGAATCACTTTCTAGAGATCTAAATTTCATACTCTCTCACTTCTGAAATACAGAGGAAACTGACTTTACAGCATACCTCATCAAAATTGCCACTCCCTTGGTTTTAGACCCTTAGTTCCTTTGTTCCTCCCTAGAATATTATGGTAAGGGCTGGTCTTTCACCTTAATGTCCCATTAAAAGTTCTTAGGGATTTTTAGAATGGGAAATAATTTTTTCTGTTTAAGAAAACCTAAAAATTTGAGAAAAGAACAAAGAAGCAAAAATATAAATAAATAAATATCCAGTGGTTACCAATGTTATCATTTTGGTATATTTCCTTTCATGAGCCCTAAAACATTGCAATCAAACATATAGCTGCTTTTTTTTTTTTACTTTAGAATATATTTTGAAGATTTACTTGGGTTATAAATTTTTCTTTGAAAGTGTTTGTTTCCACTAATTTTACTCTTACCAATAAAACTATAATGAAAACAACAGCAACAATATGAAAAAAAGTCACTTAGAAAAGTAGAGGGAACTGTGACCACGCACAGAGCAGGCCCAGCGGCCTGCTGAGGGGCAGAGCCGCCCCCTCCCCCTGCACCGGCAAGGTAGAGGGAACGGTGACCACGCACAGAGCAGGCCCAGAGGCCTGCTGAGGGGCAGAACCGCCCCCCACCCCCCGCGCCTGCCAGGTAGGTGGAACTGTGACCACGGACAGAAAAGGCCCAGTGGCCCGCGGCGGGACAGAGCTTCCAATCACTCCTGCAAGGTAGGCGGGCCTGCGACCCACCTGCAGAAGAGGAGCAGCGACCTGCTGAGAGGCAGAGCTGCCCCCTCCCCCTGCACCGGCAAGGTAGAGGGAACTGTGAACACGCACAGAGCAGGCCCAGCGGCCTGCTGAGGGGCAGAGCCACCCCCCACCCCCCGCGCCTGCCAGGTGACCACCGACAGAAAAGGCCCAGTGGCCCGCGGTGGGACAGAGCTTCCAATCACTCCTGCAAGGTAGGCGGGCCTGCGACCCACAGGCAGAATAGGAGCAGCGTCCTGCTGAGAGGCTGAGCCGCCCCCTCCCCCTGCGCCGGCAAAGTAGAGGGAACTGTGACCACGCACAGAGCAGGCCCAGCGGCCTGCTGAGGGGCAGAGCTGCCCCCCACCACCCGCGCCTGCCAGGTAGGTGGAACTGTGACCACGGACAGAAAAGGCCCAGGGGCCCGCGGCGGGACAGAGCTTCCAATCACTCCTGCAAGGTAGGCGGGCCTGCGACCCACCGGCAGAAGAGGAGCAGCGACCTGCTGAGAGGCAGAGCCGCCCCCTCCCCCCAGCGCCTGCAAGGTAGACAGAACTGTGACCACCATCAGAGCAGGCCAGACCTGCAACCAAGAGACAGAACAGGCCCAGTGGCCTGAGGAAGGGTAGAGCCGCCCCCCCCGCGCCTGCAAGGTAGGCGCACCTGCGACCCATTGGCAGTACAGCCCCAGAGGCCTGCAGAGGGGCAGTGCCGCTGCCTGTGCCTGCAGAGTAGACAGAACTGTGACCACCGACAGAACAAGCCTAGCGGCCCGCAGAGGGACAGAGCCGCCGCCCGCGCCTGCGAGGGAGACTTTGCAACTATACAAGACCAATATAAATATATAGGGGGAAAATTCAATAGCACAACAGTTTCACCAAGTAGAAAGGAACGCGAACAGTATGAAGAGACAAGGAAAGAAAGGACCACAAGCATTGCAGGTCAACTCAACGTTAGAAGAGGTAATAGCTGCAGCAGATGGAATGTCAGATAAAGAATTCAGGATATACATGCTTCAGATGATCTGGAGTCTCAAGGAAGACATCAGACAGCAAAATCAGACAATGAAAGATCACTTCAACAATGAATTACATAAACAAATCCAAGAAGCAAAAGATCAACTATACAGGGAAATAGAGGTTATAAAAAACAAACAAACAGAAATCCTAGAAATGCAGGAAGCAATAAGCCAACTTAAAAACTCAATTGAGAATACTACCAGCAGAGTAGAACACTTAGAAGACAGAACATCAGACAATGAAGATAAAGTATTTCAACTTGAAAAGAACATAGACAGCTCAGCAAGACTGTTAAGAAACCATGAGCAGAACATCCAAGAAATATGGGATAACATCAAGAGACCAAATTTAAGAGTCATTGGGATACAGGAAGGGACAGAGTTTCAAACCAAAGGAATGAGCAATCTATTCAATGAAATAATACCAGAAAACTTCCCAGACTTGAAGAATGAGACAGAACCCCAAATCCTAGAAGCCTACAGGACGCCGAATGTGCAAAATCATAAGAGACCCACACCTAGACACATTATAATGAAGATGCCCAACATACAGAATAAGGAGAGAATTTTAAAAGCTACAAGAGAAAGGAAGCAGATCACATTTAGGGGTAAGCCAATCAGGATAACAGCTGATCTTTCAACACAGACTCTGAAAGCTAGAAGATCCTGGAATAACATATTTCAAACACTGAAAGAAAATGGGTTCCAACCAAGAATTGTGTTTCCAGCGAAATTAAGCTTCAGGATGGAAGATGAAATTAAAACCTTCCACGATAAACAAAAGTTAAAAGAATTTGCAGCTAGAAAACCATCTCTTCAAAACATCCTTGGCAAAACATTACAGGAAGAGGAAATGGAAAATAACAATGAAAACCAACAGTGGGAGGTAGGACACTAAAGGGGGGAAAATAATCAAAGAGGAAAACAAACCATGTTTAGTAACATAAATAAACAAATATGGCTGGAAGAACAACCCATATCTCAATAATAACCCTAAATGTTAATGGCTTAAACTCACCAATCAAGAGACACAGGCTAGTAGAATGGATCACAAAACAAGACCCAACAATATGCTGCCTACAGGAGACGCATTTGATAGGAAAAGACATACATAGGCTGAAGGTGAAAGGTTGGGAAAAATCATATCACTCATATGGACTTCGGAAACAAGCAGGAGTATCCATACTCATATCAAATAAAATAGATTTCAAGCCAAAGTTAATCAAAAGGGATAAAGAGGGACACTACATACTGCTCAAGGGAACCATACACCAACAAGACATAACAATCATAAATATATATGCCCCAAACAATGGTGCAGCTATGTTCATCAAACAAACTCTTCTCAAGTTCAAGAGTCTAATAGACCACCATACAATAATCATGGGAGACTTCAACACACCTCTATCACCACTGGACAGATCTTCCAAACAAAAGTTGAATAAGGAAACTATAGAACTCAATAACACAATTAATAACCTAGACTTAATTGACATATATAGAATATACCACCCAACATCAAGCAGTTACACTTTTTTCTCAGCAGCACATGGATCCTTCTCAAAAATAGATCATATATTATGTCACAGGGAAACTCTTAGACAATATAAAGGAGTAGAGATAATACCATGCATCCTATCTGATCATAATGGAATGGAACTGAAAATCAATGATAAAAGAAGGAAGGGAAAAGAATACATCACTTGGAGAATGAACAATAGGTTACTGAACGATCAATGGGTTATAGAAGACATCAAGGAAGAAATTAAAAAATTCTTAGAGATTAATGAAAACACAGACACAACATATCAGAATCTATGGGACACATTGAAAGCAGTTCTAAGAGGAAAATTCATTGCTTGGAGTTCATTCCTTAAAAAAAGAAAAAACCAACAAATAAATGATCTCATACTTCATCTCAAAATCCTAGAAAAAGAAGAGCAAAACAACAGCAAAAGAAGTAGAAGGCAAGAAAGAATTAAAATCAGAGCTGAAATTAATGAAATCGAAACAAAAGAAACAATTGAAAAAATTGACAAAACTAAAAGTTGGTTCTTTGAAAAAATAAACAAAATCGACAGACCCTTAGCCATGCTAGCTAAGAGAAGAAGAGAGAGAACTCAAATTACTAACATACGGGATGAAAGAGGCAATATCACAACAGACACTTCAGAAATACAGAAGATATTCAAAAATTATTTTGAATCCTTATACTCCAATAAATTAGAAGATAGTGAAGGCATAGATAAATTTCTTAAGTCATATGATCTGCCCAGATTGAGTCAGGAGGATATAGACAACCTAAACAGACCAATATCAATTGAGGAAATAGAAGAAACCATCAAAAGACTACCAACTAAGAAAAGCCCAGGACCGGATGGGTATACAGCAGAGTTTTACAAAACCTTTAAAGAGGAACTAATACCAATACTTTTCAAGCTACTTCGGGAAATAGAAAAAGAGGGAGAACTTCCAAATTCATTCTACGAGGCCAACATCACCCTGATACCTAAACCAGACAAAGACACTTCAAAGAAAGAAAACTACAGACCAATATCTCTAATGAACCTAGATGCAAAAATCCTCAATAAAATTCTGGCCACTCGGATACAAAAACTTATCAAAAAAATTGTGCACCATGATCAAGTAGGATTCATCCCTGGGATGCAAGGCTGGTTCAATATACGGAAATCAATAAATGTTATTCACCACATCAATAGACTTAAAAATAAGAATCATATGATCATCTCGATAGATGCGGAAAAAGCATTCGACAAAGTACAGCATCCCTTTATGTTCAAAACTCTAGAAAAACTAGGGATAACAGGAACATTCCTCAATATTGTAAAAGCAATCTATGCTAAGCCTCAGGCTAGCATCATTCTGAATGGAGAAAAATTGAAGGCATTCCCTCTAAAATCTGGAACAAGACAGGGATGCCCTCTCTCACCACTTCTGTTCCACATAGTTCTCGAAACACTGGCCAGAGCAATTAGACAGACGAAAGAAATTAAAGGCATCAAAATAGGAAAAGAAGAACTTAAATTATCAATATTTGCAGATGACATGATTCTATACCTAGCAGACCCAAAAGGGTCTACAAAGAAACTATTAGAGCTAATAAATGAATTCAGCAAAGTGGCAGGATATAAAATCAACACGCATAAATCAAAGGCATTCCTGTATATCAGCGACAAATCCTCTGAAATGGAAATGAGGACAACCACTCCATTCACAATATCTTCAAAAAAAATAAAATACTTGGGAATCAACCTAACAAAAGAGGTGAAAGACTTATACAATGAAAACTACAGAACCCTAAAGAGAGAAATAGAAGAAGATCTTAGAAGATGGAAAAATATACCCTGTTCATGGATAGGCAGAACTAACATCATCAAAATGGCGATATTACCAAAAGTTCTCTATAGGTTTAATGCAATGCCAATCAAAATCCCAACGGCATTTCTTGTAGAAATAGAGAAAGCAATCATGAAATTCATATGGAAAAACAAAAGACCCAGAATAGCAAAAACAATGCTAAGCAGGAAGTGTGAATCAGGCGGTATAGCGATACCAGACTTCAAACTATACTACAGAGCAATAGTAACAAAAACAGCATGGTACTGGTACCAAAACAGGCGGGTGGACCAATGGTACAGAATAGAGGACACAGAAACCAATCCACAAAACTACAACTACCTTATATTTGATAAAGGGGCTAAAAGCATGCAATGGAGGAAGGATAGCATCTTCAACAAATGGTGCTGGGAAAACTGGAAATCCATATGCAACAAAATGAAACTGAATCCCTTTCTCTCGCCATGCACAAAAGTTAATTCAAAATGGATCAAGGAGCTTGATATCAAATTAGAGACACGCCGTCTGATAGAAGAAAAAGTTGGCTACGATCTACATACTGTGGGGTCGGGCTCCAAATTCCTCAATAGGACACCCATAGCACAAAAGTTAATAACTAGAATCAACAAATGGGAGTTACTCAAACTAAAAAGTTTTTTCTCAGCAAAAGATACAATAAGAGAGGTAAATAGAGAGCCTACATCCTGGGAACAAATCTTTACTCCTCACACTTCAGATAAAGCCCTAATATCCAGAGTATACAAAGAACTCAAAAAATTAGACAATAAGAGAACAAACAACCCAATCAACAAATGGGCCAAGGACCTGAACAGACACTTCTCAGAGGAGGACATACAATCAATCAACAAGTACATGAAAAAATGCTCACCATCTCTAGCAGTCAGAGAAATGCAAATCAAAACCACCCTAAGATACCATCTCACTCCAGTTAGATTGGCAGCCATTATGAAGTCAAACAACAACAAGTGCTGGCGAGGATGTGGGGAAAAGGGTACACTTGTACATTGCTGGTGGGACTGCAAATTGGTGCAGCCAATTTGGAAAGCAGTATGGAGATTTCTTGGAAAGCTGGGAATGGAGCCACCATTTGACCCAGCTATTCCCCTTCTCGGTCTATTCCCTAAAGACCTAAAAAGAGCATGCTACAGGGACACTGCTACATCGATGTTCATAGCAGCACAATTCACAATAGCTAGACTGTGGAACCAACCTAGATGCCCTTCAATGGATGAATGGATAAAAAAAATGTGGCATTTATACACAATGGAGTATTACTCTGCATTAAAAAATGACAAAATCATAGAATTTACAGGGAAATGGATGGCATTAGAGCAGATTATGCTAAGTGAAGCTAGCCAATCCCTAAAAAACAAATGCCAAATGTCTTCTTTGATATAAGGAGAGTAACTAAGAACAGAGTAGGGTCGAAGAGCATGAGAAGAAGATTAACATTAAACAGGGATGAGAGGTGGGAGGGAAAGGGAGAGAGAAGGGAAAATGCATGGAAATGGAAGGAGACCCTCAGAGTTATACAAAAGTACATACAAGAGGAAGTGAGGGGAAGGGGAAAAATAATATAAGGGGGACAAACGAATGTCAGTAGAGGGAGCAGAGAGAGAAGAGGGGAGGGGAGGGGAGGGGAGGGGAGGGGAGGGGGGATAGTAGAGGATAGGAAAGGCAGCAGAATACAACAGACACTAGTATGGCAATATGTAAATCAATGGATGTGTAACTGATGTGATTCTGCAATCTGTATATGGGGTAAAAATGGGAGCTCATAACCCACTTGAATCAAATTGTGAAATATGATATATCAAGAACTATGTAATGTTTTGAACAGCCAACAATAAAAAATTTAAAAAAAAAAAAGAAAAAAAGTCACTTAAATTTATAATTGCTATACACAGGCTAACTCTTTAAAGTGCATTATGCACATAATCCTCACAGAAACTTTGCCAATCAGTTGAGAAACCAGCCTCTACCTCAGAGCAAAGCCTGTCTAAGGAAGGGGGTGTGACCCTTGTCCTTGGAAAGACCCACAGAGCACTCCTAGGCACATACTCACCCTGCTGAGTTGTTTATCTACAAATAACAGGAGAGATCTGTGTGCCAGGTGTCCCTGACTCAGTCAGGCTAGGTGAGGATCCATAGCAACCCGCTAGCAACCACCAATCAGCATGAGACAGGGAAAATACCTGGGATGCCAGATGACCCTCCCAGTAGTTTATGGTGGTTGATAACATGTTGGGAAACCGTGTAGTTCAGCATATACACCCCTCATGGCTTAAACCAATCAGTTCAAAGGAATCACCTTCTTGTACTAACCAATCACCCTTACCCGACTTGTTCCTGCCAGTGAATGTGTTTAGAATGTTTTAGAGTTGTTTTATGATTTTCCCGCGGTGTGTGATGATTTGCTAAGAGATGCTATGATGTATGTGAAGTCCCTGCCTTCCCCCAAAGAGTGTATAAAACTGCTACAAACCCTGGGCTGGGGGCCTCTCAGGGTCCCCAGTTGCTGTGTGCATGTGGAAGACAGAGCTAGCTCACAATAAACACCTCTTTGTGCTTACATCGATCTTGGTCTCTGGTGGTCTTTTGGGGGTCCCGAATTCAAGCATAACAAGCAATAGTATCATTTGCAATTTATAAATGAGGAAACTGAGAGTTGGATTGATTAAAATAATTTGGCCTTTTACACATGACAAATATAAATAAATGGATTTTGTACTAAAATATAGTTCTACCTGATATCCCATCACCTAGTACATAATCTTCTTTTCATAGGAAAAATATCCCCAGAAGTGGCATCAACTATTCAAAACATTTACGCTCCTTTGTACTCTTGATAGCCATTGCTAAACCACTTTCCAGAAAAGCTTTTAAAAATATTTACAAGCCTAGGAGCAGTACATGAAAACTCCTGTTGAACAGTATTCTGTCCTCAAATCGTTGCCAATCTAGAAAGTGAAAAATTGCTACTCATGGTGTTTGAATATATTTTCATACTTTTTTTCCATTTGCTTTTTATCTAAAATGTCTTTTCTTTCCAGTTTTCTAATAAGATTTTTACTCTTGGTTTTCAGAGTTTAGAATATTTTAAGGCTCATAATCTTTTGACTGCCATGTATATTCCAAATTTTTTTTTCTGTTGCCAAATTTGCTTTAAATTTGGAAATACATATTTTAGATATTTCTATGTTGTATTTGATTTTATATTGTATTTTATTCTTTGGTTTTTCAGTGACTTTATGCCTACAAAAATTCTTTCCTATCACAAGAGTGCTATTTGATAACTTAATTTCATCCTTTTCTATGGTTCAATAGGGGAAGGCCAATATGGCGCATTCTATATTTGTTCTTCACTAAGATGGTCTGAGTGGAATCCTAGACCTGCTCCTTATTCACTGAGTCAGGCCAACTCCTATTCTGAGACACAGTTTGTCTTTATTCTTAAGTTGGGATAATACCTACTTCTAAAAGTTGTTGTAAATATTAAAAAATATGCACAGGACACCAAGTAAGCATTTAAGCTAATGGCAGTGATTATTTAATTCCCTTGAAATTAATTTTTGGTATAGTGACTAACATTGATAACAATATTTAGTGGACTCAGTGACATATGCCTGAAATCTTGGCTACAAGGGAGGATGGGGTTGGGGGAATTGTGAGCTCAAGCTCAGCCTGGAAAATACAGCAATACCCTATCTCCAAAAAGAAAAACAACAAAAAGAAACTAATTTTTGCTCCAAATATTTGATCAGCTTAGCAGTATTATATATTTTTAAATCTTTCCTTCTAGAGACCAGCTGAATAGATAAAGAAGATCAGGAGGATGGAGAAGTGAAAGGAAATGAATAGAAAATTATATTGATCAAATTGTATTACATGCATGTAAAAATAGAGCATAATGAAACCCACTAATGCATAGTTACAATGCACCAATTAAACTAATAAAAATAAATAAGCCAAGGACAAGATATCTGAAAATTATTTTTCCTTCTGTGACTGTAAAATGACAGTAACATTTTATAGTTATTAAATTTCTATTTGAGTCTGCAGTGGAAAAGAGGGTCCCTATTTTAAATGATTTTTGCCCGTGTGCTCTGGTTCATTCTAATGAGTATGTGGGCTCTTCTTCACAGTATTTCAGATAAAATAGCCTGGCAATTCTACCCAAGGGAAGGGTGAATAGAGCCAAGGGCAGCCATAGATCCTGTCTATTGGCAGCACCATAAGTGAATACACCTTTCTTCACTCCAATATGCTCAGAAGGCAGGACCAACCTGAAAGAGTAGCCATACCAAGTGCCACATGAATGGCTGCAACATCAGCTGCCCCACCTATTTTGCCCACAGCACTGCCAGAGAAATCTTGATACGACACTTCATCCTCAGTTTTCTGATAAAACTTGAGTAACAAGGATAAGGCAATAACAAGGATAAAGCAGAAAATTATTCTACACAATAGGCTGCTGCTTTTCCTACCACATCTATTCTCATCTCATACAAAACATATCTTGAATACTTTTTTTTTCCCAAATGGAAGTAAGCCCACTGCAGATGGTCCTTCTAAGTAATCAAGTTTCCTCTCCATGAAAGCCTAACTTGTAGATTTTTGAAAAATATTTTCCTACAGATATTTAATTTAGCTCCTATCCAACAAAAGGAAAAGGAAAGAAAATCTCCACTAAACAATATGAACAACTGTAGGTAGGATTTTTACATTTGCTTCCAAATCTAAAAGAAAATAAGATTTGAAGGCAATTTGCAGTGACATAGCACTGTATCTTCAGACTAAGATCTGAGTCAGTGTGAACACCCAATTTGAGCAACCATGGATTGTTGACAACTTAGGTTAGATAACTTCTAACATTCTCTGCTTCAATTTCTATTCATCAAGGATTACCATAAATTTTTTATTCCCAGAATTCTGCGGCTGGTTTCTGTGCCCTGGCCTCTGACTTAAGCCTGCCACTGTGAGGTTTGTCTTGGTTCATTAATTCCCACGTAGGTTTCTGACTTCCCTCCAAGTCACAGAGAGGATTTGTGGCTCTGTAAGGCTCATTAGAGCACCTACTCTGTGAGGGCCCTTGGCTGTGCTGTAGACACCTCCACTGGGGCTGCTTATATTCACAGGCATTGTTGACGTGGGTTTTCTCTTGGGTCTCAAGGCCAGTCACTGAATGAGGCCCAAGACCTTCAGGCTGAGTAAGAAACTCAACTCCTCTGGGATGAAGAAAAGCCTATAAGCCATTTTACCTCATTTCTCAGTTCTTTGGAGGTAGTAAGAGGTCCAGCAAAGAAAGACCATTTATCTCTCCTCTTGGTAGGGTTTCTTGACTAGTAGTAAAGCTGTCTCAAATATAGCAGCTTTACCCAATCCTATTTCTGTACTCGTTGCTGGTGGCTATGCTCTCCCAGGGTTAGCACAGACCTGTCCAGTCTGCTAGTCATGTCACTTCCTTTTTTCATTCTTAAGTCTTGCCTGCCAACAGAGTCAAGGATTTCTATAAAACATCACTCAGGTTTCTCTTATTCCTTTCTCACATATGTAGTTTGTTGAAAAGAAAACCAACTTTCAACATTGAAATAGTTACGGGAAAAAATAAAAAAAACTATAGTCAGACAATAGAGATGATATCATTACCATCATCTCTTAACAATTGCATCGTCTTACAATGTGCCTAGTGCTGACATAGCCACTTTACGGCCTATGAAATTTATTTAATCCCTCTAACAACCTCATAAGGAAGATAGTCATATCATCCTCAATTTAAAGATAAGGTATCTGCAGCACAGAGAGAGTAAATAAATTCTGCAAGGTCACAGAAATAGTAAATCACAGAAGCATTTCCAAAGCTGACTCCAGACCCCCTGCTTTGACCCCTGACACCTTCCTACACTGTCAGTTCTCCAGTGGTTTCTGGAAACACTATTATCTAGTGTACTCAAACATCTGCATCTATGCAGTTCACTTCTGTGTCTACTATGGTGAAGGTACCACTGAAGACTGACCTAGAGAGAGAACACAGGTAACTATAAAAACAGAGCATATGGAAATTAAAGTTGAATTTCTACAATACAAGAGGAATTTTGATGAGTGTACCACCAATATGTACACTAGATCAGAAACTTTTAAATAACAGTATTATCCCATTTTATGAAAGAGAAAACTGAAGCTCAGGGAAGTCAAGGATCTTCACCATCATCACACAAGCAGTAGCATGCGTTCCATGAAGTAGAGATATTTTAGTGTGTTGTGTAATACCCATAATTATATACTCCAAAAATCTTAACCTTAATTCTAGGGGATTGAGGCTTAATCCTAGGAGAAACTCTCTTCAAATATCAACATGCCATGTTCTAGAAAAGAAGTCCCAACACCTAAATGGCATTCTTCACTGAATTCAGATGACCCAGCTGAGCCATTTGAGTGAGGGAAGTAGCCTAAGATGGACATGCGGACAGGGGTCCAGCTCCCATTATACAGAGACAGCCTACTCTCTTGCATATCTTGCAGCCAACCTCTTAATGTTTTCTGCAATTCCACAAACAACTGAAATTCTTTTCTTCAATTCTAGTTAGCTCATTCAATGACAGAACACCGAAATTAACATCTCTGCTAGGTGATAACTAATTAGTTTATCCAGAAATCACTTGTAAAGAGCAAAGTTTAACTATTTCCACTCTTTAAAGTCATTATACTGTGAAGTACTAAAAGAGATCAAGAAACAATTAGATTCAAATCCAAATTAGGTCATTTGCTGAAAATATCCAGGTTTCAGTAATTCATTAAAAAATTATATACTTACCTGGCAGGGGAGATACTATGATCATGAAGGTGGTTTTCCCAGGGCAAGGCTTATCTATAGCACTCAGGATGTGCTGACCCCTGCAATTTCATCAAATGTGAGAAACTTGACTGCATAATTTATGGTAATAGGGACTGCATTCATAATCTTTTATTATGGTATATTGTTAAAACTATTTTATTAGTAGTAGAATTATTGTTAATTTCATACTGTGTCTAATTTATAAATTAAACTTTAATATATATATATATATATATATATATATATACACACACACATATATATGTGTATATATATATATAAACACATATATATATATATATATATGAAAAGTCTTATTACATATAGGATTTGGTTTGATCCATAGTTTAAGGCATCTGCTGAGGGTCTTGGAACAGATCCCCTAAGATAAACAGGGACTATTTACATTTAATGTTCTATATAAAATGAACAATTTCCTTATAATCAGAAAGTACCAAATTTAACTCAAAAAATAGGAAGACCTGAATCCTCTATATCAATCAAAGATTGAATTTGTAATTTAAAAATCTTCCCACAGAGGTATCTCCAGGACTGAATGGCTCCACTGGTGGATTCTATAACACATTTTTAAAAAATCATACTAATTCTATGCACATGTTTTCAGAAAATAATGGAGGAAAGATTAATTCCCAAATCCCTTTAGATCTTAGTCTTACAAATTCAAGGACCACTCAGATAACAAAATTAGACAAAAACATCACAAGAAAATGTAACTGTAAATCAACATCCATTCTGAAAAATGAATGCAAAAATTTGAACAAAATTTAACAAATCAAATACAATATATAAAAATATATTAACTAATATATATGTGTATATATATGTATGTATATATATACACACATACATATATATGTATGTATATATATATATATACACACATACATATATATGTGTGTGTATATATACATATATATGTATGTATGTATGTATGTATGTATATATATATATATACATACATACATACATACATATATATGTGTGTGTGTGTGTGTGTGAGTGTGTATGTATCCCCAAGAGTGAGTCATTCCAGGAATGGCTATGTTGGTTTAACATTTAAAAATCAATCAATATATTTCACTACATAAATAGTATAAAGGAGGAAAACCATATGATGTTGTTGGCCTTTGACACAAGTTATGATTAAAAAACTCTGAAAACTAGGAATAGGAGAAAAGTTTCTACACTTGTTCAAAGATATTTATGAATATCTGCAGCTAATATTATGTTCAAATGTGTAAGGGTCAGTGATTATTAGCCAAGATCAGGGGCACACAAGATGTCTATTCTTCCCTACTTCTTGGTAATATTGCACCAAAATCCCTAGCCAACTCAATAAGTTCAGAAAAATTAATAAAATGCATAAAGATTGGAAAGAATGAAATAAAACTGTACAGAGGACATGGTCATCTTAAAAGAAAACCTAAAGGAATCTACAAAATAAAACCTACTAAAACTAATAAGTGGTCTTGGGATACAGGTTCTACATAGCAAAAATCAGCTTAAGTTTTACATATGATAAGTGATAAATTAGAAATAAACTTAAAAAAAAACTCCATTGAAATAGCATTAAAAATAATTAGGGATAAGTTTAACAGAAATATGCAAGAACTGGGCACCCAAAACTACAAAACACTATAAATGAAAATTAAAGAAGATCAAAATAAAATGAGAGAGATTCCATGGTTCAGAAGATTAATATGGTCATTCACAAGTTGGATACATAGATCGAATGTAAATTGATAAGAAATTTTAAATTTTATACAAAAAGGGAAATGACCTAAAATAACCCAAACAATCATAAACTCTTGAATAAGACTAAAACACTTACTTTATTTACTTTCAAAACTTTACCACAGTGGGTCATTTTTCACCAGCTGCAATATGGCAAATGTGGCATTCATATAAGTAGAGAATGAAACATAAATAAATACATTTATGGCCAACAGATTTTTTTAAAAGTGTCAAGGCAATTCAGTAAATAAAAAAATATTCTTTTCAACAAATGGCACTTACATACCTATATATCTGTAGGGGGAAGAAAAAAAAAAACCTTAGTCCTTACACATATTTTAACTCCAAAAGGATAACCTACATAAACACAAGAAGAGCTAAAACTGTTAAACTTTTGAAATAAAACAAAAAAGAAAACTTTTGTGACCTTGGGTTATGCGAATATTTCTCACAAAACCACTAAAATAGTGATATGATAAACTGGACTTCATCCAAGTTTAAATCATTACTCCTTTAAAGATAGGAAAAGATCATAATACCACTAAATAATAAACTGAAATTCCATTTCAGGCAAAATAGTTCCTAAATCCCAAACGTTTACTATTACTTCTTGTGGTCTCTGGTACTTATTCTGGAATATTCTGCTCAGAAACACAACATAAATCGGCATGCATATCTAAAGAAGCCTAAGAACATTCTTAAAAACTTAGACCAAAGGTCAACGAGAGTAGCCACCATAAACATTTAACTCAGACTGGAGTAGGAAGCCAAAAGTTTCCAAAAAGTGGATACTTTTTTCCTTAGCATGTTCCACATGAATTCAGGAAAACACTTAACAAAGTGAAGAATGACCTGGAATGGAAGATCATGACCAGGGACCTGGGCCCTAGTCTTAATTCTTCACTGAGGAATATATAACCTTGAATTTCTGCACCTGAGAAAGTCCCTCTGTCTAAAATACAAAGGTGTTGACTTGGGTGATCCCTCATGCCTTTTCTAGACTTATGACATTAATGATAAAAGATTCTCCAGTCCTTTAGTCAACAACGATTGTAGCCAACTTCTAATGGTGTGCAGCTCCTGAGGGTGAGTGAGGCCTGGCTAGAACAAACAGAATCCATGCGCCAGATCTGAAGTCAGGAACATCATGATGGCGCTCCCGGTTGGCAGCTGAGCTGAGCAGACCCTGCTGGGACACCGTCTGTCATAGCTGTGTGAAGTCAGAGGAAAAGAGGTAGGAAATGTTCACCAGCTGTAGTGGGTCATTTTTCACCAGCTGCAGATGGTTCTGTGGGAAAAATATAGAGGAGGGGGGTCTCAGTGATTAGCAAATTATCCCCAACAGCGTCACCAGAGATGAATGAGATCTCTGTCTAACCTGGGAACTAAGCCTGCAGATTCACTTTGGGGAGAGTCCAGCCTCCTCTGTGTTTTCTGACAGTCTCCATCCAAATACCCGGCAAGCCTGCAGTGTCTGGTACTCACAATCTCAGAGCTCCTAGGTACTTAAGGCACAGTAATTAATGATGCAAGGCAGTGACTAAGACTCATCCACCCATTTTACAAGTCCCTAAAAAATAACAATGTGTACCTGACCAACTGGTGCCTGACAGATACTTATCATAATACATTTCAATGAAAAGTCATTCACTCCTAACATGGAAAAATACACATGAAGCTTATTCTTCACATCTATACAATATTTTTTTGGGGGGGACATAAAATATAAAAGCCTAAACCTGATTCAATCTTGTGTCTCTGTTGTTCGAAAACCCATTCCATTTTCCCAAATTCCTGTTTTAATTTTAAGCTAACTGAAATGGATCTCTTGTATTTCCAGCGCAGCAAAGGTAATGGGAAGGTCTAGAATTAACCATAGAATTTAGGCTTTGGTATGATTAAATTATGACATTTGTTTGGGGCATCAAAATATCTCCTTTCTGCTTCAGCCACAAATACCATCAATGATTCTCTCTCACCTCTTGATAAACAAACCAACAAAAAAACTAGCTTTTAGAAAAGGCTCTGATATTTCTCATCTATAACCCAGAGTTAAGTTTTTCAATGTGATGGTATTCTAAGAAAATTTACAACCTAAGGCATTATTCTAATTGTTTTACAAAAAGCTCAGCCACCTGTACAAGCAATTCAGTAACTAGGGAATGCAAGGGGAGGGCCTGTGCTGTAACACAGAGGATGCATTATCTAAAAGTAAAATTAGCCTTAACTTTTTCGTGCACTTTTCACCACTACTTCTTTTGACCTTTAGCTCATCACACACCTGACTTACTGTATTACTGCTTTTGCTGCTAAAATGTGAAATGGATAACTAATGACTTAAAAGAGCTACTGCCAAGAAGTGATTAACAGTCCAGGAAGAGGCAGACAGAAAGCACCAGGAAATACACTTGTGCATGCAAAGAGTTAATGTATTTCCAAAGGTTTCCTCACTTGGAAGGATATTCCTCACTTTGAAGTATAAAAAAAAAAAAAAATCCAGGTGTGCCTGAGGAATGCCAAAAGAAAAGAGACTGCTTTTAGGAGATAGTGAACTCCAGACCTTAAATGATTTAAATGCATTCCCCATGTGCAGCTGCTAAACCAAAGCACCGCACCCCAGGGAAGAGATGAGAAATTTTGAGGGCGATTGAGCACTGAGAATTCTCATCGTGGCTTAGCAAAAAGTGACTTAGCACATGTGTTTCAGTAATTACGAAGCGTCAGGGTGCTCACTGGCTCTGAAACGCAGAGTCGCCCGTGTGACAACTCTGATGCTGGCGTAAGAGGCAATCAGATGAGGCAAGAATGAACACCTTTTGCCTGTGCAATCTGCTAATGCTCAAGGCACCTTTTCTTCCAGGAATGGATGTCTGAGTTGGGCATTCACACTAAGATTATTCATTGCTTTTTCAGATTAGGTGTGCAGAGCTAATCAGGGGAAAAAGAAGGAGATGGAATGCTTATTAGGCAGCTACCATGTATGCTACTCAGGGGCCTGGAATTTTACAAAAATTGACTGAAAAAGCAAAAGAAAAAGAAATTTTCATTCTGAAATCTCACATACATTACAGAAAGGTATAGATAATGGCAAACTCCTCTCCAACTCAGTCCACATCATAAAACAACATTGCCAGGACTTCAGAAGGCCTCAGCAGTTCCGTCCATCAAAACTGCCTACTCTCCCCTGAACATTAGCCTCACTTGTGACAATCCTTTTCTTACTTTGCTTTGAGGATGTTTCATGTAAGCAAACATTTATAAATTCTATCGTTGGTTGTACTTCTTTCTGATCTTTATATAAATGGAATCAAGCACCATGGATTTTCTGGTATCTGTTTTCTATCATTCAACACCGAAGTGATGGTGGTCTTGTCTTTGTAATTGTAGTTTGCTCATCTCTTGGCTGTCATGTTATATTATATGACTGTACCACAATTTATCCATTCTATTGTTAATGAGATTTAAATAGGAACTACTATGAGTAATCGGCTATGAGCATTTTTATACATCTCTTTTGAGGCAAAGGGACATGTATTTGTTTTAGATACCTACCTAGTGGTAAAACTGAGAGTCATGATAGACTAGGGGCCTAAATGGTCAAGGTCATGTAAAAGGAAGATTCATTATGTTAATGATACCCGTAGATATTTATGAAAACTATACAGAAGCTATTTGGAGTCAGGAGTTAATCAACAATTATCTGAACCTTCTCTATGTTATGCACTACGTTAGACCTGCAGATGGAAATTCACAAAAGGTAATCAAATCTCATAAAAAAGATTGTTAGTCATTTACCTGTTTTTTTCATTGAGTGTCAACTGTGGACTAGGTCCTACATTGTCCTCTGTAGTAGAATATTCTAATAAGAAATAAGAATTGCAAAATCACAACAGTTTATAACTGAATAGAGAGACAGAGTTGAGATCATTTATTAAATAGATGAAAAGCATAACCACAAAGAAGTAAAGGAGTTTATTCAATATCTACAGAGCTCTGTAGAATCTAGATTTCCTGATTATTGGATCTAGAGAAATCTTTTATGAGAGAGAGAGTAGAATCTAGGAAAGGGAAACTGTGAGCTCATATTATTTAAATTCCATTTCTTCCAAGATCCTATTTTCTTTTCTTCTCTATCCCAAAGCAACAGAGTCAAAATCAGGAAATAGGAAATTGACCAAGTTATAAAGTTTGGTTCTTTTCTTGGTCTACAAAGACTTTGCTCTTAAATATTTGACATCTTCCTTCCCCAAGGACCTATTCTAGTAACTGGAAGGTGCTTAAGAAACTTCATCTCACTTTCCTAACATACCCTTGGTTTTGTTAACTCTCCAAAAATCCCGGCCTTCTCAGCTTCACCCACCATGTTGACACGGGAACTGTGGCATAAAAGAACTACAACTGGAAGCAAGATGTACGGTTCTCAGCTCAGATACCGTTTTTATGGCATATGAAATTTACAGTCACTTTAGCCTCATTAAAGCTACTTCAGACCTTACCCCTTCATACCTTTCTCAAAACCTTTCAACAGTAACAATTCAGTGATTCTAGAAGATATTTTGACCTATTTTCTTTTTTCTTTCTTTTTTTAATAGGACAACTCTATTTTCTTCCAAGACGCCATTAGTGCTTTTGAGTTTCATCTCAATAAGAATTGGAAAGTTCAGTGTGCCAGGTAGAAAGAGCATGGGATTTGGGAGCAGAAAATAGGATGCAAATCCAGGCTTCCAGGTGAACCATCACCTCTGGGTCAAGGTTGTGACTATATATAACTCATATGAAAAGTGTTTCATGGTAAGTGCTTAAAAATGCTACCCCCTTTATGTCTTTTTTTTTCTTTTGTGTGGATTCAATTCTGGGGAAAGTACTACTTCAACTCATTGGAATAAAATGGCTTCAAGTTCTGATCAAGTTCTGAAGAGTGCTGTGCATCATTCTCATGACAGATCCAGTTCCAGCATCTAAAGGAAAGATCAAGCCAAGTTTAGCTTATTCATGACAAATTGCCACATTTGTAATCCACTTATTAGAACATTTATGTATTTCTCATATTTATATCTTCCCCTACCTCCCCAACATGTCTTACTTTAACTATGAAGGTGTGAAAAGGTACAAGACAGTCTTTTTAAATTCCTGTGTCATGAGTGTAATGACCTTACACTCTCATAGGTTAAACCCCACACAGCATTAATTGAAAAACAAACAAAAAAACATGACATGCTTAGGTAGGCATTTTAGCTTTGGGTTAAAAAAAAAAATCAATGATGGAAAGCACTGGAACATGGCTTGTCCTTCTGTGAAAGAACTCAATCAGGACTCAACCCACAGCGGAGTTAAATTAGTAGAATAGAATGCTTATCTTTGAAAGTGTTCAATTGGGAGTGCTCAAATTTTGATGCATTTTAGTTGAGTACTAATTAGCAACTAGCTGACTGCTAAATGGACTGTCACCTTTCCTTTTGACAATTTACTGAAAATTAGCCCCTCGATGTTATTTGAACATGGGGGGAAATGGGTTGGGAGGGCTGAAGCTAAAGATGGGATTTCATTTGGTGCATTTATGTGAGAACTTTCAGTGTGCTACTGATATTTAAGGACTTCAGTAAATGCAAAAGAGGGGAAAAGGCTGGGGATGACAGACAGTGAGTTCTGCTCAGCTGGCGTTGACGCTATAGTCAAAGTATAAATGGATCCAGTTCTTTTTAAATGTTAATAAGCTTCTTCACTAAGGACATATTTCATATGTATTTGCTGTAATATCAGATATTGGCCTATTCTGTGGTCACACTGTGGATTGGGTGTTTAAATTGATTCCAATACTAGGCGAGAGCAAATCCAAGAGAAGTGTTTAAATGTTAATACAAAAAAAAATCTGAGATTTGAAAAATAAATAAAAAATAGTGTTTACTTCATCAATCTTAATTAGTATTATTTTATATAGGATTGAATTTCACTCCATCATGACAAGTTTTATGCTAGACGTAAAAAATGCATGAAAGTTGAGCATGAGCATGTGATGAGGTAAGTACAAACTCCATTTTGTGGTGCTTACACAAAAGGGCTTTTCTAAGTATCTGTGATATTTCAGAGTTTGGATCTCAAAGCTTCAGACTCTTCCCTGACTTCCTAGTTAGCAGATGTGGAAGGAACAAAGTGACATGAGATGAGACAGAGTAATATTAATTCGGACCTAACAAAAATTAAAATAATATTTGTCTCAGTTTCATTTTTTAAAAAAAGTCAAATCCATCAGGTGGAGTACCCGGGACAAAAAAAATGGTCCTTATCGAGTTGTTTTAGTCATCTTTTGTATTGCTGTGACCAAAATACCCAACAAGAACAACTTAGAGGAGGAGAAGTTTAATTGGGGCTCATGGTTTCAGAGGTCCCAGTCCATAGATGACCCACACCATTGCTCTGGGCCCAAGGTAAAATAGCACATCTTGGGGGAAGAGCATTGTAGAGGGAAGCTGCTACCCTCATGGCATCCAGGAAGGAAGGAGAGAAAGTGAGGAGGAAGGGCCCATAGGGAACCCTTCTGGGGCTAACTCCCAGAAACTCACCTTCTGCAGCCTTGACCCACATGCAATTACCACCTAGTTAATCCATTCGGGCTAGGATGGACTGAATAGCTCACAGTTCTCATAATCCAATCATTTTATTTCTGAATAGTCCTGCCTGCAATAACAGGAATTTTAGAGAGACACCTCATATCCAAAATATAACAGGGCCTTATGGGAAACCAATCAACACAGTTGCAGAAGAAACACTTGCTAGCTCCCCACACTGATCATAGTATGAATGGACAAACAATGAGTACCAGATAGTTGAGGAAAATCAACTGCATGAAAGAGAAGTACCAAGATTAATAAGAATTGTTTGGAGGGAAAAAAGGCAATTCGGGAAACAGAAAAAAAAAGAAAAAAGAAAAACTGAAGAAAGAACATTCATTAAAGCAACAATAAAAATGGGAGGCTCTAAAAAGCTTAGAACCAGAGAGTCAGAAATAATTCTATAACATTTAACATCTGATATGAAAACCAAACAAGAAGACTGAGTAAAAGCATAGACCAAATGAATGATCTAGAAGATAAGGCTCAGGAAATCTATCAGCATTTGGAGGCAATGGAGATGGAAATATTGACTTATTTCCAGGACAATTCTATCCTCCAACCACAAATGTGGATGAGTCCATTGTCTTAAAATGAGGCTACAGCTCTCATAATCTAATCATTTCAACTCTGAATATTCCTACATAATGTTTTCAAAACATTAACTTTTCACTGGACATGGTGGCATATGCCTGCAATCCCAGTACCTCTGGGGGTTGACCCAGGAGGATCTCAAATTTGAGGCCAGCCTCAGCAACTTAATAAGACCCTGTCTCAAAAAATAAAAAGGGATGGTGGTATAGTTCAGTGGTACAGTGTCCCTGAATTCAATCCCCAGTACCAAAAAACAAAAAACAACAACCAAAAAAAACCTTTCTGAGGGACATTTTTAGACCTAAGTCTCAGTGTGTGTATATATATATGTAAAACTATATATATGTAAAACTATATATTCCTGATGTCTACTGTGCTGGAGGGAATTCAAGAAAGGACCACTTACCTATATCACAGTAATCTGAGTATAGATACTCAAGGTAATCACATGAAATAACGGAGTACCTATTTCTTCCCCCACTAGCTCCACACAGTGGCTGCTAGAAAAGATGACCAAAAGAACTGGATCAAAGGCTAAATCACCTTCTCCAGCCTTGCCCCACATGCAATTACCACCTAGTTAATCCATTCAAACTAGGATGGACTGAATAGGTAAGAGTGAGACAACAACCATTGTAAATAAAAGTTGGTCCCAAGACACTTGATTTCTCTTTCCTCTCCTGAGGAAGAAGTTGATTGAAAAGAAAAAGAGGAGAGTCAGGGTTTGTGGAAATACCACCACTCCTGTTGAGTCTAGCTCTACAAAGATTTGCCCTTTGGGTCCTGTTCAAGATTTGGTAGCTCCCAAAGGCAGAGAAAACTAACAGTGCTTCTTGTTTGCTTCTCCATAAATGAGGAAGACATGAGATATGATAGATTTGGAGACATCAGTCAGGGAGACAGTGTCAAGGGAAGATTCAGGAAGATAATTCTCTCTACCCTATACCTTCCCCCCAAAACAAGGACCCAGATTTTCCTGTACCTGTGGTATGCATCCAAAGTGAAGATAGCAGAGCTGGTTGAGCTCATAAGGAATAAATTAGCCACCACTGTTTTTCCTATCCAAAAGTTCTCTGGTGTAGCAGCAAGATTCCAGCAGTACAATTAAGAGAAGGTGTGCTTGCTGGGAGTGATAGGCACCATTATGTGCAGGAAGGTGTGCAGGCAGCCACTTAAAGGGTCACCACTAGGAGCCAACCTAGGCGGTAACTTGCGATGGTCACAGAGGACGATAAAAACTGTACTCTTGAAAAATGGATGCTACTAAGCAGAAAATGAGCAAAGAAATAAGCAACTACCTCACCCCAAAACTCTGCTCATGTATTTTCTGATTTGCAGATACTTATCTGCTTAAAAATAATAAACAGTGACCTAATAATAGCTAACTAGTTATAATGAACTGCCCCATTGGAAGAATGAGACAAACATTACTTATAGGAAGAAAGGAACTGGAATTACATCCTGTCCTCACCAGGCCAGCCTGCTGCCCACATATCACTTGTATTCAGAGTGACCACAGAATTCATTTGGAACCTTTTGAGAGTAAAGAATGTGCTACTAGTGATTTTTCTAGAACCTGGTATAAATAACTTCTGTCCAGAGCAACAAGGATTACATGGTTACTTTAGTAATACCTGAGCTCTTTCCACTTGAACCTGGAAAGGCTTTGTAATAATAAAACCTGCCATGAAGCAGTGCCAGCCAACAATGCCAGCCAGGTGCTTTACTATGTCATGTCATAGAATCCACACAGCTATTGTATATAGTAAGTACTGTCTTCAGTCTTATAGAAGAGGAATACGGAACTCAGAAAGGTTAAATAACTTGCCTAGGATCACACAGCTAACAAGGAAAGATTTCATAAAAGAAACAAGAGAAGATTTCATCAAGCTGTTAATATAAGTCTTTTGCCAGCTATTGCCACATTTGATGTGTTCTGTTAATTCTTAACCTTTGAGATGGAGATAAGGATATTTCTTTGCAGATAAAGGAATAGACTTTCAGGGGAGTTATTAAGTTATTCAAAGTCAGCCAAGCCAGGAAGTGCGGAAATCCATGTTGAACATAGGGTTTTCTGAATCTGTCCTATCGGGTTTTCTGCTTCCTATTCTACTCTTTAAGAAGCTAATAGAGGAAGTTCTGAGTCCTTGGTTACTGAAGCTGTTTTGTTAAAAACACGGTAAACAGACAGCCAAAGATAACATTCATCTTTTTCATTACTTCTTTTTACTGGAGCTTTGTACCTGTCCTTAAATACATTTTTAAAAGACTCCTGGGGGGGGGGGGACTGATGAATTTAAAGCAGCAACATACACAAGTATGCTGCTACAGCTTTTAGAAACGGGACAAATCTCAGCGCTACCAAAATGAGAGAATATGGGATCATGTGCCACATTCCCATGTGGCTTCCTGCAAGGCACACCAGGGCAAATGACTCACAACCAACCCCTTCTAATTAATGGCTTCCATGAAACCAGGGCAAGCACACAGCCCATCTCTCCAGCATTGGTCATGTGGCTGTAAACCCTTTTTGAACCCCAGGTCAGTTAATAATGAGTATTGAAATCTTCTTAGTTTGTGGGTAGCCAAAAGGGATTCAGCATGGTTGAGTAGTGAGCCAAGAGTGCAGAACAGTGCTTCAGGCTACCTCCCAAGGTGACCTGAGGGAAACTAGTACAGTTGATGTTGCAATCTGTCCCATTGCTGCATGGGTTAAGGTAAAGTTCTGCATCCCATCAAATCCTGATAGGACAGGTGAGGCAGTCCTAAGGGAAAGGCCACAAAGGATCTAGCAGTGGGTAAATTGATGAAGGGAAACAGAGATTCCCCAGGACAGCTTTGAAGGTGTACGTTCCACTCTGAAAATCAGTTCACCCTTCAGTTTCCCAAATCATCTGCCTGAACAAGAGAGTAGAAGAACCATGAGCTTTACTTTCAGGCAAAGTTGTGTTTTAAAAGCTGAATTCTGTCACTGAATGGCTTCTCTTACCTTGTGCCAATTCTTTTACCATCTGAGACTCAGTTGCTTCTCCTTTAAAATATGATCTGAATGCTCACTTCTTACAATATCACAACCATGTGTCCAAGGCAGAGAACATAATGTGGAGCCACAGAGTGGAGACTCTGTGAAAGTTAATTTTATTTCCTAACCTTGCTGCAAATGTTTGAAATTCTGTGAGTTGCTTAATTTCTCAATGTCTTCGTTTCCTCAATTGCAAAATATGGATAATAAAAGCTATTGTATTAGCTAAGAAAATATATAAAATACCTATCACGGGTTAAGTACACAGTAAATATTAGTGTATGTTCTTCATGTGCTGCTTCCTAATGCAGACTTTATTTCTCTTCAGCTACACTATTTTATTTTACATTATGTTTGCACACAGTTTGCATACAAGTAGAGAAGTTAAAATAGTGCTGCTATTCACAAAAAGTAAAGAAATCCCTGGGTTTAGCTATCACACCATTTGAACCAACCTAGAATCTGTGGACTTTGCAGTATTCTGAGCCATACAGTCTACTCCAACCATGCAGCAACTGAGCCCAGTGACCCACCAATTGCCTGGGCTCATTATCATACAGATAATGATTCAGCATGCTGGGCCTTGCTAGTAGTATTCCAGCCATTCAATTCATGCTTCTTGTGGCAAATAATATTTGACTTTCAATTTAAAATCCAGGATACTGTAAAGCAAAACCTCGGTGTAATCATGGTGATAAATCAGGAACACATGCAGTTTTGACAGGCTGGATTTTTCTAGTTTGTCATGAAGAACTCTTCCCTGGTGCTTATCCACGCCCAAGCCCTTCCTCCACCTTCACCCACATACCTGAGTATGACAGAAGTTTCACCCATCCATACCATCTTGGACTCATAAGATCACAGCCAGCACTGGGAAGCTGCTTCAGAGGGTTACGGTCCTATTGAAAGTCAGGGAGTCTTGGTTAGGTTTGGTTGACTGAGTATGAAATGAATAAAGTTAGAAACAGAAAAAAAAAAGCTATATCTCAGCAATAAAGTTTTCATTTTATTTAATCAAACACAGATTTGCAAATTTCTTTGGCAAAGACATTCTGCCATTGATGAGCTAAAGCAAAATCTGCCAAAAGGAATTGTTTTGGTTTTCCCTCTTGAATAGGAAACATTAACTACAATTTTTCAACATGAAGCTTTGGTGGCTATTGGAGATATTTTCAAATCCATTGGGTGTCATTTGGTTATTTATAGTTAGTTCCAGAAGTACAATCTAAGATTATTGTTAGTTCCAGAAGAACAATCTAAGATTCAGAGTATTTAGAGGAGGGATCATTTCAATAGCACTTTCAATTGCATGACAGTTTGAAAAGCTTGAACAACTGTGAGTGGACAATCCAAAAGTGTTTACATTAGGCCCAACACTACAATGGGTACTTACGTTTGAGTGAGGATGTTAGACTTGAATGAAGATGTTGGAACTGTATCACAGAAAGTCCTTGATGCTTTTAGCATCTGGGAATTGGGAACCTTAAAATCAGCTACAAATTAGGGAATTGTTTAAACCTAACTCTTCCAAGTTTTCTTCATGATGTTTCTTCATACATAATGTTACTATACTGATTCATATATTATTTCCTCTCTTAATGTTTCCTAGTTGGAAAGTAAACTGTCAAACAATCCAAATTAAATTCTGATGCTGGAAATGAAGTGCTAAAAACATAAAACCAACCCTCTATATGTGTAATAAGAATTGTAATGCATTCTGCTGTCATATATAAATAAAAATATATAAATCAGCTTACTATTAGAGGTATGTAAATTTTAATTAAAATTTAGTCTAACAGATATATTGCAAAGAAAGCTTTCAAATACATAGAAAATTGGCATTTATAAATATTAGACCTCATCCCCATGCCATAAATTTAAATAGTAGACAAAACACTTGTTTGCTCCAGTGACATTATAACCTAGAGAAAAAAAAGCTGTGTGTCTCATCCCCAGAAGAATTAGTCGGTCAGGAACTCCTTCGCCATATAGTCTTCTCCCAATGGCCACTGATTTCAAGGGCTCCTCGCTTCTTCACACCTTCTGGTATCTCTTGATGATTTTTATGACTTGAGAAGAAGAAATACTGTCTTGACACACAAGAGATTCCCAACTTTAGACCTTCAGAAGCTGCCCCAGGAAAAGAGAGTAGGGGTGAAATAAAAAATTACAGACTGCCCAGATGTGAGCAGCACTAGTTAATGCCTTCCCCAACTTCCCTGAGACCAGGGGAGGTCTGTTTCATACACTTTGATCAGAAAGCAAGACTGTGCTCAAACAGCTTCTTATCTCATCCATTCATCTTGAGACTTCACAACTGAAACTCAACAAGTAGTTGTTTCTTAAAGGTTAGTTATAATATGGAGTCTGAAATTGTATCCGTGAACTTTTTATACTGTTATGTTAAAAATCCATTGTTCTCCCTTGCAATTTGAATAGAACCTTTACCAATGTGTGACTTTCTAATACCATATATTAGTCATCTGGAAAATCTTGAATGAATTCATTGTACTGAATCAAAAAGAGCATCCATTATTATTACTACATCTCGTGGGAAAGTCTTAAGTACTGGAAAAAACTCACCATATTAGAAACGCATTTTCCAAAATTCTCATTCTTGCGTGACAGCTCCTTTTTGTCACTAGCAACATATGCTGTCAATTGTTTTCCTTCAAGAGACAGGCACATTTCACTCAGTTTTGATAAAATGTCAGCCAATACAAGTCTGAATAATCATAATTTATCTGCTAGTAATTCAAAGTTTTGAGTAAAAATTGCTTCATGAAAAAAAAAAAGACGACTAGTTCAGCTCGTAACTTAAACCATTGTACAAGTACTTTCTCTGGAGACAACCATTGTCCTTCGGTATACAGAAGTACTTTATGCAAGCAAGCCATTCTGCCATGCAGGATATTAAAAAGGCATACACAAGGGTTGAGATTTAATCAAACTGATAATTTATTTTTCTGCTTCTTCAAGGATATTCTTAAATAAAACTGGAAGTTTTGTCTTTAACTGAAAATATGTGACTGTGAAGAGCATAACACCTAGTATCATCTGGTGCCACCACCTTAATCTGCGCTAAGACACCATCAATTTCCTCTCTCATTGCTTTTGTACCATTAGTTCTCATTTCAACACACGTAATACTAAATGAGATTATTATTATAAAAATAGTTTAGACCTCATGGACCCTCTAAAATAGTCTCAGAAGTAGTCTCAGGAATATCCAGGGCTCCCTAGACCACACTATGAAAAGTGCTGACTACTTCTCACAGGGAAAGGTTTAACCAAGCCCCAGAGAATAGAAAACAAAAGTGACACACTTGCTCCTCCCTCCCCTTCGCAACACATACACACACACACGCACACGTATACAATTGGCTTCTGTTAAATGAGTCAGATTTAGTTTTTAAATTACAGTTCTGAGCTGTGCTTTATAATCTTTCCCATAAGATGTCACCACCTTTCTCTTCCCTTTGGCTATGTGAAGGCCCTTCTCCTCAGTCTTGGGCACTCTACTGTGAATCACCAGTACATTTCTTACTACCTATTTCTGCCCTTCCCTGTGTCCTAACACTTTAAAAATCTGACTACTTTAATTTTATATTCATAGGTAGACAATTTTCTTCTAGAAACACTGTTTGAAAATAATCCCAAACTGAGCATTGGACACAAAAGTGATTCACAAGTGAAAATGGCTGCCCATGCGGGTCCTCCCATCCCCAGGCATTCAGTTCCCTTGCTCTTGGAAATCACCATCGTGGGAAAGAAACTACGGAGATTTTAGAAAGTCTGTATTTTCAGAATTTGAGGAAGAAAGGTAAATATTTGAATAAACGTGATTTGAGCACTTAAATGTTTGTTTGAATTAATTTATTAATGAAAATAATAATAATTTCATGGTTTGAAGTTCTACTAATCCATCTTTTCTATGTTAAGGGCCTAAATATGCAAACACATCTAAGTTGATTGAAGTTCTCTCTACTACTTGTGGAGGGTTGGGAGAGGAAAAAGTGAGGAGGCGTAATAACTTTGGAATGTGAAAAGAGGGACTATACAAAGAAATGAAAGTAATAGGAATCTGGGCAAACAACGTGCAAAAAAGATGAAAGGAAAAGATGCCAAAAACATTCCATCTACTCAAAAGCCTTGCCTTAACTTCAGATCTGATGTTTAAAAGATATGGGTATAAGGACATCTCTCTGCTCCTGACTTTGAACTGCATGGCCTTAACAGCAGGTGACAGAACTTAGGTCTCTGCCACTATCCTTCATTATAAGTAAGGATTAAAGATTCTTTGGGTGCCAAATGAAGAACCAAATTAACTTACACCAATATGTCTGCAAGCAATTGGTTCTATAAGACATAGATTTGGAGAAGAGATTCTCAAAGCACGTAAATTGACAAAGGATCAGTGTTCCCAGTGAAGTGGATTCTAAACTGATTTGCTCATATAGATTTTGCATGTAACTCTCATGTTCATTGAAGATTTTTTTTTCTTTTAGGATGACTTTGATTTTGTTTTTCTGTTCCCTGTTTTTTTTTTTTTTTTTAAATTTATTTAAGGAGCCAGTGTGTGTTGGGTGCCACATCAGAAGCTCACTCTCCATGGATAAGTAAAACAGAAAGTCTCAGAGTATAGCCAAGACATTCATTGTTGAGGCAGAAATGACAGCATTTAAAGAAAGAGAAAAATATAAAAGATGATAAAGAACAAGAATTTGGTTGAGTGTATTTTCTTTCAGATAGTGTATTTGGTATTTCTCATTACTTTCTAATGTAATTCTGATTGCATTTTAAAAGTCCTCAAGTAATGTCTAAGTCAATCAGATACAAAAGAAATTTTTCAAAGAAGTTATTCTAAAGTTATTTCTTCTCCCAATTCTCCTCTTGTCATGCACAGCAGTCAGTCAGTCAGCTGACTTGTTCATATTTATGCATTTGCAGGGTTTAACTTCTTCACTGCACCAAGAAGCCAGGCACAACCATCAAAGTGTCATTGTTCTGCCCACAATCTGTATGATCTGTATTGTCCTCAGAGATGGCACTGTTGGCGGTTGAAAATGGTTGATGTTGCGTAATATGTACTATGCGAAAAGTACTCAGTCCCCCACGCAGCCTGCCTGCCATTCTCCAGAGGTTACACTTTGTGAAGCTCATGCCAGAACGTTCTGCTTCTGCTGAGTGCTTAAATGCTCTTAGCAGGAAGAAAGGATAGGATCTGTTCCCCATTGAGATTCTGGAAATAAGTAGTTTGCAGAAAGTGAAACCTCTCCAGTCAGCAATCTGTGCTGGGGAGTGAGTCCTTGACCCACAGGAATTTGTTAAAATTACTTTCAAACTCTTCATTTTTTAAAAGTTTTCCTCTTGTGGTTGTAGAGAGTTATTTCATTTGATGCATCACTAGCCGTCTCCCCTGCTTTTTTTTTTACCCAGGGCGGCAAACTGCACTTTGTCTTCCAAATAAAGACTGTCATGGCCACAGCCTTTGCCCACAACCCACCCAGCAGGGCCCAAAGGATTTGCTCCTTCTGGTGAACCTGATCCAGTTCATCTTCCATCAACTCAGTTCTGAACTCAGCCCCTAAATTAAATTTAAAAAGCAAGTTTCTGCAGGCCTGGGCCTTACATGGCTTCTTCCTTTGTGTAGTTTCAGTCCTGATGTTAGACAACAGTTGAAAATGACCCTTGATCAATTTCTCTCTTTGGATTCATTTCCAGGCTCTTCAATTCTGGCTGCCTTCCTGGCAGCTTCCTCTCCGGCCCCTTGGAACAACAATTGACATTTACATACCAGCATTTACAAAGTGTTTCCACCCGCAACATGAGGGAAAATAGACAAATCACTTGCTATGAGCCAGGCCTGGGCAAGACACTTCACAAGAATTATGACAGCTGATCTTCAAAACTCTCTGTGGGGTTTTACTATTCCCATTTTACACGTGAAAAGAAAATGAACTATGCATCTCCTAAATGGAATTTTGTCTCATGATTTTTGCACAAGCTTTATCAAAATGCATCATTCCTGCTATCTGTTTCCTAAGAAGATTTGTGATGGTTGGAATCCATCTAGGTATTTATGGTTCTTTCTCTTTTGTAATTGTCTTGTTCATAACTAATTCAACAATTTTTTTTATAAAAAAAATTATTGAGTCTATTCGAAGCATTCAACTTCATATTTATGAAAACATCATTCTTTCTTTTTGAGCACATATTTCAAGGGCTACATAATGATAACTTAAGACATGCAAGTGTAAGTGGCATAAATAGGCTCAGCTGACTTTTCCTAAGACAAATTTCAAGCAGTGGGTGCAGGAGAGTGGGTGCATACTAGAGGGTACCTTTGAGTCCTCAAGTCTCAGTATGAACATTTCAAAAAGCAGAGATTAGAGGTTGTACTGCTAATTGACGTGTATGGTATGATAATGCCCTTTTCTCGTGCATATGCCTCTATTATTATGAACAAAGCAACTTCACTAGACAGAGAGTCTATTTTTAAAATTTTTACAGATTGACCTGGGTTTGTTCTTTTAGCTCAATTCATCCCAGGCTAATATGGGGGTACAGTTAGCCCTCCGTATCTGTGGGTTCTGCATCCATGAGTTCAACTCTACACAAACAGAAAATATTCAGGGAAAAAAATGTGTCTGTATTGAATATGTACAGACTTGTTTTTCTTGTCATTATTCCCTCAACAATATAACAATTTACATAGCTTTTACATTGTAATGGGTATTACACATAATCTAGTGATAGTTTAATCTGTATGGGAGAGTGTACAAACACTATACTGCTGTTTTACATTAAGAGATTTGAGCATCTATAGATTTTGCTCTCCAAGGGGTTCCTGGAACCAATCTACCACATGTTCTGAGGCATGACTGTGAAATGGAGGAACACTGGTAGGGATAGAGGGATATGGTCCCTGGAAAAGGCTGAGTGGTACATGTCCGGTTTTTTGTTTTGTTTGTTTGTTTAGAATTTGTGGCAGAATTAAGTTTGTACAGAAGCAAGAGCCAAAGGTACTAAGCTATTTCCTAGTAGATTAAGTACAAACACTGAGAGTACTCTGTGGCCTGGGTGCTTTGTGAATGAAATGCCTTCATTCTTCCTTTTATTCAACAATATTTACAGAACACCTTTTATCTTTTAAGCGAGTTTACTATTGTATCCACAATAGTAAACAAAACCAGACATGGTCTCTCTCTCCTGATCAGACCTTTAATGGACTCCTCAGAGAAACAAAAATATAAATTGTAACTACAACTAGTGCTGTGCTGGAGAGCTACTTGGTGCTTCAATTTTATGTAGTCAGGAAGGTCAGTGGAGGCATTCCTGAGGAAATGGCACTTAAGATGATAAGATGTCATAGAAGCCAGCTAGGTTACCAGAGAAAGACACAGGTTCAAGAAGAGGGAACGATGTATAAAAAGACGCTGCTGTAGATGTGATAGCAGTTTCAAAGCAGAGGGGTTATCAATAAAGACAATAAAGTGTCTTTAGTCAGAAGGGATATCCCCAGAAGAATACTGGGTTTGGAAACCGGCGCCTGACAAGTTGTAAGAGGCTTGCAGACCTTCCTTTGATGATGTCTGGCACGTCAAAACAAAGTAATAGCATTGCATGCCTTCAAGAGGGATGTGTGAGAAGAATTTGACTCAAAGGATCAAATTCCTAAGGCACCAAGGTAAGATAGGTGGTGTGTAGGGAATGAGAATAATCACACAGGTCCATGGGAAGACCGCTAGGCTGCATGTCAAGGATCCTGGGTCATAGCTAGTTCTGCTAAATGGCAATTGCGTGACATTTGGGGAATCACTACTCACCCTGGATCCATAGATACTGATCAAAGTGCTGATCTGAATTGTGACTCTGTCCCTCACTAGTATATAACCTTGAGAAAATGGCACAACTAATGTGAACCTCAGTTTTTCGCTTTATACAGACATAACAACCCCTTCCTCGTAGAACTGTCAGGATTAAATGAGATAATATATGTAAAGTGTTTAGTTTAAGCAGATGCTATTGGTGCTCTACTCATTATCTCATAGCTGATAGATTCCAAATGCCAGTACCTATATTTTGTGCTTAGGACACTTTCTCCAAAAATCAACATCTGCCTGCCTTCTACAGCAGCCGTTAGGCAATGGCTCAGGAATTGCACATAAGTGCTTCAGTCTCTTCAACCTTTATATAAAGTAATTACAAAGTTCAGGTTTTATTTCTTTTCCCAGATTTTCCCGTTGGATGAAGCTCCAAGTGAAATATACCACTTGTATTCAAATCTTTATCTCATATCTCAAGGCTTGCTCCCAGCCTAAACTAAGACATTATACAACATGTATTATATAGTAATCACTTAGTGAGGATTTGATAAATTAACAATTTATTATTATACTACTATTACTATTATACCTACTTAAAAATAAGTTTTCTGGTAGAACTCTAAAGATTGTTCTAGCACAAAACTTGAAATAGAAAAGATTCATTGTTATTCCCTTATATATATAGAAAAATAGCAACATGGGTTAAGGTAACTGGATCCAAAGGAAAAGTCATCTAGACTATTAAGAAAGCCCAACCTGAAGATTGTAGCAGATATTATCCATAAATTATCTGAAAGAGCTTTAAGGAGCTGCAAATAGCAAAATGGTGGTGCTTCCCCTAGAAGACAGCCAGATTCCTGTTATTACTCCAGACTTGGTAGGAACTGGCCCCTCTTCCTGTCTTCCAATATTTCAGATTAGTCAACTATATAAAACTGCAATATATTGAATTTGTATAGAAGTTAGGTGAACCCATGGCAGTGCTGTCAAAGCATGGCTTAACTAATCAAGAAGAAGAAACTATGAGTTTCTGAGGATTTGTCACACTTGTAAGAAACTTACATTCACAGCCAGCTACCTTGGCATTGTCAAGCCTATCTTGGGGACAGGGATAGTTGGTAATGGTGGCAAACTCTAGACATGAGTGACCAGTGCAACCCTGCACCCAGTGGGTCGTGTTATTTCAGAACATTCATCATGAGCTTAAGCCACTGAATAGACCATAGAATAGAATATATTTCACAGGCATTTTTGTGCAAATTCAAGTCAAAAGAATAAAACTAACTCTCAGACCTTAAATTAATCTTCAAAAATAATAATTTTCATCACCACTTAATAGGAAATAGATGGTGCAAAAAAAAAAAAACATGTCATCAGTGCCATAGGTATGCAATCAGCAAAATAACAGATTATGGGAATCTCTGCTAGAAAGACAATCAAGTTTGTTCTGAAAAATAGAAGAAAGAGAGGTGGAATGTGTACGTAGGTGGAAGAGGGAACCTATAGATTAGAGGATACTTAAGGAAACATATGAGAAAATAATCATTTTCACTGTTTCCTGTGTGGTAGACCCTGGTAGAATATTTTGTGTGCAATATTTTATTTATTCTTGCAAACATCCTCTGATGTTAACAATGACTGTATAACAAATCACTTCAAAACTTAGTATCTTTTTTTTAAGAATGAGTGAGAGAGAGAGAGAGAGAGAGAGAGAGAGAGAGAATTTTTTAATATTTATTTTTAAGTTTTCGGCGGACACAACATCTTTGTTTGTATGTGGTGTTGAGGATCGAACCCGGGCCGCGTGCATGCCAGGCGAGCACGCTACCACTTGAGCCACATCCCCAGCCCCAAAACTTAGTATCTTAACACAATAACCATTTATTATATCCCATAAGTCTGGGGCCTAGCTATTCTGGACTGCCTTATCTCTGCAGGGCTTGCTCACATGCCTAGGGCCTTGGCTAGGACAGCTGGACTGACTTGGCGCTGCTGCACCTGGTATCTCATTCTCCGGAGGCTAGCTCAGGCTTGATCTCATGGTGCAAGCAGGGTTTCCAAGAAAATGGAAGATGGGCTTTTAACTGGCACATCTTTTGCTCTACCACAATGTGTTGCCAAATCAAGACAAAAGATTAACCCTGATTTGGGAAGTAGAGGGAAAAGATTTCATCTCCCAATGGGAAAGGCTACAAAACCATATTGCAGAGGGCAGAGATACTGGAAAGAGTGAATAATTGTGGTCATTTTTCAATCAGTGCACATCTGGTAGCAGGTGTGATAGAAAAAAAAATTCTGTGGAAATTTCAAGCTGTGCAGGCCCTTGTATGCAGTCAGGGCAGAGATAAGGTTAGAATTTCATAAGACTCTCCTCTTCATGCAACTTTTTATTTTACTAATGAGATTTTCCCTTTGTTTCTCTGGTAAGTGTCCACTTAGCCCCTGAAGGCTCTTCTATATTCCTATAGCACTCTCAAATTCTTCATCCATTGCTCTTATCATATAGTACTGTATTTATTTGTTTAACTTCCCAACTTCCTTCCAAAGGGATCCTTCTGAGGACATCAAGTGTCTTCTTCTATACTATACCATACACAACTTTATTGGCAGTGTCTGGCAGAATTGCCACACAATAGACAAGATATTATTTGCCTGATTAAGGAAAATACAAATGAAAATAATAATGAAAGTCACTGTGTGACTGAGAATACACAGGCACAGAGTGACTGTCATGATAATTCAAGAGAAGAGATGGGAATTCCCTGTGACAGAGAAATCCCTGCAGTAAATTCTGGGTAGCACTTAGCCAATCCAATTCTTGCTCTTTTCCCTTGGGAGTCTCTCTACTACCTAGAGAACCATAGCATTTTAACACCATTTAAAAAAAGGCAGTCATTTGTCTGCAGGCTTCTGTACAATTGAAAGCTAAAAGTCTATCACAGGGTTCTAAACAAGGGTGCATTTCTTGATTGGATTTCTGTCTACCACAGAGCTTGGAAATAAATTGTCCCCAATTTTTGGTGAGGAATACAGATCTGCTCAGCCATTTTCTTTTCAGCCATGTTTCCAATCACTATCTAATTATTTTCTCCAATTCCTACCTAATAAAACTTTATTTGGATCAAAATTATATAGTTGCAGTTATTGGAACCAGATCTGGAAAATATTGGATTGTTAGAGAATATATTAGAAGATATCAGGGTTGCCTTGTTATATATGACTAGCCTACACAATTAATTTCAACTTAAAATACAATAAAAGTTAAGACCATTTTGTTAAAAAATAAAATCATGTTATATAGTTGTTTTTTTCTGCAGCCATTTTTACTGCAGTATTTTAAGATTGAGCAAAAAGTATATTGAGTAACAAGTGATTCATTAAAAGTTTTAAACTTGCTGATTACACATTTATAAAATAAAAATTGATGTAAACTTTAAGACACTCAGAAATTTAGCAAATTTATTAAGCCATTTAACTCTTAGAAATTAGTAATTATTCCACAGGAATAAAAATGAATAAAGACATATTACATTTGACCAGCAACACAGGAATTTATTTCATAGATGTCCTTTCAGATGTTCAAAAAGGTGCACATTGAAGAATACTTGTTGCAGTATTTATAATAAAATATTAGGAAAAACATAAACACTCAATTAAAGGCTGGTTTAAAAGTCCAGTGTATATAAACAATGGAATATTATGTTATAGTAGTTAAACACAGCAACACTCACAAACTCATGTTAATTAAGTGTAAAAATAAAAAGAAAAGAAAAAAGCAATGAACAACATATTTCATATTAAAACCAGTATCACTTTAATTAGTTCAGATATTTGTGTTTTCTAGAAGGGTACACCAGAAAACAAGGATGAATATTTCCCTGGGTAAGAATCAGGTCTATGGCACAACAGCAAGAGAGTTACTGTTCACTTTATTTTATGTCTTTTAAATTATTTACCTTTTCTTGCATTAGCTAGTTCAGAGCAAACTAATAATGCTCAAAACAAAAACAAAAGCAAAATGTATATCTGTAAAGAAAAATGTTAATGCAAAGGCTTAATTATAGTCAATATTTCAAATAGAGACAAACCAGAAGTTAAAAAGAATGAATACCCCTTCAACATATGTATACAAGTTACAAGGACAAATCTTAGTGTATCTAAGATAACTAGTTATAACTCAAGAACTAGTTTCAGTGAAAAGTCACACTTTCACTAAGGCCAAGTATATGATTTACATCCTACCCTGAAAGAAATCTTACATCCTAATCAAGAACAGAAAAGGACACACACACACACACACACACGAAAGTCAAAAAGTGTCACATGCTTAATAAAATGAAGGTATTTCTTGCCTATTTTAGAGCAAAAGAAATATTCAAGATTCTTAAGTGGAGATTCTGTGGTTTAAAGAAGAGAGACTAAAAACAATAAGTGCTGTGTTAAGTAGAGCAACTAATTTTGAATAAAAATACTAGATTGCCCTTCAGAGTAAATGAAACAGTTAATCTGAAAAATATTCAGGACAGGATTTCCATTTCTCACAAGACAGATTAGAGTGTGTCTCGTCAATTCTTCTGGTGATATCAACTATAAATGCTGAATAAAATACAAAACAACAACAAAAACCACTTTAAGAGAATCAACGAGCAGACAAAAAGAACAGGTGGTGTGATCCCAAAAAGAAGGGAAAATAGACTGAGCTGAGCCCAATTTCTTTGCCACTCTTTCTCCTAGATTTCTCAGAGGCACAGATAAGGCTTCTAAGCAGAAAGCAATGGCTCGGAGTTTTAGCTTTTCTCTTGTAATGGGGGGAAGTTAAGTCCAAAGTTCTTAAAACAATCAGGATGGAGGAAGTAAGGCCTTAGAAAAAAGATGGCCTCAGAGAAGTCCTCACTTTCATTCTTTTCCTCTCTGATCATGCTAGTACTGACTAACTAGTACCACTAAACTAAGCAGATAAAACCAGCTTGGAAGCTCAAAACTTAAACCAGAGCTTTCTCAGGAGTCTCCTGGTGGCAGGCAAATAAAAATTAGAGATCAGAGCCCACCAATTATAAGATGCCACCGTAACTACCCCACTTTAAATTAAGCATGTAATAACTGGGCCTGGGAGAAAAGGTGCATAGGAAATAGACAAGCTCTCACAAAGGCTGAAACCTTGCCTCAGATCACTGCAGTCCCTATTATAATAGCTATTTAATTTTAATGGAAATTAAATACTCTATGGAGAAAAATAATATCCTGCAGCTCTAACATTTTTAGTCACTATTACTAAGATTTGGTTTTTTAAAAAAATAATACCAGAAATGCCAAGAGACAAAGACAAGACTGACCAAAGCTTTTCAAAAATTCCAATAAGAGGAAATAGAAAAATCTGTATAATCATCTATTAAAGAAATTAAATATGTGATATTGCATCTTGCAAAAAAAAAAAAAAAGCATGAGCTTTGATATCTATAATTAGCATCCTCACGTTTGGTCAGTTTTGTAACCTGGATGAGACTGTAATCTCTGATTTGCAAACCCAGTTCCTTGGAGAATTTCCAAGGGAATGAGCATTTGTTGGATCTTTCTGGGATGCCACCCTACCTTTCTCAGGCAATATATCCATTTCATTGCCACAACCTGCACATTTTCTTTAAAACAATACACTTGAACAAATGGCACTATTTTTGTTTTCTTTGATATAATTTTGAGTGTACTGACACACATTGTAGTGGCTAAAATTTAAAAGACAGACAATACTAAGGATCAACATGGATGACAAGAATGGGAAACAACTAGAATTCTCATGCTCTGCTGGTGGAAATGGAAATGGACAAAATCTCTTTGGAAAATATCGTACAAGATAAACTGAAGCTGGACTAATCTATACTGATCTCATATTTGCATTTCTTTTACAAACAAGATAAAGAATCTTTATGTGCACCAAAACACAGATATGAGAATGTTCAGATAAGAATTGCTTTTTTTCCAAATCACAAACTGAAAACAATCCAAATACCTATCAATGTAAAATAAATAAATAGAGCGAGGTACACTCATATAATGGAATCTGTGTACAGAATACAGAAGCTATTACTGCTAAATATAATATAGAGTATTGTTTTTAAGTCAGAAAATCAAAGTGGACATGCTGTATGATACCATTTAAATAAAGTTCAAAAAATAAATCTATAGCTTCAATGAGTTAGGGAAACTGGGCTGGTAGAGGAAAGAGTTCCCAAAAGACAGCTCTCTCTTTAGTCATCAGCCACAATTTCAGGGGAACCAGGGGTACCCTAACTTTGGACCAGTTAGCTGCAAATTCATGAGTCTCCACAGCTAACCTCAGATTTTGCAATTTGCTAGGACTCACAGAACTCAAGAAAGAGCACATGTTTATATTTTTATTAAAAGAAGGGGCACAAATTAGAACGGGCAAAGGAAAAGTAACATAGGGAGGAATCTGGAAGGGAATGAGAAGCCTCCATATCCACAGGAACTCTTTGCTGTCCTAGAATAGATGCATCAGAATGTATGGCATGTGGCCAGCCAGAGAGCTTTTTTTAGAGTATTTATTAGGACAAGACATATATGGTCTATATGTTTGACCTTTAATCTCAGCTACTCCTGCAGGTTTGCTTTGATTCCTTTAGTCTCCAGAAATCAAAACTGTCTCTAAACCTCGCAGTAATCACATTTTCTGACTGTCTGATGGCCAAAATCCAAGGGCAAGCCACACCCCTGCTCCCAGACAAATTATCAAAGGCCCCAGAGAAAAGCTAGGTAAGTAGCTTTTCAGACCTCTTTTTGGGTGACATTAGTTCTTCACTACCTAACATTGATGGCAGTCAGAATAGCAGTTACCGTTAAGGGCATGTAATAGCCAGGAAGATGCAGCATGCTGATTCTAGATTCTGGAAATGTTCTATTTGTTGACCTGGCAGTAGTTACACAGGTCTGTTTATCTTGCAATATTCATGGAACTGTACTTTTATAATTTGTGTGTTTTTTCTGTATGTGGCTTATATGCCAAGAAAAATATATACTTAGTGGGGGAAAAAAAATTAAACCAGAGATGCTACTCAGCCAAAGTAGATATTTAATAGTAGGAAACAGGGAGTGTTATGCAATTCATGGCTTCTACCCAGTAGGGAAGCACTTTTCAGGTTGAACTCAACATAGAAGCTGCACTCTTCCTGCCAAAGAAACAGCTGCAGTGAAACCTTTCCTGCTGCTAAGGTGCTGAAAGACCACTGCAACCCCAAATTGTGTAGGTCATGAGTGCTGTGTGGCCCAGAAAACATCAATGAAGGAAAGAAAGTTAGAGTGAGGAAGGAAGAGAGTGGGAAGAAAGGAAAGGAGGGGGGAAAGGAAGAAAGAGAAGGACCAAGTAGAAATATTTCTTTAACTGAATATTCACTGATGTCTTAGTTTCCCAGAACAGTCTCTGATACAAGGATATGTGTGCAAATGTATCAAGGAAAGGTTTCTTAGAGGAATGGTAAGAGAATGTGGACATGGGACAGGAAAGAAATGCCAAGAAGCCAAGCCAAGCTGTGAGTTTTAGGCAACATACCAGGCTCAAACTGAGCCCACAGGGGAGCTCTAAAGGGTAAATCATACCTTAGCTTTGTCTGTACTTGTGATAAAGCAGCTGGGTTTCAATACTCCTGGTAACTGCCCTTTGATAGGGGCCACATTAAGGGGCATGTAAACTCCTAGGCATTTCCAACCTCACAAGTGCTAGCAAAAAAAAAGCTCTAGATTTTCTGGGCATGGTGGTTCACACCTTTAATCCTAGCAACTCCAGAGCTGGAGCAGGAGGAATACAAGTTTCAGGCAAACTTCAGCAACTCAGAACCTGTTTCAAAAAAATAAAATAAAATAAAGCTGGGCAAGGATGTAGGTCAATGGTGAAGCATCCCTGGATTCAATTCCCGGTACCTCCCCCCCGTCAAAAAAAAAGTGGGAGTAGGAGGTCTTTAGTATTTTGAGGAAAGTCATCCAAAGAGAATTTCCAGTGTGAGCTGTTAGAAAGTAAAGTATATGGAAGTCAAGAGAGGAGGCTACAAATGGTGGAAAGATTCTAAGGCAGTCTGTGAAGTAGTAGCTACTCATTATACCTGGATTAGAAATCAATACAAAAAAGTATGCTATACATTTTTACATTTCTATATATACCTCCTTGGTTGTTAAACCTTTAGTATTCCACATTCAGTTATCCTTCCCAGTATAATAGGTATCATTTTCAGTCAACATTTTATAATGTTCCAAGTTAGAGACTTTTAAATTATTGCTACAAATGTTTTACTCATATTTTCAAACCCAAATTCCACCCAATAATTTCAATCACTCGTTTTTAGGGCTCAGAGAACAGAAAAAGAGGGATATAAAATGCTTCTGACCTGAATGTAAACTAGTACAGCCATTATGGAAAACAGTATGAAGGTTGTTCACAAAAATAAAAATGGAAAGATTAGATGATTCAGGGATCTACTTTACTACCTAATTCTTTAAGAAAGTGTCATCAAACATTTTCTTAAACAGTTAAATAGTAAATATTATACACTTTGCAGGTCATATGGTCTCTGTTACATATATCTCAGTCTCTACCCTGGTAACAGGAAAGAAGCCACAGACAACTATAAACCAATGTGCTTGACCATATTTCAATAAAACTTTATTTACAAAAGTAGTCATTGGGCTGGATTTGAACTGTGGTTTGACCTGTGGTTGTTGACTTCCGTGGTATTGTATAATATGTTCTTCTTAGAATCGAAAAGATTAAAATATTGCTTTTGAGTAGTTTCTGTTGTATCAGATACAAGCATACAGAATAACCACCCGTGAGTGGTTTGAGTATTGCATTCCCCACAACTTCAGTTTCTTCATTTGTAAATGGAACTACTCCTTACCTGTAACTATATAGTCATATAAAAGACATTCACCTTCACTGAGTAGATGAAGAAAATGTTTGATGAACTTGCTTTGTAAAGTTCTGTTCAAATGTACTACATTTCTACAGAGTGGGTTTTTCATGTTATTATAACATTTACCACATTGTCTTATAAATTATAATTTGACTTTCTTCTTTAGAATATAAGTTCTTTAAGGGTAAATACTCTTGTATCACTAGAACTTAGCATAACTTCCTTGCTCACCACCTTTTAAATGAATGATTATGTAGCTCATAGCCCACTTTTTCCAAGCACCATAAAATGAGGGGTACTGTCTGCCAAGATTTATTAAGGTATACTTGACAAATAACAATTGTGTGTTTTTATGGTGTACAACATGATGATTTGATATATGTATATACTGTGAAATGATTGAATCAAATGAATAGATCTATCACCTCATATTTATTGTTTTTTCTAGTAAGAGCATTTAAGATCTAATCTCAGCAATTTTCAGAATGTAAAAATACATTATTTTCAGTTATAGTCAGTTATATACATATTGTATAACAGATTTCCAGAACTTCTTAATCCTAATTTAAACTATTTAACCTTTTACCAGCATCTGTCCATGCCTTTCTCTATCCCCAGCAATGCCTGATAATCACCATTCTACTCTCTGCTTCTGAGTTTAACATTTTTAGATTTCACTTATCTTTCTGTAGTTATCTTTCTGTGTTTGGATTATTTCACTTAACACAATGTCCTTCAATATCATTCATATTGTGGCATAGAACAATATTTCATTCTTTTTGAAGGCTGACTAGTATTCTGTCGCTTTTTTAAAAAAAATTATTTATGCATTGATAAACACTTAGCTTGATTTCATACCTTGGCTATTGTGAGAAGTTTTGTAGTGAATATGGGAGTGTAGCTATCTCTTTGACATACCAAATTCATTTCTTTTGGATATATGAAGCATAAAGTATGAAAATAGAGAACACTGCCCAGAATTCACTTGTAGCTTTAAAAGAATTCCACTATGCCTCTATATTTTGAGGAGCTAGGTGTGTGTGTCATTTCCTGTCTAATGTGCTAAAATCCCCAGAGGCAGAAGTGATGCCTATTTATATTCTTTTCACTCACTACTCTTAACAGAGAAATGTGAAATCCAGTCCCTTAAGAAAAATTCTTGTGATGACTCCTTCGTCAGCATATTAACAGTAAATTCAGTAAACGCTCAACAATTGCTCACTGGATAAACTGCCACCACGCATTTCTGTAGACCTGCTAGATTTTTAAAAGGTTCTTAAAGAAACCTTTAGACAAACATACAGCACTCAGGCTCAACATTCATGTATACAGCAAAGGCCTTCTGTTGCCTTCAACAGATGGTTGAAGATTATTGGTCAATCTGAAGGCAGTGAAATACCACCTCCTAAAATGAAGGAGATTGCTAATTGAATATTTGAGAATGATGGTTAGAATTAGAAAAACAAAAAAAAAAGAGTAAGATAATTTTAATGCAGTCCCATATGCTAATTAGGTCTGAATTTATAAAAGACAGAGTTAGAAGAAAATATCACAGCCTTCAAAAGAATGCATGAAAAAAATGAAAGTGAGTTAAATGTATTAGTAGTAAACCCCAAATTTTGGAGGCCAGAAAATATGTATGTATTTTGCAAACATGTCAACAAATTTAAAGGCATTAGTTCCCATTTTATATGGAAGAGAATGGATCTTAAATATTCTGATGAATAAAATTTTTTAAGCAGAAAAAAAAATAAGAATAGGTTTATAGTAATTAATAACCAGACTGATAAAAATTTTGGTCTTGTTTATATAATTAAAAACTCATTCAAATATTTTAGAGTCAGTTTGTCTTTAAAAAAGAAATACTGCAATCTATATTTATCATTTACATCTCTGAAGGGCTCTATAGTTCATGTGACATGTGAATATCATGTCCAGTTTCTCTAAAATTCTACAATTTATTTCCATGTGAATTTCTCCATAATTTTGTTTAGTTCAGCAGCATGTCTGTCCTTATTGAAAATTGATTTATACATAGGTCTTTGGCTCTCCATTATCAGTTAAGAGAACGTATATGCTCCAAGAATGATTAAAGTCTTAAATACGTTCTTTACTTTAGAAAAGCGTCAAAACTCTTTGCGATTTTGCTTTCTTAAATTCAGCTACTATTTGTACTATGTAACTCAATTGCTAATAATTTAAAAATGTACACAATTTGCATCTTAGTTGAGGTTTAGTGGGAACTTTTGACTTCCAAGATAACATCATGGTCTTACCTCCTCATGAATATGCTTCCTGAGTTGCTCAACATTCCTTCTTCATTTTCTGTTTATTCAGATACAAAATTTTGTTTTAAGAAACTAAACTTTTCCATTAAGTTTTGCTTTATTTAGTTTTCTTTTGAACCTAACAAATAGCCTTCAGCATGGAGCATAAGGACTCCTGCTCTTTTTATGAACCACAACCCAGAGTCTTGGGAAGTCTCCTTAGGCCTTGATAATGAAAGCAAATCCTTGAAAGCTTTGACCCCATTCATTAGCATAAATCCAAACCCCCTACAATTAGCAGCAGGGCCAGCCCTCAGCTGACTCTCTTTCCAGTCAATATCTAAATAAGTAGGAGGTCTGTACCTACAGAATTTGAATTATTACAGCAGGGAACTGAGTTCAGCCCATAAATAAAGCAAATAGCTTGCTCCCCATAAAGTTTGTCCTAGGTAGGAAATCAATTTTCCTCTCTGAAGAAAATGACCAGTCTTCCAACACCTGGAAGGTTTGTTTGGAATAGTGCCAGTTGCATAATGGGTGCTTGATTTAGGATTGTTCCAGTCAAATCCATTATAGGTTTTTCAGGATAAGTCAACATATCAGCATGACCTTTGACTTTATTCTCTTGGGATCTTTCTTGCTTCTATAATGCAAGGACTTCTCTAAAATCACCCAGAATTTTGGCTTATGGCTTTCTTCTGACTTGGCAGTTCATCCCCAAAATAATTCCAATAAAACAGGTTCTGCTCAGGGTATTTTTTATAACTAGACAGGGAATCCCATCTGACCAAAACAATTAGGTGCTATCTTTAATGCAGGTCAGAGACCTAAAGTAAATATATTTTCATTGCTCTTCCTTATGGCCCCATGATTTTCTGATTTAAAATCTAGACATAAAGTTAATGTTCAAGGAAGAAATTTTTCTAAGCAGGCTCTTCAATAGGCCTGTCATAGTCACTCTGTACAGAGTTTCTGGTTTATATATTAAGAAGTACCCATTACCAAAAAAAAGTCAAGTAATAAAATTATTTATTCTTTTGACATCATCTTTTGTTCTCTCTTTGCAACAGAAATCTAAAAATCTTTTGAAGCAGTAAGACAAAAATGTTCTGTCTCAATTTCCATAAATGGAATAATTTAATTCCTGTATTCTTATCTGTCATTCACAACTTTTTATATTCTTCTTCTCATCCCTGACCTTATAAGCCCTCCCATAGGGTGTCAGTTTTACAGATGAATTTTAAATACTTTGAGGCCATGGACCAGGTATTATGGATAGTACTTTCCCTCTCCCCCTCCCCACCCCAACTTTTTCCATTTAGACATGTTTTCACTAATTATCCCATTTTCTCTTAGAACTCTCATTATCATTACCTTAATTTTAAAGATAAGAAAACTCAAGTGTATATGCTTATCCAAAGTAACACAGTAATTCATTCATTCATTTAGTAAACACTGAACTCAGACAAAGGTCTAGTCTTCCTTCTGCTTAAAATCCCTTGACATCTTCTAGTTGTTCTTAGAACAAAGCCCAATATCAATACTTGGATGTCAAGGCCTTGACCATTTCGCCCCTAATGCAACCTCCCACCTCCCTCACATAACTTTCTACTTCTTCCCATTCTGGAACTACAGAGTTGGCAATCCCTGGGGCTCCAAGTCTCTCTTCCAAGGCACTCTGCATCTCCTGTTGAGGACAACTATCTCCCACTACCTAATAAATGCCTCTTATACTTTGTTTATGACTTAAATTTTACTTCCTCTGGGAACCTTTCTCTGATCCCCATCAAACTACAAAGGTCCCCTTCATATATATTTTTATAGCACCTGGCATTTCTCCTTATACATTAATCAAAAGTGTTCTCTAATAATTATTTGCTTAACAACAAGCTCCTTGAAGGCAAGCACTGTTCAGATATTTTACACAATTATACCTGAACATGCATGAATAAATAACTATGAAGTGAATGGAATGCACGGAAAATTAGGATCCACCCACAAGAGTAATAATCTTCTAATAACATGACTCAATAACTGAAAAACATTTTTAGAACTTAAAGACTGTTCTTTTCATTGAATTTCCTAATTTTGCTCCTAATCATTATTTTCCATGTTTAATAACTGTGGATTAAATTATAACACCACATATATCACCTGTTTTCATTTTACTCTTATCTGCTTTCTTTTTCATTTGTATACATCCTTAGAGATTATCTAAGGAAATATGAAAATACATTATATTTTGTGTATATTACATATATAAAATATACTAATACATGATTATTATATGAATTTTACATAATGAGCAAGCTATTGTTTAGATTTCCCCAAGGAAAAACAGACACAGTATCTGGGAGGCGCTTTGAGTGTAAAGTCCATGTTCTTAATCATGATATTACACCCTCTTCTCAAAATGTTCCCCAAACATTCATTTAGCTGTTATTAAATATCTTGATATTTGATATGAGAAAAGTGCAAATATACTCTTAAAAATCTTAATAATTGTGCTATGCATTATTCATCATTATTGTATGATTATCTGGGTTTTTTTGGTCTAATGAAACCTTATAGCAGTTGTCATGAGTGAATATTTTTATAATTGTATATTATTATAATTAGATACTATCATTATTGAATAAATGTTTTGCTTTTTAATTCAATTCACAATTTGTTTATTGAGCATGACCTTACATATCATTGTAATTCAAATTAAGCATGTTTTATAAAACATGTAATATGAGATAGTCAATAATTATATATAAGTAAAAAAACAGAGAGTCTATTTTGGATAGGAAGAATATTAATGGAGCAAATGGTTTGCATTTAGTTCTCCTTCAAATCATATCATAATTTTCATTTGAATCTTTTACTTGGCCCTTATATTTTTCATACAATTTTCTTTTATGTTTATTTTCTAAATTTCCTGAACTAGACTTTACTCCCCTGAAATCATAGTATATGTTCTGTACTGCTTTTATATCCCAAGTAAGAAATGGCAAAAATTAATATTCAATTAGTATTTGTCCACTCTCTGTATAGAAACAGTAGAGAAACAATTCAGCTTAATACCAGTTTCAAGGCAAAACCTCTGAATGCTTTTGAGTAAAAGAAATTTTTCATGACTATAATGTTTCAGTAAGATTTAATTGAGGGCAGTGAAAGAGTAGACAAGGGCAAGAAAGACTAGATTCAGGAAAATAGGTTTAGAAGCTTTCATAATAACTCAGAAGAAGGTAGTAGTCTGAGTAGAAAGAGAAATGGAGCAAAGGGAAATTTGCAGGGAGACCTAAAGGACTTAGTGACTGATTTGTGAGATGGATCTGAAGATAGCTCGTCAGTCAAAGAGAACTTCAAGGTTCCACACCTAGGGAATGCAGACCAAGGCTTGATCACTTCTAGCAATGGAACATTAGGGAAGGGCATCAGTTTGGAATGTCAGATAGATAATGAGTATGCTTGAGACAAGAGAAATAGCAGTTAAAAATTAGGTAGTAATAGTTGGAACTTGAATCTGACTCTTGAAAGGAAAACCAGATTAGAGATGCAGATTTGGTAGTGAGCCAGACACAGCTGATAACTAAAGCCATGATTCAGTTGAGTAAATAATAATCCTCAGCATAAATGCAATACACATTTTCTTTTAGGTAACTATTTCTAATTTCTTAATAATTTGATAATGTTCCATTACCTACACAATATATTAAGAAAAATTTTAAAAATTTCTTCTTGTTCTCTCATTTAAACATGCAAGTTTATGTTCCTTAAAATGAACTCAAGTGTTAAAACATTAAATTTGGAAGAATTTTACAGGTTTTTTTTTTTTTCCCTGTGCTGGAAATTATTTACAATATGTTAGTCTTACCCTGTGGTCTAGAAACCCTAAGTGCTGCACTGGGTCAATTGGAACTGAGTTTTGCTTTGTCCTGTGTTTTCCCTAAACATTGCTAATATGATTAATGAACGGGACAAGAAAATTTAAGTGCTGTTTTTTTTTCCCTTTTCCTCCCACAACGTATGGATGAAAATGCAAAAGTCATTTTAAAAGACATTTTCTATCCCGATCCTTTCACCTTACTGAAGAAATGTACATTTCTCGAAGTTACACATTTTCTCTGGCATCATACTTACTCCCAAAGAATTTTCCACTCCAGAAAAAAGTATGTTTTCTATGCAAATCTCCATAACCAATATAAATTTTAATCACTTCAATATTATGTCATTTAACATGTCTACTACAGTATAGAAGTGCAAGGGTAACCTTTAACAGTTCTTACATTTTTGGTGGAACTCACTTCTCACTCGTTGTGAAAAACTATGACCTTTTTTTAAGATATATTTAAATGATTTTTCTTGACTTCCTCTGACTTTTATGATAGCTTCAGAGGCTGTTCACCTTTTGTTCTGCCTTTGTTAAATCCATTCATCAAGCACTGGTTACTCAGCTGTAACCAAATGCAACCAAGAATTTTATATGGTACTCTTATTTTTTAAATCAAACATTGTGATTGGTAGTGATTAAAATAGATCAGAAAGAAAGACAAAAATATAGCTAGAGTGGCACACACCTGTAATCCCAGTGACTCAGGAGGCTGAGGCAGGAGGACCCAAATTTTCAAGGCCAGACTCAACAACTTAACATGACCCTAAGCAACTTAGCAAGACCCTATGTCAAATTTTTAAAAATTAAAAAGGACTGGGGATGTGGTTTAGTAATAAAGCACCCCTGATTTCAAACCCCAATACCAAAAAAAAAAAAAAGGAAAAGAGAAGAAGAAGAAAAAGGAGGAAGAGGTGAAGAGAGAGGGAGGGGAAGGGAAAGAGATGGAGAAGACAAAGGATGGGAGGAAGGAAAGTAGGAAGGAGGGAGGAAAACATGAGCCTAGGATACATCTACACTCCATGTTATACTTAAAAGACAAAGTTTGGAGAGAGTTTGTGCATATATTTTGAGTTTGAGCTATTTGGAAGAAAATGATGCATTTCACTGGGCAAGAACTGTGGCAAAAGAGTTGGTCTAAAATGGGATTATCACTTGGGAATAAACAGATTGTGCTAATTGATTCACACAACCAATTCTTAGAAGATAATTATTGATTAATCAGATATTAACCTACAGAGTATTGATCAATAGGATATAAACCTAAAGTAGAACTGAAGCAATTAAGCCTAACATCCAGGCATCTGCAAATAGTGTCAAAGAATGTGGAAAGGCAATTTAGCAAACTAAAGGTATTTTTGTTAAATCAAGAATCAAAAATAAAGAAAGCTGGGTGGTGATACAGGATATATAAATTCTATTATATTCGAAGTTTTAAAGAGTTTCCCCTTCTAGCCGTGTATTTTTTTTTCTCTAAATAATGTCTCCCTTACTTTTGAATAATTTAAGGGTAATTTCTGTTGTGGTCTCACCCCTCAGTTCTCATTATAGTATGTACCATTAAAAAAGACTGACTTTTCCTTCATTTCTCATAATGTGATAATTCTAAGTTCATAGATGGTGTGGAACTTATTATATTTTAAGTTAGTTGTTTTCTGGTAATATAAATAAGAAAAATCTTTAATTTGTCCAGAAGATATTGCATTTTACAATGGAAGGTTTTGGTGCTCTGCTGAAAACTTGTTCATTCAACTTGACTTGCAAGGTGAGGCAGCTCTCTTTATTAGGCTGTCCATATGTAATTGCTTTTTCATTTTAATTTTCTCTGATAATTTTAGGATCTATTCACTTATTACAACTCACGGAATGAATCTGATTTACAGATGAGCTCCCCAATGTATTATTGACCCAATTCAGAGAGAGAAAAGTCACAGGGGACCACCTGACACTGTCAGTCACTTAATCAGCGCATACTTGTTGATGGCCTATAAACATGTACAAAAGTTTAAAAATCTTCTGCCCACAGAAAATTTGCAAAATAGTATGTGAGAGCAATACACAGAAAGCTAATATACAAGGTGCTGTCATAGAGAAAATGTCAGAGAAGCACAATGTTCTGTAGAGGACTTAGGGAATGAGAAAAACTTCTCTGAAGACACAGACTTTGAAGAGCATGATTTTGACTGGCACAATTGGGCAAAGGCACATTTCAGATATAATTACTTTTTCTTCTGGCTTCAGGCAGAAAATAATTCTGTGTCTTTTCATTTATCAAAGTCAAATTCTGAAATGTCTTACCAATATTTTTATATATTTTTATTCATTCTATTTACTTGATTGATCACAACTGCCAGTGATATTTGCATATTCATCATTTATTGCTTTCAAAGTGTATTAACCCAATTGACCACACTATCCTTTTCAGTGTCAAAATTTTTAAATATTTTGTTTTAAAGTTGGTCAATGCTTATCTTCAAATTGTCAGTTTTCTGAATATAAGACATAGTTTATAGAATGCCACCTTAGAGCTAAGGGAACAATTGTGGAGACAGATGGTAAGAGTTCTCAAGAGAAAGCAAAAGGAAAATTCTTTCATGTAAATATTAGCTGTTGTGAAACTGCTTTGGATATTGTAGGCAAATTCATTTGTTTCTTTGAAAAGCCCTTTTTCACTTCCTGGGGATAAATATAATACTTATTCTGAAAGATTGGACTTTAGAAGGCAACCTTAAATTTGAACTTTTAAACTTCAAATTTCCAACTCCTGTACTTATAATATCTGAACCCTGGGGAGTTATCTAACATCTCTTAGTTGCCCCCGTCAATGAAATGGGGACACTAAGGATAGCAGCATCACAAGTGGATTAATGAGTTAGGCATGATCAACACTTGCAACAGTATACCTAACACATTGTAAACCATCAGTGAAAATTCTGAAACTCAAGCATCATCCAAATAATACTCATACAGTAATCATCATCTTCATCTTCTTCATCATCATCATCATCATCATCATCTCATCATTATCCTACAGTAAGCATCATATGATAGTTTTCTCTTAGAATTACTATTGCTACAAATGTTAGATATTTTTAAGAAAAGAGAATTCCAACTGTCCATAGCCCAAATTGATATGGCAGAAGGGTTAATAGGATGAAAGAATGCAATTTATTATCAGCTTGTCAGGTGAAGACATTTCCAGGAGAATAAAACTTTAAATGTGGTTGATTCTGTAAGTCAGAAATTTACAAGTGGTCTATGGCTCATTAATGAAACACTAAATTGGACAATCAGCACTAATGGGGATTGCACAGTAAAAGCACTGCACATCAAGTTGAGGCTCTGGACTAAATGCATAATCACACACTTCAGCAATTCACTTCCAAGCACTCTCAGTGTCATCCTTCAGACTAGATGGATAGACAGATAATCTTTATTTGTATGGGACATCTTATTTGTCATATATTAATTACATTTTACCTTCTTCAAAGGAAGAATTATGATTAAAAGCTAAGACAGTTAAAATAGATAGGAAAACATTAAATTCAGTACTAAGACAGAATAAAATTAATCAAAGAATTAGACTAATAGAGTTATTGTGTTTGAATGTAAAATTGAGTTGAAAACTTCCTGGTCATCAAGGGTAAGAGTGAGTGTTTCATATTATTGGTAACTCCCTTAGCAAGAAATATTGTAAGACCTATTTCTCTTGTATAGCTGACATGTTTTATCTTTGAAATATGCAGGAAACACTCTGTAAATGACATGCTTTACCTACAAAATATTCAGGAAACTCTCTCTAACTGCCTCCACATTCATTCTCTCACTGCTTTAAAGTTTTGTTTTCCTTTTATTTAACATGAGGAACTGGCCATTTGTTGCAGAGGTTTCTTTATCACATCTCCTAGGAAACCTAGCTAATCCTCAAGCAAATAAGCCTATTTGTACAACTCCTAGAGTCCCCTACAGAGAGATGAAGAGTAGCAGTCTGCACACTACCCTGCCTTGAGGAGCTAACCTTTTGCTTGTGAGATTAGGCATCTGAAATACATCTCACTTTCCTTTTACAGCTTCTATTTCCGGGACGCATGATTGACATGACACCTCACAGTTTAACATCATGGAACAGTCAAATCCAACTCCATTACCTGTCGAATTTAGTTTCTTAATCCCAAACACAATATGCACACAACTTAGCCCTATCCAGCTTTTATTTAAAGCTCATGTCACGGTGCTTTATGTGGAGTCAAGCAGTATTAAATGGTGTGGACTGGTGCAAATGGAAAGATTAATTTTGCAATGTGACACTAAAAGGAACACTTTAAAACAGGGATTAAGGACTGGGTCTGCTCAGGGAAAATGCTGAAATATATCTATTATAAGCATGGATACTTCTGTGTACTACCATGAGAAAATCTAGCTTTATAAACATAACTTCTGTATGCACAGGGAAAAAACATATCTAGACTGAAATTAAAAGCTCAACCTTTTTGGCTTGAAGTAGTCTGGTATCTTTCAGATTTATATTCCCTTCCCTATTCCTTTAATCAAAAGTTATTTGAACAAAACTAAAATATAATTTCTAAATAACAAGAAAGAAAGAAAAAGCAATGAGTGCACTTCCAAAAAAATCCAAGCTCCCAGAGCTTTCAGTCAAGTCACTACCTTCAGAAACAATCACTGCAACCATTTTTGAGAATATACATATGTCATGTCTCTTCTTTGAGCAATACAAAAGAAGTAGAATAATAATTTAGTTTTGATTTTGTTTCATTGCTTATGTTTCCTCTGATGTTAATTCTTTTGAACACAAGTAAATGGAAAACATTCATTTTCTAAAAAAAATTAATCTATAATGATAGCTGGAAGGCCCATTATGTTGCTTTGAGGAACCACTGAAGGAGGACATAAAACTTCCTTGTGTATGAAGGGCTATCACAAAGAACATTTGAAAGACTCAGTGAAGAGAGTAAATGGCACCAACTCTTCAGATAAGAAGCAAGGGCAATTTCCTGACAGGTAATGTTGATAAACCTGAGGATGTATTACCAAGGGAGGCAGAGAAATCTCATTTTTTCAGAAGTATTTAAAAACATGATAGATTCTCATCTCCCTGAACAACAAAATTTATTGGATTTCTATTCTATGTAGAGCACTATACTAGAAAGTCTGGGGAGGATTCAAAAGACACAGAAAGCATTCTCTAGCTTTGAAGAACTCTGAGTAGGAGAAATAAAAACACAACTATAAAATGATTTTAAAAAAATAAACCAAAGTAAAGTTGCTGTACTGTTAAAGTTGGGTATTAGATAGTCATGGCAGGTATCTCTTCTTAATTAGCCAATAAAAATACACACAGATTGACGGCCTTCCAAGCCAAAGGGATCTTATGGGAAGGATAGAGAGAGCCTCAATGACTGCGAAAATATAAACAAACCCCATAAGAACAGCATCTGTGTTTTCTTATTCCTCCTCTGAAGAAAAAGAATAGTAATAATTGCACATGGTTGTAAAAGTACATAATATATATAATATATATTATGTATATATATTATATATATAAAACATACATATAAAGCAATATATATAGAAGAAAAAGAATAGTAATAATTGCACGTGGTTGTAAAAGTACATAATATACATAACATATATTATGTATATATATATTATATATATAAAACATATATGTAAAGCAATATATATAGAAGAAAAAGAATAGTAATAATTGCACATGGTTGTAAAAGTACATAATATATATCATATATATTATGTATATATTATATATAACATATATATAAAGCAATATATATATAAAACATTGTCTGATTAAGAGCTCAACAAATGAAACTATTCCTAATAACCATCATCATCATCATCACCTACTTTTATTTTCATGCTGCATTCTCTACCACCTGTATCAGAGTTGAACTTAGCAGAAGCAGTCCCTAGGGTTTCACTTCTACTATGATATGCATAGAAGTTGTTTCTCCTAGTCAGCTCCCTCCCTTGCTGGTTAACAGACCTAAACTTAGTGATTCCTGCAGTGTTAAGCAGCACCTGACAAACTCTAAATTAGATTCTCTCCTTTCAGTCTATGTTTAATGGGAGTCACCTTTGTCTGTACCCAGGAAAAGTAATGCCTCAAACTCCACTCCTGGTTAGACACATCAACCAGGAGTCACACTCACGTTCAAGATTAATTTTTACCTGGAATTTCCTCAAAGAAGGGCCTACATTTATGTGAAGGTTATTTTTTCAGGTTTTTTTAGATTCATATTTATCATTTTCATGTGGGTGGTGAATGATTTTATTAGTAGTATTCATTCAGCCCTATAATTTGGAAACTTTCAGCAGATATACTCACTAATTTATCATTGTGAGTTCCATCTTCAATCAGAAGCAAAAAGTTCATTACTGCATTCAAAATAGTCCTTAATGAATGTGCTAATTGGGAGCACATTAGCACATTTCATTTGCTTCTATGTTTATTTCTAAAGAATCGTAGTAAATTTGCTTTCCTGTGTATGTTTAATGCTAAGTGAGTTTCTACTGTAAGAAAACCATTTTCAAGTTCCTCACTTCAGCAGCAAAGAATTGGAAGGTAAGAAAAATTCCTCACCAAGATATTTTTTAATGTGATATTAATCAAAGGAAAATTGTTATGATTTTCAATTAAAATGGCTGAGGACACTATAGGTGTCTTCTACCTTGTTCCAAAGAGGAGCTGTTCACAATGTTTACCAACAGAGAAGCCTACTGAACCCTGAAACTCAGCAAAATCCCACACAGTCTCAAAATGCCTAAAGAAAACTCATGGGTTCAATGCACTAATATTTACTTAGATGTTTACTGAAGGACATTTCACAAAGAAAGAAAGTTACTTTTGAGAGAATTCATTCATTTAAGTCTCTGTCCAGTTCTCAACCCCAACCTACAGATTACAGGCATTGTTTGGGGGCACATATGTCTGATAAAATGACTTCCACTGTTGAAACAAAAAATCCTGATTCATTCCTTTTTCCACAGACTTCTTTTTATTTTGGACCTGAATAGTTGGGGTGGACTTAAGTGGTCAGTGAGAAATAGGACACTCCTAATGGGGCTGAATTACAGATTTTATCCCCATCCTCCCTTAGGATCTAGTAATCATTCCATCTAATGATGACTTGGAATTTTATTACAATTCAAGAAAATGAGGATGAGAAAAACAAACCAAACAGTATTAGTCTGGAAAACAGAACCAGTAGTATATGTATGTATATGTGTGTGTGTGTGTGTGTGTATGTGTATCCCACAGTTGATGAGCTACAAATTGGAGAACCAGGGAAGCCACTGGTATGACCTGAGAACCAGGAATACTGAAGTAAATCTCAGTCTGAATCCAAAGGCCTGAGACTAGGAGGGTGCAGAGCCAGCCAAGTCCTAGAATTCTAAGGCCAGAGAACCTGAAAGGTCTGAAGTCCAAGGGCAGAAGAAGATGAGTACTATCTCAGCTCCAGAAGAAGAGGGATCAAGAGGGGTGGGAGAAATCACCTTTCCTCTACTTTCTTCCTCTATCTGGGCCCTTAGACAATTGGTTGGTGCTCACCCACTGTGGATGAGAGAGAATCTTCTTAATTGATCAACTTCCATACTTGATCCACTGGAAACATCCCACAAACAAATACAGAAATAATGCTTTGTAATCTAGCTAGGGATCTCTTAATCCAGTCAAAATTGCCTAAAATTAATCATCACAAATAACAATAAAAAAAAAAAAACAGTGATGTTCTGAATTTTAAAGGGATACTTTGGTTTAGTGTAGTGAGCAGGGACCTCTTGTTAAAGTTCATGAGATTGAATCTCTCCTGTCTCTATTAAAACCGTGTGTAAATCTCTTAACTTCTTCGATTCAGTTTGTCTTTATTTGTTAAAGTGCAAAAAAATAATAATTCACCTCAAAATGTTACTTGAGGACCCACGAGATAACATATGAAAGACCTTAACAAACTACCAAGCAAGGAATGAATATCAGTGATGGTGTGATTAGTAATAACAATACCATCAAAAAATGAGATCCTCCTTATTATTTCAAAGAAACAGAAAGCCTACCCTATTTGGGTGACCCATGAGAGAAAATAGCTATAGAATATAAACTGAGATTCAGATCTATTTTTTTCTTACCGTTCATCTCTATCCATCCAAATATTATCAGCCTTCTCTTTTCTCCTCTTCTCTCTTTATTTTTTTTTCACATCTTCATACATGTATTTTGTATAGTGATAAGGATCTCCTTTCACCATCCATGCTATTCCTCTTCTTCTCTCTTTAAAGCAACCCGAAGGATGAATAACAAAAGGTGTACTAATTGGTCTTTTAATAATATTTTTAAGAGGGAATCAAGTCAGCTTCTACCAAAATTATTAAACCTCATCTCTATCATTCAAAACCTATTTTTAAAATATATCACACCTAACACTTAAGAGCATCATATGTATATATGATATATTTCTAGCCTCGATTGAGTATACTGCAATCCAACTCAATTCTGTTTCTAATTACCTGTAATTATCACAGACCCCAACATGTTAAGGACTCATTTTTTACACAAGACTGCATTTACTTCAGATGACAGTCATACTTGGGGATTCCCCAAACCACCTTCACAACGGAACAACTGCCCATAAAGTCAAGGATCTCCACACCTCTGTTGGTTTCCATAATTTACCAGAACTCCAGAACTCAGGAAAGTCCTATGCCTGTGATGATAATTTTATTATAAAGGACACACAGAGAGGTGAGGCCCGTGAGAGAGTATAGGGCTTTCATACCCTTCCCACGTGGAATTGGGGGCCATTACCTTGTGTATCATTGTGCCCACTGTCTTCCACCAAGCCTTAATGTACAGAGTTTTTATTAGCCTTTCATTATATAAGCAAAATTAATTAAGCCATTGGCTGCACGACTGAAATCAGTTTCCCGCTCCCCATCTTTCCCTGAAGATTGGACTGACCCAGAGTTCCAATCCCTTAATCACCTGGTAGGATCTCTTGTCACTAGTCCCCATCCTAAAGCTATCTCCTGGCCCACCATTAGTCACCTCATTATCGTAACAAAAATACTCCTAAAAAGCTCCATGGGTTTTTGAAGTTCTATTCTAGAGAGGGATAGAAGATATTTATCTTCTATCTATAAAAATGTAAGTTCCATGAGGTCAGAGACCTCATGTCTTATTTACCTCTGCATTCTGGTACTCATAGGTAGCACGTGGTAGGTATTCCGTAGGAGTGAATAAATGGATGGATGAATTAATTTCTATAGCTTTTTTTAGTTATAGGTGGACACAATATATTTTATTTTTTTTATGTGGTGCTGAGGATCGAACCCAGGGCCTCACGCATGCTAGGCAAGCACTCTACCACTGAGCCACAACCCCAACCCCTTCTATAGCTTTGAATCTCATCTGTCTCATCTGTCTTTCAATCTTGACAGATTTAGTAGTCTTCTGGCCTTTCCTATTAAAATATAATGTCTGTGATGATGATTGTTTATAAACTATGAACAAATAACACATGGACTTGGACAGATTCATGATGGGAAAAAAATTCAGTTCAACGCACATTTCTTGAGAACTTACTGTGTTCCAGGTGCTATTCCAGGCACTACATGTTTGACAATTAGCCCAGGTGAAGTTTTGAAACTTCAGCAAGTTTGAAAGACACTGTGTTCTTACAGTCTGCTACTTTAGCCTATTACCATCTCATGTAGGATTGGAGGTTTAATCCTCCCAAACTCCACTGTTGTTATATTTCTAGATTGAATAGATGGCTAATTGGTCAAGTTTAAAATCGATCACATGCCAACCAAATTAACCACTCCCATTCTTACCACTCCCTGAGATGAATGCTCTACTTGTCATGACATCAGAATACATCTTACTAACTCCCACTAACAAGCTCTTGCTCCTTCATCACATCCTTCAGAAATGCTCCTCTCTACCTTCTCTATTAACCTGTATCTGGTTTATCTGTTCATCACAATACAGCAGAACGTCCCTTTTTTCATGGCTTCCTCAATCTTTCTGGCCACAAAAACTCACAATTTTCACATATTCATACCGTTAGCATTCATTTGGCACTTGTGCTACTAATTATATAAATTTCATGAATGAACTATAAAATATTATTACTAATATATTTTGAACTTGAGTCAAATGTTAACTGATTCCTTTAAATTGCATTCTCTGTGTCTGGAAAAGAGCTATGAGATGTTGAACTCTTGTTTTGCATTTTCCTGAACTATTCTTTTAAGTACTTAGATACCTAGAATTTATTATCTGAACCTAACTTTTACTATTCTGTAAAACCGACTAAATAAAGAGGAAAATATCCATAGACACTACCACTTATAACCATTATTATAGATTTTCTGTTAATTCTTTCCTCCAGAATTTAACTTAATAAGGGAAATCCTATTCTTTACTTTGAAATAGATACAGAAACAGTATCTATAGTCTGCAGTTTTAAAATATATATATAAATATATATTATAAATATATATATATATATAAATATATATATAAATATATATATATATAAATATATATATATATAAATATATATTGTCTCGGTTTCTTTGAGGCTATTCCAAAGCAAGTGGAGTCATGATAGAACTGCACAATTGTCACCCACAATAGAAAATTATGTGGGCAGCTTTCATTAGAGCTGGATAAATTTAAATAAATGAAGGATGTCAACTTAGTAATTACTAAATGTTATATATAAAGCAATTAAAACATGAATGCTTTTAGACACTGCTGTATCTGCAGGTTATTTTTGTGTGTGTGTGAATTGTGATTCTAAACAATAAAACCTGGATTTAAAGTGACTCAGAGGAAGAACAAAGATAAAGATACCCAAGAAACCATTTCCTATTTTCTTGATTATCTTTTGGTAATCAAGAAAAAACTATAAGATGACATTTTATCATGACATTCTCTTCCTTTGTCATTAAAAAAGTAATATATAATAATACTTTTAATATTCCTAAGAGTATAACTGAGGCAAAGACATTGTACTTTTATAGATTGAACTATATGATTCCACCACTAAGAACTCAGAACACATACATTACATATTAAAACATATCCTCCTGACACACCAATATTAGGCTATTTCTCAAAACCAGCAAAGTTTTGAGAAATTCCCTTACAATAAACAAAATAATACAAAGTCCGAATTCCCCTGTAATGAACAAAATACAGCACACACAAACTTATTGGCAATAAGGCTATTTCAAACAATAGTAATTTACAGATGGTGTCCTAAAGTGAGTTGATCAATACTCTCTTTTCCTTGTAAATATGTTGGAGTAAGATCAAGCCATGCATTCATTTTGTTAAGCTCTGTGAATTCTCATCAGTTCTGGGAACTACCAATTTTACCAATATTGATATTTGGCTCTAACTTAAAATGAAAAATCAATATTTTAGAGAAAGTATGCCTTGCTCTTTAAATATTCCTTAATAGAGAAGTCACCAAAAACTCTTACCCTCTTTCTCCTTCTTCTCCCTCTCCCTCACTGCCCTTCCCTCTCCTGTCCTGTCCAAAACAAAACGGTAATTAACATCTGTTGGTGACTATTTTAAAATCACTCAGTGAAAGGTATCCAGTTCCTAAAGATCTGTCAGTTATGCCTGCCATTTGATTGTTCCTTTTCAATGCCATCTCTACTCAGGTATATAGCTCCAGAGTTAAGGCTATATGGAAATTGGTGACAGAAATTATAGGTTTTCCCCAACCCCTGATTTCTAAACTGGGCACAAGGCTGCCCAGATAAAGCAACATTTCCCAGCCTACATTCTGTCAAATGGAATGTAAGCATAAGTCAAAAGTACAAAAAAAAACAAACAAACAAAAAAAAAAAACAAAAAAAACCTTCCAGGATATTTCTTAAGTGGACACTTATTCCACTTTTCAAATCATTTCTTCTTCGCACACTCTCAAATGAGAATATGGCAGCTGGCTCGGAAGCAGCCATCTTGGATCACAGAGGAAGGGACATGCATTGCTGATGAGGCAAGAAGACACAAAGAATGACTCTCCAGTGACTGTGGGAGCACCATCCAAGATTCTGGCTGATTAGCCCTGCCTTCATTTCCGTGAAATAAAAATCAACCACTACACTAATTAAACAATTGTTATTTGGGAGTTGTGCCCAAACTTATCCTAACATACAAATGTGAAAGTACAGTAGATATTTTTCTTTTGTTTGGATGCTCTATTTCCAGCATCCAAATGATGGGTATTCTTGAGAAAAGAATGCAAATTCCATTGTGCTTGCTATTTGATTAAATTGATCCTTTCTGGTCACCTCTTCTGAATTCTAATATTTTTAAATATGTGTCTAAAATAATCAGAGGCAAAAAAAGTTCCTTTCTTTTTTCTTTTCTTTCCTTTTTTTTTTTTTTTTTGGAAGAAAAAGAAATCTGTGTGATGCTGATAACCCTAAACCTATATATTCATGCATTTTAGGACCACATTGAAATGTCCTGGTTTTATTTATCATTCTTTACAACACCCAATTCATTAAGCATATTTACTTACAAATACCTATTAAAATTCTAAGCAATTCTTAGTAATCCAAATATCTACCATCTGAACTTCTTCAAGGACTCTTATCATCCTGAGTCACCTTTTCCTTGAATGTGCAAATAAAATAGCTGCCTTCCTATCCAACCCAGCATCAGCAGGAAGTCTGAGGAGTGAAGAGTACTTAGCTTCCTCTTCATCTAACACTCTCTAGTTTCTTGTTTCCATGGACTCTGGACTCTCCCTCATCTTGCTTTTTGAGCACCCTCCCAACACACCAGCTTTTCTTTTTTCCCTTCTGTACACTAGGTACCAAACCTATTCTTTATTTTAAGAACTTCACACACAAGGCATGAGTTTCAGGTCAAATTTTTAGTCTCACACCACCTAGAAGTTTTTCAATCCCCAGCCCATCATTTGCATTCTGACTTCCCTTCTCTGCAGATTCTTCCTTATCTTTCTTCTCTTTTCCTCATCTTCCTGTCCCTGGGAAACCATCTCTTTCTCCAGTTCTCAAAAGACTCTCCAATTCCTATTACTTAGTTTGAAAATCAGTGTGGTCTTCTTTGATGTATTCTTTATTGTGGAGTAAGAAGTGGGGAGTTCTCTTTCTTCATATAAAATTATTATTAAGGTAAAGAAGGAGGCTACGGATATAGCTCAGTTGGTAGAGTGCTTGCCTAGTATGCACAAGGTCCTGGGTTCAATCCCCAGAACCACGCGAAAGAAAGAAAGAAAGAAAGAAAGAAAGAAAGAAAGAAAGAAAGAAAGAAAGAAAGAAAGAAAGAAAGAAAGAAAGAAAGAAAGAAAGAAAGAAAGAAAGAAAGAAAGAAAGAAAGAAAGAAAGAAAGAAAGAAAGAAAGAAAGAAAGAAAGAAAGAAAGAAAGAAAGAAAGAAAGAAAGGAAAACATAGGCATAAGAAATACAGCCTTGTATCTTCAGTTATGATCAGAGATCAAATGAGATCAAATGATATGCAATATCAGTTTTTCTTAACTTTGGGGCAAGTGAAAGTTTAAATTGGGGGAAAGGGGTTAGCAATGATGGCAAAATGTGATTGGACATCATTATCCAACGTACATGTATGAAGACATGAATTGGTGTGAACATACTTTACATACAACCAGAGATATGAAAAATTGTGTTCTATATGTGTAATAAGAATTGTGATGCATTCCACTGTCATGTATTTAAAAAATAAAAGTGATTAAAATAAATAAATAGATAGATAGATAGATAGAAAGTTTAAATTGGGAAGCATTTTTTTTTCCCTTAGTGAGAAAAATCTCTTGTGAATGAAAGGGGTGGCTGTAGGGCATCTATACTCCTGTCCTTCAGTCACGACCCACACTGCAGATTGTTCTTTTCACTATTTCATGTGCTCATTGTCCTCTACAAACACCACCCAGGTCTTCTAGGTGATTTCTAGGGCACTGCTCTTTCCAGCAAATCACACTGTTTTCCAAACCACTTGATTAAAATTTCTTTTCTGAATCCATTTGATCTCTTATATAAAAGAAATAGGTACTAATGACCATCTTTAATCAATATGTATCTTGTGTAGATTAATGAGAAGCCTGTCTTATTCCTTTGAATAAAAGCATAGCCAGACTGCATCTGCTTTTCACAAGTAAAGGCACTCTTTCATCATAATCTCTACCTCCAATAATCCTCCTACACAGAGCTGAAATTCTTTCTTACCCAAAAATCCTAAGGTCAGATTCCTACAGAAGATTCAATCCCAGAATTTTGAGAATCATTTTAGTTTTTTTTTAATAATCATCTATTGAAAACCTTTTATCACCCTGGTTATAGAGCTAAGATTTGATTAGAGGAGGGAGAAAGTGGAAGAAATATGATAAAGGCATGATAAGGAGCTATGTGAGTGCAAAGAAGGTGACTTTACCCTGGTCAGAGGTATCACATAAAGCTTCACAAGGCAGGTGATATCTAAACTAAATCTCCAAAGACAAAAGGAAATTAAAGTTAGCTAGAAAAATGAGGAATCAAAAGAAATTTCATGTACAATGAACAATATGAGCAAAGATTTGGAGAAATCAAATCTCAGATGCAAGTACTTTAGAATTGCTATAGTATTAACTGCTAAGTGATGGATGGGATGACAAACTGCTATTTACTTTTGTATTTATTTTCTTACTTGTGTTTTATCCATCACATCCAGTAGCTTTATGAGAGTAAATTGTTTTCTCTGTTTTTTTTTAATACCTATAGCAGTTTTGGCCACACAGTAGGTACTCAATAGATATTTTTTGAATGACTGAATGATCCTAATGTCACCAGAGAGAAAGTGATATCGCTTAAGGATGAAGAATATGAAGAACTCTGTTCCAAGGATATTTGTGTGCACATGCATAGGAAACATGTACACAGTAGCACTGTTCACAAGTGACTGAGTCCTGGCTACAATCCAAAGCTCATTCATGGAAGAATAGATCAACAAAATGTAGTAATATTTGCACAATTGTTTGCTTTGTAATGATCAGACTATGGTAATAAAGATCAATCTTCACAATATGTCCCAAAATATTACATAAATTGTGATAGCTTTTTTGAAGTAAAATGCATCTAAAATAGAAATATATATGTTTTAGGGAGACATATGATAGCAATAAGACTGTTTTTAAAAGTAAATTCAAAATGATGGTTACTTCAGGGAACTAAAAGAAAGAAAATAAAGTGGATAGATCATATTTTTAGGTTCAGAATATTGTCAAGGGCTTAAATTGTACATTAGACAGCATTTTAGAGTATTTATTATATTATTAAAAATAATAATTTATCCATTCATGACAATATTACATGTATCGTAAAACTAACACTAAGCCAATTTTGTGCAACTGTGGCCCAAAAAAGAAAAGGAGGGGATAAATGTGCTCCTAAGCATTTTCTTTCTCCTGGTAGTGGGGAAGAGGGGCAAAGAATATTCTGTGTTCTGAAATCAAACCATCCAGGTTCACACTCCAAATATATAGTTCCCAGCTGTTTGATCTTGGACAGTTTCCTAAAGGCTTTGTGCCTCAGTTTCCTAAATTATAAATGGCAGTAAAAAATAGTATCATAAATTTAGGGAAGTTTTGGTATGACATTAAATACTTGTAAGTGCACATCCATGGCAAATAGTGCTAAAGAAATGTGGTGATAAGTCCAGAGGATAAATAATGCCTGCCAGTTATATAGGACCAGAATGTGGAATAGTTTCTATTTTATTTTCAAGGGTTATGAGAACCCCAGAAAAAAGTTTACATGGAAAAATAACATGATTTTGGTTACATTTTTGACAGGTCCCTCTAACTCCAATATTGAGAAGAGGGTTAATACTTTCAGCAGGGAGGCCAACTGGTATATTATAACAATAATCATGATAAAAGATGATAAAAACCTGTCTAAGGTGTTGATAGTAAAGCAGGGGGACACAAAGAATGAAATACTAAGGAAACAGAATCTTGGTGCACATTTGTGTATTGAATAAGGAGCGTGGAATGGTCTCAGGAATTAGATCATGGAGTGAGTGAATGTTAGCACAGAAATAATGGAGATTTCTCAGTCCTAGCACAACTGACATGTTGGTCAAAGTAAGCCCTGTAAGTACAAAGAGAAAGTACTTACCTGAAAGGTAATGAGTGAGCTGTTGGATGTGTTAGATATGTTGGTTTTGAGATACCTACAGGGCATGCAGCAAGAGCTTTCCAATAAAAACTGGATATTAAGAGTATGCAATTTTGAAGAAAAGTCAGAATTCCGGTATAGATTTGGATTCTTAATTCATACACTCTTAAGTCATAGGAGGCAATGAATTCACCTAGATGGACTCTTATCATCCATTTCTTTATGAGACAGAACTAGCACAGGCATCTCAAAGCCAATATATCCAACACTGTACCACTATCTTTCCCAGTAAACATGCTCCTTCTATGTGAATCACATAGAATAAGAAGGTAAAGTATGGAGGACATAAACCTGGAGAACTCAAATTTGAGGATGAGAAGAAAATAAACAAGTAAATAGATTTTTTTTCTTCCTGCACTCTCTAGGACCTCACCATAGTGTTATATTGTAAATGTGTTACCAAGCTCTATGTGTTATTTCCTAATATGTACAATGAGAATGCTTCTAAAATTTTCACCATGTAGAATGGTGCTTATGGAGAATTTTGACAGATACCAAGGAGAGACTGTTAAAAAGCTTATTTCTGTGGAGATTACAAAAATAGATGAGTACCAAGAACATAGGTGGAAGGACCCACTGGAAAGAAGGAGAATAGAAGAGGGTGTAGCTCTTTCAGCAAGAATGGAGAAAGTGATGGTTCTTGGCATTTTTCTAATAATTCTTTATTTTTTTATTTAAAAATATCTTTAGCTTTCTTAGTCTAATTTTCATGCCCATTCTACCAATAAAACCAGACCAATATATTCCTCTGTTAACTTACAGGTTTAGGGAATGGAGAACAGTTTCTGCCTGATAGTCTCCAGGTATTTTGTAAAGTAGTAGATTATTGGATGCAGACGCCTTTTAATGATTCAAAGTGCCCCTCAAGGGCTAGAAACTCAAAGCTTTATTCTTATGGTGCCGCTGAACAAGGCTGATTCCATTTAGAGAAAATAAACCTTAAATGTGATCTTCCTCCATGTTTAAGTTAAATTCCATTGTTGCTAAAAAAACTCCAAAAATATTTGGAAATTCTCTTCAGATTGAAATGAAATATCCTCTCAGAGAAAAATGGAAGATGGCAAAATACATAATCTGGATGGGAGAGATTGGAGGTTGACAAACTATAGCCCACAAGCCAAATTCTCCCATTTCTCTAGAGCCTGTAGACACCACTTGAGCAGTCTGGCACAATGAGCCATGTGAAGACCAAGGAGGGTGTCCACACTGTGCCCCATGCTCCACACTTAGCATTTGCTTCTCCATCAGGCAGCTGAGCCTTTTTGTCCTGGGCTCCTCACCCCATGAGTATTAAGGGTTTCACTGTTAACATGGAGTATTGGAATCAGTCCAGGAGTCAATTTTGAAAGCCCCACCTTTTTGAGCCAGATGCACTTTCTCCAGAGAATGCTTCCATAGAACCACAGCTCCCTGGAGGAACTGTGCATTTCAGGCAAACTTAAGGGATGTGACAGGAGTTTTCTCTCTTGTTATATAAACATCTTTAATTTCACATCTTAGCCCCAAAACACCTGAAACAATTACTCTCTGGCACAGAAAAAGTTTGCTGATCTTTGGTATGCATGTCATTTCTTAGAAATTGAGTAAGGGGAGGAGCCAAGTACAAAAAAATATGTTCTAAAGAAAAAATACAGCCATTTTTCTAGCTATGGAAAACACACTCTTTTTTCCCTAGGTGAACTGGATTACTAAATGTGAACAACTGGGCTTTGTTATGGTTAAGGTAGTTCAGAGTTTCTCATCTGTGGCATGATCAACATTTGATAAATCCTGACAAATGCATTGAACAACATTTGGGAATTTTCTTGACCTCTACTGACAAGTACAGATAGCAAACTTCTGCTTTTCCCCAATACAGTTATGGCGACCAAAAATTCCCCTAGATGATACCAACTGTCTCTTATGAAAAGGGGAAAAATCACTCCAAGTTGAAGAATACTGGAGTAATGGAAAGATAATGAACTCCCCTAGATTTGAAACCTTCTATTCTATCAGTATTTTAGTTTTGTAAAAATTATTTCCTCCTTTCTCGGAAATTATTTCAGCAGTATTCTTTCCTTAATCAGTACAAGAACTGGAACATCCATAGCAGAATCTCATATTATGGTTTGCTTCTTAGATGTACCCCAGAAGCACATGTGCTAAAGGCTTGGTGGCCAGCCTCTGGTGGTACTGGAAAGTGGTGAAACCTGTAGTAGGTGGGATCTAATGAGAGGAGGTTAGGTCTTTGGGGGAGTGCCCTTGGAGGGGATATTGAAACTCAAACAACTTTCTCTCTCTCCTTCTCTCTGTCTCTCTCTCTGCTTCCCAGCCACCATGAGATAAGCAACTTTGCTCCACCACGTGCTCCCTGCCATGATGTTCTGCTTTGCCATAGGCTCCAAAGCAATGGAGTCAATCAACAAAGGACCAAAACCTCTGAATGCATGAGCCAAAATGAAGCTTTTTTCCCATTAAGTTGATTGTTTTCCTCAAGGATTTAGTCACATCAATAGAAAGCTAACAGACCTCCTTTGATGATGTATAGGGGGTAGGCAAGAGAGCATGGGTGCAGGAAAGGAAGTTAAGGAAAGAACCCAGCCAATGATGATGCTACCCCCTCCCTCCTATGCTGGAAACATGGAAACCAAGCATGGAAGTAGAGTTAGTTGCTACTGTCTAATACTCTAAAGGAGTCCAGAAGTTTCCCAAAGACACAAGGGACAGAAGCACAGATTACAGCACGACCACAGAGCCAAGAAGATTATAGCAAGCATAGAACAAAACTCACAATTGAGGAAATATCCAAAACAGTAGCTTTGAAAGACTTCATTGCCTATTTATTTATTAGCTGCCAAACGACATTTGAACTGCCTAGCAAATTTGGAAGGGCCAGAGAAAGTGCTAGCATATTGCTATGATCTTACTGGCATGTAAGATAAGGGAAGTAAGATTCTTCATTTAGATGTCACTTCATAAGACAGAAGACACAGTGATGCACCTGTGCTTAGATGAAGGCAATCTTTGTTTCCTAAAGCTTCAAGTTTTCTGGAATTCACAGAAAAGGGGCTTACTTTGCCAAAATGTCCATACCAAGCTAAGATGGAACATGTATTGGAAGGGGTCCCAGAGTAGCTGGGGCAAGAAAATCCAGGAGCAATGAGGTTCTTCCTGTAGCTTTCTCCCTCACTACTCCAGCCCACTGAACATCTAGTTTAGTCTCTTTTCTACTAGATGTAAATTTGTCCAGATATTCAAGATCTGCTTCCCTACGAGGCAGACTATCCTCTGCAGACTCTGGTTGTTTCGGTCACTGTAGCAACCTCCTCAGAGCTGAGGTAGCAGTGTACTGCATTACAGATGTCTCTAAATTTTACTGTGTATTTTCAGTACTTTCTGATCTGTTCCTCTTATTTTTATTAGAAAGGCTTGTTCCTATGTAATTCCCTACTGTGACTGGGACAGTTGTCTGCAGCACTGTAGGCCTTCAGTTAATGCTGACCACCTGCCTGACCACTCAGACAAGGACTCCCATGCCTGGCATATTAATGGCAGGACTTCTTCTGAGATGACATAGTTGTTGTGTTATATCTATGCGGGAGATTCTTTGAGTCTCTGTTGGTCTCTGCCTCATTATCTCTTTTTCTAAAGGCTTTATCAGTCATACACACAAGAATTCTAGCCATGTCTTTCCCCTAGGAATGAGGACATGGACCAGAATAGCAAAATGAGTGTGAACTTAGAAAAGTACATAGAATTTTTCCTAAGAGAGCCAAGGAATAAGGGGAAAAAATTCAATGGATTGGAGAGAAATACATTTAAAAGAAAGAGGAGACAAATAGCAGAACAATAGCACCTCTTATAATGGTATGCCCTTGAACGCTCTGGATGGATCGATTTGTGCTCATCTTAATGACAGACCATGGTCTCCTTGTCTCCTCAAGAGCAAAGGTTACTGTTGCGTTCCGTGTGTCATAACTATGGTATACATATCTCTGCATATACATATAATATATACTACCTCTGCATATATATTTAATAAACAGCAATGGCCATTCTATTTCCTTAATGTTTCCCTAGAATAACAGTGTTGGGAGATTCTGCAGAGCAAGTTATTCGATGAGGTAGTTTTGAAAGTACCATTTCCTGTAGGTGCCTCCCACCCAATAGCATTGTTTAACTCTGTTTACACAGCAAGCCCCAACTTTGCTCCACCCCGAATCTTTCATCTTATCACTCCTGTTCTACTCCCTTGCCAAGCTGGGAACACAGCTTAAATTGCAGGGTGAGGTAGAAAAGGAACTATAGCAGCAGCCAGAGACTGCTATCCAAAATGTACCTCCCCTCCAGTCCTGTAATCTTACCAGGGAACAAGAGAGCACCAGCCGGGACAGCCTCTTTCTCCCCTCAAAGCAGAAAGCTTTCATTAGTGGACACAGTGAGGGACAGAGAGGATGAAACACACTCGCTTGCTTCCCTGTGACTTTCCAGAAAGCCTTCCAGAAGACTCCAGAAGGCAGCCTGAAGCCAGCAGCAGGGCCATGTCCAGTATTGACCCAGGCAGATATCTACTGGGATCTGGATGGGGCTTGACAGCCAAATGGCTGTGTCAGTCAAAAGAGAATCTTTAAAAGAAAAGGCAGGGAGAAGAACCCTGGGTCACTGTCTTTTCCAGTAAAAACAATGACTGCAACAAACTAGCATGACCTACCCAGCCAGGCCACTCATTGGGCTTCCTTTTGGCTCTTTTTATTCTGTTTGGAACCCATGAGTGACAGTTTCAGGATGAAAAAAGGAAAAGACAAGTCATGACATCTGTTCTTTTTCTTCCTTCTGTATTATAAGCTTCAAATCCTGCAGAAAGGCCAGAAGTTATACTATGACTCTCTGTACTGTCTGCTGTTAATGAGGCCTCCAGTGACATTTCCCCACTAGACATCGAAACAGGTAACGATATTGGTTCTGAGAAAGGGTCACACCTGAGGCATCCCTGATTATTTCCAGCAGCCGACCCTTACCTTGGGAGGACCCTGGCCCTGACAGGTACACTAATCATGGCAGTGTGGCTGGGATCAAAGGCCCCAGGTTATTGGCGTGGTGGCCATGCCAGCCTGCAGAGCTTTGTGTCGACACTCACCTCAGGGATTCTTGGAGTGAGTTGCCTGTGCAGTGAGAAGCCCTGGCATCTGGGAGCCTCTGCATTCTTTGCAGCACTTCGGCCACTTGTGGGGAAGAAAGTGACTCAAAGATTTGTCTCAGGAATTTGTTGACACTCAGTCATGCCACCGGTGGGCTAACCTGACTTCATCTAGTATCTAAGCTGTGTGCAAAGCAAAACAACCTTGTTACCAAGACTGATTTGTTTGGTTTCCAACCGCTGTCACCAGCTGAAAGCCTGCAAGAAGAATGTATTCAGAAAATGCTTCCTAAGATGGCGGTGTTCATAGCTGCATCCTGAGTGGGGTTGATGTGCGTGGGTAGGCAGCATGTACCTTTCATCTTTCTCTCCATCCTACAAAAGGTATCATCTCTACAAGCTAACACACGCAGCTCAGTCCCAGCACAAAAGTTCCCATTTGTGTTATCCACAAACTGGTTCTTTCACCCACTCCATTTTACACTCACACTTTTTTTTTCCCCTCTAGCTCAGTGTATCATTACATTCAGAGCAATTGCCACTTCCCTGACTATGATTGATCCCCACTTATTTCATCCTGCATGCAAAGTATTTGATTTCAAGTGTGGTTCATTCTGCTCGGTGAACTCATTATAAAGTCAAGCTGAACATCTCACAGATGTGAAGCACCTTGTCTTTGAGGTTCAGCAATCTAATTTGGAATCTCATTATAGACCTTCTACTGGTGGTAGGCACAGGGGCAACTACCTGGCTGGCGTGTTCCTGCCCATCTTCTATCCCATAAAGAAACTGTCATTTCAATACAAGCACACCAGAATATTTCCCATTTTGGAAAATAGCTTTATTTATCTCTCCACAAATGCCTGTTGGCACTGATGAGAGAGAAATACTTTATAGGCTATTTTGTTAAGCATCTCAGGCGGTCAGGTGCTGAAAGAGACAGCTCGCAGCTGTTTGCCTCCCATCCATTTAGTGGGCTTCTCGGTGGAGCTTATGTTACATTTTCTACAGTTTGCAGTGTGGTTGCCATTTTGCTGGGAATTTATATACCAAGAATCTTTGCTCGGCACTATACTGCAGTTTAACTCAAGGAGGGCTGGTTTCTGGTGTCTCTTTGGTGGATGAGGAGAGAAAGGGGTTGAAATTGAAAGTTAGCTTTATTTGCAGGGAGATGCATCGATTCTGAAAGATTGATGTATTCATTTTTTTTTTTCGCCTATTTGGTGCTTTCAAAATCAATGAGCATCTCAGGCTCAGTTCTGGCTGCTAATGAAGTTTTTATTTCGCCACTTTTCTATCTTAAAAGTTTGATAAGGGAGAATATTTGTTTTTCCCATTGCAATTGCTTTCATTCCCCTACAAAGCAGACTGACCCTTCATGAGAACTGAAACTTTGTTTCTTAGCTATAGAAGGATAAAAAGATTTCTGAAATCACATGGAAAGAGAATTGAGCTGACAGTATTACATAGATTAATGAAATAGAGATAGATTAATGTCGCTATGTCCAGCCACATACACAGATCTTTCTCTTGCTTTTAAATTCAGCAAAATCACACGTCTGGGGTTTGATTTAGAAAAGGGATCCACAAACCACAGTCAGTGAGCCAAATCCATCCCACTGCCTATTTTTGTAAATGACGTTTAGAGCAGAGTCACATCATTCATTTATGTCCATTGCTGCTTTGGAATTGCCAATGTAGAGTTAAATAGTTGTGAAAGACACCATATGGCTCTCAAACCTAAAGCATTTACTATTTGGCCCTGCTCAGGGAAAGTTTGGTGATGTCTATCTAGGAAGAGAGATCTTATGTTTCTACTTAATTCATTTTTAACAAAGCATGTGTTTTGAAAATAATTTTCAGTAGGATAACTGAGATGAGGATTATAATGAGCACAGAATAAGAATATGACCCTGGTGAACTTTCAAGAAGGTTTTAAGAAGGCTTTTAAAAACTCTTCTCTTTCCACCCGAGAGAGGTCTTTGGATGGAATGGTTAATTAATAGCAAAACTCTGTTATGATTTATTCATATTTTCAATGATATTTCTATACTTGGAAAGCTCCCTCTCCACTGGCTTTTGATTTCCACTTGTGGACTGGGGAATTAATTATTTCATTTTATTTTTATTGCATTACATTTGGGTCAGACACATACTTGGGCAAGGTAGAATTAGGAATAAGTGATAGTAAAGTTTTATAGTATATCCATCCCATAAAATTGTCTCATTGCCTTATTTCTCCCCTTTTGGCCCTCCCATCTGACAGTTTCTCTTTGGTTGTTATGACCTTTTAGAAAATACTGACAGCTTCAGTGCTGGTAGACTACAAGGAACAGCTCATATCACACACCACTATGTGGTTGGAGAGATACCAACCATCCCTGACTATTGCCTCCTGGATTCTATTCTCAGACCAAGAGTTACAACATCATTTCAAAGGGTACAGTGAAGCAGTGATGGACAGCTGAGTGACAGAGAGAGAGAGAGAGAGAGAGAGAGAGAGAGAGATGATTGATAGATAGATAGATAGATAGATAGATAGATAGATAGATAGATAGATACGTACATACATACATAGAGCAGAGAGACAGGGGAAAAATCTTAGGACTAGAAATGAAAAAACCCAATGCTACTGTTTGGATCTTGAATTTCCCCCCAAGGCCCATGTGTTAAAGACTTGGTCCCTAGGGTGATGATGTTGGGAGGTTGTGGAACCTTTAAGAATTGGGGACTTATTGGGAGATCTTTAAATCAGTGGGGATTAGCCCTTGAAACGGCAGCGAGACTCCTGCCCTTTTTTCTCTGTCTGCTTATTGACCGTGAAGTGATCACTTATGTTTTACCATGTCCTAAAATTGACACAGCCCAAAACAACTAAGTCTATTGGTTGTAGACTGAATCGAGACCATGAGCCAAAGTCTGGCACAGTGGCACACACCTGTAATCCCAGAGGCTTAGAAAGCAGAGGCAGGAGGGTCACAAGTTCAAATCCAGCCTCAGCAAGTTACCAAGGACCTAAGCAACTTAGTAAGACCCTGTCTTAAAATTAAAAAATTAAAAGGACTGAGGATATGGCTCAGTGGCTATTCACCCCTGGGTTCAAGTTCTCCCTCTATGCTTCTCTTAGACAAGTTAGGAACCTCTTTGGAGACTCAGTCTCTGAAATATAATGATGTATTATAAGATTCTTACAGGATGTTTTAAAGAGAAAATATGATATGTAATAATATATCTGAAGTTATAAATTTATAATCATAAAGTTATTAATATTGTGACAGAACTAAAAATTAATCTTTACATGAACATTCACAACCTCTCCCATAGTCCAAGGAAGGGAATTCTGACCTTGCCTAAGCTAACCCTTTCCTCCCTGCAGCTTTCTTGGTTTGGTACCAAGGATTGAACTCAGGGGTGCTTCACCACTGAGCCATGTCCTTAGTCTTTTATCTTTTATTTTGGGACTGGGTCTCAATAAGTGGCTTTGGGTCTCACTAAGTTTCTGAGTCTGGCTTTGAACTTGTGATTCTTCTGCCTCAGGCTCCAGAGACTCTGAGATTACAAGCATATGTCACCCTGCTCCCACCTCCCTATAGCTTTTGAACAGAAGGAGGTTTATGCAGCTGGATAGGACAGGTCAATATGAATTGTGAAGGAACAGAGTAGATAGAGAAAGGAGGAATTACTCTGGGTTCAGAAATTGAAGTCTGTGAGCTGCAGAGAATTCTCCAGAGCAATTTCAAGTGTGTGGTGGAAACAGAGAAGAGAAAAGTGGAGATTTTCCTAAGTGCTGCTCAGTGACATATCTGACTACCCTTAGAGGATAAGCAATGAGTTAGAGATTTATTTCCAAATTCATCGGCTGCTGGAATTTGTTTCTTTTAACTGGAAAATACCAATGAGACTGAATAGTAGAGTTCATCTAGATTTTAAGGGTGTTTTATTATTATTTATGGGCCCCTGATTTTTTCATATAGTATTACTTTTAGTCAGGCCAAATTTTTATGCAAATGTGTGATTTTTGGGGTACATTATAGGTATACACAAAAAGTTTTCTCATTTATAAAGCTCTTCCCCCAAGTCATAGATAAACTGTCATTCCTATTTGCCAGACAATGTCAGGGTATGGTTTCTAGTGAGTCAATGTTAGAATATTAGTCCACAGATTTTCAAATTGGGATATATATGAAGTGTTCTGAGTATATAGCTTGAAAGAATATACACATAGTCAACCTATTGTTTTCTTAAAATTAATGAAAGGAAGCATAATACATATCCTCTAGTCATTCAGTGATATGAAAACGACAGAGGCAGAAAGCTCACTGAGGATGAAAATTTTCAAAAATGGAAATATTTAAAAAAGAGATTGAGAAAGCTTCGTGTCCATAATTAGGAAAGACTCTGGGATTGACTGAAGGAACTGAGGCAAAAGTTAGTTTAATGGAGGAAGAAAAAGCATTTATGAGAACCAACTACCTGCAAAAAAATGTATTTTACATATATTATTCCATTTAACTCACTCAGTGTCTTCTAGAGAATGTGTAATGATCTTAACAGAATGGAAACCAGGCTGAGATTTAGCAGCCTGCTTCTGATTTCACATCTACTAAGGGGCAGAGGTAAGATTTGCACCCACAAGCTTTGGTTTCAAAACCTTCATTCCATCAAACTGTCTTTACTCCAGGGTAAATAGTGGTGCTAAGCCAACTGGCCTTCAGGCAAAGAAGTGCACAGTCAAACTGGAAGTGTACCAGCTTCATCCAGGAGATTCTGTGGGGCTCATCAACTTTCCCAGGGTCACATAATTAATTAGCAGATGTCCTAGGCTGCTAATCTCCTGAATCACATTCACACTTTTTATATTTCAGGGGAAAGAAAACAGGCCAATAGGAGCATCAGAAAAGACTTGTTGGCTTCCACTAATAGTTTTGCTTCTTAATCTTTTTCAATCAGTATTTTTTGGCTATCTTGCCATTTTTTTCCTGTTTTCTATATCAAACAAATGTACTTCACATTCTGGTTTTGGTATATTATTCTTTTCATGGTTTCTAAAGAGAGTCCAGCTATATTAGTTTCCTAGGCTGTCACTAAAAAATTAGCACAAATTTGGTGACTTAAAAAACAGTAAATTATTCTCTCACAGCCCTAGACACCAGAAGTACAAAATCAAAACCAAGGTGTTGAGTTGGCTTGGTTGATTGCCTCTGGAGGTTCTGAGGGAGAATATATTCCATGTTTTTCTCCTGTTTTCTGGTGTCTCTGACTAATGCTTGGTGTTCCTTGGCCCGTAGTTCCATCTTTATGTAGCTACTGTTTATTTGTCTTCTTTATTTTTACTTCATATAAAGATACTTGACTTTGGATTCAGAGCTCAATCTAAATTCAGGATGACTTCATCTAAAGGTCTTTAACTTAATTGCATTTGCAGAGATTATTTCCAAATAAAGTCACACTCAAAGATAGTGGGTTAGGACCAGGCATGCCTCTAGGAGGATACAACCCATACACTACACTTACAAGACGTTATGACCCACGAGGAGCTTCAGCCCTGAACACTCTGTGCCACTCTTAAACATAAGGAGAGTCATCATCCTCACCTCTCACAATCATGAACCTATGTGCCTCCATTTAGGTCTCCAAGAATTCAGTATTTCAAACTTGACTGTGATGAAATGGGAAGAGGCAGAGACTGTGGTCTGAGTTCCAGTGGTTTTACCACTGACCTTGGGTGAGTTGTCCTTAGGCTTTTGTTTTCTCATTTACATAATGAGACAATAGTAACATCTATATTGGATTTTGATAGTTACTTGAAAAAGTGCTTTGTAAATTACACAAAAGTGTGTTTTATTATTAACTTGTTCAGTATCAAAGTAAATGATCTTTCTTTTTCTATTTCACTTACTTTTTTCTTCTGTTCTTTAAGGATAAGCATTAGTCTCAGAATATTTTATGAAGTCTTTAATGTCTGTCAGACCCTTGGCACAATCTAAAATCTTTTTTCTGTGTTTTATATTTATGCTGAAATGATTACATGCAGGTGTATATATGAAAGCAGAGGTGATATTAACAACAGTTAATTTGTGAAATCAAGTATTTCATAAAAAGGAGATATATCTAAATATTTCACTACATTTATGACTCACAATATGGCTTATGCCAATAGAAGATAAATAAGAAAAAAGTAGGGAAAAGTTAAATGTCTTTGGCAAATACCATGTAAACTTGTCCTTCTGAAAGCATTTTCAAGAAAATGAATAATAAAATTCAAAAAATATAAATAGATGATCATATTGGACTGCAATGAGAGCAGATGTTTTAAGTTATGTAAAAATCTTACCCCATCTGGTAAACAGTAAAAATGTCTCAACAACAACCCACAGATGAAATGTTGCCAATAAAGTGGGTACAGTGGGCTTGGGTAAAAGTCAATTTTACTGGGTTACTTCATAAAATGCTTAAAGGCTACTAATACATCTAATAATTTCACCTCTTTCAGTGATTATCACCACAAAAATTATTTTCAAAAATTTTAGAAATTTTAGCAAGCCAATTTCATGATAAATGTTGCCACTAATCATACTTGTTAAACTGTTTCTCCCAGAGAACCTAGAAACACATCCTGGAGTGGTTATGTTTAAGTTAATTGAAAGATTTATTTTATCTCCAAACTAATCAGGATGTATACCAATATGATAGAATAAAATTAGAGATGGACTAGACTCCCACTGTTGAAGATCCCGTTCTATTTATGACATGTAGGTGGATCTATCATGAGCATTTGGTTTATGTCAGTTTGTCTTAGAATTAGGTTTCATTGTATGAACTATTTTCAGCCTTTTCAGCTACAAATATGTGGCCTTCAATATAAGCTTGCTGCATTATTACCAGAAATTTTTTCTAAAAGTAATATTTGAATCTCTTTAAGCATAAAGTCTGTTCTTTTGACTCTCCTTAATTTTTACATCTAAAAGTTGTTATTCCTATCACATTTCTTGTCCATTCTTTTCATCTGCTTTAAATAATAAGTGCCACTTCACTTATTTATTGTTAGTGGAAGAAAGATCAGCAAAGGTCTCTGAGACTACAAAGAAATCTGAAAACGTTAAATTAATTATTTCCAGGTATGAGCAGACTCCTGCTTAGAACAATAAAATAATTTTTTTTCCATTTATGAGGAGTAACCCTGGATGAAGCAAGAAACAAAGTAAAGGGAGGAGATTTTAATTACAAGGACAAGTTATTGTGCTATTGTATTTTAAAACATATGTTCTATGAATTCAGTAAAAGGAGTACCATACTCACATAAACTCCTATAGCCCCCATTCTCCAATGTTCTATTTATACTTGAAGATAGCTTAGCAAAACCTGTTTCATATATTAGTAGAACTGAGACAATTAAAACTAAACCAGATGAGATAATAAACATAAAAGTATTCTTCTGTTTTTTTAATAGTCTGCTTGTTTTACTCTATGAGTCCTTGAACTCTGCAGATATTTCACATGAAGTAATATCATTAAAAATCAACCACAGTAAATAAGCCTTAGTCTTTTGAAGAGATAGTTTAATGCAACAAATACCGACATTACCTTTGAAAAACATGAATCACATGATAGCTTCCCCAAGGGCTTCCCACTGCAGTTGAAATAGAGTCCCAGCTTCTTGTCCTGATCACCTGGCACCTGCCTATCTCTCCAGCTCCAACTCCTGCCTTTCCTCTCCTTCCCACAAAAATGATTTCTCACCTTGCAAACACCAAGCTTTATCCTGCCTCAAGATTTTGTTGATCTTACTCCCCAGAATGTTCTTTGGGCCTGCCCCTCTAGCCACTTTCTATTCCCTTGGCCACCACTACAAAGACTCCTGCTCCTAAACCTTATTTAATGAAATTTCCTTTCTCCTAGAGACTCTCTTATCTCAAAACCTTTTGTTTGCCTAAGTGTCCTATTTATTTTTGTCTCCTACCAGAATATAAACTCCATGAGAACAGAGATTATGAATGTCTTCTCTATTTTTCTCTAGCACTTATTAGGATGATTCACTAAATGTTCTTTGGATGTTCTAGTTTCTGAAAAAGACATAGCACTGAAAATGGTTCATTTTTCTTCCAGAAACTTAAAGTGTGAAGAGGAGCGGGTATAGAAACACAACCAGAATGCAGAAAGGAATGTGGGAATGTTAAAACAAGGGAATGGAAACCAAATATCTAGGAGCAGAAAATAAGTGGTAATGATCTGAAAAGGGCTATGAAGAAGATGACAATTGACTTGGGTCATTGAAGGTGATAAGAGTATCAGGAACAGAGGCAAGTGGAAGAGTCTTCAGGTCAATAGAACATTTGGGATGGATATAACACTGGGCATGAGTGGAGAACTCAGGTAGAACAATGCTGAGAAAATAGATTGGGTGAGCAAGGCAGAGAACATGAAGGCTTTGCATAAGACCAAGCTTTGAGGCCACTCAGGGAATTGTCACCTGAGGTCCTCCATCTGGAAGTATGTGTTCTAGGAGAGCCAGAGCACAGGAAAGCCAGTGGAAGGCTTCGCCTGCAGAGTGTACTTTGGTGCCTTGATGAAACCCTTTCTTCATCGCTTAATCTCTGCTTGCTTCAGTAGCTCGGGCTCTTGATTGAATAAGCCCTCCAGAGATAATGCTTCTATCAACCATGCCTCAAAAATGGAATCTAACATCTCCCTCTCTTTAAGTGCATTTCATTACAAGCAGTTACCCACCCCCTTCCAATTCTCAAAGGCTCTAGCGAATGATAAAGGAAGAGAAGTAAGGACTTAGGTATTTGAGGTTTATGTTTTTAAGTGATGTTTTTAAACCCATGTCTAGTTTTATCAAGAAAAGGAATCAGGCAATTTTTTGCAGGGTGAAGATAGCGGCTTATGCCTGTGGCAGCCAAAGGATCTCTGGTGCCCTCTCTCTTTTTCTGGTTTTAATGTCGACTGCAGCAGCTCGAAGCCCGGTTAGACAAAGGGTGATACTGTCAGCAGACTGTTTCACCAAGATAAGAGCCAGGGTGAGAATAAGTCTTTATGCCTAAGGCACATATGTTTTACTCTATGATAGCAGGAAGCCCATCCATTAGCATTCTAGAAAGTGAGATTCTAGTTGACGTAAAGGAAAGAGATTTTTTAAGTCATCAAAAATAACAAGAAAAATCCCTTGAGGAAGACCTATGATCCTCCCAGATTCCTCTTGAAATCTGCCAGTAGTTTAACTCTTTACTGTTATATAATTTTTAACATGGAAAGTTTGAATTATCCTGTCTCTCCCTGCTGCCCATAATGACATAACATATGTCACAGATGATCACAGCATATCTGAACATTATTGGTGAAGTAAAGCACTCACAGGTGAAAAGACTGTTATAAGTTGATCAAGCTATAGTGCCAGGGCTGACCCTTAATGAAATGAGCTGAGCTTCAAACACACCTGTGCAGGGGCCCATACACACACACACACACACACACACACACACATATAAGATACATAATAACCACCACAATTGTTACATGGGACTTTTTTAGCCAGGCCTCTAAACTGCTTAAATATTAAAATATGCTGCCAATCTAGAATCCTGGAGATGGAGAATTCTTTAAGGAAATTCTCATGACTCTCAGAGTCAAAAAATTGCTTCCCCATTGAACACCTAGAATCTCTGAACTCCAGGTTAAAAGAACATGGGTCATAAATACAAAGATTTCTGGTTTTGTGTGGTAGGCCCCCCCAAAACCAGTAAGCTTATGTATTCTTTATGAGTCCATAGTTACTACATAGAAAATATAGTAGATACTCAATAAATATTAGATTGAGTAGTATGAGAAGAAGAGAATTTGAAATCTTAGAAGAGCTTTGATTTTGTCAAGACTCCAAATCATATCAATACGCTGAGTATTTTTAGAAATGCAGAGGAAATACGCTTTCTAAGATCCTAGTCTGAGCATATCTTCCCCTACTTAAAAACTTTCAGTAGCTGAGAAGTGCATTTAGCATAAATTCACACATCTTCCCATGACCATGGAGTCCGTTGGTCCATCTCACATTGTCCATGCCTTCTCCCCTGCAAGGTCTACTTGCTCAGTATATCTCTGGTGTTTAGAACATACCTCAGTCTTTCTTACCCCCAGTTGTGCTGTTCACCTTTCCACCCCAATATTCTCATGACTAACACCTCTTATTTCACATCTCAACAAAAAGGTCACGTCTACATCAAGACTTTCTTTTATTGCCTAAATTAGGTCAAACACTATGTTTGTTTGATTACTTCCTTGTTTTATAATCTCAGTCTCTTGCTGGTTTCCTCCATGATCCTTAAATACAACTTGCCTGAATTTTCTCCTGTCAGCCCTGACTGTGTGCGTTTCCTATTTACCATGTCTGAATGCTCCATAAACACAGCACCCCTTTCTGTCCTGCTCACCATTATATTCCTAGCAACTAGCTCAGTGCTGGAGGATGTCTGCTGATTTTAGCATTGAAGAGTAGGTCCCAGGCAACTTGAATACTACCGTCTCCGCCTAAGCCTCCATCTCTAGGGGAACATTTTTAAGTAGAATTATTATAAAGCATCTTCTGACCCATGTTTTTCACACTGTTCTTGGAGCAGTGAGTCATTAACAACTCTAGTCTGAAGGTCAAGTGATTGGCACTTGGACGGTTGCACGATTTAAGTACAACCCATTTGTAAGTCATTCTGGTGAATATAAAATTGCATACTTAAAGGGAACGTTCCCTTTTGGAAGTCTGGCTCATTAGTAACATGGAGGAGTAATGGAGTGTGATCAGAGCATCAGTACTTCTCTCAGAGCCAGTGGTGCCTGGGCCCCTATCTAATAACCAATCCTGACTCGCTAGCACCAATGCCCCCTACACCCACACACCTTGGGTCCCAAAAAATCCTGCCTGGGGGCAAAAGCCACATGCCTTGCTCCTGGCCTGCCTCATTCAAAGACTCACACATCATTCTTCCAACTTCTGAAGCACACTGTTGCTTATTTGGATAATAAAGAGCAATCTAAGTATTAACTACATAAAATGTTCAGAGTTAAATGCATGCTCTTAGCTATCAAAAAAAAAAAAAAAACCACCTCTTTATTATTAATAGCTCTCCCCCACCCAACCTTCTACATTTATGTCTCAGTTTTGTGTAAGTTGATAAATTTGGTTAGGGTTCATTTTCACTTCTTGACAGTTGCTTTGCTTGTTTAAAATTCTCAGAAGCACATACCGTATGGAGATGAAATGCAGAAAGTCCCTAGGAAATTTAACTGGAAAGGCAATGGCTCTGTCTGTCAGTTTTTATCAGAAATCTCGGTTCTTCTTCCTAGCTCTGTATGTCTTGCTTTGAGAAGTGCACGAAAGGTCAGCTGGCATTCAAGTCTCATCAAGTTACCCCTAATCGTAAAGAAGGCACACTTTAGATTTTGAACAACTAACAAGTGTTTTGGCACTTCTCGTGTTGCTAGCAAGGCAGGTCATGTTTGTTGACAGTGTAATAACCGCATAAAGCTACTTCAGTTGTCCAATTGAAACTTTATCGAATTGATGAATTTTTGAGTATACTCACGGTCTCAGAAAAGTTCGACATTCTAAAACTGAAATAAAGAGTTAGTATAATTACAGCATTGAAAGGGCATCTACACAGGATTTTCAACACCATTAGCAGCATCAACAGAGAAGCAACACTAAACATCAAACTTCTAGTTAGAGGGAAAGACATGTACATTAAAAGTTAAAAGACAAAGTAAGGGAAGAACTTATAAGAACATGAAAGTACATTCTTCCCATTCTTTAAACTCTGCAATGGTATCCCACTGCATCTAGAAAAAAAAAAATCAAAGCTCATTACCAGGTCCTAAACAACCCCATGTGATCAGTCAATACCACTTCTGTATCCTGTTGTCCTCCCACTGTTTCCTCACCCGTTCCATGCCAAGCTTGTTTCTGTCCCAGGGCCCTTGCACTAGCTGTTCTGACTGAAAATTCATTAAACCAGATGGAAGAGAACATCTCAGGAGATCCCTCTTTTCTCACTACCCCTGCTTTGTTCCCTTGATAGTGTTTATAGTTTTATAATAATCTGAAATTATCTCACTACTTTGTTTACTTGTTTATTATTTGTCTTTGTACTCTAGAATGTAATTTCCATGAGGGAAGGGACTTTGTATATTTTTCTTCCTGATGCATACAGTCCTGTCTCTCAGGATCCATGGGGGTTTGTTTATCGGACCTGTGTGAATACCAGAGTCCACAAATGCTCAAGCCCTTTATATAAGATGGTCTAGTATTTGCATACAACTTATCCACTTTAATACCTAATACAATGAAAATGCTATGTGAATAATTGTTATACTGTATTATTTAGGCAAGGAAAAAAATCTATAAGCATTTATGCAGATGCAAGTTTTGAATATAGTATTTTTTTTAAACCAGGGTCTCACTATATTGTTCAGGCTAATCTCATACTCTTAGGCTTAAGCCATCTTCTTGCCTCAGTCACTCAGTAGCGGGGAACTACAGATGCATGTCACTGCACTCTGGTCCAATGCAATATATTTTGATCTGTAGTTGGTTGAATCTGCAGATACAGAACCTATTGATCAGAGAGAGCTAACCATATAGAGAATTTACATCTGCCACAACATGTGTTTGGTAGATTTTCATTGAAAAGAGAAATTCATAATGAACAAAATATTAATAATAGTAGCAAACAGTTTTTAAGACTTTTGATATTAAGGCATTAAATAGTGCTTTGAGGAAAGCACTAGATGGGTGCCTGGAGAATGTGTGCTGATTGAAATATGAGTAGAATAGATACAAGGACTATAGCAGTTCAGGGGAGATGGAGCTAAAGAAAACCCATCAGAAAAGCACCCCTATGTAGGTGGCTGCAAAGAAAAGTTGAATTTGAGTACAGGAGGCTGAGAGGAAGGAGTTCACTGAAACAAATATAAAAGAAGAAGTCACGCATATAGTATATTGGGGTTGTAAAATCAAGTATAAATCATAGGACCAGGTTCAAGTAGGAAAAGGATGGGAAATGAGATCAGAGCCTTGACTGCAAGAGGCAGTGAATGCAAGGTAAAGGTGGGGTGGGGTGGGGAGAGAGAGAGAGAGAGAGAGAGAGAGAGAGAGAGAGAGAGAGACAGCATGCATCGTTAATAGCTAGAAACATAGATGATAAAGCTATAGATGAACAAGGATTGGTCACCACGATTATCAGAAGGTCTGCCTGTAGGTAAGGAGGTGCTGTCAGAAGGTATGTGATCATAGGGGCAGCACAGGAAGCTTCTAGAGTCCTGCAACCTTCTGTCTGTTTGTTGAAGACTGGTGTTTATATCATATATAAACATGTATGTATATGTTTATATTATATATGTACATAAATAATATTTTGTGAATGCAGTCTTTCAGAATAAAATATTAGCCTTTTAAAGAGTTTGGGAGCATAGGCACTGTGATCAGATTACCTGTATATAAATGTAAGCTTTGCCACTGACCACAGTTGTGTATTCTACAACATGGTTCTCAATTCTTCTGAGCCTCAGCTCTCCTCTTGGTAAAAATGGAGGTAAAGTGCTATCAACTTTATGGGTTTTCATGTGAATTAAATGAAGTAAACAGGTAAATCATTTAGTAGAGTACCTGGCAGACAGTTAACACACATTATTGGTGTCTATTCATACTATTAATTCAATGAGATTTTGTATCCCAGTTTTCATTTATTTGAATCACATATTCACTATGTTGTCCATCCATAAACCAAAGAGCATGTTGTGTTACTGCTGAAAATACACTGATAACTAAGGATACTCAGTTGACAAAACTCCTTCCCAGTGATCTGCATTGTAGGTGCTCTCTTGTATGCCCCCATTGTATGACAGAAGATCCAGTGACTAAAGTTTTGAAGATTCATGCACATGCTTAGGCCTTTAAGATGCAACGTTTTTTCTAAAATGAATTACTACTGCACTACTGATCTTAATCTCAATCTCAGTCATAGAAACTATAGGATTCATATGCCAATTATAATATTATTAAGAATTTGCTTTCATATCCGTTCCATGTAAAAATCATATCAAGTCATACACATAAACCCATAACACTGCTTTTAGCAATAAGTAGCTTTTTAAATTTAAAAACTACTTATTATGTTTACATGAAGGCATTAAATAATGCTTTGAGGAAAACATAAAATGCATGGAATAGATATAGGACTTGGTACTTCTATGTACCAAGCTTAGATTTAAGCATTTAACAAATATCATAATTACCCCGAGAGGTGTTAAAAGTTAGAATATAGGGAAGTGACAAGAGTACAGTTTTAAGATCAGCATATCAGAATCACCTAGTATATTATTTTTCTAAGGCAGCTGTAGCAAAGCACCACAAACTAGGTGACTTGAAACAACATAAATATGTTGTTGCATAGTTCTGGAGCCTGTTGTAAAAATAAGTGTAATTTTACATGCCAAAGTTTTTGCATGGCAGCATCAAATTAGTTGTTTGAAAAAGGGTTTTAGTCAGAGAGCAGAGACATAAAAATATGCATTTTCCATTATTCCCAGAAAAATGGAAATTTCATCTTGGTCCTTCAAACTCCTTAAACAACAAAACAAATAAGTGAACTGAAACATACATTCATAACAAGTTCCCACTCTTTAAAGTATTTGCTAAAGCATATTTCTCTATACATTTACTTGAATGCTTAATAATAATGTTAGCTTTCCATCACCTGGACAAAATACCCGAGATAAGTCAACCTGTGCAGAGAAAAGTTTTGTTCTGGCTCACAATTTCAGAGGTTTTAGTCCATGGTCACTTGCCCCTGTTGCTTTGGGCCTGTGGCAAGGCAGAATATCATGGCAGGAGCACAGGGTGGAGGAAAGTTGTTCACCTCATGACAGCTGGGATGTGAAAAGAGAGAGGGGAAAGGACCAGGGTCCCACAATCCCCTTCAAGGACCTAACACCTCCCTCTAGGCCCCACCTCTTAAAGGTAATACTACCTCCCAATAGTGCCACCATGGGAAGGGGGACCAGATCTTCAACACCTGGGCCTTTGGGGGAAAGGTAAGATCCAAACCACAGTAATAATAAGTGAAGATAAAATATTTTTAGATAAACTCTCCTGCTTTCCTGGCACAGGAAGGTGAAGTCTGTGAAACTAGATGTATTGACTCAATGTTAATCATATAACATGTTTTATCCTTTGCTTCTCATTTTCTCCCACTCTTCCCTAAAATAGATGTGGCAACTCAGCCTTGTATATTTTGTCACATTTTCTATGAAATCAAGGTCCATTTGAAGCGGCACCCCCTTTCTCCACAGAAAAGTCTTAACTGGGCTTCTCCAGAAATATTCACCATGGCTGATTTTAGGACTGTCAGCAAAAGAGTCTCTACAAAAGAGTTCAGTGTAGATAAACTTCAAATTTTCATGTTGCCCTATTTTACTTGGTTACTAGCCTGGAAGAAATCCGCACTCCAGGTGCTGGACACCCCCTTACTAGTTTTTCACAGACATGCATCCAGTATAGTAGTTTGTGGAAATGTGTAAACAAGGCCTTTGGCCTTGAGCTGGGGCTTCACAGAGATGACTACATTTTTAAAATAAGAGAAGTTACCAATTGGGCTCCATGGTCACACCTGGCAGGAGGAGGGAAGAAAGGGGAGAAGAAGCTCTCCCCTTCTCAGTTGTTAACTTTGAAGGATTAACCTGCCCAGAACAGTGAAAGAAAAACTGCTTTTATGTGAACTTCTACAGAAGTGAACTTCTGAGCCCCTCCCCTAACATGCTGGGTATAAAATTCTGAAACTACCTGAACTCGGGATTCAGGGTATTGATTGATTACAGCAAAAGCTGGGCCCTCTGAACCTGGCTGCAGCCAAATAAAACTGTTTCTTGCTATCTTCGGTGCCTTGCCTCATCTGTCCCTACAGCACATTGATATCTCCACATCCCATGAGTTAACAGGTATCCATGCACAGTTGTAGATAAGATAAGCAGTCCAATGATACTTATTTTCATCTTGTTTTTGTCTGCAGAATAACTGACTAAAATCAAATAACTTGATTTCATAGAAAAAAACTATAGCAAATAATTTCCCCCACAAATCAATGATCATAATAAAAACAGTAATAATAAATAGAGTTTAAAAATTTCTCCCAACTCTGTCTTATACCACATGAGGAAGCAGTAAATGTTCTCACCACTTCCAAACGTTTCTGTTTTTAACAACCTCTGTAATCTCAAGGAAAGAACCATTTTTCTTATGCACTTTTAAAACTTAATAGTCTGTAATACATTCCCTTTCTGAGTGTGAGAGAATGAAATACAAAAACAAATGCTTATTTGTTCACTCTGCTGAAAATGTCTAACGTTAGAAGAAACTTTGGTTTCCACAGAAAATATTGGCTTCCCCATTAGCCATCTGCTAGATGGCGGAATGTTCTGTGTGGCTTTCTCAGCTGGAACATTTGGGAAATGAATACATTGTTGCAAAAAAAAAACTCACATTGTTGGCCATAATGTTTGTGATAATGTTGTTGACTTACCAGATGTCCTGGAAATTCCTGGGGTGGAAGTATTTCTAGTCGCTCCAAGCTCCAAGCTCCTGAGTTGGTAGTAGAGTGGTGTTTAGTCTATGAGACTCTAGCTATTTCTCATGATTTACGGTGGAATTTTTTGTTCAGTCAGTCATTCTGCAGACTAAAACAAGATGGAAATAGTTTCCATTGAGCTGCTCAGCTTATCCCCAATTGTACATAAATACCCAATACGGAAAAAGATCTACTATTTGTCATTTCTCAAAATAATTCCTTCTCTAACCGCATCTATGTGCATCTATTCTTATGTAAGATTAAATAGCATGACCTTCCCTGCACTTGTCTCCAGCTGGTGAAGAAGCAACAAAGTCTAACAGTTGAATGCTTTGCTCACTCATTATGCTTATGGAGTTTGTTTGAAATGTGAATAACTTGTTTTCAGCCTGAATCTTCCCTTTTGAAATTAGATTAATGGAGTGACAATAAAGTGAAAAGTACTACACACTTTGGCATGCAAATAGATTAGAATTCTTCTCTTGCAAATGGAATTATCTCTTACCAGCCTGCTTCTCTACCTGTTTTCATTTAAAGCAACAGAATTCTCTGTGCAGAGTGAACACTTGTTCTAAATGGGAATCCATTTTATTACTCCATAGACTTCTGACAGCTGCACCAATCAGAAGGGATTATATGTATGTGTATTTTTATCTTTTACTCTTATCCGAATGAAATAATATCATAATATCATATCTCAATGATATTTAATGGATGATTTAATTTATATTCCACCATGCAATTGCAGTTCATTTGTTCCTTGGAGTTTACCTCGTATCAGGGAAAGGTATGGACAATCCAGTCTTATGTCACTCATCTTTATAAGCATGTCCTGGCCTGGGGCTTCTGCCATCAACTTGCACAATTGCTATTGAGACAATCTTGCCCCAGAGACTCCTCTGGGTTTGAAGATTCTTGCTGTTGCTTAGATACATGGGAATATCTGACAAGCTACCTATGCCATGTGTTCTTAGGCCTTATAGCCGTCCTTCTCTGGGATTTTCTACAGTGGGGTTCTCTGTCTAGAAAAGGCATTTAATCACTGTTTGCCTTAGGTTTCACACATCTCTTTTAGATTGTGCTCCTTCCCTGTCACTCCCCATCACTCTTTGTATAAAGCAAGCCCAAACTCCCATCTCCTGGGCCCACCAAAGTCTGTGTTCTCATTTGCCCTTAATTTCTCTTCATTCTATTCTTCACTCACTTTCATTCTCCTTAAAGGAACCAGGTTTAAGGGACTCAAACTTGTGTATGCCTTTTTCTTTTTTTCTATCCTTGCCCCAAAGTGCCAATTACGAAGCCAATTGCCTGCTTGAATATAGGAAGGAGGGTGAGGAAGGAAACACAGAAAAAACTTCAAATCATCCGTTAATATTTGAAAATATTAAGCCACCACCTAACTAATCAGAACAGAGAGATAAACAGGAGAGAATGCAGAAATAGAGCATGGAGGATTGATAATTCTATCAGCAATTTTTTGTTCAAAGAACTATTCTCCAACTACCATTCTTAGAGGGTGATATCCATGTGACACTTCAGAGTCATGGTCCTCACTATGCTTTGTCCCAGTAAACCTGACCAACTCTGAATTTGATAAAAATTGCAAAAGTTATTCCAATGTAGAATTAAATAAATACAAAATGGTGGCAGAAAAAATATTGACCACTGTATCATCATCCATCAATACCATGTGTTCTGATGGAAAGTTTTTCTTATTAATTCAGTGTCTTCTATTTTAGGAATATCTCCATAAGAAAAAAAAACATGAAAATTTAGAGTGGAAGACACTTAGAAATTATCTCATTTGCTGGCTTTCAATCTTGACTATATATGTTACAACTATATGCATGCCTGATCCTATTTTGAACTTACTGGATCAGAATATGTATAGGTGAGTGCCAGCCATTGGTATGTTTTAAAGCTCCCAGGAGGTCCTAACACACACTGGAGGTTAAACTCATCATTCCCACCTGCCTTTCCTATTTAGGAAGGTAGGGTTCTGATTTCTCCAAGGTACATCATCCTAAGTAGAAAAGCAATGGCTTAAAACTGCTCCTCCCAAACCTGTATTATCCATTCTTTTCACCATACCCCACTGAATCTCAACACTTAAGCAGCATTTTGGAGTCTCTGCAAAAAGGTTCTGCTCCAGTTTATTTCAATGATGAAGAGAACACGTAGAAGTGAATCACATTTTATTGACATGGTTTTCCCATTCCCCAAGCTCTAACTTTTCTTCTTTCCCCAAAGAATGTCTCCACATCTCCCCAGCTCCACTCTGTCCACTTGCTTGATAAATGTTAAACAACACATTTATGAGAGAGCATTCCATTCCAGATTGACATTTTAAAGCCCTGAAGTTTAATTGCTGTGGATAACCATCGATCATCACTGGGATGCCCCTGGGATGGTGGACTTTGAGGGATGCCATCCATCTCGTGGCAATATTGTGGCTGGCTGCCTTCCCCTCTTCATCACTGGTTGATGGGACTGATGGAGATCGGCTGCTGCACTTTCAAAGTGCCTCCCTGTTCTCTCACCTGCTCTGCATGACTACTGAACTGAGCCGTGTTGTGACAGTCTGCTTGCTCTTCCCTGTTCAGATTAATGAATACAGCTTTAGCTGTTAATTCAAAGCTAGTCAAGCTTATATCCAACAATTACAGACCAATTTTCATATTCAGCTTGAGTGTATATGTGGAAGGGTGTGGGAGAGGAATGCAATTTGGAGTGATTCTTTTATATCTAGGGGAAACACAAAGAAGGAAGAGTAAGGGATCCTGAAGACAGTACCTGAAACTCTCATCGGGCCTAGCTACAATAAAATGTTTCAAGCCTCAACATCTTTGCAAGCTACAACAACGTGACCCTGGGGATTTGAGCTTCCTGCCCTGCAGCTAGACTGCAATCCATCAAAAATAACAAGCACATGGCAGGCCCCAGTGCACTTCTGCCTTCCAGGAGGGCCAGCAGCTAAGCCAGCATTTGAAGAGGCTCCAGAGTCAGAACTCTGACTCTCCTCCTTTTCCTTTCTTCCTTCCGCAATAAGAAATGAAATGTTTACTTCTACACAGAATTATGTAAGTGACCTCATATGCCCCCTTTCAGGATCATCCAGGGCAATGGAAACTGAATGCTTTGGTCTCAACTCTGGCCTGCCCTCCCTGATAAAGCTACAGGGACAAATGCCCTGTCTTGCATGGAAAAGCTGTGCACGGACCTCAGATGCCAAATACCGTCAAAATGTACTCTCACCAGAAATCTTATTTACAGAAAGGGGGAAAATAAGCCTGGCCAGAGGATTCCTGCCCCTGTTTGTCAATGGTAGAGGTCCTTCAGTGGAACACATGTCCAGCCAAGGTATGTAATCTTAGCCCTGGGATTCGAAATTTCTTCTTAGTCATTTTGACTGGTCTTATTTTTGAAGCATGTGGCCCATAGTTGAAACACAATGGCCAGCAATGGGTGGTAGTTTTGGTAATGGCAATCACTCTAGTTAATTTTTTTTCTGAATTTCTTTTTGTTCTGCCTTAGTATTTAGCAATTGGCTTTGATATAAGCCTAGCTCCGATGCACAAGGAAGGATCAAGAACAGAAAGGGTTATCGTTATTTGGGCAGTGTACCTACAGGGAACATGTAGATGGTAGTGATAATCACAGTTGGAACATCTGCCTTCAGGGGATAAAACTTAGGCAAAGAGTCAGAGGTAACACATGCAAGATTCATTTTCTGTATCTCTATTTTGCTCTAATGCTTGGATTCACTGATGCTTTTAAAGGATGTCTATTAATCTGCCTATAAACTAGTGCTAAAAGATGTAACTTTCACAATTGATGCTAGGAATAAACAGGATAAGTATAAAGTATGTGGAACAGTGTCTAGTTCATAGGTAAGATTTAATAAATGGTAGAGTGGAAAATATATCAACAATAGTTGCTGTCTTCCTAACCAGGGACATATACTTTAAAGTTTATATCTAATCACGGACATATACTTTAAAAAATGGAATAAATGGGTATTGATTGAGTAAAGGATAGCTATGATAGAAGTTGAACTAATACTTTATTAAAAGTACTTTAATAAAAAAAAATAATCAGGAACAAGAGACTCTGAATAAGGTAGTCAGAGAAGCCACTCTGAGGAGGTGATATTTGCACCAGAGAAAGAGACAGGATGTGAGAATGCCTCTGGGTACAACAAGCAGAAATCACAAGATTTATGAGGTGGGAAAGAGATGAGAGTAGCTGGAATGTGGACAGGCAAAGCTGGGAACCAGGTGAGGTGAAGCCAAATAGTTTTGATCAGACTCAAAAATTCATGCTACTCAAAATGTGGTCTGGACATTGCCCGGAAGCTCACTGTAATGCAAAAAAATCAGATCTTGCCCCAGAAGCTGCATTTTGACAAGATCTCTGGGCAATCCCTTTGTGTATTTAAGATTAATAAGCACTGGTTTAGGAAGTCACTGAAAAGTTGGAACAACACAATAGTATGATCCACTTAACATTTTTAAAAGATTGTTCTGGATGCCATGGTGAGCATGGATTAGAAGACCATGTTTTTATGGTTATTTTATTATTATATATGATGCTTCTGCCTAGTTTACTGCTCCATCTCCTTCCAAGACAGTCCTGCTGTAATTTGGCCATTTTCTACCTGAAGGCTCACCCCAGGCCTCCAGCATTAACTAGTCTTTTTCTGATTTGTGTTGTGCTCAGTGCCACTGCCCACCTGCCTTGTACTTTCAAGTGTCATCTGCTCCTGTATTCCTCAGAGCCCAGTTCTGATCGCCACATCAGGAAGCTGCACCCTGTTACATGCTGATGGTCTCCTCTGTAGCTAGAGACAGCACCTGCCTTTGATATTGTACCCCACGCCTTCAGCTGGTTCTTCCAGACCCAGCCTCTGCCTCAGCGGTGGTTTTCACGCTATGGCCATCTGTTCCCACTGTGTGCCCCTTCCATGCCCCAGGAAGGACCAAGTTAAAAATGAGCATTTCCAAGTGACTATGATTAGATTCTAAAGATGAGAAAGGAGTTCATATGTAAATGCCAGCCATCTTCACATGAAAAATAAAACTTTTTAATCGATTGTTGGGGGGAGCTGTTAATGAGCTAACCACTTTTAATTCAATATTTGACAGTAATTGCAACAAAATTACATTTAACAAGACAGGAACCTCTATGGGTTTTTAGCAGGCAAATGAGGTAACAGAATAGTGTCTGTTAAGGAAAAGAAAGATGATCAAAGGAGCCTTCATGCCTGTTGCTGAGTCTGAGTGACAAGACTACCAACAGTAACCCCCAAAGACAGATGATACTGGCTGTCTGGAATAAGAAATAGAATAGACAATTTCCCTGTGCTTAGCATAGAACAGTCTAAACTCCGGGCCTGATGGAACACGTTGGTTGTTGGGAATGGCTGGAGATCTTGCTCAGCTAAAGCTGTCAAGGAGGCTGGGAGCCAAGGGGAAAGAGCTTAATGACTTCTAATAGAAGTTAACAGGTAACTTTTTCTGTGAGGCTACAAGTAGCTACAATCCCTCTTCATTATGTGGCAATGGCAAGGAATACTTTTTTCTCATTCTGTGTTCTGCTCTGCGGAGAAATCAGTTCTTGATGCCGCTCAGCATCCTTTCGGAATGGCATCATGAAACTTAGTCCTTCTATTAGCAGGGCTCAATCAGACCCACGAAATGAGGGCAGCATTAAAGAGAGGTGTTGAGACTCAGGACGGAGGAGGGTCAGAGGGAGCGTTGTGAGGTTTTAATCAGGTCATCATGTATTTCATCCTGGGGCTGCTCCGGAGATCTGAGTTAGGCAGCTGGGAGTACCACAGAGGCATGGCACCAAAATTGTCCTCATTATGCACTTTCTTGAAACCCTCTGAAGAAGGGCACCTTTGTCACCTCAAATGGCTATGTCATCACCTTTATTTCTGTTCTAACTCTTGCTTTAATGGATTTTCTGAGCTTCTAACTTTGAAACCATATAGAAAGTACAACCTCAACTGAGCACCATCGCTGTTAGGCAGATCAAATGTCATCAGACCTTGGGGACAGCTTTAACATCAGAATGATGTTCAAATTTGGGTGATTTAAAGTCAAGCAAATAGATTCTATATATTTTCAATGGTTTCTAAAACAGTCTTCAGGAAGAAGACTCATTTTCCCTCAGTGTAACACTGAATCCTTTCTAAAACAAAGGAAGACAAAATGCTATTTTTATACAATTTTGGGATGAGGGAAAGAATGTGAAAGGAAAGGAAAATAGCTAACAAAACATTCACATTGCTATATAAGGAAAAAGAACCTTTGGATACAAAGTTCATATTTGACAGGTAATGTGACAATAAAAGGGGAAAAACATGAATTAAAATGCAATGAAAAGTTCATACTCTCCGTGCACAGAGAAACAAGTGAATGTCTTAAAATTGATCAGCTCTCTGGCTATAAGAAGGGCTTCACATGATTGATGAATGCATGGTGCTCTTTCTTTCAGGTGCATGTTAAACATAGTGATGAGATTAATTTGAGTCCCTCTTTTTAAAAGAATATGCAAAAATGCATGTTTTGGACTGTATTTTGCATATAGTGGAAAGTTAAAAGTACTTTTAAACAAACTCAAAATCAAGTCTAGGTTGTGGTAGATAACTAAAGACTCTACCTATTTAATATAAAGATCAAATGCTCTAAATATTGAAATTCACTTGAGAGTTAAACCTATGGATAGAGTCAGACTGAGAAACATGGAAGGGAGATCTAGTAACAGTTCTCATAGTCACAATCCACCAGGCAAGACCTCAAGTTATCTTCAATAAAACCTAGTAGATATATATAATGCACTAAAAAAAATGTAATTGCTCTGTTGGATTAGAAGACTATAACTTTTATCTTATAGAATCATTTTGAAGAAAAATGCATTTTATGCTTGTGTTAAATAAAACTGCTTTAAAACAAAAACATAAACTAGTAGACCAACCACTAAGCATACATGACAAGAAATGGGTTTTTAAAATGTTGGAACAGAAACAGATTGTGTGCAAAAAGTGTAGTTCTCCAAACTGACTGTTCATTAAAATCATACAGGAAGTTTCTGGAGAAAAAAGACTCTGAGATCCACTTTAAAATCTCTGAATCAGAATCATTTCATGGACCCCAGATTGTTTCCTATAGTTAGAGTCTCTGCTTCTTTTTCACACTGAATTAGCATGTTTTTGAACAGGGTTTGAGATGAGGCCTTCAATTTAATGCCAAAAAGTTTGGAAGCCTCCATATTTACAGTTGTAACAGCTGCTGAATGAGGAATGTAGCAAGTATAAATGGACCAGGGCTCAACTATTGGGAATCATTGATATAGAACATAAGCTTCATGAAGACAGGGACTATCTTCTCCCCACTGTTTCACTAAACCCTTAGAAGATGCATCACAGGTGATCACCAAACATTCTTAGACTAACTAGGGAACTGGGAGGTCTCTATCAATTTTTCATTCTCTCTCTCTCTCTCTCTCTCTCTCTCTATATATATATATATATATATATATATATATATATATATCTCAAAAATGGAAAATTTAGTAATGCCACATCTCATGGTAATACAAAAGAATATGTTATGGTTTAGATCTGGAGTAGTCCCCAAAGGTTCATGTGCGTAAGGACTGGTCCCCAAAACAGCAGTGTTCAGAGGGGCTCTTGGGAAATGATTGGATGTGAGGGCTCTGGCCTCAACAGTGGATTAATCCATTGATGGGTTCATGATTTGGTGACATTATTTGGAAGTGGTAGAAACTATAAGAGATGGGACCTAGTTGTAGGTATTGTATCCTTGGGGACATGCTCTTAGAGACTACATCTTGTCCCCAGCACCTTTTTCTCTCCCTCCTTCTCTCTCTCTCCCACTTTTCTTTCCCATGCCATGAGCTGAGCAGTTTTCTTCTGCCATGTCCTTCTGCCATAATATTCTGTCCCATCTCAGACCCAAACCAGTGGAACCGGCCAACCATGAACTGTAACTTCTGAAACCATGGCCAAAATAAATCTTTCCTCTTTTGTTTTTCTTTTCTCATTTATTTTGTCACAGTGACAAAAAGCTGACTAACACAGGATTGGAGTGAAAGTCCTTCACTGGGATATAAAATCCCCCAATTTTATAATGTCTTGGAACATCTGGACCAAACAACTTTGCCTACATTGACTTTTGAGACCTATGAAATTGCTCAGCCATGTATCTTCCTTTGTGGTAATCACAATGATAGGCTCACAGGAGGTGTTCAATACATAGCATTCATTGAACTAATCAATGCATTCTCTTTTACAGTCATTAAGATAATTCAGATTCATTAGTTACAAGGACAAACTTTATAGTGTGCCTCTTATATTTTTTTTCAAAATAAATGGACACTAAAACGAACCTATGAACTATAACTAAGCTATGTGAAAGTCACATTAATTCACCCAATTCATAGATCAAGAGAAAGCTGTTTCATATTTCTTAAATTACAGATAAAATTTTATCAATCTTTTATTAAGTCCATAATACCCATTTCTGTGGATTTGCCAGTTAGTCAGAGTGAGAGGTAGAATCATATTTTTGGATTTCTGGCAGCCTATGCTATTGGACCTCTCCACCAATTGACTGAGTTCTGTCCGATGGGAGTGAACACAGTGTGGCCAACTGCTGCACTGCCTTAAAAGTGAAACTGTCTGTCCTTGCCTCTCTCTGCCTTTTCCACTGGATGGCATCTGGACTTGACAGTGACCCAGCATCAACTATACAGATATGGAAAATAGCCCAGAGAATGATGGAGCCACAAGACTGAAGGAACCTGGGTTTCCAAATGATTGTCCTGAGCTGTGGCTTTTTCCCGTTCTGAAATAATTTTCTCCATGACTAAATCCCTGCATTTGTGTGTTTTTGTTTTAGTAGCTTACCCCCAAATATTATATTTCCTTCTCCAAGGTTCTGTGATTCCATTTTTATCCAAAGGGGCAAGCATCTAATGTTTATCTGCAAGGAGTATGCTGTTTGCCAGTTTTCCCCAAAGGGGATAGCATGGGTTAGAGCAAGTATTCTACTTTGTTATCCTACACAGCTGACAACCACCAAAAGAGAATGTTCTCAGGACAATTGTGCCAAATAATGAAGAAAGGTGAGACCAAGAAGCTAAAAATATTATGATACATAGTTGTTTTTGACCTGGATATATCATCTGAAGGTGCATTTCGTTTGGCGTATTGTAAACACATTCTCAGTGACAGAAACAATATTTTTTAGTCTATTTCTGGGCATGTGCATAGACTTAATTAGCAAACTCCCAACTTACTGTGCATGCAAATTCCAAAGTTCAAGAAGTGGCAATTTGCCCACATAAACCTTATGCAGTTTTTATTGTTTTGTCAGATCTGCTTACTTAAATGCATAAATTAAGTACTATGTGTTGCACCTACTTAAAAATATGGCAGGATTCCTTGGGAGAAGTGAAAATTAAAATGTCAGTAAGAAAAAGCTTTGCCATCTCACCCTCAAAACCATGCCATGGGAGGAAAGTCAGTTTTGGAGATGTGTTGGCTGTCAGGCCAAATGTAGCAACAAAGTCTGGTGCCACTCCTAGGTCCACCCCACCCCAACACCCTCACATTCTCTTGATACCAGAGAGACCACATGCAGACCATTGAGTAGACATGAGCTTCAGCAATAACAACTAAGCCCACCTCTCCTTGTATCAAGTGTTTCATTTAACACTTCATAACCAACCAATATTTGATCATGGGGTACAGAATATCCTTTTTATTGTTCTATACAGAATGACCCACTTTGTTCTTATTTTTGTCTGAACTGTCTATGCATTCCTGCTGAAAGACTACATTTGTCTTTGCCCTGCCTCCTTCATGACAGGGACTATCCCTCACTAAAAAAAAAAAAAAAAAAGAAAAAGAAAAGAAAGAAGGTTTTCTCCCATAGAACTCTGCAAAATTGTTTTATGCCATAGTTATACACTCAATATTTTTTTAAATATTTGGCTTAGGACTACTTTTGAAATACATATTCCTTATTCTTATTCAATGGTTTATAGCATGGATTTTAAGTCACTTAGATATTCTTCAAGGCATTGAAGATGCTCTGCCAGTTATAGTTGGCATTTCAAAATCACACAAACATACAAACATATGCACACTCATATTTACTCTTGATAAGACAGCACAGGTTAGCAGGTACACATTGCTTTGCTTTAGGCTGGGATTATTTTAATTCAGCATGGCAGTGCTGGTTATCTTGTTACAAGCTGGGTAGGAGCTCTATCAACAAATAATGATATTTATACGTGTGTATACATATATATGAATGAATTCTTAATGCTATTTTTGGTAGACGTATTTTTTCAAAACTATGGGACTCCTGGAGAGTGAAAAATAATAAAGCTTAGAGTTGCTTAAAATTAAGATGAACCTATCATTTCCTCTGGAGATTTAAAAATTCTCTCCCAAGGTGATTTAAACAATTTCTACATAATACTGTCAAACTATCAAATAGGATAATCACGCAAAATTTTGCTATCTTCCACCCATCCCTACTTGATTTTGTTGCTAGAGCAGGTGACACTCCCTTATCATCAATTGCCAAAGAGAAAAGCAATCCCTCCTATTTCATCATTTACTACTCAGAAAAGTAATCAAAATAGAACTCATGTCAATTTGTTCTCCTGACACTTTTCTATTTATAAAAATAGGGGGGAAATCCTCATTACTGCCTAGTCCATCCTCCCTTCTTCCCTATTTTCATTTTAAAATTTCAAAGTACATTTCTGACTGAATAATTCCCACCCCATCCATATTTCCAGAGGCAGTTTAATAGAACATAAAAAGAGAGGATGCAGCATCATATTCTATTGTCACTGTGGCTCTCTGCTCCAAGCTCAGCCATCTGAAAGATATCCACATCTCTGGGTCTCACGTTGAGTGTTTACTTTTTATCATTTCAAAGTGTTTCTCTCTGATAGCACTCCTGTCAAATTTATGAATAAGTCTGGAAATTTTCAAGATAAGCTGAAATCGGTCTTATTTGTTGGCTTCTGACTCACATTCCCTCTACCTCGTCAGGGAAGAAGTTTCTGATTTTAGAATCCAACTGCTGTATGTTTCTTTGCCCCAACTCTAGCTGTAAATCACACTTGGTTTCACAGATTTGATAAAGCCTGTGAGCTTATAATGTCCCTGCCAGAACTAGCCAAGAGTTACTTCCTGGGGAATGAAGCCAGTCAGCAGCCCTTCCAGCCACATAAATATGACCCTATTAGGTGGAAGTCAGTGGGCCTGTCTAACGGTGGGGATTTGCCCAAACAACTCCACAAAGTAGCATGATCAAAGTGATAAAAGAAATTTTCTAAAATGACAGGAGGAAAAGAAAAACAACAGAAGCTTCTGTTTTGATTTTTGTCCTCTGCCCTCCAACTCTGCTTGGATTCCACAGCAAGCAGGATTTCCTACCAATACATGACCCGTTTCTATGTAAGAATGCAAGCTTATCCGCTAATACAGACCATATCTCACACCTCAGCTCCTACATCACATCACAAGCTGCTGCTTTGAAAAGTAAGAGCATAGAGACTTAAATAGGTTTTGACAGTGGTAGAAGAAGGGGCAGAAGTTATAAAAATGCAGATATCAAGCTCACACAATTCATGTCTTTCCAATTTTAAAATATACCCTTTGATGGTGCTAGTGTAGACCAATGGTAATGGCAGAGAAGAACTATGCTGTCACAATGTCATATATTTTATCCATGAATAAAAAGGCTATATATGATACAGTTGATAATGCTTTGTTATCACAAGAGCTGCATTGCTCTGTTGGCTCTTATTTGACTATCAAAGACCATCTGCTAGTATGGAAATATGTGGTTTGAATATTCACTCAACATTTCCCTCTCTCAGTATATACAGAGCATCTACTACATATACATACTACATACATTTGCCTTAGATATTATTGATACACAGAATGTACATGTATGGTTTTGGGGAGGAGAGGGAAAGTAAAGATAAACACTTCAGAATTCCAGAGAAGTTTGATTATTTTACCCAATGTATATGCACATTATTCCAGTTTATTGTGTTTCACTCTATGCATGAGCTAAGGTCTGTAAGTTTTAATTTAAAAGTCATAGAATAAGGAACTCTATACTTTGAGTAGTAACTTATGATATTAATGTTAGCAAAACTATTCTACATAAATAATAATGATAGCATTGTTTTTACTCCCTAGTATTATCTTTAACAAAACAATTTGAAAAGAAAATGCAGAGGAAATAAAAAATCTGAGAGGAATTTTAAAGATTAAGTAGTCCCCAATTTTCATCTTATAGATGGGCAAACTGAGACTTCATGGTTTGAATTTATTAGCATTGCATAAATAGTTGCTGTGGGATATGGAAATTACTAATTGGCTCTGGGGATTGAGATTGCACCCAGTTTGACTTGTTGCTATCAGAAAAAGAATGATTGTTCAGACTCATGCATGTGTTATGGGTCTTCTTTGTTCAGGTGCTTTGGGAAAATTGAATATATGATTAAGATAGATTTTTCTTTGAGGCTTTGAAATGGTTTTCCTGACAGGGAGAACTTACTTTCAAATTTCTCTCTCAATATGGTCTTGACAAATTAATGGATGAAACTAAGATTAAAATATCTCAAATTAGACACTAAATTCTGTGAATTGTTTTCACTATGTAATTAGAATAAAAATCAAAATTGGGAAACTGCCAGTTCCCAGAGCTTTTCAGGTCTCTACAAAGGGGGAGCTCACTGTCTCTTCATCTTTGTATTAGGGACAAAAGTCACTGGAGAAGCATCGCCAGCCTTGGATAGACAGTAATGGGTTGTATTTCATCATATGTGAGGACCCTCCAAAGAGAACAATCACGTGGCCACTATAAGGAGACAATATAAAAAAAAATTAAGTAGGCATTAGTGGACTGAAGGCCACTCATCTCGTCCTTGGGAAGCTGATGGATATGACTATGTCACTCAATAGCCAGCTTTGTGCCAAGTTGCTTGACACAGAAAAGGCCATTCTGAAGCTGTCATTTAAAGTAGATCTGCTCTGGCCGACCCTCATATAAGGCATCTCCTTCATAAAAAGACTCCTATAATACAAAATATAAACCTACTGCAAAAGAAAATAACCATGTCAGTCCAAAGAATAAATAAAAGTGGTAACATAGTATGTTCCCATTTTCTTCCCATCACCCATGCCAAATAAAAATATGACTCGGAGAACAAAAGGCACAGTGAAGAATTTTCATGGAGATAACTAGTATAATCTCAGGAGAATACACCAAGAGAAGTGTTCCGAGGATGCTCCTGTGGAGATTCCATCTTCCGGGAGCAGTGGTTGAAATAGGTCAGCACGTCCTGAAATGACTCAACTTATTTACATTCTGAATCCAGTTTCAAATATTTACTCCACGGGCTGCACTGAAGATAGTGGTGACACTTCTCCAACTGCCTTCTATTTAATAACTGGCAAAGGTGAAGGGATAATCCATTCTTTCACTCAGCCTACAAAATCAATTAATAGAATCCACAAACCTGGGAGAATTGCTCTAGTATCTCATGTTCAGAGACAGCTGAGAGCGAACCATATAATATGGTTCTGAAATGGTCAGTTTGAGATACCATTTTCAGGTCTGTGAATGTAAGTTTATGGATTCCTAAGATTAGATTAGAGAAATATCTGTCTTGGTTAACCATTATTTCTACATTTTTGTAGCACTTTCTAGTTTTCAAATCATTTCTACACTTATCACTTCATTGAATCTTCATAATATCATGACTTATCCATTTTAATATAGAGAATGAGGCTCAGAAAAGTGGTTCCCACAAGCCACACAGCGGGGCAACAAGGGACATGTTCCAATCCACATGCAGCAGACTTGTCACGTTTTGCTCACCAGCATTTAAAGGCCATCTCTAAATGGGGTGGGGGGTGGGGGGGAATTTGCTTTTGTGTGTCCCTTGGGAGAAGGCGTCAATTCTCCAACTTTGTCAAACATAGTGGAGTCAAAAGAAATTTTATACTTATAAATGCACCATAAATAACCATACCCTTTGGAGAACCTATACAAATTCTCATCAGCCATTGCCTCTCATTGTTGCCAATGGAAGTTATCAACTTCTTCATGCACTAATTGTCAAGGAAGCAGAAGAGTGTTGATCTCCTGTCAGCTCTCTGGTAGGTGCAGGCCCACAACACAGAATCAATCAATCACAAGTTTCTTCCCTAGTCCCTAAAACTTGAAGAAAGAATGCAAGGAAAGGGGGTCTCACAAAGTTCCCACAGCAGTGGCAGAACAATCAAGATGCCTGGAACAGAAGTGATGAGTGCTTAGTAGAAATGGCTCCAAGCTCAGAGATCTAAGTTCCCAGCTCCTTGGTAGCCCAGGTTCCCTTGGCTTCTATTTGTTCTGTTTTGGCTTGAGGACTTTATCCGTTCTCTAACTCCTACAAATTTCTTTTTTGGTAAATTGAACAGGGTCAGTTTCTATTGTTTGCAATCAGGAACCCTGTATAACACACCCAATTTTCTAACTTTAATATGAACAGTTTTCCAATATCATTGGCCTCTTAAAATAATTAAATTTGGTATTTGAGAAGATTCTAATACCTAATGTCCCCTTTTTTGACAATCAAAAAAACTATGATGTCTTATATTCAGAATGCTGAACCAGAATATGTATACGTTAATATTCTTAACATTATATTATATGGAGTTAAGCTAAGGTGAGGCACAAGGACCAGTAATTATTTTTTTTTACTAAAATTTTCCAAGAGCATTCCAGCATGCAGTAAGTACTTCCTCCCTGGAACCCATAATATTAAATGTGTAGCATCATTGGTCAAGAAATCACCCAATGCCTTAAAACTATTCTCGTATTAGTGTTATATCTTAATTATATTCTTAAGTCTGGCTCTTAAGTTTTTTATATAATGTGATCTAATTTTCCTAATTATAATTATGATAAACTAGAAGAGCAGAAACTGAATACATTTTTTTTGTTCTCCCTATCAATCCCACTAGAGATCAAATGCCTGTGCCTAGAAAAGGTACCTACTCTTTCGTAAACGCTATGCAAAAATGCTTCTAGTTTGAGCTTAGTTAACAATTCTGTTAATTTATATGCCTTGAAACTTTCTTTATCCCCCCAACTCTCCTATTACAGTGACTTACAAATAGTAGATAAATAATAAATATTTGAAAATCAATGGTTGAATGGTTGGCTCAGAAAAAAAAAATATCCTGATATCTATGGCTGCCCAATATTATTAACCATTAGTTGACATAAAATGACCAAAGAAGTGTAGAAAGAGGATGACAATAATTGTAAGTAAATACACACACAGTGTGTTTATACATTCAAAATACTCAGTAATTTCATATTCTTCATGAAGAGACCCCTTCTTTCTTGTCTCCTTTTCCCTGCCCGAAAACAAATGGACCACATACAAAAAGGAGATGTTGGTAATTGTCATTTTTTTGCCTTACAATGTCTTGTCTAGTCATAACCATTTCTAACAAAATAAAACAGAAAAGTCTTTGGTAAACTTAGTAAAAGATAAGGAGAACTTCTAGTAGGAAATTGTTCATGGTACATGCATATTTTAAAAACATCTTTTTCAACTGCCAGTCGCCTTGTCTAATCAGGGCACCTCTATTCTGAAGGAGCAAATATCAAAGTCAAGATGGAATGTAAATGCAGCATTATAATATATGGCATGTAGAATGAAGATATGGCAAAGGTTGACATTGATGATGATTAAACCGTTTGGGATTTGGTCTTAGAGACATGAGGACAGAATCCATAATCACCAGCCCTCCTCTCATCTTTATACAGTACCTGCTAATAATATACACCAGCTTCATAATTGCCTACTAAAAGATAGGTGGGGAGTTCATTAACCACGCTAATTACAAGAACAATTTATGCTAAATCATCAGCAGGAATGTTTAAAACACTCCTTGAAAGCCAAAACAATGTAAAACCGACCTTAGTGGATGCAGAACATCTGTTCTCTGGGGCTGAATAAAAGAGAAAATCATAAGAAAACAGAATGGATAGAAGCAGAAAAAATATTTTCTTTGTCATTCCCAGCTGAATGACAGGTGCAAGCCTATTGTGTGAAGAAAACGGTGTGTATTAGAGATGATGACCTCACAGGGAAAGGGGATGGTTGGCAGCTGCTGGCTCCTCCAGGCCTCACCACTTGTCATCCAGAAGTCCAGTTTGTTATTGTTCAGAGGGATTCCATCTCCGGCTTCCTCCTCTCTGAAGTGTGAGTCAGATGGAAAAGAGCAATATTCCAAAAGATTTTTGAGATGTGTTTTAAATGTCATGTCCATTTTTACCAGATGTTCAGAAGTTACAGAACAAAAGACAATGGCTGACTAATGACTTGATGGTGCATTATCGAGAAGTTTAATTGTGAAATTAACAGGAAAATATCATTGCAAAATTTATTTTAAGACCTCGTTTAGTATAAGTACATATAAGCATCAGGAGATAAATTTTACTGAAGGGTTTCTTTGAACCTTAGAGTTTTAGGACTATTATTATTTCATAATTATGAAATAATTCCTTATGATTAGGCAGTGTCAACTAAGGATTTTTTTTTAACAAAAGTCAACCATATCTAAATGTATATAATTACCTTTTCCCCTGCAGGAATATAATTTTTAAAGGGGGAAGTGATTCAGGTAATGTTTTAAGATCTCTTTAAAATGGAAATGCTTCTTTGGAAAATTTCCACACATTCGGCATCAGAAGTCTCCTCTGTTCAAGCTTCACTAATTAGGGGCATGCACATGGAGTTTGCCATGTAAGGTGAAGGTAGAGGAACATTAATGACCCAGGCTATGATATCATTTGTGAAGAAGTTCTTTCCACTGATCCGACACCAATTGAAGTTCAGCTTTCAATTCTGTCTTTGAAGCCAGATCAAGCAGTGTCACGGACACATGTCTTTTGTGTTAGAGTCATAATATTTTTTCCTAAACTATAATGGACTGCCTAAGAAAGAAAACATCCACCCCAACAACTGGCCATAGGCATTGTTTCAAACTCAGTTTTCATTTGACATAAATACTACCATGGCAACTTTTGTGACTTGGGACAAGGCTACATTATGAGAAAATGATAAACAATGACCAGGAAATTCATTTCTATCCAACTCTCTTCTCTTTCCCCAGTTCCTGGCATGCTTGTGGAAATGGCCAGTAGATGAACTCAAGAGTGCTATGCAATCAGTGTGATTCCAAGGATGGCAGGTCATTATGAAATTTCTCTTGGGCATTGAGTTACTGCTACTCTTTTCACTGTACAAAACATAATTAGTCAGTCTTGAGAGAAATAAAGTAGTTAGTTATTGGCAATATTCTGCCTCCTTAGTTGGCACCACTTATCAACAATTGAACATGCACCTGATACCTAGGCCCTTCTAACAGCATTTTCCACCTGTCTCTGCTTATTACAGTAAATGACCACTGATGTACAGCAGATGTTCCCAAACACCTCAGGTGGGAGATATTTAAAAATACTACTGCCTGGGCATTGGCCTTCTTCTTTTTTTAGATGTATCCATAATATTTTAATGTTCACAAAAAATTTAAGAATCACTGGAACAGTGCTATTCAAAGTATGGACCCCAGACCCTCAATACGGACATCACCTGAGAGCTTGTTAGAAATGCAGAATCTCAGGCACTTGTCAGACTTATTGAATCTGGATCTGCCTTTTAGCAAGAAGCGCTACTCTAGAGCCAAGGATCTTATTAAACTTAGTTACATGCAAGACTTCAAAGAAACCTGTGATCAGAATACTATATGTTTGTGTTCTTGCAGTTTTTTTTTTGTTTGTTTTTGTTTTTTTGCTGGGGAAATGTCCAGTATTTTTTATGATATTCTTCAAAGGCTTTGTGACCCAAATAAGATGAAAAACCAGCAGTAGAGACGAGACCAGACCTCATATCCTCACTTCCAGGAGACAGACAAATGAAATAAATGAGTGAAGGGAATGAGCAATTTCCAAATAAGTTTGTAGAAATAATTCTTCACAGAACAGTTTCCTTTCTTATTCTTAACAAAATACATTGCCTTACTTCTTCCTCTTTAGTTTTAACTCTTTTGATAGAAGCATGCATTCAAAACAATTTTTCTTTACCGTAAAAATGGAAATGCACCTGTTTGGTGGTACATGACAGATGACACAGCCTGAGAAGGCGGGAGGACAGGATGAAAATGCTGGAGCTATGGCTTGGCTCCAGCCAACTGCTGGTGTGGAAGAATACAAGATCAGCATTGTCAGATCTTCTGACTTCTAAAGACAGTCCAACACTTTAGATTTTTGATGTAAAATAAAACCTTTAAATGTGGCATCAGTATTTTTTTTGAGACTGAATAGGACAAATGACTCTTACAGAAGCATATCTAGATAGTTATTCACCAGTATAAAACTATTCCCTATGTCTTACTTCCCAGGAAACATCTTTCTAGAGCACATTCTGGTGAGAATCAATACTCCATAGAACATCTACAGTTATAAGTTTGCATTCTATGAATGAGAAGCCAGAGGGGCTGGAGTTGTAGCTCAGTGGTAGAGCACTTGCCTAGCATATGTGGGGCACTGGGTTGAATCTCAGCACTTCATATAAATAAATAAATAGATAGATAGATAGATAGATAGATAGGCCCATTATATATATATATATATATATATATATATATATATATATATATATATATATATTTTTTTTTTTTTTTTTAAAGAAAGAATGAGAAGCCAGACAGTTGAGCTGTCTTGACAAAGTTCAAAGTGAATTAATCTTGGTTAATATTAGTGTAGCAGTGAGAGTAAAGTCAGCAAAGACAAAGGTAATTTAAGCTTCTCAAGCAAGTCAAGATTTAATACAGGAAAGTGTGTGATAAAAAGGATGAAAGAGTGGGGTCTGAGAAATCTGCTTCTAGTTCTCAGACTTGTTGATAGGCTTCAGAGTCAGGAAACTGCCTGGCACTTGAGAAACTGCTAGCAAGAATAGCAGCTGCCTGCAGCAATCAGGTAAGTACTTCACAGGGAAATGCCCAGAGGCATTTTCTGAATCCTGCCACCCTCCCTCTACTAACTTAAGAGTGGTAGGATGTTTTCCGCCTCTTTCTCACTTTTTGAACTCCTGCATTGATGCCTCTTATGGGCAAATCTAAGCTAGAATCCTTTTGACAAGGGATCGTGAAAAAACACAGTTCACAGGCTTTCAACCCCTGCAATCAGAAGCCAGCCCAGAAGAGGGGCAGGGACAGTGCTGAGTTAACCATCGATGACTAGGCACAGCCGACTTATTCAATACTTTACCTTTGCTGATGTCTGGTTTAGTCTAATTTTTACACAAATTGTGACCTAGACTTTTTTGGGGACTCACATGCATGAGAGAACTAACAAATCTGTTGTCTAAAACAAACTTTATTCTATTGAGATAATGGTTTCGGGAAGCAAGCCAAAATAACAAAAAAGAAAAACCTTTATTAGAAATTCACTCGTAAATAAGATAGGACAGATCAATAAAAGATCATAAGAATAAATTTATGTATATGAAAAACCTGAGCATCAGAACTATTTCTACCTTAATGTTAACCTTTTTACTAAGCTGCACCTTATTGACAGCATGTATTTTATATCAAGGGAATAAATAAAAACGTATGTGCATATTAATGTTAAGGAGATACAAATAAGAGCACAGGTGTTTGGACCCAAGTCAAGCTCAAAACAGTCAAAACACAGAAGTAGAATTTGAATTTCTTAATGAGTTGTCTCTTTTCTTCATAACTTACATCTCTTGCATAAGTAGATATTTTCCTTTATTGCATTCCTTTAAAAACTGCAACAACAGTATAGTGAGATGATAGTTGATAAATAGATGGATTGGTTGATGTTTGATGGATGCATTACAGACTCCTCTAACAGATGTTCAACTCAATTATATTGAAAGTCACCAAAAATAACAGGAAGAGAGAAAGTGTAAAGATAGACATTTGTTGAAGGTCACCATATTGAAGGGACCTCTGAACTCTATTCAGTTCCTTTCTCAATCGCGCTACTAGTTCACTTCGCATTCTGAACTTTAGTTCCCCACAGGTAAAATGAAGACTTCATCACAGCTTGATTATGATATTATAAAGCATGTCTGTTTAATGAAGCGATAATAGGAATAAAGACATTCATAAGAATCCCGTTGAGCCTAAGCCAGGAGAAATCAATGCTGTCAAGAGAGCTGCATTTTGTCTTATGCCAAAAAAGTGCTTTGCTGAGTTGTACACATTTGGGAGAAGGTAACATCAGTGACTGCTTCAAAACACAATGTGGTACACAAATGGCTTCTCAGTGTTCTTGTAAGTCCTTCTTGACTGAATGACCAGAGAGTGAGTGAGGATAAAAAATATTTCCACCTAATGTCATGCAGACAAGGTACAGTCAGGCCATGGAATAATAATAGTAACATCTTCTGCACTTTGAGGGCTCTGAACATTGTTCAAAAGAGTTCAAGTGCAGGTATTCATCCATTTAAACCTCCCAACAACCTTGTTAAGGAGAGTCTACCATGACCTCCATTTTAAAGACAAGCAAATCCAGACACCAAAAGGTCAGATAAACCACCAAGTCACACAAAGACAAGGACAGGACCAGGTTTGGGAATAAGTCTTTCTATATTCTTAACCACTTCAGCCATATGATTTTCAATAGCATTGTATTAGTTTGGCCATTAATAGAATTTTCCCCCAAGGTTTTGGCAAATGTGAGTCTTAGTTCTTAATGGGACTGTGGATTTCGCCTTTCCAAATGTCAGGATAGCATTTTTAATGAGAATTTTGGAGAAACTACTAGCCAGAAATCATTTTAAACAGGAAATCACTGTTTTAAATGTTTCTTTATATTCCAAGCCACAACTTTGGCCATCTCTCATTCCCTTCAGTGATTTAGACCCACCCCTACAGCAACAAATATCTTTCAAAGAGGAACAGCCACAGACTCAGACATGGAATACAATATGTTGAAAATATGTCCCAGAGATTTCATGTCCCAGAGGCGAATGTCCCTTTGTTTACAGAAACAATAATTAGGTGTCATACAAATCCCAACAGAAGAAGATAATGAACAGTTTGGGAGTTAAAGTTCCTTTGTCAGTAAAGAAAGCAAAAGAACACACAGAAAGAAATATAAATATACAGGGATTGGCAACACCATTGGAAACCTTAGGGACCTTGATTCTGCATACTCTGATCGACTTATCCACAAGCACGTTCACAGTGGGACGGTAAGAACTCTTAACTATTTTGTCATCTTCTTTCTAGTTTAAAGTCAACAAGATTTTCAGACTGTGCTATGAACATGAAAATGCTTTAAGTCAAAGTTCTTAAAGATATTCGACTACTTATTCAAAGTTAATTTTTAAAAATAGCAAGAATACACACACACACACACACACACTCGTATTTTTATATATGCTTAACATGTATTTTAATGGAAATCCTTTATTCACATACAAAAAAGCCCAAGGGTGTCCAGTTCCCTAAGTTCAGCAACCCCTTTCAACCAGCTTTTGAAGTGCTGCCCCTGTTTTCGCAGAGTTCTGACTGAGGTATTCAAGAAACTACAGTCACTCATAGAAAACTATTCCTTTGGTCTATGAAGTGGGAATCGTTAAAATCAGAGGTATATCACAAGGTAAGAGGGATATTTTTTTTTTATCCATATGCCATGTATTCATTTCCCAGAAAACACTTCACCAAGCTGACAGTTATCTGCATGACCCCTTTCATCAGCACCAAATTCACATTTTGAGGAAAAAAGGAAAGTGATTTGGGTTTGGAAGGCTCTTTCCCCAAAACCACACAAGTAAAAGCCACTTCAGTCTTTTCACCTGCTTTCAAACCCTTCTGCTAAAAAATCATTAGGGAAGGCTGAGAGAGAGCATATATAAAACCAACACTCCCAGCTGAAAGAGTCCTAATTTTAAGTACATTTTTCTCTCCCAGCTTCCAAAACCAGTAATCCAAACAACAGAGAAATTGGTCCTGAGTAAAAAGATTGGATTTAAATTATGAAGTTCAAAATTTACTAAGCCCTGTGGATACCAGTCCTGATAATACTGAAAACAAGTAGAAAAGCAGTTATATAAAGACTATTTGGGCAATATTGCTGCCAAGGAATTCCCTGTTTTCATTTTCACAAGTTGAAAGAAAAGATTGGTTTTTATTTAACAAAAACTAAAGTACATAGAACACCTCATACGTGTATAAATGAATAAATATCAAAATAACAAAAAAGATGATTTTTAAAGTTTTTCTGAGAGAAAAATAAGGAAAAGTAAAGGAGAAAAGTAGTAAATATTTACTATAGAATCTCAAAAGAAACAAAGGATAAACCTCTTAAGATTTGAGTACCCTAGAATATTGATTACATTTGAGAGAGATTCTACAAAAAAAATTAAGTTCAATATATAATTATATGTATGCATATATATGCATGTACATATATTCCTTTAAGTGGCCTGAATTAACAAGAAGAAAAAAAATAAAAGAAGAAAATCTGTTTGAATGCCTGATCAATCCTCTCTCTCTAATATTACATCTGTGCAGCATAGAGAAAACAGGGAAGTATATTAGCTACCTGATTTATTTAAGTTATGCTAACAGCCCAACCAAATATTTAAATTACAAAATTAAAAAGCCCCAAACTTTATGTGAATCAAATTATTTAGATTACCTATTTACAACTATCAAAAATCAAAAGGACTACATTCCATCACCACATTCAGTTTGTAAGATGTGCTAGAGAAGAGGAACTAACTGGAAAAAAAAAAAAACTGAGATGCTCAGATTGGCACACACAAATCTAAAGCTCTGCTCATGCATACACACACACACAAGCATGGAAATGTAGGCATTATATTCTTTAGGAGAATCCAGAAGTAAGTCTGGATCTTCTTCATGGACTCCATGAAAGAAGTCCTCAGGTACTCCACTGTAGGGCCATGCCAATGCTATAATATTATTTTGCTTCATGTAACCAATGTTAAGGGGAAAGATATATATATATATATATATATATAATTTTTTTTTTGCATAGTGCCTCATTCTGGTTTTCTTTGAGATCCCAGATACTGGTGATGGAGGGTGGGGAAATCCTTAAAGAAAGAGTATATGAAACTATTCTGCAGAAATATATTATTTTTGAAGATAGTTGAGCATCTTGGCAGTGGTCATTATTCTTCTGAAGAGCTAGAAAATGTGTGCTTTTCTTCATTTTTGTGTTCCAATTCTAGTTTAAGAGATAGGAAAATAGCTTATTGATCGATTATTAATGAATATTCATCACAGGCTGAATGATTACATATCTGATTCAAGCAGAATGATTAAAATCTTACTCTCCTCTATTGACTCTGATTCCTTTGTTTAGAACTGTTGGTTTCTTTTGTGAAAGCAAAAGCATTTGTTTGAGAGAAATTTCCTGGATTTTTAGAGAAACATTTACATAGTGGCCTTTTCTATGACAAAGTAATGTCTTGAATGTATTAATAATACCAAAGTATCCATTTATTTCCATATTGTAGCCACTCATTGGCACACAATCCCAAGCATAGCTGCCTCTTAACATTATTTGAATGATTTGTGTTGCTTCCAAGAAATGCAAAATTAATTCCATAAAAAGGTTTTCAAAAATAACAAAAGAAATATCTTCTTTTCCATTACCTCAGCCTCAAAGTAGAAGCCGTTCTATTCCTGGGAAGAGACTACTGGCCAGCTGTGCAGGCACACTCAAGGAAACTTCCCTTATGTCCTTTTATCTGGAAATACCCTTTCTTGTTGCTGCTTTCCAGGGAGAGGCCTTTCTCTGGACTGATGGAAATTTCCTTAGTGGATCACAGCTGCAACTCAGTACTATGGGTTAGTTAGCTCCCTTGTGGGGAAATCTCCCACTGATAAGGAACAGTTCTGTACTTCCAGGGGACAATTTTCAGACTATTCTTGGTTTCTTAGGGATCCTCAATAAACTGAGTCCCATTTGCCTTCAGAATTAACTTACTTTTTAACAAATATTTAACTGCTTTTCTCTTTTCCCTGTTTCACTTTCTCACAGTCTTGCTCTCAGGATCAGCACTTGGAGGAACCCACCTAAAAGACTGTTGCTTGCACTTTAACCAAACTCTATCTGTACAGCTTGGCCAACAAGAGCACCAATGTGGTTATACAAATTCCAGAGCCAATGTAGCTGAATTCAAGAATCCCAGTTAAGAAACAATTAGAAATGATGCAAAGGGTTTGGTTATTAGAGACTTGACCTAGGAGCCAAGGGGACTAGATTATGTCTTTGGGAATCTTACACCATCTTTGGTCAAGTTCAAACTTAGTTCCTAGACAGTTCTTGACAATAAATAACCAAAACAAAAGGGAACCAGGTCTAAATGACCTTTGACCTTCTCTTCTGTAGAAACCATCACATCCCCTCAAATAAATTCAACTCATTGAATTCACTCAATTCACCAGACTTTGTTGTGCATAATAACAGAATTTTATCTGCCAACCAAGTAGAAAGGGAACTATAACTCTCATGATGGCCTAAAGGAATATTCTACACAATGGCAATGTTCAGATGGAAATTGGGGAAATCTATCTAGATTTTCCAAATAAATTGAACTTTAATTCAGTAATTTTATGGTGAAACATTGTAATGCATTTCTGTAATCAAACTGACTCAATCATAAATTTTCTTCAACATTAAGGCTCACTTTTTTATACTTTGGCTGATATTTTTGACATAGGCAAAAGGTTTTAAAAGAAAAATGCTGTTCTGAATCTGGTGATTCATTGGAACATCATTCTGAGTATTAGTTCTTTCAAAATTGGGTCTTTCAAGGAAATATATGTTTTTCAAAATAATTGTCTTTGGATCACTAAACGTGGGTATGTAACATCCTCCTTGTCACAAGGCTGCAAAGATTTTAATGTTGTGGAAGGAACTGGTGACAGTGGCAAACTTAATAGGATACTACTTAAGAAATAACTGGACATTTCTCTTGTTTTATGAGGCAATAATTTTACTCCCTAGTGAGTAAAGACTGGAAAAAATTGGATCATTGCCAAAGACGTAACCTATACTACATCAAATACTCCCATTACATTTCTCTTAACTGCCTCCTGGAGGTTGTATGGCTGCTTATAGGGAAAGCTTTTCTGATACCTTTTTCTAAAAAATCACATTAAACAAATACCATACTAACAATGCAAAGATTCAGCATTCTGTCTTCCATATCTAACTTATGTAGCTAACTTCCCAGGTTCCAAAATTCATTATCCTCATTATAACCATGCTATATCATTGCCTCTTACATAAATAACCCAGGCAGCATTTAAGTCATTTGTACCTCTGTTTGTACACTCCAATATGGGAGAGGTTCTGGATTCTTGAACTGAAAAATCCCATTTAAAAGAAGGGAATTACTGTGCATTTGTTTTGTGTTGCTCAAAATGAATAAGCATTAAAAAAGAGATATTTCAAAAGACTGTAAGTCAAGTTTTTAGCAAATACATTGCCTACCCAGATTTAAATCCTAAGAGAACCCTTCTTGAAAAGCAGCTATTGGATGTATTCCTTCTAATCTAATACAACAGTGAACTTGACTATACATTAATAAGCTTATGATATGTAAACTGGCCTTACAAAAGTATACAGGAAAGTGACATAATCTAATAAAGCCACTAGCCACATCAATCCCCTAGAAGAGCAGTCTTTCATGTTCTCCATTAAACAAGTGGCACCTTGGAGACCTCTCCAAGTCACTGATTTAAATTTTCTAATTGTAGTTGTTGGCCATGAACTTACAAAGATTGGCACCAAACAGCAGAAAATTTCATCTCTAAAGTGAGTCTACCTTATACATAGTTTGCCCACCGGGCTCAGAATAAAGAAATCAACTCATTTGAACTAGGCTATATCTGAGATTATTATAAGTGCCAAAATTTTTCAATATGCGTTAATTTTGCCCACAAGGATATTTTACGGGTAATCATGAGTTTCTAATTATAGTGCTGTGCTTTGAATTTGCTGATTGACATAGATTTAAAATCTTATCATAGTTTTAACTCATTTGCCCTATTTAATAGGTTGGGGGTTGATATTATTATCCTCCTACATGTCTAAATACTTAGTGCAGCTGAAAGGTTAAGCAACTTTACCACCAACACACGAGGAACTCTTCTGCTTCATTCAAACCCATTCTCTCCCTGCTCCTAGAGACTGCTTCTCCAATGCCCATTCTCAATTTGAACTCAGCAAGGACCCTGGTCAAGGTCTACAGTGCTACCCTGAAGAAGGATCTGGGCATTTCTTGGGACCTATGGAGGATACTCCCAGAGAATCACCATGGGCCTTACGTCACCCAGCCTATAAGACCCCCACTTTGTAGCAGGGAACTATGTTCAGGGAACTCATCCCTTCTCTGTTGTCCTCCAACCTATCACTGTCATTACAACTGTGAAGTCATAGCCAGCAGAATTAGGCCAACCTAGGAAGACAGAAGCTATGTCTTTGTGGTGTTTTCATCTCTCCTTCTGTCTTCCTTACTTTCCAAATGATCACAAAACCTTCTTTTCTTTCTCTTATTCAAAACTGCACTGTAGGGATATGGGTGTAGCTCGATAGTAGAGTGCTTGCCTAGCATGCATCAGACCCTAAGTTCAATTCCCAGCACAGGAGAAAAAAAAAGACAGACAAACAAACAAACAAAAAAAAAAACCCACTGTACTGTATCACTGTATCCTGCTTGTGAAATTTCTGCTTTTGCTTCTTGCTATGTTTACTAAATGGATTCAGTGAGTTCATAAAACTGAGCTGAGGAAGAATTCTTTTTTTCCTTTTTTGGTATCAAGGATTGAGTCTAGGGATGCATAACCACTGAGCAACATCCCCAGCCCAGTATCTATCTATCTATCTATCTAATCTATTTATTTTGAGATCAGGTCTCACTAAATTGCTTAGGTCCTCACTAAGTTTCTGAGGCTGGCTTTGAACTTGCAATCCTCCTGGCTCAGCCTCCCAAGCCACTGGGATTATACGTGTGTGCCCACACATCCCACAAGACCTGTTCCCTTTTACATGCAGGAAAGAAGGAATGTAAAAGGAAGGTGTGGTGACTAATTATAAGAATAAACTTAGTTGGGCTATGATGCTGGGTATTTGATTCAACTTTATGCTAAATATTGCTGTGAAGATATTTTGTATATGTAACTAACCTCTAAAGTCAGTTGATTTTAGGTAAAAAAAAAAACTGTCCCTTTATAAATTGAATGGTTTCACCTAATCAACTGAAGGCATGGAGAGCAAAACCTGAGATTTGATAGGATAAAAGGAATCTTCCATGGGACAGAAATATAGAAATCCTACCTGTTTCAAACCTGAGTCATACTCTAGAGATTTCAGACTCAATACTGCCACATGAATTCTTATCTGAGAATCTAACCTGCTGGCCCACCTGACAAATTTCAAACATGTCCCTCCATAACTGCTGCATTCAATTCCCAGTTCCTTAAATCTCATGTGTACACATACATGTACAGAATCCTAATGGTTCTGTTTCTTTGGAGAACCCTGATACAAAAGATAACTACCATCTTTGTGACATTCTGACCATATATCAGGAACTATGTTAAGCAAGTTACATATATTCATTCATTTGAGGAATAATACTTTCCATGACCAAACCTACAAAAGGGTCTGATACGTAATTTTCAGTTGTCACTTTCAATGACTGTTCCAAATATCTGAGTCATCTCCCACCTTCCCTTAGTGAAAGCCACATGATAAAATGGCCAATCATAAACATTACTCCTGCCCTAGGGGAAGAATCTAAATTCAGCCACAAGCCCACAAGAGTTTGAGTCCTACTATAAAAAATGAAAAAGAAAACTCTCTGATAGTCTTCTATAAAACACAATATTCAAGAATGAAACATAAAATGTAAACAGTGTGTACTGCTAAATATTTAAAAAGATAAAAAACTGCTACACAGATTCCATTTTAAGATACATAATTTCACACTTTCTAGAGGGAGAAAAATAGGAATAATGTAAAATGTTATATAAAAAAAGGAGGCACTTTGCAATTTATGTATTCTCTGAGGTCAATTTCACATAATTTCCAAGAAACGAAAGAATCCCAGTACCTAGTTAGAGAGAAAACTAAAGAGGTGGAGTGGTTTGCATGCCATTAAACATTTGCCTGAAGCAGAAACCACATTTTACTTTATTCCAGGGAGAATAGAGTCTGGCTAAAGGATGCAGATAAAAGATTTAAAAATCAACAGCATAATTGGGATTTGCTTTGGTGCATTTTTTCCCAAAGAAATATAGAGACATTTTACCTTCTGATCATCCTAACATGTGTTATGGGACCCCAGACAGAGTCAACTTTGTAGTTTCCTCTTAAGGAGGAGACAGCACCTAGTAGCAGACTCCAGAATATCAACAACCACAACAAAACAAACAATGACAATATCAATAATTGTAAAACAGTTTACTGAGAAAGTCTGTGTACTCTGTTTTATGTTTTGTAAAAACTTCTACAAACCAATAAAATATAAACTACAATTAAAAGGTGGGGAGAGCATATTAAAATTGCATAAAGAAAAAAATAATTGACAAATAAAATGTGGGGTGGGGAGTTCAATTTCGCTAGTAATTAAAACAAGGTTCCATTCATATTGTGTTTGTTTATGAAAATATCCAGGTATGTGAGAGTGGGAAGGATAGGTACATTCATCCATTAGCAAATTCTGGACGTTGGTGAAACTCCCCCAAGAGGACAATTTGGCAACTGCAATGAAAACCTTCATAATCTGAATCTTTTGATCCAGAAACCTCTTTTCTTCAAAATGGTCCTCAAGAATGATAATCATTTGTACAGATACTTTTGTATAAGAATATTTAGCATAGAGTTTACAAAAATGAAAGCATGAATGTAACTTAAATGCACCAAATAGATATTCAGTTAAACTATTCTGGCCCATGCATATGATGGAATATTGTACAGGCTGAAACAAACAAAAACATTTAGCAATAAAGAAAAATACTGAAATATCTTCCAGTAAAAAAATAAGTTCAAGAAGATAGGTTATTCTCCCAGTGAATATAGCTTTGCACAGCATGCTTAGTTTTCCCTAGACCTCTATTTTATTATCTTTGAAATAAGAAAGATGGGCTGAGTGATAACTGAGATCTCATCCCAATCCATAGTTCCAAGTTTCACAATGTTTTGGTTTTGGCCTAGAAAGTTTCTCCTTATATTTAAGTGATAACCAATGGCTTCTGACACTTTCAGCTCTTGATTAGATCTACGGTAACTCCATCAATAGATGCCCTACTTTTAGTTATAAAAAATAGTATAAATAGATGGGAATATGGAGCATCACCCTTGGAGCTTCACATGAAGGCAAACTTAAGTTTCTCTTGAAAATGTTTATTACTTTTTCATAAATGGTGCTTAATCTTAGCTTAAATTTAGGAGTCAGCCAATCACACTACCAATGGTAAACTTGAAAGAGCTTAGGTCAGTCAGGAGTCTCTAGAAACACAGAGCCAATAAGAGATAGATGATAGATATATACATAGATAAACAAGTAGAAAAACAGATGATTGATTGTTAGGTAGGTAGATAGATTGATATGAAGTGATTAGCTTATGCACGTGGGAACTGGCAAGCTCTAAATCTGTTGAGCATGCCGGCAGCCTGGAAACTCTTCATCAGGAGCTGAGTTTACAATCTTGAAGCAGGATTTCTTCCTCTTCTAGGAAACCTGAGTTTTTGCTCTTAAGGACTTCCAACTGATTACACGAGGCCTACCCACATTATCTATGGTAATCTCCTTTACTTAAAGCAAGCTGATTGTAAATGGTAACCACATCTACAAAATATCCCATGGTAACACCTAGATTAGTGTTTGATTAAATAATTATGTGCTGCAGCCTTACCAAATGGATATTATATATATTTTCCTCCCAATACCAGGCTACAATCAGTCCCTCTTTAAATTCCCCCCCCTTTATGCCTGCAAGTAAAGTACAAAAAAATTGGAGGAGAAAAAAATAGTAATTTTGAAAAATCAGTAGCTCCTAAGGAAGGCAGATTTAGTCATAATGGTACAGTGGAACATATGGGACTGAGGGTTTAGGGGTAGGAGGGACTGGGTTGTACTTTAGAAAACCTGTAGAAACAGAAGGCAATGTATATGCCTAGGAAATGAAGAGGCATCACGTGGAAAGATGGAGACTGGACAGGGGGAAAAAAAGACAAACAGCCTGCTGAAATTTTGTGTGATGGTGGAATAATAGCCATCAGCCCTGAGAACCATCTCCTGCTGCCTGGGCTTGCCCCTGCAGGTTGCCTGGCTGACCTTTTCACAGGGCTAGAAGGAGTTTCTTTCAAAATAAACTTATCAGGCTTAGGGATGCAGCTCAGTGGTAGACCACTTTCCTGGTATGGCAAGGCCCTGGGTTTGATCCCCAGCACTGCGTAAGTAAATAAAAATAAACTTATCAGTTTTTTAGAAAAGAGAATTATCTTTCACCAATTAGATTTCAGGCATGCAGACAGTCATTTAAGTTTGAATCCTAGGGACTGATTAGGACTATGCCTTCTTTTACACTGTCAATATTAAGGGATTCATCGTATTCTTTCAGCATCAACATATTCCCTTCCTGTATGTTTAATATTCTGCCTATAGAACTCTTCCCTTGCTCTATCTAGCCAGCCTTTCACATGCATTAACTGAGTGCCTACCATTTCACTAACAGTAGAAAAACTTAAAATCTCAAAATCATTCCTCGCTTTCTCCTCCTGCCTATCCCATCCCCTATATAATCAGATTTCCTATTCACTACAAAGTGACTGATTATTGATTAGCATGTTTTCTCTTTTAAAATAAACTATATCTTCCCTTTCTAAATCCTGCTTCATGTACCAGGAAACATCAGAAAGCACATCTCATACATTTCACTGCCCTGCTCAAAACTTTCTGCTGTTCTTCATTTTCTATAGAACAAAATTCACATTCCTTAGGAAATTCAAAGCACTCCCTCCCTCTCCAGATCCACCTCCCATTTTTCCATTTGATGCACACTCTAGCTTGAAAAAAATTCTAGAATTTTCTACCTAGATGTCTTGTTCAAGCTGCCTCCTATCAAGATGTCTCTGAACCTCAATCTTGTAATCCACATCCCATGCACAAGTCAGCCATTTTTCCAATGCAAATGGAAGAAATACAGTGAATTACATCCTAAACAATAGGAAAATTATTGCCTCATGTAATGGAAAATTCCAGAAGTATAAAATAGCTTCATGTCTTAGCATGGATCTGGACCTAGGCATGGCTGTTAGCAAGCTGATCAGGAATCACTCTCCATTTCTTACCTTTGATTTCTTCAGGTGAGCTTTACTTTCTGCCATATTCTTCATACATTTGCAAGTGGAAACTTTACTTATGTCAATAGGCATTTTACAAGATGTAAAGTCTGTATTCCACTATGCTTTTATTACCGATAATCTTGCCTTTATCTTAAGAGCTCTCCCTGACTGTGGCACGTCAGACCTGTACATTTTGTCTGGCCTTTCCTTGCCTTGCTAAATCCGTATACCCAAATGCATGAATCAGTGTGCTTTCTGAAGGATATAGGAGTTAAAAATGAAGATTAGAGCAATGAGAATAGTTTGAATTCTTGGACACACGTCGTACCAAGACAATTGCTATCACTTATTTCTACTGTTTTTTAATTCGACTGATAGGAAGTTATTAAGCTTTGGAAAAACTTATTCTGTAGTTTGATTACCTTGCCACTTGGTAAAAAGACATTTATATGTAACAATCAAAATCATACTGTGTATAGTATAAAACATAAGCCCTAGATGTATTTCACTGATATCTTTAAAAAGAGTCTTGGAACTTGAACTTCCAAGTTAGTAATTAAATGTTTTCCCTTGTGTGTGTGTATGTATGTATGTGTAGGTGTATGTAGATAAATTTCACATACATAATTATTTTTCTATTTATAATTTCATACACACACATATTGGTTTACCTCAAGTAATCACTAAATGACCAATAAATTTAAAAAAAATTAAAATCAGGGGATCCTAGATTTGATCGTTTCCTCACCATTTCTTACCTGCCTTTGAATTATTGGATTGGAGCCTAAATTCATCCTCAGCAGTTCATCCTTAATATCTCTCCTAGCTCAGCACCAGTGTCCCTCAGCTGCTTATCTCTCCATTGCTGGATTATGTCTCCCCAGCCACATAGCCTATGTTACCTGCCTGGCCAGTACAAGATAATCAAAGGAGAAGGATTATTTTGCCTTCTCATTAAGTCACATAATGTTTCATTTGGCAGGTCTCTTGAAGTTTTCCTAATCCAACTCCTTATTTTATGATTGATAAAGTTAGGCCTGGAGAGGTCAAGGAATTAATCTATCAACACTCAACTAGCTAGAGGCAGGGAAGAGAATAGGATAATCCATGCTGGGAAACCAAGTTACATAGAGTTTAAGCTGAAAGTCCAATAATGGATGGAGAGGAAACTGAAAACAGTAAAGAGGAAAGTTGACATCATACTGAATAAAGGAAATCAACCCCCACCACCCCCACCCAGCACTACCACTGGGTTACCATTCAATTGTTTCACCCACCTTCTTCTTCTCTCCTTGGAAAGGAGAGGCTCTTGGTAAAATTGTGCTCTTGCTTTCCCTGTGATGGGTAGGCCAAGTGACTGGTAGTCCTCATAGGGCTGGGAATAGAAGTGACATGCAACCTATCACCTGGTCCATAGTGAGTCCACACTATGGACCACAATACTTGTTCTTCCTACTAGCTCCCATTGAGTTGGAAGAGACATTTAGCCCATCCATCTGAGTTCCTGAGAAGGACTATGGAGACATGGAGTGAAAAATCTCAGCTGATCCATGTTGCAACTGTAGGGTATAAATAAATGTCTTTGCTATTTGAAATATTGCTATTTAGGAGTGCCTGTCACTTCCATTACAACTTAGCTTACTCTGATTAATGGAACCATCATTCTACTAAAGGGTTATTTTAGTTCATTTCTTAAATTCAGGAATCTGCAAAGAAAGGAAATAAGAACAATAAGAGCAGAGAGTTTGAGTCAAAGCAGCATTCTGAATCTGAATTATAGTCCCATCACTTACTACTGTGTGGTTTTAACAAAGTTACTGAACCTTTCTAGGCCTCGGTTTCCTACAAATTAGGGATACTAATACCATTTGAAAGGACATTATGAAGATTAAATGACTTGAGATATAGCAAGCCTGAGACTGTTGAAGACATCAAAGTAATGTTGTTTCTTACTATTAGCATTAGAAATTGGTTCTTCAGATTGCCAAGCCATTGCTCTCTCCATGACACCAACCTTACCTCACATTCCTTATCTTCACAGCTCCTGCTTCTTTTCTAATTATGCAACAGATAGGGAAGAATAATATCACACTGCTAAGACCTAACACCATGGACAAATTTTTAATCTGTAAATTAAAGTCTTCAATTTTCCTCTTTCCTTAGCTACTATATGTAGGCCAGTTGCATATAAAAATCATATATATATAGGCAAGTCTTACATATTACTACTAATAGCTTCAGTAGGCTAATAGGGTAACCAATGTTTCTTAGAAAACCTATTTTTAGTGAACGATTTTTCTTTTATATAGAAGAATACCACTTGGATAGGGTTTTAACCAGAAATTTAATTTAAACCGAACTAAGCCGACAAAGAGATATCAAACAAGGTGGATTTTCTTGATTAGAAAAGAGAGACTGACAGAGAAGATTCCCAGTTAATAAATCTTCCCAGGAGAGGAGAATGGGATCAAATGATTAACTTAATGATGAAAGAAATCATGAACTTGGCCTTCTCGAGATGTCAGGAGTTTAAATTACCTTGCGAATGATTACCCAAACTGTTTCAGCCCACTTACTTCTCTGGGTCACAGAATTTGCATTGACTGGACACTTTCCCATCAATATGAAGTATGGCATCTCCACACAATAGAGTAAGGTACCTTCTTACAATGAATAGTTTCCTGTGAACAGATGGTACTGGATGATCCAATTTCATGTCTATCTCTTGATAAGTCTACCCTGAATGGCTTAGGCACTGGATTCAATGTTTATTTTCATGACTAATTTGGATTATAGCTTTATACATTAGCTGTTTGCAAAATGAATTGTATTATATTGGGCTTTCCCCAGTCCTTTCAACTTTTTATTTATTTAGAGGTAAGGTAATGTTTAATATGATTTAAAGGAGACTCTGATTGGAAATGACTAAGTGACTAATAAGATGTCACATGAAAAATTTCCTTCACTAGAGCAGAATTTCCCTAGAATATTTTTTTTCTGTTTTTCCTGGGAATATAGGTAGGAAACAATTTATTCACACTCTAACCAAAATGGTCAGGAATAATAAGCTGCTGCAAAACCTAGAACTCTCATGACCTCAGAGAGAGTTCAACTCTTTCATATTAAATTAAATTTTCCCCAAGGATTTAACCTCTGTCCAACACAGAAACACACTCATATTTCTCCCTGAGAAATGTCTCCTGGACATAGGAGAACATAGCCATTTACCTCATTTACATAACATCTTGTGATATTGCGTGAGCACCCAGAAGATGAGCCCATAGTAGAGATAAGTTAGTGTCTCAGCTTAACTTGCTTGTGCTTCAAATTGGGACTTTGGGTGCTTTTCCTTCAACAACAGCAAGATCATAAATATGCTGTAATCATTTTCTTCTCCTTACTGTGTATGTTTCTTCACAAGTGCTAAGGGACTGACACTCTGTTCTAGAAGTTTACTCACTTGACTCAGTTTGTTTCTACCAAAGGTGACCAATAATTTCTGTTCATTCAACTTAGTGTTTTCATTGATATTGATGTTCAACATTTGCAAACATAGTGATAATATACGATTCTCCAAATAAAATATTGTTCTGGAAATGTTCAATATGTTCTGGGAGGAGAGAGGGATTGCTTAGTTTTAAAAAGTTTGGGAAATGTTGGGTTAAAGTTTTTTAACTGTCTTTACTGCAGGTCTTTTCAGAGTCTTTAAACTGTAATGTACAGTGTAAAACCCATAAAGGGCAATATAAAACATAATTCAAGACACCCTGCAAACATGGTTCTCTTTCCTTAGTTTACTGTTATAGAATAATAATTCTATATATGGAAAAAAGTAAAGTAGCAGTCACTTCAAGATTACTAAGTAATATTCCCTAAAATAGCCTACTAATGATTGATAGTCTTTTGGCTATAATAATTATATTTGTTTATATCATTCTTAAGACCAAAAGAGATTTATTATGTAAAATACTACAAGATCATTAGCCCAGCATGCTTGCACATGCCTATAATCCCAGTGGCCGGGGTGGCTGAGGCAGGAGAATGGCAAGTTCAAGGACTGCCTCAGCAATTTAGCAAGACCCTGTCTCAAATAAATAAAAGATAGTGGAGTCGGGGGTGGTGGTGGCTGGGTATGTGGCTCAGTAGTTAAGCAGCCCTGGGTTCAATCCTTGGTACTAAAAAATAAAACAATACTATAATATCAAAATTAAATGAAAACAGACATCAGAGTTAAAAAAAAAAAGAAAAAGAAAAAGATGAGAGAAATGCAAAAGTAAAGCCAGAGGGCTTTAAAAAAAAAAGTTAAAATATAGTCTAGCAAATCCAATTCTATGCAAAAGTCAATGGGATGAATACTGTATCTGAGATTAATAATAGTCAAATCAAAAAGGAAAAATAGTTATAAAATTTATAATGTCCAAAAATAGTTATAAGATTTATAAATTCAAAAGGTAGCAGATGCTTTGGAGAAACCTAATATTATTTCCAGATTCCATAGGCTGAAAATTTTACTCTTCTGAATCTTCATAGAGGAAACAATATGTGATTTTCACAAAGGCTCCCAAACCCAGCTACATATTAAAAACCACCTGGAAAGAGGTATAAAATACATTCATTCTTGGGCTGGGGCTGGGGCTCAGTGGCAGAGCACTTGCTTAGCATGTGTGAGGCATTGGGTTCAATCCTTAGCTCCACATACAAAAATAAAAAAAAAAAATAAAGGCATGCTGTCCATCTACAACTATGAGAAAAATACATTCATTTTTCTTTTTTTATTAATTTTTTTTGTAGTCGTAGATGGACACATGCCTTTATTTTGTTTATTTTTATTTGGTGCTGAGGATCAAACCCAGTGCCTCATGCATTATAGGCAAGCACTCTGCCACTGATCTACAGCCCCAGGCCTCATTCATTCTTCTTATCCCTATCACATAGCTACTAAAATATTTTGAACACACTCCATAGGTGATTCTTCAACCAATTGGGAAAATCAGAAATCAGCAACTCCTACTTTGATGGACAATTTTTTTTTTAAATGTCCTTACCTCAGTGGTTCACCTTCACAAGAAAACATACACTTAGTCAATTACTTGAAGATATTCCTTTAATGTATTTCAATTGCCCCACTCTTCAACAGCAGAGGAATTTTTTTTACAAATAAAATTATATTCAAGCACTAGCACTCTGAAGGCCTGTGATTCCATCATCCAGCTGAAGTATTCAATAAAGTCAGTGACTATTTCTTGGAAAACACTCAGCTACGATAAAACACAACTTAGAAACAAAAACTTTCATTTGTAAGCATACTCTCTTCTCTCTAACTCAAAGCCATCAACATTAATTGGTGACAGAATTCTCCACTTCTGAAAGCTATATAAACAAACACAGATGTCAAAGAAGAAACAAATTGATAGGGTACACAAAATTATCTCAGTTGCCTTACAAGGTGACACTGAATATATTAAACAAAAGTTGGAAAGAAAATTTAATTTACAAATCTCACAAGAATCTTGGCTTCATAGTATAACAGCTAGTTCTTACATGATGAATTTTCCCTCAGCAAGGAAACACCAATGGAGAATAATCTCTAGAAGTTTTCACACTCTTGCACAAAACAATAAACAGATCAGAAATCATCTAATCAATGTCAGAAGAAATGTCAATATAAAAGCACAAATTTGCATTCTTTCCAGGGCTGCTCATAACTGCCTAGTTTTGAAAGAGGAGAAATTGAGAGTTTTTTAAGGATAAACTCAACAAAGAGCAGTTAAGGATGGTCTCAAAAAAGGGCAAAAGTGTTTGGGGGCAGGAGGACTCTCTTCACAAATGGCTGCTATTAGGTGAAAACCTAAGAATCACAAGGATATTGTTTTTCTTAGTTATCTCAAGTGCAAAAAGAGTCGAGAAAGAAAAGCCATCAATGATGAAAGGGAAAAGAAAAATAAAATGTGGCTCTAACCAAAAGCAAACTCTAAAACAATTAGACACGAGATGGAGTTTACTGACACTAGACAAGCTCAGAAAGGAGGCCATGGACCATTTGACTGTGACGTTGTACAGCGGTGGTTCTCAAGATTTAGTGTGTGTCCCCAAATCACAGAGGAGGTTTAAGAAATCAGTTTGCTAAGCCAAATTTCTAGAGTTTCTGATTCAATAAGTCCAGGGTGACAACCTAGAATTTACATTTCTAACAAATTCTGAAACAATGCTAACTCCTAACTCCATTGGCTTTGGGCCAAACTTGGAAAGCCATGGTTGCAGAGCATGTTGACAAATTTACATGGCTTCAGGATTTAGACAAGGTTACTAAGCTGAAACTGCTGCACTGGGGATATGCAAGTTAAACACAAATCAGAATTCCAAGTTTTTAAGTGAAATCACTAGAGTTTTAAGTATTAGCAACAGATTTTTTTTTCAAAAAATTTAAACACTGAATGAGAACAATTTAGACACTGAATGAGATTCATGGTCTTGATGAGTCCTGGGGCTCAAAGCCTCCAGTCTTTGTTGTAGGATTCATGAATTAGGGTAGAGAGTTTTGTATCCAGACTAAGTTTTCAAAAGACCCTCTAAACAAAAGGTTGAGTTCTAAAGCTCAAATTATCAAAAATTATATGTATATTGAAGTGACAAATAGTAAAAAAATATATCAGTATCTTGCTTTTATTTCTATTTATTAAGTACATTTTACACACCCTAATTTTATCTTTGAATATCGAAATTTTAAAATTCTATTATGAAAACTTGTGCTGTATTTCTGTAGAAACAGCTTTATACTTTTTCAGATTTTTTCACAGTCATATCTAAAATATCTACTTATAACAACTGGGAAAATAAATATTTTAAAATTCTAACAAATGTCAATATGGGTTGGGGTTCAATTTGACCCAAGAGCAGATGAGTTGGGCAATCACAAAAATAATCATCAGCAATGACAAGTAGTCACTGAGTAGCACTAAATTCAAAACACGGGGCTTACTAAAATAAAATCTCTTGTAGAATTTGGAGAAAATATAAATGGCCAGGCTCTTCTCCTGAGGATTCTCATTCTACAAGGTCAGGAGACAATGGGAAGAGATGGTTATTGCCTATATTATTTTTTATTTTTGCTTAAAAATGCCCAAAGAGACTGAATTTTGATGGAATTTTTTTGGTTCCACTCTTTTCTAGTTGTTCAAAAATTGTGACCAGAAACAGAAAAAAAAAAAAAACACCAAGTTTATTAGAGAGAGGTATTAGTGGTATCTCTTTCTGTGCCCAGAAGATGCCAGTGGCAGTCCCCTACACACAGTTGTGACATCCCAAGATGTCCCTAGACATTGCAAAGTATCCCCCGGAGGAATTGAGGGGAAATCTTCCTCAGATGAGAACCACTGCTATACACCAGCGCCAGTGGTAAGAAATGCACTTGACTTTTCTTGCAATTCTGACTACTCATCTGAGAAGAAAAAAAATAAGAGATTGGCCTTAAATCTCTCTGTCTTTAAGTCTTAGTCATACAGGGCATGAAGTGGTATCCTCAAAGAAATGGATGACTCAGTCTCTCAGGTGGTATACATTTGTAAAACACAAAAACAGAAACAAAAGAGCAAGTCACATTTCTGAAATGCTTTCATCTTCAAGCAGACTTAGAGATTATAACTTCATTAAAAAGTCATTGTCTCTCTGTCTCCCTCACTCCTTCCCCTTTCTTCTTTCCTCCCTGTCTCTCCAACATCAAGCATTCTTTTGGCTCATTAAATTACTTTGGGCCTCAGTAAATTAGTTCATAAAAAAAATACTAAAAGGTACAGCTTCATTAAGAGCATTTCTGATGAACAGCATCGAAGAGGAAGTATCTTGAATAAATAGATTGTTGTTTTAAACTGAATTCATGATACTATTACGTTTTCCACCTCATAGTCTGGAGAGGGGGCATTTCAAAGATAAACTATCTTGATATTTTCATTTTGAAGACAGGTAATAAGTGGAATACAACAATTTTCCAGAGAACTCCAGACAGGCATAATCTACTTTATGCAACCAGTCACCATTCTGGGGCTTCTGAAAGAGGTTTACTTTATAGTCATTCTGAGAAGCTGCAGGATTTGTGGTGACGGCTCTGCCTACACAGTAAAGATGGATGACCTGATTAATAAATTCAGAGAGAAGCAGATAAGAGGGGAGGACAAGGTGAAGTGCAGAACTAAAATGAAAAGATAAAATAGGTAAGGGAAAACACCTATCAGGTGGGAAGGGAAGAGAAAAAGCAGAGATGATGGTCCTTTTTCAAGTATTGAATATTTGGATACACTTTATTTCTGAGAAAATGTGATTGTGAAAATAGGAAATATGCTCTTCTACCTGGGATATATTGTTCCTCCCTCTCCTAACTTATTTTATAGGCAACAAATATCCTCAAAGATATATAACACTGATCTACCCTGACTACTGTCTGTGAGACACAGGTCTTTTCAGAGCCAGCAACAAGGAAGTGTCCCTGTGCCAAGGGAACCCAGAATAATGGGAAGGGAGAAAAGTGTTTGCATCACTCCTGTATGGATAAGAAAATTGAAGATTAAACAGAGCACTGCTCGCGCTCTGGACCTTGTGGTTAATTTAATCAGACACTCCTGTGGTTCAGGGTCTTAATGAGAAAAAAGCAAATTCCCTTGGTAGCTGAACTTACTTTTTTATTTTATTTGTTTTAAGTTAGAGAATTGTAGGCCTGAAAAATGCAGAGGAAAATGCACTTCATAGGAGGATAAAATGCTGCATGAAAAGGTAGCAGCAGCATTTCAAGAATATTTAAGAGCTTCACAGAGTTTGTGAGGATTGAGCACCTTCTTAACAATGTTAAAAAATATGCATGCAGTGTTCTGGCTTGAAAGACAGCTGGACATGCCCTTGTAAAACCCTCTATCTGCGTGACCAGGAAGGACAGGAGTCTCCTCCTTCATTGGCCTTAGAGATAGAAAAGGTATCTGTTTACCCAGTCAAGCCAGTGCTGCTCAGTGTTCCAGAAAAGGAGCAGTAAATGAGCAAAGGTGACCCACAGGCCCTGAGGAACATAGCTTGAATGTAGAGATTAGGGAAAGGAGGGCAAGAGCAAGCTCCTTCCACTCTGGGCTGCCTCTGCCTGAGCTGCAGCTTTCCTCCCTAGTGTCTTTCATTGTCCTCCCCCTTGTCTTCCCTCCTGGCTTGGGCCTCTGCCCTGTCAATCAAGTCCTCCCAAAGTTTGACCCATCACCTCCTGTCATGTATATGAGGAATGGCATCTCAGTTAGAGAACTATTTAGGAGCAAAGAGCCAATGCCTCAGTCACAGCCTTGCCTCAGGACCCTGTAATAAACAGATCTCCCAGGCCTCATTTCGCTTGGGACTCTCCCTGCCCTCTACCCTCTAGTCAAGCCTTATAGAATCCCACATGGAAAAGTATTGTTAACAACCAAGTTTGCCAGTGTTAACATCTTCACCCAATGAAAAAGACAACTGATTTGATATTCACAACAAACAAGGAGTCCTGAGTTAAGTGCCTTGAGTCAGTGCCCTTTGCTCAGTTTCTGATCTCTCTGGTTCTTTGGTAAACAATGAAATGCAGATTCATACTGCCTTAATACGTCTCAGACAATCCCAATGGTCAGAACTGTTTTGATTTGCTGTCTGCTGAAATAGAGGCCATACCAAATGCAGATTTTCCTTAAATCACTAGCTAAGTTAGAGACTGTATTTAAAATGCCTTCCATGTCTTCAACTATGGATTACAATATGGAATGTCTTTTTAGACTCTCAAAGCCCTAACAGTATAGCCCAAATCCCTGTACTCATGAAATATATAAAGTAACAGAAGTGGTTAGCCTCTTTTCCCAAGATCACCCAAGTTGTGTTATCTTTATTTTATCAGTGGCAAGAACTTTGAAGGATCTGACATTTTACCCTACTTGAAAGCTAACAAGTTAGCCTGCTACATTATCATGAATGCTGACAGAAGACATAAAACTCCTGGGTCAGAGGCAAAGGTCTTTATTACTCACAGCAATAACAGTGTCCAGAGTATCAGCATTTTCTTGTTCCAGTTCCCTAAGCTCCAGTTTCCACAGGGAGATTTGGGGAGGACAAGTTAATACCAGCAGACATAGTTGATTGAATTATAGGAGTGGAACCCTGAGTTTAGGGAATCAGATTATTGTATAATAGACACTAAGCATGACTGCATTTTTCTCCTGAAAGATAGCCATGATCATCAGGAAAGGTGGGCATGACAGAGATAGGCCAGAAGGATGGTTATTACTACCTCTGATTGCAAGTTGGGCAGAAATATCAGGGGTTGATAGAGAACTATCTTCCAATAATACTTACTCTCTTTTTCACATCATCTCTTCTTCTGGTAAATTTTTCTAGGACTATCCCAACTAATCAGTCTCTATGATAAATCATACCAATGGAGGCTGAGACCAAATCTGTCAATTTGTCTCATACAATGTTTAATTAAGGTAATATCAACAGGACTCTAGGTAGTGGGATAAGGCCAACCTGCAGTATTAACCTTAGCCATGCCTATGCACCTATGATCCTGATCTAAGTAGCTTGAATGAAGCCCATAAACCATCAGGGTGCATTTTAAGAAACAAGGTTGATTTTTTTTTCTTATGTTTTGGTATGATTCTCCATCTGGTTTTAAGTATTAATCCAGGAACAGCACAATTTACTTGTGATGACACAGACTCTGCCTTAGACCGTAGGAAGAAACCTAGGTCAGTTTTGTCATCCATAATAATTCAGGCCAGCGTATGAAAGTTGACCTGAAAGTGAGGGGTTAAAGACAACCTCTACTCTGGAGGGTTCCCAAAGCAAGGATAATTGCCCAAAGAGCAAGCATAAATAATGAATCAGTTATCCCTCTGGAAAGCCTAGATGTGGTTAATACCAATTCTAACCTAGAGTTTTTAGAAGGGTGAATTTGTCTCTTTCATGTTGTCTTTCCACTTCTTAGCTGCACCCAGACTGTGAAAAGCACTGATGAAGAAGGGAGCATGGTTAAAACCTCACTGTGTAGAACCACCCTGTATTACTCATGATTCTCCAGAAAAACAAAGGCATAGAGTATATATTTTAGAAGAGAATGAGAAAGAGATAAAGAGGGGGATATTGGAAAGTATTGGCTCATGTGGCTATGAGGAAGTTTAGAAGTCTCATGATCTGCCATTTACAAGCCGGAGAGTTAGGAAAGCCAGTGGTATAATTTGAATGCCTGAGAGCTGGAGAGCCAATGGTATAAATTCCAGCCCCAGTATGAAGGCATGGAAATCAGAAGCTCGGAGGGAAAGAGAAGACGTGCCCCAACTCAAGCAGTCAGGCAGAGAATCAGCAAATCCTCCCTTCCTCCATCTTTTTGTTCTGTTCAGGCTTGGATGAGGCCCACCCACAGTGGGAGGGCCATCTGCTTTATTTAGTTCACCTAATAAAATGTTAATATCTTTCAGATTCATCCTCAGGGACACACCCAAAATAATGTTTACTAGCTATCTGGGAATCCTGTGACCTAGTCAAGTTGACACATACCCATTGACATGCACACATTCTTTGGATTCTTATGTGTGCAAAAACTTCTTTGTGCCATCACAGATTAGCTGACTTTCAGCAGTGGAGGCTATGCTAAATCAAGACACAGCAAATCCCCTTTTATGTGTTCACTCCAAAGAAACACGTGCATGTACAAAAGAAATCCCAGTGATGAGAACTAACAAAAAGAGTTGAAATAGACCATGATTGATTCAAATATTATATAATAGTTAAAGTGAGTATATTAGATTTACATGCATCAAAATGCTTCAGTCTCAAAAACAATGCTGACTGTGAAATGTAACATACAGACAAATTTTGATGTCATTTATAAACCATAAATAACATTATTTTTTCATTTCTTTTTTTAAATTTTTATTTATTTTTTAGTCATACATGACAGTAGAATGTAATTTGACATATAATACATACATGGAATGTACATACATCAATCATATTGTCTATTCTATTCTGCTGCCCTTCCTATCCTCCCTACTCCTCCCCTCCTCTCCCATCCTTTCTCTCTATCCAATCTAATGTGACACACTTTTTTTTCTTTTTCTCATTACAACATCATATATGTATTCCATATAACAATGAGGTTCTCCTTCCATGTTCCATGCAACTCCCCTTCTCCCTCTTTTTCCCTCCCCCCTCTCTTCCCTATTTAGTGGTAGTCATTTCTTGATGTCTACACAGCAAGCAAAAGTTTAAGCATCCGTGGAAGTGACATGGGTCAACCAACTTCAGAATAGAAACTACTTCTGGAGACAGAGAGGAGGATGTGACGCAAAGGAGAAGCATTAACTGGATGAATAATTATTTTATTTCTTTAAAAGGACAGAAAGACTAAGAAATCTGATGCAAAATAATATGACATAATGTTAATGTCTATTAAATATAGGTTCAGGGTCAATGGTTTTTATTATATTATTTTCTATGATTTTCTCAATGGTTGAAATATTCCATAATTAAAAATAATCTTTAAAGCAATATAGGGATATTTATCTGTTCCCAGAGGTTTCTCACTATGAACTCCTACAGTTTATCTAATCCACTTGCATGTGAAAATCTTTGGGGAGAAAGAGGCATAATTTGACTAAAATCAGGATGTTATAGAATTCTTTCTCTCTAGGGAAATAACACACAGTAGCTGCCTCAGATGCATAGTCAACAGGGAGTCATCCAATTTTACTCATCTTCAGCAAATGCAGAGAATCAAATGCAAAAATTTAACACTCTAGGGCCATGTTGTGAAGCCATGGAATTCCCTAGAGGTCTGCAGGTACATAAAATAATTAATGGACTAAGCTCACCCATAACTAATTTTCTCATCTCTAAAACAACTTATGGGAAATTGTCTTAGCTTAATAACTAATCAAAGTAAAACTCACTACAAGTTAAAAATATTCTTTACATTTTTTACCATCTCAGATCACTGTTCAAATAGTATTTTAGATGAAATGAAATTGTTTATGGCTGATCAGGCATGGGAATGAAGTAGTAGATGTCATATCAGCAGAGGCTAATTCCCACCAGCTCTTTCACAGAAAATAGAAAGCTCCCACTCTACTGGCCTGTTAAATACTATATTAAGTAAATCTATCAGTAGTTTCTATTTATGTGATTAGTAAACACTTACTATATTTTTTAATCAATTGCATGTACCTTGTCTCAAATATGTTTGTATCTCCATAGCATTTAGTACAATCCTTACACAGGTTAGATGTGAAAAATGTTTTGCTGATATCTGCAATACAAAGTTTGATTTTAAGATTAAATGATGTGTCCCTTGGATTGAACCTTACCTTCCAATCCAGTATCCAGCCTGTGGCATATGGCCATTTTTTTTCCTGACAAATCAATCAAATAAATCTATAAATTAATCCAAATGCCTTACACAGTTCAGAATAAGGAAACACACTTTTTGATTTTAAATGATGAGGTCAAAGGTGGAAATTGATCATTTCTGCATTTACTCTTTTCCCTTTCCTTCCACTGCTTCTATAATGAAAATAAATCACTTGCTAACTATGCTATAGCACAAATAATCACCTCTGAGCTGTGTACTATGGCAGAACGTTTTGAAAAAACTTACCTGGAAGAGAAAATTAAGAGTTAACAGTTCATGTAGCATCCTTTACCTGAAAAATAAATAAATAAAAAATAGAAGATGTAGTTAGAACATATCTTAGTAACAAGTATAGGTTCACAAGAAGGGTAGACTGTATATCTCTGTGGTTTCACTATATTCCCTGGCTCAGTGTAACCAAGAAGCAGTAGAATGCTGCATGTACCTATAGGGACTGTGAAGCAGATGAGGCCTCCCACACGTTAAATCCCCAATAGGAGATAGAGTACATTTTCTGTAAACCCCAGAACGACAGAAAAGATACAAAGACAAGCATGCCAAAAGGGGCCTTCAGAATAGGAACAAGACCCAAGGTAGCAAGACCTCCTGGGTAAGTGAAAATGACCTAGAGGGAGTGAAGTTGATGATATTGATGAGATGCAGCACAGCCTACACATAATCTTGGTACTGCATACTGATTCTCATCCAGAGGACAAATAAAACCTCAAGAAAAGAAGAGATAGTAAAATTGAATTGACTGAGATTAAATATTTTACATCTAAGAGAACAAGATTTTGTTAAAAGAAATTATGAGTAAAATTATCTTATATTCGGTTTCAAAAACCAACATAAGAAACTGCACTGCTTATTCCTATAGACCTGGGTTTTATTTATGTGCAGTGTCCAGTCCAGAGCTATAAGAAGTACTCAATGACTCTCATTTCTTTCCTTCCATCCATTACCTCCTAGATTGACATAATCTGGGTTTTGAACAGATATTTTGTATCATATATAAAACACTGCTGTTGACAAACTTTTTCTGTAGGGACAGTATATACTTCAGGTTTTGCAGGCCACAGACTCTATTGCAACTATTCCCTTTAACCCTTGTAGTGCGATCACAGCCATAGACAATGCATAAACAAGGGCGTGACCATGTTCAAATAAAATTTTATTTATAGGCTGGGTGAGGTGGTGCACACCTGTAATCCCAACAGCTTGGGAGACTGAGGCAGGAGGATCATGAGTTCAAAGTCAGCAAGCCAGCCTCAGCAATTTAGTGAGGCCTTAATAAATTCAGCAAGAACTTGTCTCAGAGGCTTTTAAAAGTGCCCCTGGGTTTAAACCCCAGTACCTAAATAAATAAATATTTATTTATTTATTTATTTATTTATTTATTTATTTATTTATTTATTTATAAACACAGACAATAGCTTTGATTTGGCTTGCAGGCCTTAATTTGCTGACTATAGGAGGGAAAAGAGGCTTAAAGAGGCTATTAAAATAATTATGTGCTAATATAGCACTGCTCTGCACTAAGATGGCAGTTGTAGGAATGGAAGGCAGAAATAAATTAGGGAAGAGGAGGCAAGAGGTTACAGGATGAGGGATAGGTGAACAATGCAAAGATGATTTTGGAAGAATAAGGGGTTCCTGATGAAAATAGAGCAGTTGAGGAAAGTTTGGAATCCCTTAAGAGAATATAAATATCTTCCTTATTATAAGGGGTCTTAACACCTCCACACATATGTAGAATTCAAAGGCAGAAACAGGTTCCTTCAGGTTCAAGCTCTGATACTTCGGCAGTCCTAACAGTGTCATTTAATATTTCACAAATGCTCTCTTGACTCATTATTGAAATCACAGAAAAGAACTCTCGATCCTCCTTGCAAGTTATTTGCAAACCCTAACTCCCACCACTTGGCTTGTCACATCTCCACTCTCACAGGTCCTAGGCAACACCCCTATCTCCTCAGGCCAGTTAGCAAATAACTAGAGACAGCATCTGCACTGCAAAAAGGAATTGTTGAAATTAGCCCATCTCCAGGAAGCCTGTTTAACTTGCTACCCCAACCCTCTTTGCCAGACACAAACCACCTTCTACATTTCCAATGTACTGATGCCCTGTTCCCATGTGCAAACCCTGCAGCTTTCTCTCCTTGGGAGCTGTAAGTAACACAGAGTTCTGTCTTTTGTCTATCCAAGTGTCATCATGCTGTGTGCCACCATCAAAACCATCTTTAAATCTGGTAGCACGAACAGTTGCCTTAACATTTTGATGGGAGTGGTAAGGGGAGGAGAAAATTTCAAATCTGATTTCCATCCAATACCTATTTCAGTCGAACAGTGGGTACCAATGCAGTCCACTCAACAGTGCTTGCCCAAACACTTTTAAATAGGTTTCTAAAGCAGAAGCAAACATTTGGGTAGAAAATTTGAGGAAAGGGGTTTGCCATTAGACTATCACACTACATCTGTGTTTTAAGTCCTTGCCACAATGTTCCTATCAGGAGGTTATTGTGCTTCTCCCAAAATATAATCAGAAAATCATGCCAAATGAGTCAACAGATTCTTACTGGAAACTTTGTTAGCAGGTGCTTTCTGCCCATGACTGTCACATGTAAATCACCTTCGAGGGTCACGAAGCCCCCTGGAAGTGAGAGCTGTCCCTGCAGGATGTCAATTCCACAGACATTGGTGATTTGCTGTCTGTAAACCTTGTTTCTTGCCATCTGTTTTGAATTTATCACCCTTGGTTTACATTACCTAAAACTGTAAACTAGATTGACATCAAGCATGAGATTTAAACCTTTATTTCTATGAATAAATTCTCTCCTAACCACAAGTTCAGGTTTCACATGGCTCCTCCTGATTTTCCTCTTTAAATAACACAATGGCTGTTCCCTCACCTCCCCTGTTTCCTAAACATTCCATGACCTCCCCTTCATACTCTGTCCAGCCTTAAACCACTGACTTGTTGCTTTCCTATTTATCCTTCTGGATCTTTGGCTTCATTTTCTGGGCCTTGTCTCTTCTGCAGCCATCCTAGCATTTTCTTAATTTCGTATTTAGCATCTCTTGGTGTTTGACCTCTTCATTAAAATAAATCCCCAAATGCCAATAGCTGGGGTCTCCTCACATCTTTGTTCTATTAAAAAAATTATGGAAGATTCCATCTCCAGAATTAACATAAAAATTATGAAGTTCAGAATCTAGGCCATAATATTCATCAGCTGAATGGCCTTGGCCAAGTTGCTTACACTTTCTGCTTTGGTCTCATATTGGTGTCCCATCCCAAATTCACATATTGGAACTTTAACCCTTATTACCTCCCTTTAGCAGATAATAAGGTCACGAGTCCCTATGTTCTTTAATGGAATTAATGCCCCTGAAAAGAGATGGAAGAGAGCTGACTTCCATGTCTGCCACGTACGAACAAAGTGAAAAGAACCATATTTGAAGCAGAGGAGGACTTTACCAGATGCCAAACCTATTATTGACTTGATCTTGAACTTTGAAGCCTCAGAATTATGAATAATAAATGTCTGTCGTTTATAAATTACCTAAGGTATTTTTATGGCATCAAGACCAAACCAAGATGCTCTCTAAACCTAAGTTTTTTCATCTATGAAAAGGAGATAAGGAAAGTTACCTACTACACAGAATTAACAAGAGGATTAAGTGAGAGGAAAAGCATCTAACATAAGATCAGGTACAAAATGGTGCACAAGAAGTATTATCAATTGTTTTTAATCAATAATTCTTAATCTAATCCATGTTCTAATTGAATCTAAATTATGATTTATTTACCACTTACAAATAGAAATTTCAACACTGTTTTTTAAACTGTTATTTTATTAATCTATCATATTATTTTATACTCATGTGTATGTTTTGAATATATGTTAAAAAATTTTAATTATAAGACCAGAGTAGAAAAAGAGGTGGAATCTTCAAAGTGAAGAGAAAAGCTACTATTTGGACCAGAAATGGGGTCTTCATTTAAAAACCACCAGTTTAAAATTAACTTGGTGGGAAAACTTAATTTTGGAAATATCAGAAAATTATGTTTAAAAAAATTTACAAAAAAAAAATTATATTGCATTTTGACACTCATGGAACTCTGATATAAGTACAGAGGGTTCCAATTCTATAATAATGAAGGTAATATATTCAGTCTGGAGAGGATAAAACAAAACCATTTTTGGAATTATTAGTACAATTGTGCAAGGCAGTTTGGGGAGAAATAGTATTTAATTTGGAGTAGTTTATTCCTTTTGCCCTTTTTCCCATAATCTGTCTTCAAGTACTGCCCCAAGTGAGGAGAGTTATCACTGAGGACCCGGAATGGGGTCTTCATCTAGGATTATCCTGCCTTTACTCAAAGCAGCCAGGCTATAGTACATGTTGTTATGGTTTGAATGTGAGGTGTCCCCTAAAAGCTCATACATGAGACAATGTAAGAAGGTTCAGAGGGAGAAATGATCTGATTGTGATAGTCTTAATCTAATCAGTGAACTAATCCCCTGATGGGATTAACTGGGTGGTGATTTAGGTAGGTAAGGTGTAGCTGGAGGAGGTGAACATTAAGAGAGTGGCTTTGAGGTATATATTTTGTATCTGGTGAGTGCAGTCTCTCTCTCTCTCTGATGCCTAATCATTATCAGAGCAGCTTCCCTCCACCACACTCTTCTGCCATGATGTACTGCCTCACTTCGAGCCTCAAGGAATGAAGCCTGCTGTCTATGGATTGAGACCTCTGACACCATGAGTCCCCAAATAAACTTTTCCTCCTCTAAAATTGTTCTGATCAGATCCTTTAGTCATAGCAATAAAAAAATCTGATTAAAACATATGTTTTTCATGAATCTTCTTTAGGGGACCAAGGAGAAATTTGTTTTTATCCAAAGGCCTTTTATTGCCTAGATTCACTTTAGTGTTTCTTTTGTTTTTGTTTTTTTTAAGGAAGAATCAAAGTCTTTAAAAAATATATAATATACACATACATTCATATATATAACAAAATAATTATCATAGTAATAAGCATTCCAATGTAGAAAATACTATTAAAAATCTACAAAGTACATAAAAATGACTCCAAACAGACTACTCCTTAATAATGATTAATTATGATAATTTTAGTACATTTCTTTATAAAGCTTAGTGCACACACACACAACAGTATACTATGAATTGAATCATTCATGCATTTAAGCATTTAACTTGTGCACGGATTTTAGAACCTATTTATTGCCTTCCATAAGATAAATCTCCCTACTTCATTAAATTCTCGGAACAGCAAAGTGTTCTATTTAATTGAATTAATGTTTAGAGGCTTAATAATTCAAAGAGAGGAAAAGGGCTTGAAGATAAGCAGGAACATTTTACAATTCTTGATCCAACTCTCTCCAATTGATTTCTAGATATCTGGTAGTCATTTTAAAGAAAGAATGGTTCATATTCCCAAATATCCACATATAATCCTTTCTTTTAATCCAAAGGCTCTCAAATTTCAGATTGTGTAAGAATGAATTACTGAGTAGCTTGCATATATATAAAATTATGTGTATTATTATTTATGGATGAATTAAAGTACTTCTACTCATAATTTTGACTACATATGATCCTGATTAATAGATTAAAAGATGACTTAATCTTTTATAATAAAACTTCATTGTATGTGCACATAAATTTCTTCTTATACAATATATATTCTTAAATAACCCAATTTAATATAATACAGACATTCTTCTGTATTATTAAATGCTTATCTACAGCATTCTTTTTAATGTCTGGGTAGTATTATTTCAAATCTATGTATATACCATATTATCCAATACTCTATTCTTGAACTTCTTATGTTGTCTTTAAGCATTAACTCCTCCTTTTGTTAAGTAGACCAAAATATGATTTTAGGTCAGAGAGAGAGCAAAAATACTCAAAATCATTCTAAAAGAATTAGGACAGCTACACAGATCTCCTTCTCCATCTTATAACAAGAAATAAAATGGAGACTCTAATCCCAGGTAATTTCATGTTCTTGACAGAGGTTCTTTCTCTTCTCTAGAGTGTGTGTGTGGATGTGTGTGTGTGTATGTTTGTGTGCATGTGTAGTATAATCTTTCTTTCTTGGGGGAAAGCAGAATGAACTGCCTTATTCCTGATTTTAGAGGAAAAGTTTTCAACTCCATTGCTCTGGGCCTAAGGTGAGCCAGCATGTCAGGACTGAAGGGCATGGTAGAGGAAGGCTGCTTAGCTCATGGTGGGATCAAGAAGCAGAGAGAGAGTTAAGGGTCCACAAGGAAGATGCCCCCTTCCCAGGCACACTCCCAGTGACCTACTTCCTCCAATCATGCCCCACCTGCCCGCAGTTACACTCAGTCAACCCATTGAAACTAGAATGGATTAATTAGGTTATAGCACTCAAAATTGAATCATTTCATCTCTGAACATCCCCTACATTAATACAGGAACTTTTGGGGGACACTTCATATCCAAATCATAATACTTCCTAACTTTAAAACATACTACAAAGATACAGTAATTGATGGTACAGTATGGTACTAGCATAAAGACAGACATACAGCAATGAAACAAAAAAGAAAACTCAGAAATAAATCTATATGTGTTCAGCTTATCTTCAACAAGGGTGCCAATAACACACAATGTGAACATGATAGTCTCTTCAACTCATGGTGTTGGGAAAACTGAATATCCTCCTGCAAAACCATAAAAGTGAATCCTTATTTTACACAATACACAAAATCAACACAAAATAGATTAAAGACTTTCATACAAGACCTGAAATTATAAAACCCCTAGAAGAAAATAGAGGGGGAACGGCTTCATGACATTGGAGTGGGTAGTGATTCCGTATATGTGATACCAAAAGCACAGGAATAAAATTTAAAAATAGACATGTGGAATTACAATAAACCAAAACATTTCTGTACACAAAAAAGAAAACAATGAACAGGTGCAAAAGCAATCTACGGATTGGGAGAAAAATATGCCAGCCATATATCTGATACAGAATCAATATTCAAAATAAATAAAGAACTCATCCAACTCAACAGCAAAAAACAAGCTGACTTGAAAATAAGCAAAGGATTTCAATAGGCAATCCTCCAAAGAAGATACACAAATGACCAATGAGTATATGAAAAGAAGTTTAATATTATTAATCACCAGGGAAATGCAACTCAAAATCACAATGAATAACATTTTACTCCTATTAGAACATCTCTTATCAAAAGGCAAATGATAAGTCCTGGTGAGGATGTGGAGAAAAGGAACCTACACAAACTATTGGTGGGAATGAAATTAGTACAACCATTGTGGAAACCAGAACATATTTCTCAAAAAATAGAACAATCCAAAGTCAAGTTTTTAATCCACGAGAACTGAAAACAGGATCTGCATTCCATATTTCTTGAAGCCTTATTCATGATAGCCAACAGGTCAAAATAATCCAAATGCTCACAGATGGATGAATGGATAAAGAAAACATGGTATATACATACAAACAATGTAATATTAGTCTTAAAATAAGAAGGAAATTCTGTCATCTGCCACAACATGGATGAACCTTGAGGACATTTTACTACGTGAAATAAGCCAGTCACAGGAGGACAAATACTGCACTTACATAAAGTATCTAAAGTAGTCAAGTTCATGGAAGGAGAAGGTACAGTGTGACTGCCAAAATCCAGGAGAAAGGGAAAAATACCAAGTTGCTGTACAATGGGTATCAGGAGTCAGTTACACACTATGAAAAAGTTCTTGAGTTCTGCTGTACAACAATGTGAGCATAATTAACAATACTGTGCTGTATACTTCAAAGTTTAAGAGGGTGTGGTTAGGGATATAGCCCGGGGGTAGAGTGCTGGGTTAGCAAGGATGAAGCTCTGGGTTTGAACCCCAGCACATACTAAACAACAACAACAACAACAACAACAACAACAACAATGTAGATCACATGTTATATGTTTTTAACCACAATTTTTTTTAAAAAAAGAAATAGACAAGATCTTTGTCTCACTTACTACTTTTTGTCTAATATTTAATTAACCATAAAATCTCAGTGGCATATGACAAATAAATCCTTACTTTTTGCTTACACATCTGCAGACTGGCTGGGGGTTCTGCTGATCTAGGCAAGACTTGGCTACAAGCTGGGGTTTGATTTCAGGACAGGTCTATATATCATTCAATTTTCTGAGATCTAAGAATTTTTTTTCTCATGTAAATGGCAGAAGCTCAAAAGGACAAGCCCAACAGCTCATGACATACCTGCTAACACCCGTCTGGCCTCAGCAAGTCATGCAGTGAAGCTCAAAGACTTAGGTTGGAAATAAGCTCTTCTGAGGAATGTTAGAAATGATAAGTTATATACCAGTCATCTTTGCAATGCTCCTGTGAAACAGAGGTCACACTTGATTCTAATCATGAATAAACAATCAGACAAATCCCAAATTAACAATATTCTTCAAGTTAACCGGCCCAGATTCTTGAGAAAAGACTTTGACATAGAAAACAAAGAAAAGCGATGAGAAATTTTGTAAATTAAAGAACACTAAATGCACAACCTGAAATTTGATTGGATCCTGGAATTTTAAAAGATGGCTATTAATGACAATTTTAGAGAGCTAGGGAAGTTGGAAAATTGGCTATATATTAAGTAATGGCATATGATTCTTACTAATGGTGATTAATAACGAAGTATCTTTATTCTTAGGAGATCAGTGCTAAATATTTATGAGTGAAATACCTTAATGTCTGTAATTTATTTTCAAGTAGTTCATCAAAAATACATGTAGTTCTATATAGATGGAAAAGTAAACAAAAGTATGGTAAAAAATATTGATTAATGTTAACAATTGCTTGGTGCAGGCAAAAGACATGTGGATAGTTGTTATACTATTCTTTCTTGCTTGCTTGCAGTATCCTAAAATTTTAACGTTAAAAGAAAAATAATGAAAGGATTGAATTAAGTATCTGGAGAATTCAGGACAATTTTAAATCACATTGAGGAAAACCTGGGGGTGTTCCACTCATTAAGCAGGCTAGGGGGGCTATAGGGATTATATTTTCAGAGGTTGCTTAGTGAACTGTTTTAGTTAGTCCCACACTCCTTGTAAGGTTTGCCATAAACCTAAAAACACTGAGGCTTGACGCAGAGCTTGGCCAATTAAAGCAGTTATTTTGATTTGGTGAAGTAATTAATAATGAGAGAGATAAGTAAAGATTAGGGAAATATTCGCAGTTAGATACTAAGAACCCCACTAAGGGATGAAAATAACTTCTAGGTCAAAAGAAGGCAGGGCAGCCAGAGGCACGGTGTTCCCCCACCAACTGGTAATTTTGACACCACATATGCTATAAAGAGCCCACTTATATGGTCATTAATCACCCCACACTACACTTTCTGGAAATAAAATATGCTCTGAATTCTGCGAGTTACTTCTCAGAACAAATGCATCCTTGAGCCAACTTGGAGTTCTTCACCAGGTCCCCAAGATCCACAGCTCATGTTTCTTGTAAATAAGTTTGATAAGGCTCATTAAGAATTTGATCCTTTTCTAGCATCAGATTCTCACTCTGCTTCTGATCCCAAAAGAATTCCTCTTGTGGCCCTGGGTCCCTGCTCAGGGAGGAGCAGGTGCAAAACAAGAGAGAACAAGAACAAATTTGAACTTGGCTATTATTATGCATATCCCTGGAGTGACTATTTTCTAATCTACATACAATAAATTCAGCAAGCATTTTCTGTTCTGCATCCTCTTTGGGGACCAGCAGTCCGTCCTGATGAGGAGTCTGCTCATTAATAGGAAGAAAAGTCTAAAGATTTTTGTATTGTTTAATTCCCATTTTTCTACAAAACAGAGAAAGCTGGTTTTCTAAATAAGGCAGAAAATAAATTTTATCTCAAAGACTCACCACATTTTTATTTATTGAAGTTCTAGTAGCCATATTGCTTTAGTCATTCTTTAGCACTTATTTAACATAGTCTTTGATTCCAGAGGCAACTGCATTGTACAACCAATCTCTGAGAAATATTCATGTGGTCAGAGATGGCTTTATCTATAAGGTGAAGTTGGGAGACTTCTGGGGTTTTTTGTTCCTTTATCCTACCATTGACTTATTAATTCATCCCTTTATTGTACATCTTTTCCATTTCAATTCTTTTATGAGTTTCAAGTTGAGTCCTATAGTAATTCCTAAAACCATAACTTTCAAAAGTAAATCAAGATTTTGGTCTCAGAGGAGACCACAATCAACAAAATCCTTAATTTCCCACCCACACCCACATTCTTACACATCCACACCTCTCTCTCTCTCTCTCTCTCTCTCTCTCTCTCTCTCTCTCTCTCTCTCACACACACACACACACACACACACACACACACACACACACACTCTGGGGCACTCTGTCACTCTACACAGACTTTCTAGGGCAAAACATATTTTTTCAGACCAGTCCCAACCTTGACCCCAAATTGCAAGTTTTCAGGGCCGTCACCACTATCTGTGGTCCAGGGAAACAGGACTAGGCAATTTTACCTGTAATGGAAAGTACTTATCTTGGCATTATTTAACTTCTGCTGAGAAAGGCTCCAAAGCCTCCTATGCAAGACCCAATTGTCACTCCATACCTTAGATAAAAATCTTTGTATATGTTTGCTTTTTGGACAAAATGAGCCTTACTTCCCAAGACCAAGAATAGACAAACTAAATCTAGGTGGACTTCCAAAAAGCCTGGAAATACAGACAGTCTTGCCTCTAAATATGCTACCTTCAATGGCCCTCTAGTGCCCCATCAAAGGGGAAACTATAGCCAGAGGGACCCTGGGCAAGGGAATTGAGCATAAAACAACCTGAAGAAAGCTATCTTTGGACTTATTTGTTCTTAAATTTACAGAGGAGAAAGGCCCAAGGGGCTTCTATTCACAAAATTATTGGATAGTAGAGTTCAAGATAGAATTTAAAGTTCATAGTCCTGCTCCATCATTCCATGCTGCCTTCTCCTTCTACTTCTTCTGACTTTATTGTCCATTTTAAGTATACAGTTTTATATGACAAAATCCAAAAAGAAACCTAGCATCCATCAATATGCAAGAGTTTGACCTGCCCACAACAATATTTTTATTCCTCTATAATTGTTTTTTAAATGATGAAAACTGCCTTAAACATCTATAAATAAAAGGCTTTATTTGCTCTCTTCTGATTTCTATAATAAACTATTGTCATCTACCGATAAATCAAACATTGCCCAGATTCTTCAGAACAAGTACTGATATATTGTTCCTCCTTAGTCAATACTATCAACATTGTTGGTCACATGAAAAAAATACTTTTCTTAGAGCTTCAATTTTAGGAGGATCTGAGATTTCATGAGACTGAACTTCCTTATTATAACACTATTACTATTTTTTCTTAATAAGCATAATAAAAAAGAAACTTTATATAAACACCTGGGTATGTGTGAGATATATATATATATATTTTTTTTCACTATAAGTCCACAATACACACACTATATAAAAACATATTTTATAAGCTCTATGGGTAAAAATATGCAACATAAAGACAAAGAAGATATTATATAATGGCTGTCTTACAAGTTTGGCAGTCAGAGAACCACAAAAAAATTAACATTGGATTAAAATATTAAGAGTTTTAAATCCTACTAATTTCTATATAGCACCACATATTTTTAAAGTATCTATGTATATAAGAAACTGTCCTTAATATACAAAATGTACTATAATTCACAAAATTGCTGCATAATTTCAGCCCAATTAGAAAATATTATTTTGAGACCCTGAGCTTCCTGGTTAAAAACTGTAGGTGTTAGAGTCATAAGCTGTATTGAAAATCCTAAAAAGTAACTGTATGTGTGAAAGAGTGCAAAGGGCTATTTCCAAAACAAAAGAGACCTTCAGAAAAATAACTCTCCAAAACTATATGAAAAGTATTCCAGGCTCACACACAGACAATGCAATGCTGATTTGGAAAATATAAGTGTAAGAATGGACAATGACAGATTAAAACTCATTAAAATTAAATCAGCTCATTTTGTATCCTTAGCTAAAAGGAAAATGATTCTTTTGTAAAAACATGTATGCTCCTTCTTTCCCCTTTATATGCAATAATCCAGCCAGACATTTCTCAGGTATTTTAATGTCTATTCCTCTTCCTACAGTGTTGTATTCTCCAGGAAAAAAAAAAGCAAGGCATCCAGCCATCCAGGACATATGAGAAACTTTTTAGAAGAAACTTTATTTGACCATCAGCCATTGGGCTGAAACAAAAAGCAGACAATACTGTCATCATGGTCTCTTTGGGGGTTTTATGTGGAATTCTAATTAACCAACCCTCATTTTCTTTTCAGATATCGAAAAAACCCAATCTGACTAAAGTTCCTAAGGAATTTGGAAAGAAAATATGAATTTATATGTGGCATACATTAGAGGGGGCTCCCTGCAGATTCTTCAGGAAGACTATTCGAGCATTGCTTAAAAACATTTCTTTAAGTCTTGAAATTGAAATGCCACTCACCAGAAATCGAGCCCCCTAGAATATATCGACTTACAAAACAGAAACAGTGCATTTCATTGTCTTGTGAGTTGATGAGAACAAAGTCTGGATGATAAATTCTTGAAGCACAAATCCCCTTTGTAAGTCCATATTTAATGGCCAATCCCTCTTGGATTCTGAAGCTGAATGAAGGACATGATAGGGTTAGTTTGTTCGTTGCTCTATCCCAAGAATTAGTACAGTGGCTAGCACATAGAAGGTAGTCAACAAATATTTTAAGTTTTTTCTAGTAACTTCTTTCTAGACACAGAAAGAATCTGAGAAATCTGCTTCAAGATCAGCAAACCTCGGGCTGGGATTGTGGATCAGTGGTAGAGTGTTTGACTCGAATGTGTGAGACACTAGACACTGGGTTAAATCCTCAGCACCACATAAAAATAAATAAATAAGGAATTGTGTCCATCTACAACTAAAAATTAAATTATTTTAAAAAAGGATCAGCAAACCTCAACAGAGGACTAGGAGGCTTTTAACAGAGGAGCAGAAAGAGAATTCAGAGCAGTAAACCCTCACCTCTGTTCCTGCTCATTAGACTTTACCTCCTACTTTTTGCAAGGAAAATTCACAATAATAACAGTAGTAACAGTGGCATGAGAGGGTGCACAGATAAATTTACCAGGTTTCCTTTGATTCTTAATGAAGCATCACATTTGTCTGCTTTGGTCCAGAAGTCAATAATCTGCTGGCAAATCTGTGAATCACTTCCTTATGTATTTTTGAAAGATTCTTAAGTCATCAATCAACACAGTGTTGAACATCAGAATTCAGTGTTTGTTGTTAAATTGTCTGTCATGCTCACATTTTAAACAGCAAAGTCTGCTTAGAAATTTGAAACTGGTACAGATGTGCACACACATGATGAGAATCATGCAATGTAAAACCCAACTTAGCCTATATAATGTTTTGGTTTCATGCACCTGCTCATTTGGAAAACATCTGTGGCATGTTTGACAACCAACACGGGTGAAATACAGAAGCCTTATAGACTCCCAGACAGGCTGGTGTCTGTTCCTGCCTGCAATTATTCTGAGACACTATTTTGATGTTAACATGCTTTCTCTCGCTTTGGTAATTATTCCACTAGGCTTCATAAAGCCTGTTTTCACTTGGGACACAATTACCATAGGTAATTACGTGTAGGCAAATATCTGCCCTTCCATTGGGTAGTCACAGCATTGTCCATGTTCCAAAACACAAAATTCCCTTTTCAGGGATACACTTGACATGTCATCACTGAAGTAATTAGCATGCTGGGCTTTTTTTTTTTTTCCATGCACAAAAGCATCAAATTTCCATCAGAGATTTTTTTGTTCTTGTGAAACTCTCCACCGTAACAACATGGGAATTACAATAGAAGGTAATTGGAACATAGTGTTCCATAGGAACCTGTTGAAACATGGAGCTCCTTCTCTCGGCAACATTAGCAAGGGAGACAGGTGCAAGTATTTCCAAGCTCTGTGTCTTTCTGTTCATACTGTAACTAAAGAATTTCAAGTGCATGAGCCTGAGCTAGTCACAATGGAATGATGGTACAAGCACACTGAAACAAGGAGCATTCTGCGTAATTCAGACAAAGCAATTCAAAGCACAATACAGAATACAGAGGTTTTCAGTGCTCACTTATCTGCACTGATAGCAGCAACAGCAGTATCTCCTTTATGTATTTGTTTGTGTCTTTATCCAAAAGCTGTGACTGCACCTTAAAAAATACAAATAATACAATAGGATTTTTTAAAAAGCAACCTCATAACTCCAGCAAAAAAAAAAAAAAAAGAAAAGAAAATGAAGTCAGAGGTGAAATTACACAAAATGCATGCTAGGAAATCCAAATGTGACACTGAACTTGATAAAAACACAAAGAAAAACATGACCAAATTCAAGATGTCCTTGTTCAGGAGCAGCACAAAAATTTCTGGTATGCCAGATGACAATTCCCAAATTAATTCTATTTTTGTTTAGAAAGGTGCCTTGTGGTTTATATTTTCCACTGGATTTACTTTCCTACATAGTCTTGATTTTTGGTTACAATATAAATAGTTTTATCTATGAACATACATCTCCTAGATGAATGTTATTCAAATTTTGGATCATCTAATAGCAGGTTAAAAATATCAATTATTTTTGGTCATAACTAATAAACTTTTTAAAAAAATTATTAAGGGCTGGGGTTGTGGCTCAGTGATAGAGACTCTTGCCTAGCATGTGCAGAGCACTGGATTCAATTCTCAGCCCCACATATGAATAAATTAAATAAAGGTCCATTTACAACTAAAAAAATTTTTAAAAAATAGAAATGATAAGAATGTATCACACATAGGATAATTAGTTTCATTAATTTTTAAATTACTTGTATATATATTATATATATTTCTACATATATTGTGAAAGTTAAAATACATTTCTTATCTTAGATTGTTCTCAAACATTTTTGAAAGGCCCTGAGCTATCCTGATGAAGTCTCTGCTTGCTTTCATTGGTCAACCACTGGAAAGCAGACATGAAAAACCCACTAGACAGAGCTGAGACAGTGGTCCCTGCATCTGTGCTTTGCTGAGTGAGGACAACAGGTGTCAGTAGCTCAGGCAGGTTCTCTGGAGGATTCTGAGATTTCATAGATGCAGCAAGTCCCAAAAGACAATTATCTTCAACTGCTCTCTTGCTATTAGTTTTGATGATGAATTTTAATTAGTAGTATTAAGAAGAGAAGACAATAGATATTCCAGTTATCTTTAAATCACAATTCAAATGGTAATACTGACACCTGCTTCAGGACCCAGCGTGGGAACCTGGAGCTGTATGATTTCTCCATCCCAAACCTCCCAGGCAGAATTGATGGCTCCTCCATGATATCCTACATGCCTTGGATGCAGCCTTGATGGCATCTTCAAATGCACAGCCATCTCTCTCATTGGACTGAGAACCTTCAAAGATACAGATTCTGCTTTTCTAGGAGCAATTGCACTGTGATTTTTCTGAAGCAATCAAAATGTGTTCTTAAAATGATGAACACTAGACATTCCAAGATTCTACAAGATTTTAAGAATTAAGAGAGAGAAGAGGCTTTCCTGTTAACTTCATCTAATCTGATTTTTAAAATTAGTCATTTTTTAAACTGATCAAGGATATCAAATCAGCTTTAACTCATGTGCTGACACTTAGGGACTGGCAGTAGCTCTCTGGGGCACCACATGAGATATGCCAAAGCTGTCTCTGGGCTGAATGGGCAGAAGTGAACACCAGGATTGCTGAGGGGTGTACACAAGGAGATTACAATGGCCACATGTCTGCCATCTTTGAATTTCTAATCAGAGGACCCCCATCTGCACTGGGTAATGAAAATTGATTTTGTTTACAATAGCACTTCCATTGTCCAGCTTTCTCCTGGGAAATAGTTATGTGTAAGAATTTTAGGAATGAGCAAGGTAATGGTCATGCTCTTGTTTCACTCGTTTCCTTGTTGATACTAACAAATTGGACAGCCATTAGTTCCCAAGTGGGAGAGATGGCAGTGGAATTTATTAACAGAGTCACTTCTTTCCAGGATAGAGCAGAGAAAGAACAGCCACATAAAAGTGTCGTTCCTAAAACAGGTAGTTCATAATTACTACTTAACAGCAATTTAAAGGAAAAAAAAATGAAGTGAACAGCTGTGGTAATTATAGTCAACTTGTCAAAACTTTTCAGTGTTTGTTAATTTTTGATAGGCAGTCATTCCTTTATTTCCTCCAGGACCTGAAGGGTTGGAATAGGGTAAGCAGTTGTCTTAAAGGCTACACGAGATATACATTTCAAAGAGGGTCTTTTGTTTTGCTTCATCTTTCTTAGATCCATGTTTATATCCACGATTGCTGTGAAGTAGAAAGCAATGCACTCTAGAGGAAATTGTTTGCAAACCAAAGATAGAATTCAAAATTACAGGTCAGAGCCATTTGCTTGCAGTTATAATGAAAATTCATGGTTAGATTTCAGAGCACTGCTTGATCATGAAAGCATTGTTTGTGGTGCCTTACCTGAAAAATTAGATAATGGGCTCTTAAATCTCACATCTCCAAGCTGTTCTGAAGACAAGTGAGTCGGTAACATTCAGAAGAGTCCTACGAATGTCCTCTAGGTGGAGAAGCTCCTTGATGGAGAGCAGGCGCCAGTGGAAGATACAGCATCCCACTCTAAACTCAGCCATGTCAAAGAGAGCAGAATCCCAGAGCAGGTGTGCTAAGTAGGAGACACTGCCGAAGCCCACAGGGTGTGCTGCATCCTGATCTGGGCAGAGAGGGGCTGTGTACAAAACATTTAATGAAACCTAAGGGGAAAATATGCAGGGCTCACTCAGGGAGGCATTTAGTCTTGAGAGAGCTCTCCATTGTTCAACTCCCATGTCCTTGGACTGCAGACAATATGTGGAAAGCAGCACTCAGACATCAAATTGTAACTGAAAAGAGAGACTAAGTGATTCTGGGAAGGAGATTGTGGAGAAATAAAACATGTGGTTAGAGTCAAAATGAGTGGGAGAGAAAAGAACGACATGGGAACTATATAAATACACCATAATCAAATGAAAGAAAAAGAAAAAGGGAAAAGAAGAAAATGCTAAAAGAAAAATTGAACATCGCACACAAAGACAAAGAACCCAGATTGGCAGGATGGAGGGAAAAAAATTAAAGTACTGAACACAGAAGGAGTTAAGACATGCATCATTTAAAAATTAATAAGAACACGATGTATGCAAAATAAGTGTTTGAATTAAGTGATAAATGGCCATGACAGAATGAAATGAAAGAAAACATGATAAACTAGAAGGAGGCAAAAATAAAATGCATATGATTAACACTTGAATGATTCATTTAAAGCAGGGGGTCTTCAATTTTCTGTAAAGGACCTGATTATGAATATTTTAAGCTTTGCAAGCCACAGAGTCTCTGTCACAATACTCATCTTTTGCTCATGTGACCAGAAAGCAACCATAGACAACATGTAAATGAATTAGTATGGCTATGTTCCAATAAAACTTCACTTATAACTTCTTGGTTTTTTTTTTTTTTTTTGGTATCAGGGATTGAACTCAAGGCACTTGACCACTGAATCGCATCCCCCAGCCCTATTTTTTGTATTTTATTTTGAGACAGGGTCTCACTGAGTTGCTTAGCACCTCGCCATTGCTTGGGCTGGCTTTGAACTTGAAATCCTCCTGTCTCAGCCTCTGGAGCTCTGGGATTATAAGTGTATGCCACTGCACCTGGCAAAACTTCAGTCATAAAAACTGGTGGTGGCCAGGCACAATAGTGCATGCCTGTAATCCCCCAGCTCTAGGGGCTGAGGCAGGAAAATCATGAGTTCAAGGTCAGCCTTAACAACTTAAAGGGCTGGAGATGTGATTCAGTGGTTAAGCGCCCCTAGATTCAATCCACAATACAAAAAGAAAAAATGGTAGTGGGACAGATTTGGTCTGTGGGCTATAGTTTGACAATTCCTAATACTGAGAACTAAGCATGTATAAATTTGGAAAAAGATTCAAATATAAAATTCAGGGAAATTTCATGGTAATAAATAAAGAAGCAAATTTCTAGGTGAAGAAAAAAATGCTAGACACCACTGATTGATCTGAAAACATTATACAGGTCATCAGAATGATACTGTATAATACTACAGATACAGAAGTATGTAGAAATTATGGCTACACTTTGGAGTCATAAGACTTGGATCTAAATCCTGGCCTTGCCACTTACCACCAAGATCTGCTGCTTCTATGTGAATCACTTCACTCATCAAATAAACACAAATCATACTACTTGCAACCTCAATAAAATGGCACTAGGGGTTAAATATATATAAAGTGCTTAGAATAGAACCTAGACACACTAATTGGCTATTAATATGAAAAGCAAGACACATCTAATTGAAATTATAGAACTTCAAATTAAAGAGGAAAAAAAATACCCATTCAGGTATCTGAGCAGAAATGGTACCCAGAGGGGAGAATAAGGTTGGCTTCATGCTTTTCCACAGCAATAATCCATTCCAGAAGACAACAGGAAAGTGGCTATAACATACTAAGAATGCATAACCCGAACTGTACAGCAAGTCAAGTCCTGTACCAAGACAAAAGGCTGACATTCTCAAAATACGAAAGAACTCGGAGATGAAGAACTTACAATCCCCTTACTAAAAAAAGTAAAGTAAATAAAAATTTCTAAACTACAGGACAATAAAATCCAACCAACCAAGTGATAAATTAAAAAGTAAACTTAGTAATGGAAAAGTCATGGTAAAAGGACTAGCACCGAGCAACGCTTCCATTTAAATAGAGAACTCATAATGATCAGCAGAGGGAATTATGTTTGCAGAATAAAATGTAACGCTACAACGCTGACAAGGAAAAATAATTTGAAACAAAAATGAGGAGGGACAAGGAAGGAGGAAAAGAGAAAAGAAGAGTTCTAATCACAGCATTTTTTCTAGCAGATTTCCTATCCAATTATTTGTGTTGAAATATGTAATTAAAAATTCTTCTGACAATGATCTCATAAAAGTCTTTATGCCATTAGTGGGATGGCATAAGAATTACTGACTCCTATTAATGAAGCAGCATTGATCCCCTAAATATCACCTCAGCTTCTTTTTCTTCTGAAATTTAAATGAGCTTAAATAAAATTTAACTGAGATAAAACTGAAGGAATTTCTAGGCATGGAATCATTGCATTATTTCAATATTAGTTTTCACTTATCTATCTAACCATTTTCAATTTTCTCGGTATCTGTCCAGGAAAAGATGTACAGAAAAATGTTCATGTATTATTTTTAGGTAGAAGAATTTAGGGCAATTTCTTGCTTTTTTACTTTGGACTTAATCGTGGTTTTTGAGAAGCAATGGATGCTATTCCTGCTGCCCCAAAATCCTTTCTTCCTTCTAGCCACACTCATGTTTAAACCATGTTTCCAAGCCTCTCTTATAGCTATATGTGACCACTTGACAAGTTTTTTCAACAGAACGCAAACAGAAGAAAGGTTCAACTCAACCTGGCATGATCCTTGATGACTATTTTTGTTCCTTCCTGCCTGATGACCAGAGGCAACTTAGGAAGTTTATATTATAGATGGCAGATGGCAGGCCACATGTCTGTGTGTGGGACAAAGCCACTCGACAGCTACAAACACTCACTTTGGTTGTGTTACATGGGAAAAGAATAAAGGTTGAATTATTTATACTATGTTATTATGTTTCCTTATAGAGCATCCTGTTCTTTTAGTAGAACAAATATAAGCATGCTTTAGTTTATGAGAAAAAAATAAATAGTAAGCCAGTATCTAAAAGTAGAATCAAACCAGCCTAAATATCTATATCTATATATCTATATATCTATATATCTATATCTATATCTAATCTATATATATATATATATATATATATATATATATATATATATATATATATATATATATTAATCCAGGAGAAACTCCAGAGTGCATAAGTCACAGATTCTGCTTGGTTTGGCAATAAAGTAAGAACAAATACAGTCACCATCATCCTGACTGACAAACTGAAGAGCAGTGTTCACAGGCTGAGAGGGTCAGTAGTAATAGTACTTAAACCATGCTCTCATGGATCATCTGCATTAAGTTCACCTTTGAGACAGAACAGTTTTGTTTGAGTAATTTTTGGAAAAACCTAATTTTAATATTTTAGATTATATAAGACAAAATGCATCCTCTGAATTCAGAAGGACACTGATGTCATTACCCTACTATCCCACCAAACATTTCACTTCGTTCTAGGGAAGTCTGTTGCATCTAGACCAAAGCTGTCTTCTCTAAACACTCTTTCATAGCAATTTGAAAATTAGTTTTGACACAGTACCCTTTTTATATAGATGAACTCCTTTGTCCAGAACACAGTCCAGAAAACATCACAAATATACAACCAACTCATTGGGGTTTTGACATATAATAAGAGATTATGAGCCAGGTGTGGTGGCACACACCTGTAATTCCAGTGGCTCAGGAGGCTGAGAGTTCAAAGCCAGCCTCAAAAAAGGCAAGGCACTAAGCAATTCTCTGAATAAAATACAAAATAGGGTTGGGAATGTGGCTCAGTGGTTAAGTACCCTTGGATTCAGACTCCGGTCCCTCCCTATAAAGAAAAAAAGAGAGAGAGAGAGATTATGAATCTATACTAGTGTAGGGCTATTGAAAGATATAGCCATCACTTGGATCATTTGGGTACTCAACCTGGAAGCTAAATATTTATTGAAAAAAATTATCTTAAAGCAGGAAGGGGCATCGAGAGACCATTTGGCCCAGGTTCTTCTGAGTTAGGTATCAAACATTTTTCTTAAACTTTTTAATTACACTGAAAGATGACAGGTTTCCAGTTTTTATTTATCACCACTGAGATAAATGGTTTACAAATAATCACTGAGGAGGGGAGCGTGGGAGGTTAAAATAAAAACTCTTGTTTAGTTCCCTTCACACATCTGCCCCTGGAAAATCTTTTTTGAACTCCAAAAATTATTTTTAATTTTATGAAAGAACGAATTGGAATATGAAAGGCATGAGAACACTAAATGTCTGGCTCACATCCTCTTGACAAATAAAAATCTTTCAACAATGTGTTTACAAGTTAGTAGCCAGACATAAACACTAGTTTTTCAGTCCAGAGATATCCAATTTCCATTATAATGCATTTAAATTTCTGCAAACTGGAATGTTTTTAGAAACCATGCCAGTCAAAGATGTCTTAAACAATGTTGCTTGATTCTTTTCCTAAGTTAGCTTAATACCAATTAGCTATTATTTCTAGTGAGTACTCAGCCCCCTCAAAGATAACCATTCCACTCTCTTTATTCTTGACTATCTTATTAATTTTGACATTTTTCCTTTTATACATTAAGGTAGCAATAGCAGCACTATCAAGTTCATCAAGTAGAGAAAGACACTTCCAACTTGAAATCTAATTAATTTTTCATGTTCATTATCTTTTAAAAGTGTTTCTTACAAAAGGACATTATCAGCTCTCTTTTTGTTGTAATTGATGTATTTCTTCCCCAACCTTTTAGGTTTTTTTCCTAATAGGTGAGGAAAGTCCTTTAATGCTTATACTTACAATTCTTGCTAATGACTTTTTAAAGGATAAGTATTAAATATGTCATTCAAGACACATAATGAGTTACAAAAATCAGATTCATTAGAATAAGAAACTCATTAGAGAGTAAGTTTAAATAGTTTACACTAGAAGTACACTGAATTGTTAAGATGAAATGTACTAATGTGCATTACCATTACTTTTTTTAAATAATTTTTTTACTTGTAGTTGGACATAATACCTTTATTTTATTTTTTTATTTTTATTTGGTGCTGAGGATTGAACCCAGCACCTCGCATGTGCAAGGCATGCACTTAACCGCTAAACCACAACCCCAGCCCCACCATTAACTTTTTAAAGAAATCATAAAAATAAAAAAACTATTTTGGTGAAAAAATAACAAGTCACATATTGACTATTTTTCAACACTGGCTCCCAATTACATATCATAAACTAGCCTAAAGGAAAAAATAAACGTTAGAAGAAAAGGAATGAGTGTGTGTATGAGTGGGTATGTGTGCATATGTGTCTGTTCATTTGCGTTTTAAGGAAGAAAAGGAAAACAATCTGGATAGTTAAAGCTTCTTTATATACCTAAAGAACTAGCTGTGCATTGAAGATATATGAATAATAAATCTATATCTTGTATAAAATTCTAATCATCTTTAATGCTAGTATTTAACAATTTGAAGTGAGTGAAAGTTACCCTTTGGCACTGGAAAACAACTGCCTATGATATACTTTGTGAGTCTGCCTTCGGAATGTCTGAGACTATGAAGAGAGTCTGCATCCACTCCCAGCTGATCTACTCTGATGGACCAGAAAGCCAATAGTCACCAGTAATTCAAGGAGAGTCATCAATTGTCAATTAAAAGAAAATAGAAAGATGCTTTCCTAAATCCAGAGAAAAGTAGAGATAACCAGCTGAAATGAATTGAACTCCAACAATAGGGTTACCAGGTCCCTTAAAACTTTGCCTAGGTTTAAAGGAGAAAAGAAAAACAAACAAACAAAGTGGGGTTGGGGGAGCAAACACCAGAAGGCAACTTCTTTCAAACATGAACTCATGAAAGCATTTTTCTCTTTAGAGACATGGATTAATTTGAGTCCCAGAGAACTATTAATTCAGATCAATCCAGTTTGCCTAATAAGTCAAAAATGAAGAGACTGTCTCATACAAAGCTACTAAGACTTGCTAGTACTCAACTTTTCACACTCACTCTCTAATTAACTAGCTGTGGTGTGCAGGTACTAATCCTTCCTCCTATGGAATAGGTTGCCTCCAGTTGTCTCCTCACGATGGAAGGGAACTCTCCCACACTTGGGAATCAACAGAACATATGAGCACACTGAAACCATAGCTTTTGTGTAATGAGGGGCATTTTTCTCTGTGAAAATTTAGCTAGTTCATTAAGTAGGATCCAAACCATATACTCAGCTTCATTAGGCACATGTCTATTCAACTGAGCTATCCAGCCCAAAAAGATATTGAAATGCATGTATGGGCAGAACAATTCCGAGGATTCAAATAAACATATAACTTTGATTTAAAATATTAAAAAGAAGAAAACTTAAGGGAAGAAGAAAACATCTAACAATAAGAAAAAGTGAACCGGTCAAAAGGAAATTAGAAAATTTGAAATCTTTACCCAAATTAATCCAAGTCTCGTCACAGCAGGAGGACAAGGTTCAACAGTGTTCTGCAGAATTTCCATGGCAAAGCTCCTGATGGATGATCATAGTCCTATGTCCAAGAATTCACACTGAAAATAAAACAGCCACTCAGCAGCCATAATAACTTTTTAAAGCTGACTTAGAACATAATTTGAAGGCTTTCCGAAATTATAGGGTTTTTTATGCATTTGTCCTACCTCTAGCTACTTATATCTCAATTCTTTTTCTCTATCTTATAAAAAAAAAGTAAGCAAAATTTAGAAAAAGAGGCTAAAAGGTGAGCTGTTTTATAGAAATGAATAAGCTAACATTCCCCTGGTCATGACTTCCTGTGCTATACAATTTGAGGAGAGAATAAAATGAGTCTCATCTTCAACAGATGAATCTTCAATTACATTCTGAATAAACCCAATCACGACACCATCATCTTCTCCATTTAGTCTTCAATTAGATATGCAGAGCTTAAATGATCACCTTTCCTTAGGAATATGCATACTCTCTCCCTGTAAGAAATACTATTTCCTGTCTACATTTTGTTGATACTTCCTTCAGGGGAGATCATTTCTGTGTCCTACAAAAGTGGTTCTGCTCGCATGATCATTATCATCATTAAGCATTTATGAAGCACTTTAGACTTATTTACTAGAACTCACAATGATCCTATAAGGTAGGTTGGTATAATGGACTTCTTATAAATGAGAAAATGGAGGTTAAGTAACTTAGCCAAGGTCACATAGATAATTTGGATAAAAGACTCAAAGTCCCTGACTTCCCGTTTAGTACCTCAATGAAAACTCTTAAGTAGCATAAAAAGTTATCTCTTCAAAACTTTATACTTCCACTGCTCCTGGACATAAGTAACAAGAGATTTGATTTTTTGTGTGTGTGCTAACCCTGCGGCTGACAGCATTGTTTCTGTGGATCTGTGATGACAGGGCCAGAGTCTCCATAGTTCTCTTGGTCTTCCTTCTTGGTCTGAAAATTACAGGCAATCTATCTGTATTCAAGACAGCATGAAGGGAAGAAAGTATGTTACCAGCCCTGTAGAGCCCCATCAGAAAAGCAAAATCTTTTCTAGAAAATCTTCAGCTCAAATCTACTTATAAAACTTTATCAAGAAATGTTGATAATTTGAACATTTAAGCTTCTATTGTCTGAAGTATAGAGGGTAACAACAAAGGAAATCAAGGCAATTGTGCAAGCCAACTAATGTTGTCTGCCACAGTTACTTGCAGAATTTTCTGTTGAATATTCATTTGCTGAGCATTCCTTGGTTACATTATATGCTAGCATTTTTACCAAAACAGCACCATTCAGATCCTAAATATTTGTTTAAAATTTTAGACTGAGATAAAACTAAGTTGAGAAAATTTTATCTCTATACTTAATTTTGTGAGAAGAGGAGAAGAGTACAATGATATCCACGTGTCAATTTTGGTGGATTAAATCCAAGGTCTAGTTTATTGTGTTCCCAGAAGGTATAGCTTGAAAATTGCTATTTTAGTATAAGTGAGTAGACATTTTCCAGCATCCATACCCTTCCTTTCTTTGTATTAATCCCTCACACATATATCTCCTTCTCTTCCTCTTCTCCTAGATTTCAGTGTTTGATTTGACACCAAGTTCTTTTGTGTATACCCTCTATACATTTAGCCCAAGGCTATATCACCTATATATATGTGACAATTTTATTGAGATACAATTCATATTCCATACAATGCAAGCATTTTAAGCACCTAATTCAATGACTTTTTAGTATTGAATTACTAAAGTAGCGGGCAACTTCAATCATTTATTTGACATCTGCACAACTTTATCTTTCTGGAACATGGACTACCTGCTATGAGAGCATTTACCAATTATGAAGAGTTATAAAATAATTTTTTATTTATGTTTACTGCCGCAGTCTGGCTGGGCACAATCAGGAGCCACTTGTCAAAAGAAACTAACTTTATTTTTAGAACCACACACGACAAACAAAATAGCCTCTCAGGAAAAACCCTCAGAGCCTCAACTGCCACCACCGGCTTTCCCCAAGCCTCTCTCTCCCACACAAGATTCTCCCCACCTCCCACAATCCTCCTGCTCTTGAGGCCGATTGGCTGGGTCACGTGGGCGGAGCCAAAAAAGTCCCCCAATGAGCAGCTCCGTGGTCTGAAAGGGCAGGGAAACAGTCCAATGAGCATCACCGCAGAGGAGCCAATCAGCTAGATGTTGCTGGGGCCGAGGAGCCAATCAGCTAGATGTTGCTGGGGCCGCTGTGAGCCAATCATCAGCCAGCAGCTGGAAGTTTGCTGGCAGCTGGAAGTTTGCTGGGGCCCCTTTGGCTGTGGCTCTCAACATCTCCCCCTCTCTGTTTAAACAACAAGCATGTGGCTTAGGGACCGTGCCTGTTAGGCAGTCCAATTCAACATATGGTCCTTACCCGTCATCAGATGAACTGACCTCTAGGCGTCAGCCTCCTGTCTTAGGTTGGTACCACTGCAATTGGATCATACCCGTCACTGACTACCGGTCCAGCATACAGCCATACTTGTGGATAGGCCTTTGCACCTGTGGGGGGGTGAGGTTCTTTGCCTCACCTCTGTTGGCCCCCAAATTTTAGACCATCACTAGTAGAGGAGGATGCAAAATGCCATGACATTAAGCCAATTGAGGGCTCCTAAATTGTACCACCGGTGACACCATCAGCAAAAATACTCCAGCACTACCACAATTCGCTGTACCAACAGATAGTTCACAATGCATACAGGTGAGCTCACAATGTGTCCAGGCAAGTTCTGCAAGCAGTTCAGTGATGGCTATTGTAGAAGCTGTAGATTGGTTTTATCTTTCACTTCACCAGCACTGGGATGAAGATAGGAATTCTGGCAATAATGGCTAAAGAAAAAATTATGTAACATTCCAGAAGGCACTAAAAGAAAACAATTTTCTTAACAATTTACATTGTCTTCACCGGCACTGGGATGAAGATAGGAATTCTGGCAATAATGGCTAAAGAAAAAATTATGTAACACTACAGAAGGCACTAAAAGAAAACAATTTTCTTAACAATTTACATTATCTTTAAGAGAATTATTAAATATAATGAAAAGGAAAGGTAAAAGTAAACAAACAGATCTGTTAACCTTCTTTTTTGTTTACATATTAAAACAATCCTCAACAGTTGTTTACCCAATTTAAATTAAACCATATAAATCACGTGAAAAAAAAAATATTTGGATCCATTTTATCATGAGCGCTCATCATATATGATATATGGACATACGTACATTCAAACATATAACACAAAACACAAGTGTGCACACATAATATAATACATACAACACATAACATTATAGTAAAGGCCTTATAACTTTTTACAGGTGAAATCTCCATTGCAATGTTTAAAAACTCTATAGTCAAAAAATAGAACTGATCAGCAAAACATTAACCTAGGTCTGTATGAGCTCAAAAAACAAAATAGAACTTCATGATATGGCAAAGGGCAATAATAAAATAGATATTGAAAAAAGCATCCTGGTTCTGTTGCAGATGTAAGAATAGCCAAACTGGAGTTTTGGATATCAGTTGTTATGGATTTGAGCCAAATCATCTTCTTTTTGGTCTGTAGAAATCGCTTTAGTTAATCTTTCTGGAATCCAAATCGGCTGCTGTTCTCCCTGTGGAAACACATAAACAGACCCCCGACTCCAGACAATCACTGGGTCAGGACCTTGGTTAATCTCTCTGGAATCCAAATCGGCTGCTGTTCTCCCTGTGGAAACACACAAACAGACCCCCGACTCCAGACAATTACTGGGTCAGGACCTTTCCATTGTCCTGTTAGAATATCCTTCCAAAGTACCTTGGGCTTATGTACATTTTTTGGACACATATGCCTTTCTGCAGCACTAAGTCCTGATGAATCCAAATTTAAAAAGTTTAGAGTAAAAAGGGTTATTTTAAGTTTATCTTTGGGGAATATATACCCCTTCCCAATTCCTTCTTTTTGCTTTAATAAGTACATTTTAATAGTTTGATGAGCTCTTTCAACTATGCCTTGTCCCTGTGGATTGTATGGGATTCCTGTTATATGAGTAATGCCAAATTTTGTTTAAAAGAGGTAGAAGTTTAAAAGAGGTAGAAGTATAACCAGGGGCATTATCTGTTTTTAACTGTTTTGGAACACCCACAGTGGCAAAATTTTGTAAGCAATGAGCTATAACATCTTTAGTTTTTTCTCCGGCATGAAGGGAGCCCATCTAAAATCCAGAAGAAGTATCAACTGTAACATGCAAATATTTTAATTTTCCAAATTCTGGCAAGTGTGTGACGTCCATCTGCCAAATATGGTTAGGTATCAATCCTCTAGGATTGACTCCAAGATTAACTTGTGGTAAAAAGGTCACACAATTTTGACATTGCTTTATTATTTGTCTAGCTTGTTCCTTAGTTATTTTAAAGTGCTTTTGTAAAGTATTAGCATTGACATGGAACTTTTTATGAAAATTTATAGCTTCTTCTAGTGTAGAGAAAATATGTATGTCATGTGTAGTTTTATCTGCTAAATCATTGCCCAAACTAAGGGCTCCAGGCAATCCTGTATGTGCCCTGATATGTCCTATAAAGAATGGATCTTTTCTGTCCCAGATTAGACTTTGTATAGTGGAAAGCAAAGAGAAAACAGTAGAAGAAGGGGAAATCCTACCAGCATCTTCAAGAGATACTATAGCATTAACTACATACTGACTATCAGAAAATAAATTAAATACAGAATCTTTAAACATCACAAAAGCTTGTAAAACTGCATTAAGCTCTACCTTTTGAGCTGATTGTTTGGGTACTAAAAATGTAAAAGTTTGATCAGGGGTAACTACTGCTGCTGTACCATTATTTGACCCATCAGTGAATATATTTGGAGCATTCATGATAGGTGTTTTTCTTGTCATTTTTGGAAAAATTACAGGATGCAATGACCAAAAAGACAATAAAGGATTAGATGGTAAGTGGTTATCAAATGAAACATTAGATTTGCACATGATTATTGCCCAAGTATTTAACTCATTAGCTAACTCATCAATTTGATTCATAGTATATGGAGTAATAATTTTTTGGGAGAAATTCCAAACACTCCCTTTGCTGCTTTTATTCCTTTGAGTATTAATTGTCCTACAGCCTCAGGATACCTAGTAAGAATAGTGTTAGGAGAATAAGATAAATGTATCCATAATAATGGACCTTCTTGCCAAAATACTCCTGTAGGAATATTTTTTGTTGGTAGTACAATAAATAATAAAGGCAAACTTATATCAATTCTATCCAAATGCATATTTTCCATATATGTTTCAATGATTTTTAATGCCTTTCTTGCTTCAGGCGTTAACATTCGGGGTGAATTTGGATCTGATGGACCTTTTAGGATATCAAATAAAGGTCCCAACTCTCCTGTTGGTATACCTAAATAAGGCCTTATCCAATTTATGTCTCCTAATAACTTTTGAAAGTCATTAAGTGATTTGAGTTGATCTACTCGTATTTGAATTTTTGGTGGACGGACCATGGTTGAGGATAACAGAACTCCTAAATAATTAATTGGAAAATTTAATTGTACTTTATCTATTGCTATCTCTAGATTATAATTTTTTAATAAGTTTGTAAGTGTGGCATAACATTCTAGCAATGTGTTTTTATCTTTGTGTGCTAATAATACATCATCCATATAGTGAAATATTTGTAGTTCAGGATTTTGATTTCTAAGTGGCTGGATTACTTTGTTAACATAAATTTGACACATAGTTGGGCTGTTAGCCATCCCTTGAGGGAGTACTTTCCATTCATATCTCTGATCAGGACCTTCATGATTCAGTGCAGGGATAGTAAATGCAAAACGTGGACTATCCTCAGGATGAATTGGAATTGAAAAAAAACAATCTTTAATATCTATAACTAAAACATACCAGGTTTTTGGCAAAGCAGACAACTGAGGAATCCCTGATTGAGCAGGTCCCATAATAACCATCTCATTATTAATGGCTCTTAAATCTTGCAATAATCTCCATTTACCAGATTTCTTTTTGATGACAAAAATGGGAGTATTATGGGGAGATACAGAAGGTTGTATATGTCCTTCTGCTAATTGTTGTTTGACCAGGTCATGGGCTGCTTGTATCTTTTCTTTAGTCAGGGGCCACTGAGGAACCCATACTGGTCTTTCTGATTTCCAAGTAATTTTTATTGTCTCAGTGGCCCTTTCTGAAAATCCAACCCATGTCTGTCTGTTCCTTGATCTATTTGTATTGGTGCTGCTATACCTTGTTCTTGTTTTTCTAATCTTTTTCCTTTCCTAAAACCTTGTCTAGTCATAATAGTGGGTGCATTTTGGTTGATGTTATTTGTTAATGTCAAACCTAATTGATCTAGGACATCTCGTCCCCATAAATTTACGGGAAGATGATCCAATACATATGGCTGTATAGTTCCTTCACATCCTTCAGGATCCTTCCAATCTAATACCATTGCACTTCTATGGGGATTAGTCGCCACTCCTAGGCCTCGAAGCGTTTGAGTGGCTTGTTGTAATGGCCAATGTTTTGGCCATTCTTGACGAGAGATGATGCTAAGGTCTGCACCTGTATCCAGTAGCCCATTAAATTCATGTCCTTGAATATTTAGTTTTAGCATGGGGCGAGAATCTAAATTTAAAGAAAGCATAGCCCAATCTACACCTGTGGAGCCTAATCCCTTGGAACCTCTTTCTACAGTACGACTGGAAAATTTATCATGTAGGCTGGGTATTATTAGTAACTGTGCTATTCTATCTCCTGGTGAAATTACTGATATACCCTTTGGAGAACTGGCAAGAATTTTTATTTCACCTTCATAATCGGGATCAATTACCCCAGGACTTATCATAAGTCCTTTTAGAGTAGAAGAGCTGCGTCCCAATAATAAGCCTACTGTTCCTTTGGGAAGAGGTCCTTTCACCCCTGTGGGAATGATTTGAACTCCCATCTCTGGAGTTAGTACTGCTCTGGCGGAGGCGCAGATGTCCAACCCTGCGCTCCCTCTGGTTTGTCTGATGAGGGATCTGATGGACAATGTGTCCTGGGCACTACCCTGATGGGGTTGCTGGGTTCCTCCAGTGCTCCGTATATTTGTGGTTTTGGGCCCCGGAGCATTGGGCCCCCCTGTCCATTTTTTGGCAATGGAGCCCAATGCCTTTCTCCACGATATCGTGGATAAACACCTGGTCCTTGTTCGTTTTTTGATAATGGAGTACCCTCTATGGTGGTTTGAGAACGGCATTCATTAGCCCAATGTCTCCCTCTACGGCATCGTGGGCAAATACCTGGTATTCTACTCCTTTGATACCTAGTTTTGTTAAACCCTCCTCCAATGGGGCAATTCCTTTTAAAATGTCCTGTTTGTTCACAATTGTAGCATGTTCTTGGCCTGGCATCTAAAGCCTGTTTTACTGCAGCTGCCACAATTTGCCCTTGTTCATTAATGTCTCTGGCATCTAAAGCCTGTTTTACTGCAGCTGCCACGACTTGCTCTTGTTCATTAATGTCTCTACATAATTTAATATATGTGTTTAAATCTTCATGTTTCCATGGTCTAATGATATCTCTGCACCAACGATTCGCTTGCTCATAAGCCAGGTGTTTTAGTAATGGCATTGCTTGTTCTGTATTCCCAAAAACTCTGGTAGCTGTTTGAATAAGCCTATCTACAAATTCAGCATAAGGTTCATTAGCTCCTTGTATTACCTTAGATAATTGACCTTGTAAACCTCCATGTCCTTGTAAAGTCTTCCATGCCTTAATTGCATCTGCAGCAATTTGTGCGTATGCGCCAGGATCATATGCAATTTGTTGCTGCTGATCCTCATAAGGTCCCTTTCCTAACAACATATCTAGATTTCTCTGAGGATAACCAGCTGCTGCATTTCGCCTAGCCGTCTCCTTGCAAAATTCCTCATTGGCAACCTTCCATAACAGGTATTGTCCTCCATTTACCACAGCTTTACACATATTAGCCCAATCTGCTGGCGTCATGTTCAAGTTGTTAATGGATTCGACCAAGCTTACAGTGAAGGGTGCTTGAGGACCATAGGTTGTTACAGCCTCTTTTAGCTGCTTCACTGTTTTGAAATTTAAAACTTGGTAAAATCGCTGCCCTCCTGCCTCAAATACAGGGCATGTTAATATTTGAGACCTTGTCTCAGGATCCCAACTATCAACTGCGGGGGTTGGGGGCCTCCCAGCATATGGAGGTGGCGCTGTTGGTTGGACACTTACGCCCTCTGGTGATAGAAAGGTGTTAGTAGCAGTCTCCTGTAGAGGTGGTGCTGTTGGTTGGACACTTACACCCTCTGGTGATAGAAAGGTGTTAGTAGCAGTCTCCTGTTGTAACTTTCCCCCTGATGGCTTTTTCTGTTTTACACTTTCTTTCTCTATCTGACTAGCTTGAGAGGCCTTCTCTTTTACTTGAATCTTTTCCTCTGTCTGACTAACTTGAGAGACCTTCTCTTTTACTTGAATCATTATGTCTTCTCCTTCCTCTACCATTGTCTGAACTGAAGGCTTTGGACTAAGCAAACAAGATACGAATGTCCACAATGGCAATGTGCCAACTGGCAGAGTCCCTGGGCTTTTCTTTTCTACTCTTTTTAAATCTTCACCATGATGGTTCCATTGTGATATATTTAACAACTCCTCCTTAAAAAGCCATGGGCTACATTTTTGTATTGTATCAACGTATGCCCTGACTGCTCTTGATTTTACTGGGATGCCTCCTTCCTCTAACAATTTACTTAACACTCTTTCAGTTTGTTTTTTACTAATTTCTGATCCCATATTTCTACTATAATACAACCCAACAAGATGACGCCAAACAAAACCGAGACAGAATGAAATAAAAAGGGAACAACAAAAAGTCATTATAGCCTTTCTATCCTCCTGACATGGGCATCCGTCCTTTCTCCCTATCTGTTCCTCAGATGTAAATAGTTTTTCCTCAGATGTGAGCGGTTTTTCTTCCGTCTCACTCATCTCCAGGGACAGGCAACTTAAAACAAAAGTGAAGCAAAATAAAAGAGGAATCTTAAAATGGCTACCCATCCTCTCGCCCTGCCCTCAGGGGCGAGCAGTTTCACTTACCCTCAGTCGCTCCCCGTGCGAGCCACCAAATGCCGCAGTCTGGCTGGGCACAATCAGGAGCCACTTGTCAAAAGAAACTAACTTTATTTTTAGAACCACACACGACAAACAAAATAGCCTCTCAGGAAAAACCCTCAGAGCCTCAACTGCCACCACCGGCTTTCCCCAAGCCTCTCTCTCCCACACAAGATTCTCCCCACCTCCCACAATCCTCCTGCTCTTGAGGCCGATTGGCTGGGTCACGTGGGCGGAGCCAAAAAAGTCCCCCAATGAGCAGCTCCGTGGTCTGAAAGGGCAGGGAAACAGTCCAATGAGCATCACCGCAGAGGAGCCAATCAGCTAGATGTTGCTGGGGCCGAGGAGCCAATCAGCTAGATGTTGCTGGGGCCGCTGTGAGCCAATCATCAGCCAGCAGCTGGAAGTTTGCTGGCAGCTGGAAGTTTGCTGGGGCCCCTTTGGCTGTGGCTCTCAACAGTTTACCTTACATCCCCAAGGAGAGTGACTTCTCTTTTGTATCTATGTGGTGCAACAAACATTTCTTTGGCACTCAATATGTGTCAGTTAAATGATTTACACATATTATCTTAATGCTTGTAACTCATGGAACCAGTAAGAGGTAATTCAAATTCAGAGAGGTTAAGCAACTCACTCAAAGACACACATGGTAAGGTGATAAACACAGATGTAAATCCATGCAATCACTTTTAATCACTATACTTTTAATTATTCTGCAATGGAACAAAAGAAGGAGGGGGAAAAGTAAAAAGGAAGGAAAAAATGAAGAGTTAGAGGAACATAAGGAGGCAAACAGGTAAGTAGGGAGGCAGCACAGATGTGTATTTACCATAGACTAATAAAACTTAAGCTTCAGGGCTCCTCAATTGCTTAGGTCTTCCCAAGACCTTAAGAGGACCCAAGTTCAAGCAATCTATGATATATTTCAAAATGACTACAGAAGAAGAATATAAAATTCCTAACCCATAATATGATCACTGTTTGAAGAGATGAAAATTCTTATTACTCTGATTAGATTGTTATGCATCGTACACATGTATCACATGATCATAATGTACTCTGAAAAGATGAATGAATAACATGTCACCAAGAAAAGAGGCTCTCTAGCAATGATTTGTAATTATGAGAAAATTTCAGAAGCTATTGTAACTGCAATCAGTTAAGACCTGTCTCTCTTCACTCTGACTCCCTTCTCTTACATGTGTCCTCATGGGTAGTAGTGCTGGGAGCCATTAGCCAAGTAGGTATGACAATTTCCTTGCCAGTGTACCCCATGTTGCAGTGACATTGAATGTAGGTGACCTTGCTCAAGGACCAGAGCGGATTAGGGTGTTCCAGGTTTAGGATAATTGGGTTTAGGGCGTTCCAGTTTAGGGCGTTCCAGGTTTAAGATTATTCCTCCTGGGAATAGGGTGTATCCTGCTGCCTGAGTTCCCCTTGTAGTAGCATTGTGGTGGCTGTGGGTAATTTCACATCCACCCAAGATTAAGTCAAGTCTAGGATTTATTTGTTTGGACTTTGCATAGAATATATTTAAATAATATGAAATCATTTGCATGTATAGTTGTTATATATACCATCCTCATATAGGAATGACTTTTAGGAAAATTCCTTCTGCCCTTTGTGTCAACTCCCCAGCCTCATTGTATAAAGGTCTCATATACCAGATAATGTCACCATATGAATGTGGCCTACAGTGCCTGGCTCAATAAAGAATTTTAATAGTGAGTGAGAAACATTGAAATGTATGGAGGCAGAGCTACTCTTTGAAAAAGTCTTCCAAGCATCAGATACATAAAATTGTAAGCAGAGAGTATGTTTAATACCTAGTCAAATGTAAGTTCTCTCTTCTCAGGGATATTTTATTGAATGCAGACTATGCCATTACAAAGCATCTTTTATATTTTTTTCTTTTAATGAGAATTGTACCAAATAAAATTTATCAGCATCCCTAAGTTTATAGGGAAAAACCTATAACAGTGCTATAAACAGTAAATATTTCTGTGAGTGGATCCACATGTTTTATGCATTCTACTGTGCCTTATCACAACACTGCCAATAACAAAAAGTATAGCAAAAAGAAATTTTCTAAACTGTTGATAAGATACAAATTTTCATCAATTGTGCTAGGGGAAAGGATGAATTTAGTTTTCCTCTAAACAAATGTAGAAAGTTACATGATTTTTTTTCCCATAAAGAGGCAGTTAAGGGACATGTAAGCAAAAATGTAAATAAAAACATTACCAAGGAATAAGTTAATAAAGAGATATGTTATTTTTCTAAATCAATGCTTGTGATTTTGTCCAATTTAAAAAATTGCAACTCGCTGACATTTCTCTTTTCATTTTAGATAAATATTAACTTAGTATTTATTTATTTATTTTGAATTCTTTTTCTTAAAGAGGTCCCATATATTGCCTAAGCTTTAGGATTCCTTATAATGTGGTTCTGACCCTGAAAGAGGGAAGAACAAAAAATAACATTGAATCAGTACCTAAACATTTCCTTAAGCCATAAACAACACATTGTGTGACACACTACAGGTGTGGCCAGTGAGAATATCAATCACAGTGATGAGAAAGGTACCTTTTCCCCAGAATGGTCACTGTAGAAGCCTCTGATTTATTTAACAATTTAACTTTTAAAGATATTCAATATTTGTCAATCTACAACTTTTAGTGCAGAATCAAGCATACCAACCTTAGTGCAGTAATGGAAATGTGCAGAATAAGCAACAAAATTTTTAAACCAGCTAATGAAGAGTTCAACATCTGCAGCTGAGACGATAGAGACAGATTGTGAAAGCTTTCAGCAAGACAAAGTTGTCCCGGTGACTAGAAAAGAGAGCACTCTGTAAAGATAAGAAACAAAAAGATAAATGACAAGAAGGTGAGCAAGGAGTGGTCAAAAAGATTATAAAGGAATGACAGCCTAGCAGTGATGTGGCACAGCTCAGTTAAGCATTGCTTCTATGCACACTTCTTCTATTGGAGGATTTATGGAGCTAGACAAAAGAATGGCAACGTTGCAGGGTAAATGGCCCGGTTGGACTAAGTTCATTGTCACTCCAGCTGGCACAAGATACAACTAGAAAAGAAGGGAGAAAGAAAAAGAACTGTGCTTTTATCAGAGGATGTTGGCTGAGTGGAGAAGAATGTTCATGAAGTGAATTTCCTGGCTCTAGCCCAGGGGCAACCAGTGATTTTCTAGAAGAAGGCAGAACAAAAGGAACCAAGGTATCTTGGAAGGACAGGCCAGCTGCCTTTTACTAGATATGCTCAAATAGAAAGAATGATAGTAAACACTGGCACCGAATGTGTGTGTGTGTGTCCCGGACCAGGTGTTAGGCTAAGCACTTTAAAACATGTAATGCACACAATAATACTTTGAAGTAGGTGTATTATTGGAATTTTATAAGTTGAAAAAATGCAGATCTAGAAAAGGTTTCTAAAAAAATTCTCCTGGTCACAGAAATAGCAATTGGTGGAATTTTAAGGTAGTCTTTGTGCCTACAGAATTCAGATTCTTTTAAACAAAACCAAATGGTCACCCTGTACTACATAACTTTGTACAATTGAAATAATAATTTCTAAATGAAAAACATTTCAAACTTTGTCACAGTACCTATTGCTAAAAAAAAAAAATCCTTAACTCCTACATTAGAAGCAAATAACCTTTATTTATGGTTTTGCTCACTTAAAGCTGCAGATAAGATGGCATTCCCACTCTCCATTTTCCTGTCTTTTAATTCACCCACGGACATCTGTGTCTACAGGGAAGGCATTTCACCGCCTCACTTCCTCAAGCAGAAAACATTGTAACAGTCTATTTTGAATCTCACTTCTTTCCTATTTCTTATTAGAAAGAAACATCCAGATCTTAATGCCAATCTCCTAGTTAGTGCTCCAGCCAAAACTAGACTCAGATTCCTGGCCCTGTTTTGTATCCCACCGCAGAGGGCAAGGACCTCAGGTTTCATTGATGAATACCCAATGGCTTTCAGCATTCTATAGGATCCATGTGTGGAGTGTTCATTACAGACAGCTGTTCTGCATGCAGACTGAAGATAACTGTGCTGTGGTTTAAATCTCTGTATCTTGCCGGTTTAGTGCATTTATACACTTATAAAAAGATAGCTAAGGCACTAATTTCCATTAGAACTAATAGCCCACAAAATTTCTTGTTTTAGCTTGAAACTGTGTTTGAGTTAGAAGCTATTAGATTTCTCTTCACTCTTGTATATCTTAAAATATCCAAAATTGAAATTATATTGTTTTTAACCATACAATGTGTAGATTATTTCATTGAAACTGTGTTTGGGTCAGAAGACACTAGAGTTCTGTTTACCCTTCTGTAACTAAAAACACCCAAAGTTGGTATTAAATCATTTTTAGCATTCAATATATAGATTCTTATATTTATAATCAGAAAACATTAACAAGTTTTAATTTTTAAAGAAATCTACCAATTCTGGCCATATTATAAACCCTCGAAGCAGAGAGTTCTCCAATGTTCTGGTGAGTTCTGACTTGATATTAAGGTCATTTCAAATGTATTTAAAACCTTGCTGAAAGGTAAGCCCTAACCCAGGTCTGACAGATAGCCATCCTAGGAACTAATGTTATTTTAAACATTAATAGCCTGTGGCTCATGTTCAGGGTATGAAGTACAAGGTTACACATCAGGACCAATGCAGAGAATTCATGTTCTGAGTGAAGGGCAGTGGCCCCTTGGCTGCTTTAGCAATCTGTGAGAAAGTGACTAGAACCATTTGGGGTGCTTGGATTTGGAATCATATATATCAAATATTGACCTTGAGCTTCAGTATGCCACTTAATCTCTGCAGATTTCAGTTCTTTGACTGTCAAATGGGGGTATGTGATGCCTGCTTACATTGTTAGTTGAAAACTAAACACACTGTGTATAAAGAATAATGGCTCATCCTATAAGTCATCTCCTTTTAAATATCTGTCAGGCACTTCAAACCTAACACATCCCAAAAGTGAATGTATCAACTTCTCTTCTTCTACTACTACCCTTTCCCTATTCCAATAACTCATATCCAAATCACAGGAACCATTACTAACTCCCCCTTATCACTGAGTTTTTATATCTATTGGACCTCAAAATGCTGTCAAACTGTCTCCCTAATATGTCTAGTCTCTGTCCCCTCTTCTCCTAGTTTGGGTCTTGCTGTGGTTTGGAAATGGTTGGAGTGTGTGTCCCAAAATATTATGTTGCTGGAAGCTTGGTCCTTGTATGATGGTGTTCAGGTGGTGGAACCTTTAAAAAGTGGTTTATAAAAGAAAATAATTACATCATGGGGGCATGGTCCTTGGGAGGCATTAAGGGTGGTCTCTCAGGTGAATTAGTGCTACGGTGATAAGGTTGTTAAAAAGCCAGGACATCCCACACACTTGATCCTTTCTGCCTGTGACTATTTCTCCTTTACCTTTTCTACCATGTTGTGGCATAGCCAGGGAGGTTTTCATTCAAGGATGAACAGATAGATCTCCCAATTGTGGACTTTCAACCTCCAAAACAGTGCGTTAAATAAACTTTTTCTTTATAAAGTTACTAGTCCCAGTTTTTTTGTTAAAACAACATAAAATGACTAATACAGGACTTCATACTTTCTTAACTGAGTTACAGTAAGAATGACTAATCTTTCTACTTTCTGAATTTTCCCCTTGAAGTTCATTCTCCCTTCCACTGGTAGGGTGTTATTTCTAGGTTGAAAATCTGATACTGCTACTCTCCTACATAATCTCCAACACTCTCATGACTCCAGCACCAAGTCTAGGCTCCCAAGACAGAATAAGGCTTTTGATGGCCTTGTGTACATGACTGTGGTTTTCTCTTTCCTTCTAACACTCCTCACTCTATACAGATCAGCAATATTGGACCCCTTGCAGATCCTTACCTGTACTCCCTACTCAGAACATCCCTACCCTAGTTCTCTTCTTCACGTAGGTCAGTGCCACTTCATCTAGATCTAGAGCAGTCCACAGCAGTATGGAAAGAAATGCAAATGCACATTCCCCTTCCCACATAGACAAATTAGATTGTAACATATTTTAATGTGTTCTATGTGTAATTCTGGCACATGCTATAGTTTGAAAAACACTGGCCTAAGTGATTTATTTATCATTTAAAATCTAAACCTGGCTCCATCTCCTCCAGAAAGCCCTCTCTGAGGTCCATAGCATGAGTTAGGTAAATGCAATGCCTTCTTATGAAATCCCACCACGTCCTATTCATTATGATTAATATGTCAGGGACAATATGTATTCAGTTACTTATTTTCTTCTATGAATTGTGAATTTCTTCAGGGCAAAGTATATATCTCAGTTAACTTTGATTCCCCAACACCTAGTATCTCAAACTTTTAATACTAGTAAGTAATACTTGTATGGTGCTTATTTTGTGACTCTTTCTCTTTTAGCTCTTTCCATACATGAATTCATTTTATTATTACAATAACCCTAGAAGATAGATACTATTATTATCAAGTCCATTTTGCAGATGAGAAAACTAAAACAAGATAGAACAAATAAATTTTATCCAAAATAATCCAGTGAATCAATGTCAGAACTAGGATTCAAAGTCAGGCAGGGCCAATTCTGGAGTTCCCAGTCCTTTTTCTCAACCACTATAAGACACTGCCTCTGCAGAATTGCAAATGAATAAGTACTTGAATTGCCTGGCACATGATTGCTCAGTAAATGGAGCAACCATTCTCATTATCATCACCGTCAGACTCCCACAAACGAAATTACTTGCCTAAATCTCTGCAATAAACTCTTCTCACTCCTGCCTCCTCTTTGGCTCAAACACTCTCCTTGTAGTTCTCATATCAAGATACAGCAGGGTCTCATCTGATGCCAAGGGCTTCCTGGGGGAAAATGTAGCATCATATCCATCTCTTGGCCCCCTTTTCTCACTTCTTAAAAGATATGGAATCTCATAGAGCCTAGGGTCTGCCACTTCCAATCACATCCTAGTCTAAAACTTCACCAATAGTTATTTCCTTAGAATGTCCCCAGAGAGGCAATGTAAGAAAATGATGAAAACTTCCAATTCCATTTAAAGTCATCAAAGTCAATCATCCAAAGAGTATTGACAGCACTCTCACTCCATCCTAATGTGCAAATATAACATTATGAGATAGCAGGAATATTTCAAATACTTACTGGTATATTTTCCCTTCTTGGTAATTGCTTTAGATTGAATTGTGTATATACCTCTGAAAAAGTTTGTACACTGAAGTCCTAACTTCTAGAACCTCAGAATGTGGCCTTTCTTGGAGATTGGGCCTTTACAGGGGTAATCAAGTTAAAATTAAAGCCTGAATTAGACCCACAGTCAGTATAGATAGGTAAATCGAGTCAGGCCAATTTTGAGTGAGTGGACAAGTTGAAGACTGTGCCCTGAGGGATTGAAATGTTAATTCCTTCAGAGCCCTTCCTCCACTCTTATCAAGAACCTACCCCTGCTCCAACCTGTTGCCAAGGTAACCTGTCCCAGGAATTGCCCCTTCCTACAGGGAGCTATAAGGTTGTTAATGTGTCCTTGGCTACTCCATCCTGCCCTTCCCCCTTCAGCCCACCTGTTTCCCACTTTTGGGCCATCCCACCAAGCATTCCTGAACATTCCTGGGCCTAATCACATACACAAGAAAGAGAAAGATAAGGGGGGAAAAGGCAGGAGAACAAAGGAAGCCTAGGACACATAAAAAAGGCAGAACACCTCGCTTCTTGGGATACCAGGATAGCAGCTATGGCCCCCTTCTTCATCCCAGGAGAAGTCTATGTTTATTATATTTATTTAAAAAGTCTACTCCTTTTTATTTTTTTTTTAATTTTTATTGTTGATTGTTCCAAACATTACATAGTTCTTGATATATCATATTTCACATTTTGATTCAAGTGGGTTATGAACTCCCATTTTTACCCCATATACAGATTGCAGAATCACATCGGTTACACATCCACTGATTTACATATTGCCATACTAGTGTCTGTTGTATTCTGCTGCCTTTCCTATCCTCCACTGTCCCCCCTCCCCTCCCCTCCCCTCCCCTCCCTTCTTCTCTCTCTACCCCATCTACTGTAATTCATTTCTCCCCCTTGTTTTTATTTTTTTCCCTTTCCCCTCACTTCCTCTTGTATGTACTTTTGTATAACTCGGAGGGTCTCCTTCCATTTCCATGCAATTTCCCTTCTCTCTCCCTTTCCCTCCCACCTCTCATCCCTGTTTACTGTTAATCTTCTTCTCCTGCTCTTCATCCCTACTCTGTTCTTAGTTACTCTCCTTATATCAAAGAAGACATTTGGCATTTGTTTTTTAGGGATTGGCTAGCTTCACTTAGCATAATCTGCTCTAATGCCATCCATTTCCCTGCAAATTCTATGATTTTGTCATTTTTTAATGCAGAGTAATACTCCGTTGTGTATAAATGCCACATTTTTTTTTATCCATTCGTCTATTGAAGGGCATCTAGGTTGGTTCCACAGTCTTGCTATTGTGAATTGTGCTGCTATGAACATCCATGTAGCAATGTCCCTGTAGAATGCTCTTTTTAGGACTTTAGGGAATAGACCGAGAAGGAGAATAGCTGGGTCAAATGGTGGCTCCATTCCCAGCTTTCCAAGAAATCTCCATACTGCTTTCCAAATTGGCTGCACCAATTTGCAGTCCCATCAGCAATGTACAAGTGTACCCTTTTCCCCATATCCTTGCCAGCACTTGTTGTTGTTTTGACTTCATAATGGCTGCCAATCTAACTGGAGTGAGATGGTATCTTAGGGTGGTTTTGATTTGCATTTCTCTGACTGCTAGAGATGGTGAGCATTTTTTCATGTACTTGTTGATTGATTGTATGTCCTCCTCTGAGAAGTGTCTGTTCAGGTCCTTGGCCCATTTGTTGATTGGGTTGTTTGTTATCTTATTGTCTAATTTTTTGAGTTCTTTGTATACTCTGGATATTAGGGCTCTATCTGAAGTGTGAGGAGTAAAGATTTGTTCCCAGGATGTAGGCTCCCTATTTACCTCTCTTATTGTTTCTTTTGCTGAGAAAAAAACTTTTTAGTTTAAGTAAGTCCCATTTGTAGATTCTAGTTATTAACTTTTGTGCTATGGGTGTCCTATTGAGGAATTTGGAGCCCGACCCCATAGTATGTAGATCGTAGCCAACTTTTTCTTCTATCAGACGCCATGTCTCTGATTTGATATCAAGCTCCTTGATCCATTTTGAGTTAACTTTTGTGCATGGCGAGAGAAAGGGATTCAGTTTCATTTTGTTGCATATGGATTTCCAGTTTTCCCAGCACCATTTGTTGGAGATGCTATCCTTCCTCCATTGCATGCTTTTAGCCCCTTTATCAAATATAAGATAGTTGTAATATTGTGGATTGGTTTCTGTGTCCTCTATTCTGTACCATTGGTCCACCCGCCTGTTTTGGTACCAGTACCATGCTCTTTTTGTTACTATTGCTCTGTAGTATAGTTTGAAGTCTGGTATCGCTATACCGCCTGATTCACACTTCCTGCTTAGAGTTATTTTTGCTATTCTGGGTCTTTTATTTTTCCATATGAATTTCATGATTGCTTTATCTATTTCTACAAGAAATGCCGTTGGGATTTTGATTGGCATTGCATTAAACCTATAGAGAACTTTTGGTAATATCGCCATTTTGATGATGTTAGTTCTGCCTATCCATGAACAGGGTATATTTTTCCATCTTCTAAGATCTTCTTCTATTTCTCTCTTTAGGGTTCTGTAGTTTTCTTTGTATAAGTCTTTCATCTCTTTTGTTAGGTTGATTCCCAAGTATTTTATTTTTTTTTTGAGGATATTGTGAATGGAGTGGTTGTCCTCATTTCCATATCAGAGGATTTGTTGCTGATATACAGGAATGCCTTTGATTTATGCATGTTGATTTTATATCTTGCCACTTTGCTGAATTCATTTATTAGTTCTAATAGTTTCTTTGTAGACCCTTTGGGGTCTGATATGTATAGAATCATGTCATCCGCAATTAGTGATAATTTAAGTTCTTCTTTTCCTATTTTTATGCCTTTAATTTCTTTTGTCTGTCTAATTGCTCTGGCCAGTGTTTCGAGAACTATGTGAACAGAAGTGGTGAGAGAGGGCATCCCTGTCTTGTTCCAGATTTTAGAGGGAATGCCTTCAATTTTCTCTGTTCAGAATGATGCTAGCCTGAGGCTTAGCATAGATAGCTTTTACAATATTAATGTGTGTTCCTGTTATCCCTAGTTTTTCTAGAGTTTTGAACATAAAGGGATGCTGTACTTTGTCGAATGCTTTTTCTGCATCTATCGAGATGATCATATGGTTCTTATCTTTAAGTCTATTGATGTGGTGAATAACATTTATTGATTTCCATATATTGACCCAGCCTTGCATCCCAGGGATGAATCCTACTTGATCATGGTGCACAATTTTTTTGATATGTTTTTGTATCCGATTCACCAGAATTTTATTGAGGATTTTTGCATCTAGGTTCATTAGAGATATTGGTCTGTAGTTTTCTTTCTTTGAAGTATCTTTGTCTGGTTTAGGAATCAGGGTGATGTTGGCCTCGTAGAATGAATTTGGAAGTTCTACCTCTTTTTCTATTTCCTGGAATAGCTTGAAAAGTATTGGTATTAGTTCTTCTTTAAAGGTTTTGTAAAACTCTGCTGTATACCCATCCAGTCCTGGGATTTTCTTAGTTGGTAGTCTTTTGATGGCTTCTTCTATTTCCTCAATTGATATTGGTCTGTTTAGGTTGTCTATATCCTCCTGACTCAATCTGGGTAGATCATATGACTTAAGAAATTTATTGATGCCTTCACTATCTTCTATTTTATTGGAGTATAAGGATTCAAAATAATTTCTAATTATCTTCTGTATTTCTGAAGTGTCTGTTGTGATATTGCCTTTTTCATCCCGTATGCTAGTAATTTGAGTCCTCTCTCTTCTTCTCTTCGTTAGCATGGCTAAGGGTCTGTCGATCTTATTTATTTTTTCAATGAACCAACTTTTAGTTTTGTCAATTTTTTCAATTGTTTCTTTTGTTTCGATTTCATTAATTTCAGCTCTGATTTTAAATATTTCTTGCCTTCTACTTCTTTTGCTGTTGTTTTGCTCTTCTTTTTCTAGGATTTTGAGATGAAGTGTGAGATCATTTATTTGTTGGTTTTTCCTTTTTTTAAGGAATGAACTCCAGGCAATGAATTTTCCTCTGAGAACTGCTTTCATTGTGTCCCATAGATTCCGATATGTTGTGTCTGTGTTTTCATTTATCTCTAAGAATTTTTTAATTTCCTCCTTGATGTCTTCTATAACCCATTGATCATTCAGTAACCTATTGTTCATTCTCCAAGTGATGCATGATTTTTTCTTCCTTCTTTTATCGTTGATTTCCAGTTTCATTCCATTATGATCAGATAAGATGCATGGTATTATCTCTACTCCTTTATAATGTCTAAGAGTTGCCCTGTGACATAATATATGATCTATTTTTGAGAAGGATCCATGTGTCGCTGAGAAAAAAGTGTAACTGCTTGATGTTGGGTGGTATATTCTATATATGTCAATTAAGTCTAGGTTAATAATTGTATTATTGAGTTCTATAGTTTCTTTTTTTTTTTTTTTTACATCCTCAGCTCTTTTTATTTTTATTTATTTATTTTTTTTTTTTAATTTTTTATTGTTGGCTGTTCAAAACATTACATAGTTCTTGATATATCATATTTCACAATTTGATTCAAGTGGGTTATGAGCTCCCATTTTTACCCCATATACAGATTGCAGAATCACATCAGTTACACATCCATTGATTTACATATTGCCATACTAGTGTCTGTTGTGTTCTGCTGCCTTTCCTATCCTCTACTATCCCCCCTCCCCTCCCCTCCCCTCCCCTCCCCTCTTCTCTCTCTGCTCCCTCTACTGACATTCGTTTGTCCCCCTTATATTATTTTTCCCCTTCCCCTCACTTCCTCTTGTATGTACTTTTGTATAACTCTGAGGGTCTCCTTCCATTTCCATGCATTTTCCCTTCTCTCTCCCTTTCCCTCCCACCTCTCATCCCTGTTTAATGTTAATCTTCTTCTCCTGCTCTTCGACCCTACTCTGTTCTTAGTTACTCTCCTTATATCAAAGAAGACATTTGGCATTTGTTTTTTAGGGATTGGCTAGCTTCACTTAGCATAATCTGCTCTAATGCCATCCATTTCCCTGTAAATTCTATGATTTTGTCATTTTTTAATGCAGAGTAATACTCCATTGTGTATAAATGCCACATATTTTTTATCCATTCATCCATTGAAGGGCATCTAGGTTGGTTCCACAGTCTAGCTATTGTGAATTGTGCTGCTATGAACATAGATGTAGCAGTGTCCCTGTAGCATGCTCTTTTTAGGTCTTTAGGGAATAGACCGAGAAGGGGAATAGCTGAGTCAAATGGTGGCTCCATTCCCAGCTTTCCAAGAAATCTCCATACTGCTTTCCAAATTGGCTGCACCAATTTGCAGTCCCACCAGCAATGTACAAGTGTACCCTTTTCCCCACATCCTCGCCAGCACTTGTTGTTGTTTGACTTCATAATGGCTGCCAATCTAACTGGAGTGAGATGGTATCTTAGGGTGGTTTTGATTTGCATTTCTCTGACTGCTAGAGATGGTGAGCATTTTTTCATGTACTTGTTGATTGATTGTATGTCCTCCTCTGAGAAGTGTCTGTTCAGGTCCTTGGCCCATTTGTTGATTGGGTTGTTTGTTCTCTTATTGTCTAATTTTTTGAGTTCTTTGTATACTCTGGATATTAGGGCTCTATCTGAAGTGTGAGGAGTAAAGATTTGTTCCCAGGATGTAGGCTCTCTATTTACCTCTCTTTATTTTGAATCCTTATACTCCAATAAATTAGAAGATAGTGAAGGCATAGATAAATTTCTTAAGTCATATGATATGCCCAGATTGAGTCAGGAGGATATAGACAACCTAAACAGACCAATATCAATTGAGGAAATAGAAGAAACCATCAAAAGACTACCAACTAAGAAAAGCCCAGGACCAGATGGGTATACAGCAGAGTTTTACAAAACCTTTAAAGAGGAACTAATACCAATACTTTTCAAGCTACTTCGGGAAATAGAAAAAGAGGGAGAACTTCCAAATTCATTCTACGAGGCCAACATCACCCTGATACCTAAACCAGACAAAGACACTTCAAAGAAAGAAAACTACAGACCAATATCTCTAATGAACCTAGATGCAAAAATCCTCAATAAAATTCTGGCCACTCGGATACAAAAACTTACCAAAAAAATTGTGCACCATGATCAAGTAGGATTCATCCCTGGGATGCAAGGCTGGTTCAATATACGGAAATCAATAAATGTTATTCACCACATCAATAGACTTAAAAATAAGAATCATATGATCATCTCGATAGATGCGGAAAAAGCATTTGACAAAGTACAGCATCCCTTTATGTTCAAAACTCTAGAAAAACTAGGGATAACAGGAACATACCTCAATATTGTAAAAGCAATCTATGCTAAGCCTCAGGCTAGCATCATTCTGAATGGAGAAAAATTGAAGGCATTCCCTCTAAAATCTGGAACAAGACAGGGATGCCCTCTCTCTCCACTTCTGTTCAACATAGTTCTCGAAACACTGGCCAGAGCAATTAGACAGACAAAAGAAATTAAAGGCATCAAAATAGGAAAAGAAGAACTTAAATTATCACTATTTGCAGATGACATGATTCTATACCTAGCAGACCCAAAAGGGTCTACAAAGAAACTATTAGAGCTAATAAATGAATTCAGCAAAGTGGCAGGATATAAAATCAACACGCATAAATCAAAGGCATTCCTGTATATCAGCGACAAATCCTCTGAAATGGAAATGAGGACAACCACTCCATTCACAATATCTTCAAAAAAAATAAAATACTTGGGAATCAACCTAACAAAAGAGGTGAAAGACTTATACAATGAAAACTACAGAACCCTAAAGAGAGAAATAGAAGAAGATCTTAGAAGATGGAAAAATATACCCTGTTCATGGATAGGCAGAACTAACATCATCAAAATGGCGATATTACCAAAAGTTCTCTACAGGTTTAATGCAATGCCAATCAAAATCCCAACGGCATTTCTTGTAGAAATAGAGAAAGCAATCATGAAATTCATATGGAAAAACAAAAGACCCAGAATAGCAAAAACAATGCTAAGCAGGAAGGGTGAATCAGGCGGTATAGCGATACCAGACTTCAAACTATACTACAGAGCAATAGTAACAAAAACAGCATGGTACTGGTACCAAAACAGACGGGTGGACCAATGGTACAGAATAGAGGACACAGAAACCAATCCACAAAACTACAACTACCTTATATTTGATAAAGGGGCTAAAAGCATGCAATGGAGGAAGGATAGCATCTTCAACAAATGGTGCTGGGAAAACTGGAAATCCATATGCAACAAAATGAAACTGAATCCCTTTCTCTCGCCATGCACAAAAGTTAATTCAAAGTGGATCAAGGAGCTTGATATCAAATCAGAGACACGCCATCTGATAGAAGAAAAAGTTGGCTACGATCTACATACTGTGGGGTCGGGCTCCAAATTCCTCAATAGGACACCCATAGCACAAAAGTTAATAACTAGAATCAACAAATGGGACTTACTCAAACTAAAAAGTTTTTTCTCTATAGTTTCTTTATTCAACTTTTGTTTGGAAGATCTGTCCAGTGGTGAGAGAGGTGTGTTGAAGTCTCCCATGATTATTGTATGGTGGTCTATTAGACTCTTGAACTTGAGAAGAGTTTGTTTGATGAACATAGCTGCACCATTGTTTGGAGCATATATATTTATGATTGTTATGTCTTGTTGGTATATGGTTCCCTTGAGCAGTATGTAGTGTCCCTCTTTATCCCTTTTGATTAACTTTGGCTTGAAATCTATTTTATTTGATATGAGTATGGACACTCCTGCTTGTTTCCGAAGTCCATATGAGTGATATGATTTTTCCCAACATTTCACCTTCAGTCTATGTATGTCTTTTCCTATCAAATGCGTCTCCTGTCGCAGCATATTGTTGGATCTTTTTTTTTTTTTGATCCACTCTACTATCCTGTGTCTCTTAATTGGTGAGTTTAAGCCTTTAACATTTAGGGTTATTATTGAGATATGGATTGTTCTTCCAGCCATATTTGTTTATTTATGTTATTTAACATGGTTCATTTTTCCTCTTTGATTATTTTTTCCCTTTACTGTACTACCTCCCACTGTTGGTTTTCATTGTTATTTTCCATTTCCTCTTCCTGTAATGTTTTGCCGAGGATGTTTTGAAGAGATGGTTTTCTAGCTGCAAATTCTTTTAGCTTTTGTTTATCGTGGATGGTTTTAATTTCATCTTCCATCCTGAAGCTTAATTTTTGTTGGAACCCATTTTCTTTCAGTGTTTGAAATATGTTGTTCCAGGATCTTCTAGCTTTCAGAGTCTGTGTTGAAAGATCAGCTGTTATCCTGATTGGTTTACCCCTAAATGTAATCTGCTTCCTTTCTCTTGAAGCTTTTAAAATTCTCTCCTTATTCTGTATGTTGGACATCTTCATTATAATGTGTCTAGGTGTGGATCTCTTAATATTTTGCACGTTCGGCATCCTGTAGGATTCTAGGATTTGGGATTCTGTGTCATTCTTCAAGTCTGGGAAGTTTTCTCGTATTATTTTGTCGAACAGATTGCTCATACCTTTGGTTTGGACCTCTATACCTTCCTGTATCCCAATGACTCTTAAGTTTGGTCTCTTTATGTTATCCCATATTTCTTGGATGTTCTGCTCATGGTTTCTTAAGAGTCTCGCTGAGCTGTCTATGTTCTTTTCAAGTTGAAATACTTTGTCTTCATAGTCTTTTGTTCTATCTTCTAAGTGTTCTACTCTTCTGGTAGTATTCTCATTTGAGTTTTTAAGTTGGTTTATCACTTCCTGCATTTCTAGGATTTCCGTTTGTTTGTTTCTTATAACCTCTATCTCCCTGTATAGTTGATCTTTTGCTTCTTGGATTTGTTTATGTACTTCATTGTTGAAGTGTTCTTTCATTGTCTGATTTTGCTGTCTAATGTCTTCCTTGAGACTCCAGATAATCTGAAGCATGTAAATCCTGAATTCTTTATCTGACATTCCATCTGCTGCAGCTATTACCTCTTCTAAGGTTGAGTTGACCTGCATTGCTTGTGATCCTTTCTTTCCTTGTCTTTTCATACTGCTCGCGTTTCTTTCTGCTTGGTGAAACTGTTGTGTTATTGAATTTTTCCCCCTATATATTTATATTGCTCTTGTATAGTTGCAAAGTCTCCCTTGCAGGGTCGGGCGGCGGCTGTGGTCCTCCTCCAATTGGGGTGATCTGTCTATCACGCCGGCGGGCCGCTGGGCCCCTTCTCCAGGACGTGCAGTCTGCCTACCTTGCAGGCGCCAGCTGGGCCCTTCCTCCAATTGGGGTGATGTGTCTACCACGCCTGCGGGCCGCTGGGCCTGTTCTCCCAGTTGGTCGCAGGGCTGTCTACCTTGCAGGCACGGGCGGCGGCTCTGCCCCTCCTCCAATTGGGGTGATGTGTCTACCACGCCGGCAGGCCGCTGGGCCTGTTCTGCCAGTGGGTCACAGGTCTGCCTACCTTTCAGGCGCGGGCAGTGGGCCGCGGCTCTGCTCTGCCCCTCCTCCAATTGGGGTGACGTGTCTACCATGCCGGCAGGCTGCCGGGCCTGTACTGTTTTAAATAAAACTTGCTTTACATGCTTGTCTCAGCATGCTTCTCTAATGTTCAAACTTCAACATTTGAGGGAGCAGAACTCATCACTGATAACTGAGTGGTAACAAAATGAGGTCACTAAAGTGTACCCTAATGCACTTTGACCTGTGTTCTTATAAGAAAAAGAAATTTGAACATAGCCACATGGAAAGGGAAGACAATGTAAAATACAGGAAAAGATGGCCATCTAAAGGATATAAAGAACAGCCTAGGACAAATTCTCCCTCACAACCCTCAGAAGGACCCAACCCTACCAACACCTTGATTTCAGACTTCTGACCACCAGAACTATAAGACAATAAAATTCTATTGTAAAATCTATTCAGTTAGTGACACAATTGTTCTCCTTATCCTTATCCTTATTCACTTTTTATGATTTCAGTTACTAGCAGTCAACTATGATCCCAAAATATTAAAAAATTGAATAATTTGTGTTAAGGTACACACCATCCTGAGCAGTGTCATAAAACCTTGCACCATTCCAAGCCATCCCACCAAAGACTTGAATCATCCTTTTGTCCAGTGTATCCATGCTGTATATACTACCTGCCCACTAGTCAGATTGACAGTTGTGGTATCACAGTGCCATGTTTGATAACCATTATTTTACTCGATAATGGCCTCCAAGGCACAAAAGTAGTGATTCAAAGGAGCCACCGGGGCATAAAAGATGAAAGGGAAGATTTACTCTGGTACTATTTGGCAATGTTGCAGGATATAAAGTTATGTAGAATTTGGTACTCTGCAGTCTCAGACATCCTCTAGAGGTCTTGGAACATATCACCATGAATAATAGGGTGCTACTGTATTTAGTTATAAGAGTCCAGGCAAACTAAAACAGGAAGCCAGATTTCTTCCCTATGGCTCTTTCACCATTCCTATAGTAAGTGAAAGGATAGAGGAGGACCTTCCAAGGAAAGAGAGAAGAGACTGAAAGGGAGCCATGAGCCCATCCAAAAGTCAAGGGAAAGAGCTGAGTTGGGGGACAAACGGGGGAGAAAAGAAGAAAGAAGAATCAGGAATATCTTCATTTTCTATCATCCTTAACTTTAGAGTTGAACTTCTGAGGAGTCTAATAGAATGATCCCTTATAGGTGTTGCTCTTCAATTCTCTGTAAGTTTTCAAGTTTCCTTAAGGAAGCCTTGGGTTGCTCAGAGCAACATGTCTTCTGGGATGGGGGTAGAAGTGGGACTGGCTGGGAGGGGGATAGTACCCCTGATTCCTCACAACCCAGGAATACAGAAACACACATGATCCAGCAGGGAATATTAGACTGTGGGGGAAGTCATGGACTAAGAGAGACCTGGGCAAGGACAGAGGCCACAGGGTAGAGTCAGAGGCACAATGATCAGAATCGATCATGTCCTTGATTCCAACAGATACTGCCAACACAACCCAAAGCACAGGAGGGGCAGTCACACATCAGTGGACAGCGTCTTGCCTTCTCAATGATCAGATGGAATGAGGTGTCTCAGAGTACGCAGGCAGGCAAAATACCAGAAGACAGTAAGTCAAACAATGGTCCCGCCCCTCTCCCTTGTAAACACTCAGGCATCTCCTTGCACTAAAATGGCACCTTTTGAGGAAAAGTCCTTTGATGGGAGAAGCATACAAGCATCTCAACTTTGAATGTGCTATGGTTACTACAACTTAAATTCCACTGTATATCAGATGGGACTGGAAAATAGAAATTTTTACAAAGCTATTACTAAGAAGGAGGCTCCCAGGTAAAGCAAATTTGGTTATTGTTACTAAATTGTACTGAGTAAAAACCCTAAAACAACTTTTCATTCATTCATTTGATGTAGCGCTACAATGTGCAAGAAGGTGCCACTCTGGGTTCTACAGAGATTGACAGATGCCTCATAAAGGAGATCTGCAAGGCCTGCCACCCCCCAGTTGTTACTGTTCATGGGGAACCTGAGGCAAAATTTCCCACTGTACAGTGACAACGATCATCATCTAATTTGCACTTCTGGTGTACGTATACAGCTATTCAGAGGGCCAAATCCTTACAAAACTTTGATAAAATGAACTGGAAAGAGAAATATTACATACGTGGGGCCAAGGGTGAGCAGGGTAGGGTAAGTCATACATGAGATAATCTCTACTTTTGGAATCAATGAAGTTTGTGGTTTACAACCCTGTTTTAGCTCCCTGTGCAGCCATCCCACATCTCCTAATCTGTATTCAGGTAGTGATTTTGAGTATTATGTAGCTTGAAAACTTGAAGTGAATTTTCTGGGTGGTTAATAAGCTATCTGTACAAGTATTAATGAACAGTGACCTTGCACTGAAACAAACGCTCCCTAAGTGTTTGTCTCTTCATTGCTTTCTCTAATACCGTAGCATCTCGCCTCCTTACTTTGCTGGCTGATTACTGTGTGCTGAGATTTCTGCCTTACAAAATCAGACATGCTAAGTGGGTACACATACCCACCCCCCCCTTCCAAAGCTACACCTGAAGCATGTTACCAAACTACTGAGTTGTTTTCTTTAACTTCCTTCACTGTCCAATATGTACTCATACAGTGTGAAATATTTTTAATAAATATGGGGATTTTTAAATAGATCAATCTAATTGTTTTATTGAGAGGTCAATATGTGCCATGTGCTATCCTAAATGTCAATAAGATGAGAAATGATGGATAATATAGTCCCTATCCTTAAAAATTATTTACAGAAAATTCTGAGTATTTTACATCTAAAAGAGATTGATATTTAATAAAAACATTTAGAATGGGATGTATATATATATATATATATATATATATATATATATATGATTACCATGCATTTTTAACAATTGATTCCTACAGCCAACCTTTCCATTAATTAATAAAATGAACTCCATTTTGCAGATGAAGCAAATCACCTAACATCATGTTGCTGTTGAAGTGTGATGAACCTCTATTCAACACAGGATAATCTAACCAGAGCCAAAGGAACACTATTTCACATACATTTCTATTTTTTAAAACACTACAATCAAAAAAACTCTGTAATGTAGTGTAACATAGTCCTGAGCCAGCCAGTTATCAAAATGGTCTGAGAAACTTTTCAAACACATACATACCCATATACCTGAGTCTCCTGCAGATTCTATTGGGTAGACTTGGACTGGCTTACAAATATCTATTTTTATAAAGCTACCAACCCAATTTCAGTAACCATTTGGGTTCAGGAGTTATTGCTATAAAATCTATAAAGGCAGCATCTATGCAGACCAAAGAGAAGTTCTAGAAAATGCCCAAATTATTAAGGATATTTTTAACCATTAACTCAGAACAAAAAATAGAAATTTTAAAAAGCCAGGAATTCTAAAATATCTTGATTAGAGAAATTTGTTAGAGGAAAAAGTCATATAGACAATTCTATATGCAGCAACCAGAGTGTCACAAAGAAACACTTTGGCTCTCGGAACTTGAAAATAGTTAACCTCTTATCCCTTGAACAGTAAAAGGCATGGGCTCACCAGATGGGCTTTTCCTAAATTGGTTTCCCCTGAGATTTTCCTGCTGGGATTGGGTATCCATAGACTGAGATTAACTTTAAGATAGTCAATAAGGGCAAGACCCTGCCTTGAGTTATAGTTGCACAGCTACCTGTGTGGTGTGTGGATCCTGCAGAGAGAGAAGGAATTGCCTTCTGTATGCTTCTGCTTCCCTCCGGCGGCCCAGGTCATGCCCTACATATGGCGAGTACTGCAAAATATTTGTGAGTTTAGAGTCTCTTCCTCCCTTGCCTCTCTTGGAATTTATTCCCCTGAATTCATCACTTCTATTATCAAAGAGATCACTGAGCCACATGAAAAAAAGGATAATTGATTAGTAACAATTAAGGCAACAGGATTATTTTCTAGTCTTAATACTTAGTTGATGGAGTCCAATTCCCACCCACATTCTTGCCCTTCAATCCAGGGATAACTTGCTGTGGATTCAAATCATTTCAAGAGTGGGAGGCAATCTTCAGTTTCTTAATTATGTATGTAGAAAAGATATCAAAAGTTCTTCAGTGTTGTCTATCGTGTGCATTAAAGAAAATGAAATGAGTTTGTTGTCATAGACACTGCCACCAAGAAGAGATTTCTCTTACTCTGTCCCTAGAAAACAAGATAAAAACCAAAATGTATAAAGGTATTTTGAGTCTTCAGTTGAACTTAACTTGAACACTATTGTTTCTCTGCTCAAATACCTCATTAACTAAAGCCCCATAAGCCTCAAATGTCAATTCTGAAAACTATTATACAAGCACCAGTTATTGTTGCTTTAACTTTACCTCTGCCTGTCAAACTCTGAAACTCTCTCACTTACTCATATTTTCTTTCTGCTTCATTTGTAATTTCTTGGCTAAGGTAGATGAGTAACTATGATGAAGTAAACTCCCAAGTGTCAGAAAGAGACTAGAAAGAAAGCTAGCCTGCACACAGAAATCACTTTTATACAGTGCAACCTGTCATGATGAAGGACCTTTCTTCCCTGTCCCCTCTAGATACACAGACTTTCAGTTCTGCCCCTACTGCCTCCTCCCAGTAAGACTGCAGAGGTCAGGGAGAGAGAATGCAGAGTCTTTTCCAACACAAAGTGAATGTGCTGAGACTAGGTAGCTCAAGAGAGAAGCAATGGGTTGTAGATGCAGGTGCCTCAGGTCACTGGGTCTGTTCAGGCCCAATAGAGGAGTCTGCACCTGCTCATAATGCAATGCCAAGATTTGGAGTAACTTTCTGGATAATGTAGTTTCCCTTTTGAGGAAAAAAAAACTTTTATTATGTTGAGAAAAATAACATATTAGTTTTAACTGGATTACCAACCTGTTCTTTTATTTCACAAAGCAAGAATCTCTACTGAGGGTGTTAACTTGGGGTGACTCTATGTTAATTGCTCCTGTTTGGACACGCTATGCGTAAATATATCAGTGGACTTGTTTCACTCTTCTAGGTTTTATGTGGCGTGATAGAAATTAAGCATAGTTTTAGCAGTTATAATTCCACTGGAAGAGAAAGGAGCTCTAATTATTGTTTCTTGCCCTGAGAGGATTTTAAGATTCACTCCAAACTTTATTCATTCAACAAACATTTTTTGAGTACCTAATACAGCCAGGAAATGTGCTAGGTCCTGGGGCTACTGCAGTGATTAGTGCATAGTAGATGTGTTCCCCATCCTTCTGGAGCCCATGATCCAGCAGTGGAGAAAGACAGTTACACGGATAATAGTAATCAGGTGTGATGTGTGCTGTGATGAGAAGGTTGAGGGAGCTACAAGCACAAATGGCAAGAGGAGCTAACCAAGGCCTGAGGCAAGTGAAGTCTCTCAGCACAAAGACCTGAAATCAGAGTTTTCTGGACATAGAGCAAAACATCTGTGAAGGTGAGAGGTGAAAGAGAGATTAGTGTGCCTGTGGAGCCAGAAAAAGCTTGGCTGGAAGTGGAGGCAGAAATGGACAGATGAGAGGCTGGTCTAGCCACAGGGCCAAGCTGTGGAGGATGGAACCACCCACAGGAATGGCAGTCCTCCTGCAAGTCCAGGTCTGGTTGAAATTCTCCATTATTTTCCATCCAGAGTGTTCCACACCCTCATTCCTTGCCTCGTCTCTTGCTTTACTGAAGTGATTCCTCTTGCACAACTCCAAGGGTTGTGTGTGTTCATTCAAGAATACAGAGAAGAGGAAGGTATAGTTAATTTGAGAAGCCCAGATGGAGCATCTGTGGGGTTTAAAACTCAGCGCTAGGAAGTGAGTGGATACAATTATGGGAGACAACTTCAACAATCAGAGCTAAGATAAATAGCCACCAATAGCTCTCACTCGCCCAGAGGTATTGGGGGATGAAGTTGGAAGGGCAGGGAGTTTGGGGGAAGAAATGAGTGAGTGAAGGGATATGAACCTGGATTTAGAGACAGCAAGGCTCTGCTGGAGATGTGGTTGGCACCTGTTTCTTCCTTTTCCATTTTTCCTTCTTTCTCATTCTGAAGTAAAGTGAGGAGATGGGAAAATAATGTGAGAGGAGGTGTGGTTTTTTTTTTTTTTTTTTTTCTGTGTGAAAAGCAACAAAACAGAAGAGGACGAGAGTGAGGCTGAGGACAAAAGGCAAGAGGGTGACCTCGCTCTGGGCTCTGAGAATGAGTATAAAAGGAAGCCCCAAGGTCTCTTCTGCCCAGAATACCAGAGTAGGGAGTAAACAGGAGTCCAGGGAACAACAAAAACAATTACCAAAAGAAAAGATGAAAAGAACCAGGTTGATTGGTTAGTGCTTCAGGATTGTGAGATATTGACAGAAGAAAATTAGACTTAGTCACAGAATCAAGGAAGCAAGGAAGCAATGCAGACACAAGGAATTGAAAGGAAACATGACTAGCTGTGGTACCGATTATGAACCTTTCATTACAATTGACTGATAAGCTAACTCCAATTCACTTCAGCAAATCAAGAGATACTATTGAGAGTCAGTATTTCTCCATCTTTCCGTCCAATTCTCCTCTACCTGGCTTTATTTTCAGGTTTCACGTGGTGATAAGATGGCCCCCAACAGCTCCAAAGCCATAATATCTTGGCCCTCCGATTCAACTGAATAGTACACTTCTTTTTCTTCATGAGATGAAAATAAATGGCATAGCTCTTACTCTGTGATTGATGCTGGTCTAAGAGTTTACTCTGTGTTAACTCCCCTGATCTTTACAAAAATCCTATATTATATATACCAAGACACAGAGGAAAGAGGTAACTTGCCCAAGTCTTCATGTTACGGAGGTAACATGAAGATCTGGACTCAGATCTGGATTCCTCATCACTATGCTATGCTGCCTTCAGCCTGGTGTCAGCCGGTGGAAGTGGATCAGTTGTGTATGGCTGTACCATTCACCTTGAACTCAATACTTTAGCCATATCTGAATCACAGGCCACATGTTGCCAGAAGCAGACTTAATGATCATTTAAACCCCATGCTGACAGTGGGCAGGGTACTTACCCAGAGGGAAACCAAGGTGCCACCTGCAGAAGAGAGGAGAACAGATGGGCAGGAAAAATCATGCTGCCCAAGCCTCTGGCCTCATTCCCACCATTTTCTTCTCTCCCTTTTTTTTCCTTCTTCCCCTCTGCATCTAAGACACAGCAGCACTGTGTGTACTATGTGCCAGACACATGGATAGAACAGTAAGTAAAACAAAGTCCTTGCTCTCACAGAGCTTATGTCCTAAAGGGGGGAGTGACATACACAGATAATCATATAATATTCAAAGCAGAGTTAGGATATAAAAATGGTAGAGGGAGGAAGGAGGAACCCTTTCCTGTCTACACAGGGTAATCAGTGGAAGCCTCTGGATGAGGGGACATTTGAGCAAATATCTGAATAAAGTGAGAGGCATCCATTCTGGAGGAAGGAAGACCTAAGGCCAGGAAGAGCAAGCACAGGGCTCTGATGGAAGAATGTGCTCAGTGACTTTCTGGAATGGCAGGGAGTAAACTAAATAAAAGGAAGTAATATGAGGACAGCATCCTGAGCCTGCTTCTCCAGGACCACTTCTGCCCCTCCTTAGCTGCCCTCAGTAAGTAGAGGGCTGGAACCCAATCTCTCTCCAATGGGGTAGTCACTATTTCCAACCACCTCATTTGAAGAGTCAAAACATCATCTCAAACTCAACATGTTGGAATTAAAATCATCCTCTTTGACTCAGACTTAACTCTTCTCCGTACTGACTGGGGGGTCTGCACAATCTCCTCGTTGTCCAGACATCACCACCTTGAACCACAGGCAACTTTTCTCTCTCCTTCACCCAACAAAACCCATCCAAAGGGCTTTTATTTTTATTTTCTTCCTGCAACGTCTTTCAATCCACTCCTATTTCCATCCTGGGGATACACCCATCATTTCTGATGACAGACAATTGTGATGATTCCTACTTGTTCTCACATCTCCCACCAAGCTCCTTTCTAAGATGGACAGTACAGAGCTGGCAGACTCATCTTTTAAACACAACCCTAGTCACTTCTGGTAAAGTCCAACACAATTAATGCCTTTATAATAAAATGTAAACTCTCAATGTGGACCTAGTTAATGTCCAAGATCTTTGATTAGGATGATCCCAGTATACATTTACAGTCTTAGTTCCTATTTCTAATCAGCCTAGCCAAATCACTTGGCATTCTGGTCTTCTCTCCATGCTGCCTTGTTTACCATTTTCTTCTGTTAGCACGTATCATCCCAACACGACTAGTCATGAAAATCTTCTCAGCTCTCGGAGGCTCAGTCCACACGCCTCCCATAATGTGAGCCTGTCTTTGTTCCCTCAACTGGAAGTGATTTCTCCACCATCAATTCTCAAGACCACTTATTCCTTCTCACCTTGTTTCACGATGCCAGTTTTTATCTCTCTAAATCCTCTTCTTAATTTCCTTCATCAAAACCACTCCTCCTCTACTTCTCCCCTTCTCAATCAATGACACTGGTGAAAAACAGCACTCTTGATCCTCCAGGGAGCCTCAGCTCAGCATTGCTAGCATTAGTGGCATTGCCTTGATAGTGGCAATTGCATCACTGAAGGGCCCTGGGTTTAAGTTAGGCTGAATTAATCCTTTTGCTGTGCCACAGGTGTGTCATGGATATTTTGTTCATTTGGGCTTTTTCTATCTCGAGGATTAGGCCCTTTGTTGTGATCAAGCCATCCACAGCATATTGGTGCCTCAGGGGAATATCAGGTCCATAGCCTAGAAGCTGGTGAAAGAAAACCCTCCTTTGCCTTTTCCTGCAGGGCAGTCACCCTGCCCCTAACTCCTTTTTCTCACCCCCCCCCCGCCCCTTTGTACAAATTCCCTCTCTGTGTTTTGATCTCTAGCTGCATAAAATCCTAGCTTTCAGTTTCTGTGTTCATCTAATCACTCATAGTATGGACCTTCCAGCCCTATTAAAAAAAAACAGTTTGTTATCAAAGAACAAATAACTAATACTGACAGGAAGCCCTTGCTTGTGGCTAGGCCATGCTGTTTTGGACACGTTATTCTGAACGTCTCTCGTTCACCTCATTGGTAGTGATCTGTTGTCTTAAATAGCATGAGATGGCCAAACACACCTCCCAGCTTTGGAAATTGGCAGAATATTAGTGAAATGTACCCACAGTCCAGGGTAGATGCAGGTCATGAAGGGCCACTTGGAGGACAGGTTTTTGTAGCAACAAGTAGGCACAGTGACCCCTTGGCTCCCACGAGAAGATGTAACAGGTTTGCTGAATGATTTCACAGGCAAGGATGTGGAGCCTGTTGGGTTGAGGTTCGGGGGTGGTAATCAGCTGGTCCAATCCATGCAGGAATTACCAGGCTGGGAAGCCTTCACAGGCAGGTAGAGAGGATATCTGGCAGCTGAGGAACTCAGGCCTTTGGACACTGAGAAGCTTAACAAGGTCAAAGTAACACTTGCATCTTAATTTTGGCCTTATCCAAAAGCTCTCTCTCCCAAATCTATTGTGACTCTCATCCACTTCTCATATCCCCATCTCAGGCACCTGAAAGCCAGTGTTTACTCCACCCATTCACCTGTACTTCTCCAGTAGCCTCTGATGCAATTTCCCCATCTTCATTTCTCTCCAATGCCCCTCACCACCACAGAACATGCTTTACCTATCCAGCATCTACAATTAACATCTGCATTTCTTACACAAAATGCATTAGAATACAATTGGCCCTCCATACGTGTAGATTCTGCATTCATGGACTCAACCAACCATGGATCCAAATGTTCAGGAAAATAATAGTATCTGTTCTAAACAAGTGCAGACATTTTTGCTTTGTCATCATTCCCTGAACCATAACAACTATTTACATAGCATTTACATTATATTAGGCATTATAAATACTGTAGAGACAATTTGATATGTATAAGTTATTTGCAAATACTACAACACTTTATATAAGGGATTGAGCATTCTCAGATTTTGGTATCTGTGGGGATTTCTGGAACCAATTCTGTGCAAACACTAGGGGATGACTTTATTCCTATCACCCTCCTCCTCCTCCTCCTCCTCCTCCTCCTCCTCCTCCTCCTCCTCCTCCTCCTCCTCCTCCTCCTCCTCCTCCTTTTCCTCCTTGTCCTTCTTCTCCTCATGGCCTAGAAGGACCTATAATATATGCACTCCACTTCCTTTCCTATCCATTTCCTGATGCTTTTCCCATTGTTCACTCTACAGCAATGGTGGGATTCTTCCTTTCCTTCCAATGTGTCAAGCTTATCCTGATCTAAGAGTTCTGACTCTTCACATTCTCTCCACCTACAGTCACTGACCCTCTCCAAGGTATTTGTAAAGCTACTGCTTCTTATGATTCAGGTCTCAGCCCAAGCATCACTGACTGTCCTTGACAATTCTCGCCAGGCCTTATCTTTCTTCATAGAATATATCCCTACTTGATAATATATTGCACTTTTATTGTAATTTGCGTAATTTGCAGTTTCTACTAGAATACATATTACAAGGTGACAAGAACCTCTTCTAATGTTATATTATGTCCTCAGCATCTAACTGTGCATATCTAACAGGCACCCAATGAATGTTAAGTAAAATAACAAATGAATAAAGGATGAATGTTTAAAAAAAATGAACAATGGAATTGTCAGTACCGATAGCAGAGAAATATTATCTATTCTCATGAGCATTAATTAGCATTAGAGGCCAACCTTTTCTTAATTATGAGAATGTACCAGGGTCACATTCTAGGTAAATTTATTTGTGATTATGCTTTACAGTCCTCTGAGAAATGGCATTCTGCTTAATGTCAGGCATCTCATCTTTATTCTTATTTCTCTCCAGCAGATACAATAAGCAATAAATAGGTGATTAATAATGAGGAAAAACACTTACTATGTGCCATTCCCCACCCGAGGACCAAACATTCATTAACTCACTTCATCCTTACCACAGTTTGTGATACTGATGGATATTATTGATATCCATATTTTCCAGATGAAGAAACTGAGGCATAAGAAGGGTGAGGTATTTTTCCCAAGGTCACCTCAATTCACAGATTTATTAATCAGCCAATATTCTATCAGAGAAATAAAACAAAATCAGAGAGAGAGGGAAAGAGAGTGTAAGGAATCGGCTCACATTGTGGACAAATCTGAAATTTTTAGGGCAAACTCATAGCGGAAGAAACACTCAGGCAGCTGCAGCCCATGGAGGAATTATTTTTCCTCAGGGAAACCTCAGTTTTGCTCTTTTGGCCTTTCAAATGCCTAGAAGCAGCCCACCCAGATTATTGAGGATAATTTCCTTTACTTAAAGTCAGCTGAATGTGGATGTGAACCACATCCATCAAATGCCGTCACAATAACACCTAGCTGGTGTTAAATTGAATAACTTGACCTAGACAAGGTGACACATAAAACTAGTCATCACAATAAGTAACCCACAGGATTTGAACCCAGCCTTCTGACTCCAAGCATAAATTCTTCACATTGTGATATTCTGCCTTCCAACCAAGATATGTTGAATGGATAAAAAAAAAAATGAAAGAAAGACTCTACCATGACAGCACACAACTCTTACTCCCTCTGAAATAACTGCCTGCTCTCCCTCTCACCTGTCCCCAGCCTTGTGGAATACCTCAATTTGTGACTTGTTTCCAGGATTCTTTGAGTAGAGCTGTTTAAAACATATTTGAAAAGAGATTTGATGTGTGAAGCTCACTTGCTTTCTAGCCAGAGGTCTCTTTCTATATTTGGGATTTGTGGTGGAAAACCCACAAATGGAATTTCAGCAAATCTGAATTCAAATGTCCTGGTTGCCTGACAATAGGATTGGCAGCCTAACAGCTTCCAGGATGACACTGGCTTGCTTTCCTGAGGAAAATGACTAAAAGCAATTTACACATTACAGAGGGTTTAGAGTGTCTTTTCTTTATCTGCTATATGGAGCACAGTAACCAATACCACTACAGACGTGCAGCAAGCTTACTCTAAGTCCTCCTTTCACTGACTGGAAAGCTGAATTTTGAGCATCACAGGATCTTCTTTTCCTCCCACTTCTTCTTCACCTGCTTCTAGGCTGCCATCTTGCTTCCTAGCACCTCTAGTCCATGCCCATTCCTAGGTACGGTCAGGAATCCATGAGACAGAGGAAGTACTAATTAAAACCTTTGAGGACAGGAGTTTTTTCTTATGCTCATCTACTTGCCAGTCCTACTTCATTTCCTTTTGAGCCAATCAACTGTTGGCAGGTTGTGTAGAGTAGACTCTTGAATAGGGAAGTCCAGAACTAGAGCAGATGTGAGAATCCACAGCTGAGAATGAATACACTGTGTTGTCACTGTTTGAGCCTGTTGCTGTTTCTAAATCCCTCGGATACTATAGAGTGCTACTTAAGTTTGTCACTCAATTTTCTTTAATGAAGAATATAAATGAATTCAGCAAATATTTACCCAGTGGTTACCTCATGAAAAGTCTTCTGAGGGATAAAATGTTGAGCAGAGTTCAGGCCCTTGAAAAGCTTCAAATCTAACAGGGAAAGAAAATGAACAAATCTAGGCTTGGTGCCAGAAGCTGTGAGCATTCGTGAAGGAGGGAGCATTCCAGATTCTTTCCTTCAAGCAATCAATAGCTATAGGCCGGCCTTGAGCAGGCACTGGGGATCCAGTGAGTGGTTAACAAAACAAAACAATATCCTTCCGTATGTGGAGGAAACCAGACAATAAATAAATAATAAGTAAATAAGAACTTCAGCAACACAAGACAGACTGATGGATACAGAGTGGCTGGGCATGGTGACTAAGGAAGTCCTTTCTGCAGAGGTGACATTACAACTTCTGAATTTTTCAAAGCAGAGATTTGGGGCTAAGTAGATTCCCACACAATGGAACCACAAATATTAAATCTTGAGTATAAGCTCCAATTGTTCAGGGTCTATAAAAGAAGATCCAGGCACAGTAATAAAAGGAGCAAGGAAATAGGATCGGGAGGTGGAGCCAAAGAGGTACCCGGGATCAGATCGCCCAGAGCCACTGGAAGCCTCTGTAAGGTGTTAAACCAGGATTGTTATCATAGCTGCTGAAAGGAGGATGTTCCATGTGGGTCACAGATGGAAGCAGAGAGACAGAGAGGAGCTGGCTTCTCTGGCCATCCAGGCCAGGTGATGCCTTGGATGAAGTTGGTCACTGGGGAGATGGTGAGAAATTTTTGGAACATGAGAAAAATATTTGCTAGTAAAATTGACATGAGTCACTGATGAACGGTGGAGAAATGAAAAAAAGAAGGAATCAAAGATACCCTCCATGTTTTCATCTAAGGCACCTTGATGAGGGATGATGCCTGAATTGGGATGTCTCCCAGGATATACTGACATGGCGCATACTTGAAGCACATTTTGGAAGGAAAGGAACACAGGGAAGGGCCTGGATACGTGAAATAGAGCAAAAACCTCAGCACACAATTGATGAGCATTTGGCTGAAAAAACAATGTGCATGTCAGGAAGCCAGGGGAAGCCAGGCTGGTAAGCTGGAGGTCATATATGGAGGCTATAAAATATTGAAGGCCATGAATACCTGGACAGGGTGGAGAAAACAGGTATGAAACAATGGAGCCACAAATAATCAAAAATTAAGAAAAAAAGAGAAACTAGAAAATTCTCATTCTATACCTTCGATGCCTTAGGAAATCTAGAAACAAAAGGGCCCCAAGGTAGCAATTCATAAACCACACAGGCCAAGTACAGGACGTACCTATAAACCATCAAAAACTACCAGAGTCTCGTTAGACTCCTTGGAGGTGCCTTTTATGTACCCATTTTCTCTGAACAACGATCTTCATAGTATGTGGATCAGGAACTACTTATTTAAGATTGATAAAGCAAAGAGTCCCTTCCCAATCATCTTGTTGTAATCCAAAATCTTAGTTCACATCCTTGACAACAAGGGTAGCTATCAGGAATAAGCTATTTGAACTCAATAACTTTAAAAAAATGCACTTCAAACATTTAAATTTAAGGAGACCCAGGGGGTAACCTAATGCTTTTGCCAACATGATTTTCTCCACCTAAAACAGGATAATGATTTTCAAATATAGAAGGAGAAACCACACCCTCTTCTCACCATGAGGTTGTATCAAAATGACCTGAGAAGCTGTTCAAAGCTCTGCCTTCCAGAATTGCAGAGTTGCTGACCTACCCCAGAACCCCACTAGTGGTGTATGGGGGTCCCCACTTCTAGAGGAAACCCCTCAGAAAGTAGAAGACTGAGGACCTCTGAGTTAAGGGTTCTCATAGGCGTTTGTTTTTAATCTCTTTAAGTCACTGATATGGAATTTCATATCAGGTAGCAGAGTCTGGGGAAAAGAAAAAGGATCAGACAGCTTTTTGAAACCAAATTATTGCCTCTCTGACAGATACCACTGTGCTGCTTACAAGTATTTTTCCTATTAAGTTTTAGCGAGTGCAAGGGCTATGGTAAATAACCTTTCATCTGCAGAAGCTTTTCAAGGAACAAATAAGGAGTAATGCAAAGTAATCCTGGGGAAGTTTAAAGAGAGATTGTATCAACTGAATTTAAAGTAATAGAATACAGGGAAAAGGAGAAAACTATACAATTGCTTTCTGGGGTTATCCTTCTTTCTAATAAATAATTTATATGCAAATTTTGTTATTGTAAAAATAATTAAGCTGATTTAGTTTGAAAAAATGTGTGTGTATATGTATGTATGTATGTATGTATGTATGTATAGGTGTATATGTGTGTATACACACACACAATTTCGTTTAAAGACAAGAAACACAAAAAGGCCCTGAGATTAAATAAATCTATTAGAGACATTTAAAATGATTTTGGTATCAAACAGTTAATGAAGAATTTAGTTTTCACTTTTTTGAGTTTTTCTTTTTTTTTTTTTCTGAGCTAGATGAGAGACAGATAATTTCTTTGGCATCAATGGTAGGCTTGTTGTGAGGTGATAGTTTCATTTTTTTAAGGATTAACTAAACTTTTTTATGCAATAATAACCACATTTCCAGGAGAAGTTAGGAAAGCTTATAATATTGCACATGAAAAAGAAACAAAAACCGAGAGAATGCTGTAGTTTGCACTGGTTTGAAACAAGCTGTGAATAGCTAATCAGTCAGAAAACCCTGGATTACAACCAAACCACAACAGAAGAATATAAATGAACACAGGGCATGTGAATGATTCTTGCTGGGGAGGGGGAATACCTTGAATTATCAAGTAGTTTTCTGAAAATTGAAAACTAGAAGACACTCAATTATTGGCAGCACACGTCCTCAATTAGGCAGATCTGTGTGTCAGTCAACCAGAATATACAATAGAATAATTTAGGTTCATTCTCTTTCAATCTACAAACATAATCATTTTCACATGGAAACTTGGCAATGTCACACCTCATTTCTCAGCAGACTTAAGAACAGCATGCAGTCTTGAGATGTTTTGGATCACCTTTACAGAATGAATCCCAGTACATTTCCACTCCCCTTACAGATTGTTATCACGTACAATTAAAGTTAAACTGCACTTGTCAAAACAAGATAACAAATCACACTCTGCAGTAGCCTTAGATTTCTTTTTAATCATCCTTTGTCACTTCCTCATGAAGTTTACCAATTGAACCCTTTGCAATGCAACCCCAAAGCTAATCAGGGAAGTAGTCATTGTTATAGCCAAAATTATAACTTTAAAACTTTAACAAATAATTAGTACTTAACAGCTTTATAGGATATTTAACAAAGCATTAATAACTTACCAGAAATAAAAATAAAAATTTTGAAAAGTGAAAATTTTATGATGCATTTTTTATTACCCTTAAGCCTCTATAGGAGATTGGATAAAATACTAATATTCATTGAGAATTGAACCAAAATGTCTGGAGATATAGGTCAGTGGTAGAGTGTTTGCCTAGAATACACAAGGCCCTGCATTCAATCTCCAGTGCCAAAGAGAGACAGAGAGAGGGAGGGGGAGAGAGAGAGAGAGAGAGAGGAAAGGAAGGAGGGAGGGAGACACACACACACACACACACAGAGAGAGAGAGAGAGAGAGAGAGAGAGAGAGAGAGAGAATATGAATGTGTGTGTGTCTTGGTCCAAAAATTAACAAAATAATTTCACAATTACTGCACCAAGAATTTGAGAGCAGCTTTCTTGAGTATTTAAGGAGGTTTTTTTTTTTTTTTTTTTTTTTACTTTCTGTTTCAAGACCCCATCCATAGCAATTTGGTCTTTCCCTCTTTTGTAATTTCTATGTCCTTTTTCCCTTCCACATTGGTCTTTATAAATTCTATCAACTAGAATTGATCAAATGGGGATGCTCCTTTCTAAGTTCTGTTTGTATGATTGACAGATGCCTTCATCTAGGACAACTAATTGTCTGGGTTGTACATACAGACAGGTCAGATGCCCAGATCTGACCTTAGTCATCCTGACATCCAGTAATTTTTGTCCTTCTGGAGAATCCCAAATCTCTCCATGTTCTACTCCACTTATTAGATTAAAATTAAACCCACTGTCTGCAGCCATTTAAATTCTTTGAATGAGTTGCATACCAAAAATAGAAAAATATAATGAAAGTGAACATCTCTAAGTGCTATGCCAGGCACTGTTCATAGAACTTATATGTATTAACTCTTTCACCTTCACAACCCTATGAATTAGGCTTGGTAAGTATCCCCATTCTCTGAAGCATGAAGAAATGGTACTAGTAAGAGGCATAAGTAGTACTAAGCCCAGCACCAGTCTTTTACATGTCACACAGTCATTTCTCTACTTTGAGCCCAGGTCTCCAGGATTATATGCTTAGTTGGGACCACCACTGCCCAATGACAAAATCCAAATTCTAGACTTCCTGGTGGAGCAAAAGGAGAAAATATGGAGTTTAAGAAACATTTATTTTTTATTCCTACATTTTGGAAATTATGTCCCCCAAAAGATATTTATCACTGTCTCATATTAGAAATGGAAAGATTGATTCTGGTGCACATTAAATTTGAGAAACACCAAGCTAGAGTCTGGGAGCTGTGAGGATAGGGAATAGATTATCAGGGTGATGGGAAAATGAATGCAAAAAGACATTGAGGCATGGAGAAACAACCAACACATTGAGGAAATAGGAAGGAATATTCTTTGAAGAGTCCAGAGAGGCAGAGAGAACCAGCTTCGCCAAGACTGGGGAGGCAGGCAGGGGCCAAGACAGTGCAAGCTTTAGTAAGAGAAGGATGTGGACTTTATCCCACCAGCTATGGGAAGCCACTTCAGGCCTCTACATAGGAATGAAAGAATATCAGGTTTGCATTGTGCAAACATAGCTGCAGCTGTGTGGAGAATGGATTTGAAAGAGAAAGGGTAGTATGAGGAGACCCATCAAGGGAATATTGCAGTAGAAAAGGTAAGATGAGACCAAAGCGGGGATCTAGAGGTGGCAGAGAAAAAGCTAGAAATGAGCACATTCAAGAGCTCAGTCGAAGGGGGAACCCTCAGTACATCTTCCACACAGCATCAAATTGGAAGGGTAAATTAGATCCTGTCAGTCCTCAACTTGATTGCTGCAGAAGCTTCCTAGTGTCTTGGGATGGAGTCTAGAATCCTCCACATCAGGACTGTCCCTTGCTTTTCTCTTTGTGTCCACACATGAGCCTCAGGCTCTCTCTTTGTTCCCACCTGAGAGTTTTCCACCTGCTAGTCCCTCTGCATGAAGCACCTCTTTGGTAACTTTCACATAAAGAATCCTCCTCATTTTTTAAGCCGGAGCTTAGATGCCTACTTCTCTGAAGAGACTTCCTGCATCATCCAGCTGAAGTCGGTGCCCACACTCTTATCCACCTGAGTACTTCACTTGCACCTTTGGTAGGCTTTAGATCATTGTGTTATTATCTGGTTTTCATTGACGGTCTTTGTTTGTCTTGAGGAATGCAAGATCCATGAGAGCAAGAACCCCATCTGCTTGGTTATCTAGCACAGTGCCTGCCCTGACATGTGCCACCAATTCACAGTAAATACATATGGGCAGTTTGACAAACTCTAGGTTTCACCATAGGCTAGGTGATGGTGACCTTCTCCTAGGACCAAGTTTGCTAGGGAATGATATTTTAGATCTAGAAGCAAAGTATCAGACTTAGCATTATTTCTCCTCTCTTTCTTTATTCTGTACCTGAAGGTACTAAGTTAAAAGCTATTGGCCTACAGACATCCAAAAAAATGTACAGTTTGCCAACTTGTTTTTTTTCCTTTGTTGCTTATTGGTTTCTTATATCCACATTTTGTTGCAATTTCTTAAAGTTTGCTAGTACAACAAAAGAGGACCATACTTAACTAGATGACTAAAATAACAAAGGGCCAAATTGAGTTGCATTTTTATAATTGAGATTTTCAAATCACTACAGAGGTAGACCTTCTTTCTATATAAAAATTAATACAATTTTTACAAAAATTGATTCCTTGAATTGTGCCCAGAAGCAAATCAGTGTGCCTAATTGAGACGAGCATGTGTGTGTGGGGGGGGGGGGGTGTGTGGGTGTGTGGGTGTGGTTTAAATTAGTGTTCATTTTTTTTTTCACATTCTGGAGTAATTTCTATTTGCAATGCCCCTTCCAATGACTAAATTTTATCATTCACCATAGAAGCCAAGGTTTAGAAAATTGTATAATCCCTATATTCTAAATCAGGAAATTGAAGCAGAGAGAGATTACCTTTGCCAAGAAAGAGAGTGGTTTTGTGGCTGAGTCGGTTTCAAATTCAGAGTCTATCCCAGGCTTTCAACCTCTGCTAATGAACTGTGTACTATTTCCATTTCTGTTTGCTTATGTGAGTATTCACCAAGCCACCAGCACCATATGAGATCAGTATCCAAGCTATAAAGGCTTTTCAAATTGCTAACACTAGACATAGTTCAGACTTTAAGTACCAGGAAGCAACTGGGAACAGCTGCTTTTGAATCAGACATAAATCTAAGCAATGTTACAATATAGCAAAAGGGGAAAAAAAAGACCTTGTCTCATTAAATAGCTAACTGGAGAGTGTATCTGATAGTAAAATCTTGGCAGAACATAAAATACCTGTTTACTGCCAAATTCTAGTCACACAACATTAAGGTTACCTATTTAAGCATGGAGCACTGGCTTCTCATCATATATAATTCTATCAAGGAGTTTCCCTCGTGAATCTTAGTTGCCTTTAGAGTGAGTAGAAACACTATTGCCAAGATTGCTGGGACCTAACCTCACAGGGATTTGTAGATAGAAAATTAATCCCTCGAATTGTGCCCAGAAGCAAGTCAGTGACTAATGGAGACCAGCAAGCAAAGGCATAGCCAAACCCTCAGAGCCTGTAGCAGCCAAAGCTTTTTGAATAATTTTTCAGGGTAGCTCCTTAATAGAGCACATAGACAAAATCCCATCTGGGCATTAGAAATAGGAATTATACAGGCATGGTCTGTTTATTTTCCCTTCATCCTTTGTTATGGCCCTTCTCCAATTAGACTGTATTCAAGTGTCTGGAGTTTGTTATAGGGTGACCACCTCATGCCCAGTAAAAAGGTTTTTTTCTTTTTTTTTTTTTTTTAACTTTTGCACAGCCAAATGGTAATGTCAAAAAAAAAAAAAAAATCCTGGGGGAAAATGTCCCATGGGATATTTTTAATCAAGTAACACACATTTCCCATATAAATGTTGCATAGAGACGGCCATGAAAATAACCCATTAAGTAAAATATTCCAAAATCGAATCTAATAAAGCTGGATAGAAAAATCCATTCTTCTACTTTGGAATAGAATGTATAATAAAACCAGGGAAATGTTCATGTGGCATTAAACTCTACAAGCTTAGTGTAATCCAGAGGCTTCACAGAAAAGCAGAAAGTAAGAAATGGGAAAATAAAAGGGTGATCGCATTCTAACACAGCCACAATTAATAGATCTACCTTCAAATAAAAGAAAAAGAAAATCAATTCAGTTGGAAAGATGTCAGGATGGAGCAATTACTCATGGCTAATTACTTTTTAAAAGAAGATGACAATGGGTTAGTTTTCACTGATATTGATGAAGGAAAACCTTTGGGGAAAGCATTTGTAAAGGTTAGCAAGGATATGAATTATCCTCCAGTATGTTGAAAGGCAAAGAAGAGGGAAGAATAAGTAAAATACTAGTGAAGGTCATCAAGACAACTGAACTGATACTATAAATTACCATTTTCTAAAATCCAAACCTGTCATCAACATGTCTCACAGTGAATTATTTCCTAGAAAAGATGATTTGTTATGAAATGTTCAGTAACTCACCAGACAAATGACTTTTAAATAGTTTTATTCAGTAGTATATTGTGAAAGGCAAAATGAGATGTAGTTGTTCTACCTATGAATTAAGAATCCTTTTGAAACAATTACTGCAGAACTGCTGGAATGTGTGGTCCTGGTATTGGCCTTAGAAAAACTAGTGATTTTCAGTGATACCTGATCACTGAGTTTATCCACAAAACCAAAAAAAAAAAGAAAAAAGAAAACCTTCATAGTTTTCATAAGCAATCTTTGAATATGTTAATTATTATAGCCTACAGTTGTCATCAAAGACCATGCATATTTGTAAGAAATGAACACACTGGTTCATTCATTTTCATCAACAAAAATATCTGTGAACAATAAGAAGAAATGCATATCAATAAAAATCCTTCCCCTGGTATGGCAAATCAAGGGCTGTATACCATACACCAAGATTTTTAGCAACCCCCTTTAAAATACATATACATGTATACACAGAGACTACAGGTGCACAGGTACATATATGGGCTCATCTATAAAGCCATGCCCCCCCACAAACACACAAAGAGATCCCACTGAAAACCATTAACAATGGCTGATGCATAGACACATTTCAAACAGAAAATATGTTTATTTGCACTCATCAAAAGCGTGGTGAACAAAATAAAATCTATTAGCTAGTACTGTTTAGTCATCTAGTCTTTGATACTGAGACTTGAATCAATTACTAAGACATCAGGGTTAATTCCCACTTGTACAAGAACATATTTATTCTGACTTGCTAAAACCACAGCTGAAAATCCTAGTGTGATTGTTTTCACTGGCACTTCAATACTGTGTCCCCTTTCTTCTGTGATTTTCCACCACCCCAGGTTGACCAACCTCTTCCCTGCCCTTCCCACCCATGTCCAACACCCTTCTCAGTGTTCTGCTGATGTAGTTTTAATTGTGCCAATATCTCTGCCTACAGAGTTCTCTTTCTCTCATCACTCCTTTATAGAAGGCCCTACCCATACCTGTGCCTCAGAGTTATTATAGTTCATTCATACCTCATTTATCAAGCACAACCCAGGAAGCCTTGTCTGACTGCAGCAGCCCACAGTGAGCTCGCCATCCTCTGGCAGTTTGTACTGTCAGACTTGACATCCTCTTACTACCTCATGTGAGTATTTGTCTTTAATAATTATGTCAGTTATAAACTGCTTGCAGCAGGCCAATACTTAGCAAATCTCTGTGCCCTTAAAAATGATAACATCATATCTTCTTTATAGTAGGTGATCAAACAATGCATTTTGATTCATGAATGGGTTGATTTTAAATGGCTTTAAATGTTTCTCCAGGTTTTATGTAGGCAAATTAGCTGAGAAGCAGATGGCATTCATATAAGCAACTAGGTGAATTTCTCTTAATCATAATGCATACACTGGAATTCTACATCATGAAGTCACTGGGTAACAGTATTAATCATCAAGTCCACAGTGTAAAAGACAAAATGTAGAAAATGATTGTCATTATCTTGGCTCAAATTTGCCTTTATTTGGGTTATTATTTTGAGTTAAGAAATTTGATGATCAAGAAAAATCATAAGGATAAGTTAATTATCCTTCCACGTTTTTAGGAATATTCTTTCATTCCTTTATAGGAAAGCCTAAGAAAGGGAAGTTAAAGACAAAAGCCAAATAAAGAAGGCTTTCAAAGGAATATAACTGCCATGAGGCGACACAGTATTGAAGTGCCAAGATTGCCTTCTTCCTGAAAACACACCTAGAAATGGGGTAGGGAAAGAAGAAGAAACAGAGGGAGGAGGTGGCAGAACCTAACCCCTCCACATCTGAGTACAGAGGATAATGAAATGACAAAGTGCACCTGGTCAGTCTCAGCAAACCTTTCTGGAAACATCTTTTAGTCACTTCTTTCCTTAAATATGTAACTGTTCTGCAAGTGTTGCTTCATAGCAGGACATTTTAATTCAATAAAGAAAAGAAAGGCAAAGGTAACCCTCCTTTTATCATCTTAACAGAATTAAGGCGTTAATAAAATCAAATTGTCATGGTCCAGAGGGATTCCCAGAACTGACATTCTGTGCTCAGCTCCATCAGGGAATTTCACCACTTCTATTTGTTAGTACATATTATAGACACGCTCAATATCTTCTGTGAAAATGTCATTATAACCAGCTAAGGGCATTGGTTTTCAAACATTTGGAAGTGTTAAGAAGAGCTTAGGTGGCCTCTCTTTTGAATAAAGGAGCGATTACTCTGATTGTTCTTCCTAAAGAATACCTTCAGATAATGAGTGCATTGGATCACGTGTGTTGTAACTCAACTTGACTATCTTTCATAGGTATCTAGAGGGCTCTTAAAAATACAATAACATTTGAACTAAAATTCCGCAAAAACTCAGATAAGATAAAATTACCTATCTGAGAATCCTCTTTGGAGAGTGTTTTAGAGGGTTTGAAAAGGGACATTGATGGATTCCTGCGGACAAAAGTTTAAAAAGTAATAATATCTGAGCTGGGTGGAAAACGAAAAACAAAAAACAGAAAAGATGCTGAAGTGTTCCCAGTGTATTCTGCTGATACTTTAAGTTCTGCACTGCAGTAATTGGAATGGGATTTCATTACAAGAAGTTTTTACCCAGTCACATCTACAGCATCCTTGTAAGAGAATGATAGAGACCAAGTGTACCTGTTATGATCATTACCACCAAGTCTCCAAGGAAACAACTCCAGAAAGTTATCAAAGACGCAAAAGTGGAGGGGAAAACATAAGGTACTGCCAGACAAACTCAACACTCCAGAGTACTTGAAGCTTTAACATAAATAAATAAATAAATAAACAGCTCCTAGCGTTCCTCTTAAACAATGGGAGGGAGGTGCTCTACTTCCTTTTATATTTCAGTTTTAACACAAAGAACAACACATTTTCCTTGAAAAATATTTTTCATGTTTCTTACTTCTTCAAAGAACATAGAGGCTCAATACGATTGTCAAGTACCAAGCAGTTAAAAGTGTAGGTAAAGTTAAAATTAGCCATGGACACAGGTAATTTCTTCAAATTAAGTGCTTTAAAAATAATTGTTATTTGTGCCTCTTTCCCATTTCTACATTACCTTAGAGAAGTATGTGCTAAATCCTAGTTGGCAAGATATATTATAGAAATATGTTACCTGTGATGACAAAATTCCCATGCTCCATCTCTACACTGGGATGCACATTTCCCTTCTCATCCAGGGCTGCCTTTGAAATTCATGGGCTCTCATCACCATGGTGTGATAATTCTCAACCCATATCCTATCTCCATCCAGGAAGCTGAAACGCTGATGTTCTTGAAGGTGGGGAAAGAAGAAATCCTCTCCCCTCCTAGAAGACAGAGCAACCCTGCCTAGGGAAGAAGGAAAAAGAAGACAAAGACAGGATTCTGCGTTCCAAGAACTCTCTGATCCTGAAGCTCATTTCTTTTCCATTTTAAGAGTATTCTTCTTTATACATCTATGTATTTAGATTCTACCCTCAGTCCATTCTCTTCTCACTCCACTAACTCTCCTAACAAAAGCTCCAAACAATTGGCTCCAACATCCAGGGTGGACTCAAGTTTTATAAGGGCAGAAATGTATACAATTAAAAAAGAATATAAATTTGAAAATGCAAAATTAGATATAAAAGTAACGGCTTATGAAGAATGAGACAACACAACCCCTTAGTGATGTCATGGCTGGTCTCAGGCACCACCCAGTCAGGACCCCCTCCACTGTCATAGGTTATAGATCTAAGCTGTCACTGCCAATAAAGCTATGATTCTGACCTAACTCCCACTCAGTCCATTTTCATGTAATCATGCTTTAGAAAATTACTTCTTTCACTAATAAGGTGCCTGGTCAGTTGGGAGAATTCACCAATGCTTATGAGTCTTTTGTGCAATATTTCATTAAGCATTTTCAATATTCTGGTTGATAACTAAAGGAAGAAATGAACACAGTTATGTCTGGCAATGATTATAAAAACATAATAAAAATTAAAATCCTCTGGACAAATCTTCAGTGTCTTTTTTCCAAGTTTTTGTTTTGCTCTATGTATGTTTCTTAATCACAACCATATATTAAAATGAATTTTATTTTAGTAGCCTCACCACTACTCTTTAAAATGCACATAGATTTGCAAGATAGGCAAAATATAGACTACAAATACTCTCGGTGGTTAAAATTCAATTGTGCTGATGAAATTAAAGGGAAAGGTTCATTTTTCTGATGCCATCTTTGGGTTTTCTGAAATCCTGGTTGCTGGCTTACTCACTAATTTGGTAATTTGCAATAGGTTTCCAGCCATTAGAGCAAATTAGCAAGGTTTAGCTATAATGTGAATATTAATATCTTCATTTAGAACCATTCCACGTGCCCTCTCTTGGTTTCTAAGGACAAGTTGCTTTTTTAAATCTTGGAGAAAGACTATATGAAATACATGAATATGATGCTTATGAAAAGGCATTTGATAACCAATGCATTATTTTTCATCTTCTATGAATAAAATGTCAGTCACTTTGCTAATATTGTATTTCAAAAGCCCCAAAGACTGACACACAGCCTCAAGCACATATTGTGCTATATTAAAGAAATATTGGTCCTTGGCTAGAAAGGATTTTCCAGCCCAGACTGAGCAATAACCACTTGATCACACATCTCTCCTGCATCTAAGCTCTGAATGGCAAAGCATGTGCCTCTCATTGGCTGGTTCTGAGCCCTCTACTCAGCATCCCGCAGTCACTGGGGCTGTGTGCCTCCAGCTACATGACTTCTGGGGCACACAGCAGAAATGTTACCTTCTGTCCGTGACCCTTTTAAGACCCTTTAATGTCTACCAATGTTGTCACCATGGCACTCACTTGCTTTCATAATTCTCCCTGACAACCACTCCCCCTCAATCCCTGCTCTCACCACAGTGCTATAATTTAAGTGTATGCTAGAGACCTCCACTGTCAGTGTCTTTGTTCCTAACAGAAGCAACATTGGAATTTTTCCTGTGAATACACCAAAACTACCCACATAGTAGCTCCTGCAGGATAGCCCTCCCAGGTTTCGTATCTAATCTGTGCTATGCCTGACTCAGGCTTCAGAGAATTCCACAGATTTCTCTCCACTTCTTTCCTGACTGTGGCATTATTTAAATTTAACACTTGTCATCAATCAGCTTGGAGGCAAGAATAATCACATGAAATAGTATCCTCATGAAAAAGGAAGATAAATTTGCCAGCTGAGACCTCCAAACAAGAGGCCGAGATGGATGGTGGCATAAGAAATCAGAGTTCTTTATTTCTCTGAATTATTTCACTTTCCACTTATGATTCTACTATTCCAAAAATAATCCTGAACTTTGGATTTTTATCCATGCTTTCACCAATGTGGATAAACAAAATATGGATTTTAATATTGCCTCTAGTAAGCACTAGAAAGTAATATGTAAAATAATTAGCACAGAGCCTGCCATTTATTTGGGCCTAAATTGACAGGAAAGTTATTGTCATAATAGAAGTCATCGTTAAAGCGGCATACAGCCAAGCGTCCATCTAGGTTCTTGCTGGGGCCCTGGAGTTCACAAACAATGAAACAGTCATTGACAAGGTTTGGACTCCTAATCCAAGTGGAATTCTGATCATAAGCAGCACAGCATACAAGAAGCCAAGGGAAAGTTGACTCTGGGCTCTTCAGGAAATTTTGAGACTCAAAAAAGAAGATGATTGCCAGGCATAGTGGCACACACCTGTAATCCCAGCCACTGGAGAGGCTGAGATAGGAGAATTGTGAGTTCAAAGCCAGCCTGGGCAAAGTGAGATGCTAAGCAACTCAGTGAAACCCTGTCACTAAATAAAATACTAAATAGGGCTGGGGATGTGGTCGAGTGCCCCTGAGTTCGATCCTCCGTACACAAAAAATAAATAAAAATAAAAATAAGATGATTATCCGCACTGAATCCAAAGGACCAGACTCAGAAAAATATTGGCAGGGCCAACATTTTAGAATTGTGATAGAGACAAAATCAGAACAAGAACAGGTGGGGAACAGATGGCAGCCATCTTGGACTTCAAATGCAGGTGCCCATCCAGCTCTCCCTTCTGAGCCAGTGGACATGCCCTGGGTAAGGAGGGCAGGTGTTAGGTTCTGAAATGGAACAGAGAGCATAAGTGATATGAGATATGAATGCTTTCAGCCCCTTTGCATTACTTATAAAGTTGCATAAATACCACTCTAATACTACCACCTTTGGAAAACACCTACCTTCAAAGCCTGCCTACCTGAGACACCACATTTTTCTGAACAAGAGTCTTATTTCCTGAAAATCAAGCACCTGATACGGGAAGGGAAGCCACACTCCCAGCTGTGCAGAGGCAGCCTTCAGATCCAACAGCTGCGTGCACTTGAACTGTGCAGCAAAACAGCCCTACAGGGGCAGCAGGGCTCTGTTGAGTGATCCTTGGAATCACCTCTGCATGCCCTCTCCAGCTGCAGCCAATCTGTCAGCAGCTTTTATTGGGCACTTGTCTAATGGAGAGCTTGTCCTCAGGACTGTAGGCAATTGTGGAAACCCACATGGGGCTCTTTCCAGAAGAGAATGAGATGTTGTGTTCTCTATGCAAATATGTAAGGGTAGCTCCTCCCAAAGTTAAAGGACTTTCTTCCCACCCAATCTCTTTTAAAAAAAAAAAAATTGTTGTTTTTAGATATACATGATAGTACAGTGTGTTTTGACATATTATGCATACATGGAGTACAACCCATTCCAATTAGGTTCCCATTCTTGTGTTTGTACATAACGCAGAGTTACATTGATCCTGTATTCATATATGAGCATAGGAAAATTATGTCCGATTCATCCTAATGTCTTTCCTATTCCCATTTCCTCCTCCCTTCCCTTCATTCCCTTTTGTTTAATGAACTTCTATTCTTCTTCTCCCTTCCCTCCCTGTTGTAGGTTGGCATCCACATATCAAAGAGAACAATTCAGCCTTTGGGTTTTCGAGATTGGCTTATTCCACTTAGCAGGATATTCTCTAGTTCCATCCAATTACTGGCAAATGCCATAATTGCATTTTTCTTTATGGCTGAGTAATAATCCCATTGTGTATATATACCAAATTTTCTTTGTCCATTCATTTGTTGAAGGGCACCTAGGTTGGATCAATACTTGGCTATTGTGAATTGAGCTGCTATAAACATTGATGCTTGCATTGCTGTAGTATGCTGATTTTAAGTCTTTGGGGTTTAGAGCAGGGAGTGGGATAACTGGGAGATTCCTTAGAAAACTTGGAATGGAACCACCATTTGTCTGTTATCCTACCCAATCTCTTTTATATTTCATAACTTCCCTCCAGCCACCATCCCAGTGCGTCTGTAAATTTTTGATACTTTTGTGGAACATCTTTCCTCTTTAGACTCCTCATACCTACTCTTGGAATCCATTGAACTCCTTCCCTTGGAGTTATCACATACTTTCTGCAGGTCAATGTGCACCCACTTCAAAACTTCATTTCCAGTTTAGGGCTTAAGAGCTTAGCCTAGGAAAGAAAAATAAATAAATAAAAGTAAAGAGAGAAAAAAGTGAAAGTGTGAGCCTTATGAAAAGGGAAAATCAGAACAGATTGCAATGAAGCTAAACTGTCTATTCATTTGAATCAAATGCTATAAATTTCTAAGCATAATGTTTGACAGTAAACTGTCATCAAAGCAACAGACTCATTATAAAAATGCTAAGGGTATATAAATCTCATTGACTGCTTATCATTAACTGCACAGGGTGCTGATAGGAAATGCCTGGTTATAATTTATATTTCACTAATAAGGTCCATTTTAGAGTATAGCTGTCAAATCTATTACTCACCTTTCCCCAGTCTTATAGTTACTCTGGACAGCACTGAAATTGAATGTTAAAAGTGTGGTTTCAAGCGTTATCTTTTTCTTTAATATCTCATCCCTGCATATGGAAGCATGCCTCACCTTTAATCAGAACTCAACAGCCAACAGCCAGATTGTTTTCCAGAAAGGTAAACAAGGAGAAAGAGAGAGAAAAAATATTCTCCACTTTCAAAATTTTAAAAGTAAACATTAATGATTCAGGGGAGGCCTTCGGGGTTTGTTTTGACTTTCGTTTTCGTCATGATGAAGAAACTTGCCAATGAGTCACTATTCTGTGACATGTAGCATGTGGCATGTGGCAGACATGAAACCAAGCACTTCTACTTAGATCGTCTCATTTATCCTTAAACCAATTTAAGGTACTCCAAGCAGTTTAATCAAGTATCATGTCATATCTCCATAATCTCCTAGCAAACCAGGAAAAAAATGGAATTGGTTGAAGGAAAATATTAGTACAAACACCAAAACAAAGCAACACTTTGATGAGCTTCCAGCATATGTTAGTGTCCATAGCCTTGATATGCAGAACACTGGGAAAGTCTCAGGAAACTTTGAGAGAAATGTTTTACTATTTGGGGCATAAATTGAGTAATATGCCATATCACCAATGCACCAGTTCTTGCTCACTAGAGGCTTCCAGGGTATTAAGGAACAAAAAGAAGTTTCCAGAATGTGCCAAGCTGTGTTAGACAAGGATATAAGAAGGTGGTAAAGGACGAGCTTTGTCAAAACATTTAACAAATGAATAATAGGTTCATGGATATCATATCAGAGAACTACGGAGAGTCAAGACTAGCTCTGAATGGAGGAGCCCATGTGTGATAGGTCTAAGGTAAAATCCACAGGGCAATGAGTTGCTGTCCTTGGCCAGGTGGTTTGGTCTGTGAAATGCTGCCTCTTGATGGCCATGTCCCCTGTGTGTTTTAAAGCAGTAGTACTTATGAGTGATCCCTGGCAAAGGAATGTGCAGGGTAGGAATAAAATCACTGAACTGCGGCACCCTTCCAAAGCATCCCCATTCTCAGAGTCAGTGCCCTTGGACCTTCTGGCATATCTAAAAACAAATGCCATGGTTAAGAGGACCAGTGGGAACTGTGTTCCACTGAATTCTGCCATAAGGGCTCTGAGTTCCCACTTGCCCAACTAGATCATTCAGATCAAACTCAACATGATAGACGATGGAGAAATTAGCTGTGAGTGTCCATTAAGGCTTAATGCTACCGTCCTAAGACCAGTTCCTTTGAACTGTGCTATAACACTCTAGAAAACTTCCCCTTAGGCAACAGCTTTTAAACCAGAAAGTTTAGGACTTTAAAACCAGGAGTCTTAAGACTCCTACCAGATTTCTGCCTTAAGTTTTTCTCTAGTACTTCAAGGGTTCTTTATTTTCCCTCCAGATCTGCCCAACTGCTCCCGTTCCATCCTGTGAAATCACCCAGCACTCAGCTTGTCACTTCTCTGTCTGCTATAAATCCTTATCTGCCCTGTCCCTTTTAGTCTTCTTTGCAGCCTTTTAGTGAGATGAAAAGAGCACTAGTGCATTTAGTCAACCTCAAACATCACTAGAGATTGAACCTGGGGGGTGGGGGAGTCACTTAACCTCTCTGAGCCTTTTTTCTCATTAGTAAAATGAACATGTAAATCTGATCCAGTATGCCCCTTCTCAGATGCGTTCAGCACTTCATAACTGCCTGAGCAGTAATCTCAGCTCTTTTCCACTTATATTTGACATATTCTCAAGGGCACATGGAGCTTTTATAGTCACTCGGGAGGTTGCAGCTAGGCTGTTGGAGACATGTAATTGCTACCCTCCAAATGCCATTTGTTACAATCTCTACCTTGATGAAAATCTCCCATAGTGAACAAAAGCTAAATTCCTTTTCTTGGCATCCAAAGCCCTTCATAATCTAGCTGACCCGGCCTGCTGTCCCACCTCATGCACAGTGTCCCTCCAGCAAAACCCGCCCCCCCCACGCACACACACACACAAACTTCAATACCCAGCACCACTAAACAACCACACTCTATTTCACTTCCAGACCTGGGCACATTGTATTTCTTCTGGAGCACTCTTTTTCTTATTTATTTATTTATTTAAATAATTAATTTGCTTTAAATTTCTCATCATCCTGGAAGTCTCCATTCCAATTAAATTCCCGCAAGGAAAACTTTCCCTCCACCCCAGGCAAACTGTGATTCTCCTACACCCGTTCTCTTCCTATACTTTAAACACTCAGTTACAGCAGTATTGTGATTTGAACATCCCCCCCAAATCTCCTGTGTTGAAGGCTCAGTCCCCAGTTGAGGGCAGTCCCCAGTTGAGGGTACAACTGAGAAACAGTGGAAACTTTAAGATAGGGTTGCATGGGGTGAAGGAGGTCATTGAGGCTGTGCCCTGAAAGGGTTTATTGGGACCCCTGGCCCCTTCTTCTCTCTCTCTCTCTCTCTTAGCTGCCTGGCCACCATGAGGTTAGCATCTTGGCCTCACCATGTGCTCTCCACCATGATGTTCTGCCTCACCACAGGCCCAAAATAATGGGGCCCAGTGACCTTAGGCTGAAACTGCTGAAGCTGTGAGTCAAAATAAGCCTTTTCTCCTTTTAAGTTGATGTTTTCAGGTATTTTTCTCACAATGACAAAAAGCTCACCAACACAAGCAGTTATAATTAGCAAGTGTTTATTTGCAAGTCTGGCAGTACTTAGTTGTTAAACTCCTTAAGGGGTTATGCTCCTGATCTCAACTCCAGGAAACACCACAGCGCCCAGCACAGGATAGCTGCTCAATAAATATTAGGGGAATAATGTATGTAACCAATCTCTTTTATAAAATCCTCTCCAGAAACTTCAAAAAGAATCAACGCTTATTCAATTTGTGACTACATAAGTATGGCAAGGGTCTCATATTTTTCTGGCAGTGCAAGTATAATGAGAATGGAATAACAATTTTCTCAAAATCATCCCATGCCAAATGTAACTTCATCTGGAAACTTATCAAAATTGACCACATCTGAGAAGTCACATAACCCTTCAGAGTCGGGGCAGGTCAAACTGTGCAACCATTTAATTCACATTCATTGGAGTCACGGACTCCATTGAGTAGGGAATGAAGGTAAAAGATGAAGATAGCAATTCAGTGGCCCTGGGGATCAATGAGCATTACATGAGGAAAAACTCAGATGCTTAATGTCTGGCCACAGTCCTAATTTCAGCCAGATATTTCACCAAGGTGAGATAGCACATACCATAAATTCATCCCCATGAGTCAAAAAAAAATTCAATGCATATATATCATGGATGGAGGAGTAATTATATGACTTCCTAAATGGAACCTAAAAGAAATACACACACACACACACACACACACAGAGAGAGAGAGAGAGAGAGAGAGAGAGAGAGAACAACTAAATGCTCCTAGATAGTCTCATATAGTCAGAATATAGTCAGAATCAAGCCCAGTTATGAAAAGCAGTGCAAATATCAGAAATAAGACAATCTTCCTCTTAATTTAAACCCACATCCATATTATTACAAACTAATGATAGTATGCAGTTCTATCAATAGCCCCACAAAGATAACAACAGCCCAGCAAAGTACTCCTGAATCTCCAAATGTTCTCAGCAAAGGAAAGCAATTTTTATTTTTTGCTGATAAATGGTTTAATCAAACCTAACAGATGAGGCAATATATTTTGAGAACATTTTGTTGCTCAGATCATGAGGTCAGTAATTTTCTTTGGTACAAACACATTACAGTGTAACCGAGTATGTGTTGTGGGAGTGAGCTGGTGAGGAGGAATGACATAGATTTTCTGCAATAGGTAGTATATAATGTTCTATGTAGAAAATATATTCTTATAATTCAAAAATGCTCTAAGAGGAGAAAAGCATCAGAATTGGTAGGTTTCATGTTATCTGGCAGAAAGAGAATAAAATTGCAATGCAAACTTACGCTTCACAAAAATAAATAAATAAATAAAAATTATAGTAATGAAGGAGTAAAAGTTAAATTTCATTGTAGCTGTCAAAATTCAATTCATCCTGTAGACAGTACAAAGCCAACTTTGGCAAATGTCACTAAAAGTAATGATCACATAGTCAGATTACTGTAATATAATTGAACAATTCAATTCTGCAAAAGAGAAGATCCCAGGCTACATCTTAAAAAGATACTACTTTTCATGGCCAGCTAGCTCTGTGTCACAGCCGGGAGCCTCCAACATTTGCAGCTGTGTATCATGGGCTTGTGGATTTGCTCCATATTTCTGCACAGTCCTTTTTATGTGCTTGAAAGCAGACACTTCTAGAACCACATTGACTATAACTTTTGGTGGAAAAAAACTCAGCCTGTGGTCATATAACATTACTGTGGGATAATGATGGTTCCTCACATTTGCAGAGTACTTGTGGCTTTCAGATTACTCTCTCATGCACAATTTTTTTGAATTCCCAACTATCCTGACACATATGAGAATGTGCTATCACATTTTACAGATGAAGAGATTGAGGCTCGGAGAGGTTCAACAGCTGGCCCAAGGTCAACTAACTTGGGATAATCTCTAACTAGGTTTTCCAACTCCCAGTTCGGGATCCCTGCCATCTTCACAGTTGCTAGGAAAGACAGCTTTGCAGGTACCCTGTCATGGATTTGAGTTTTAGACTCACCAGTTACCTCACAGAACCGCTTAGACTTAAGTGCACCCTCCTCACAGTGGAGTATGTTTTAGGAATGGGGAGGAAGGAGTGGACATTCCAGGAAGGAATTTTGAATGAAGAGATGTTTTAGCTGGAGGAACTTAGTCGAGTATATATAGAGAAGAAAGGAGCTAGAACAGAAGGTTAGGAGGCAAGATAGTGTATGGTGCATTCTGGGTATCAGAGAAGGGTATTCAAGAGAGAATCCTTGGAAGATGGCGCTAGAGATGTGAACATGGCAGACTTTGTACCCTGTGCTAATGCATTAAGACTTAATGCTGTGAGCAAGAAGGTGCCATCAGAGGGTCCTAAGTAAGGGGAATGCATAACCAGATGCACTTTAAGGAGATATCCTGGCTTCAATATGAAAAATAGATTTGGGAGAAGGAGGAAGACTGGAATCTAGCAAGACTGAAACAGAGCTGTAAACCAAGTGAAAAACGATGGTGGCTTGGACTAAAGTAGTAACAGTGAGGATGAAGAAAAGTACACAGATTTTAACTCTATTAAGGTGGCAAAATAAATATGAAATAGGGATGGATTTAATGTAGTTTATAACGTAAAGGGAGGAATCCAGGATGCCAATATATATATAGTGTATCTGTGAGCTTATATTTCTCATTCTGAAAGAAGTTGTATACCATACACACAAATTTCACATTTTGCCTGAGTCATAAATAGGAAAGCTTGAGATTCTATGGCCATCCCCAGCTATTACCTTTTAAAACTATCCAGGCACCACGGAGTTATATGCATAGATCAAAACTATGCCTTGTACAGCTAAGTTCACAGCCAAAATAATATATCCCCACCCATTCATCCATCCACAGACATTTACCATTAGCTTCTCAATGCCAGGGGCTGGTCTAGACACTGGGAACAAAAAGATGAATGAAACCGAGACCTTGCCCTCAAGAAGTCCACAGCATAGAGGGGGAGATTGACAATAAAAAGAAAATTACAACACAATGTGATTAGGTAACTGCAGAGCCAAGTGGGAGCACACAGAGAGAGCAGTGTTCCCAATCTGGAGGATCATGTTTCATGAGGGCTTCTGAAGATTTCTCCAGGCCTCTCAGAGTAGGTTATATATGTCCATCTCATTCCATCTCCCTCTTCCAGTGAGTTCTTCACAGAAAAAAAAAGACTGTCTTATTTATCACAGAACCTTGCACAGTAGGTGCTCAATAAGACTGATGGATGGATGAATGTTCAGATAGATGGTGGATGAAATGAGTAGGATATAAATGGATATTGACCTGACCTCAAAGGATCGAGAAAGAATGGCCATCAATTCATGGAAAATACCAGGTAAATAGTGCCTTATGGTGAAAAAGGATTTATTGAGAAGGTACTGGATTAAATGGGCCATTGGTTCAATTTTGTTTTGTGGAGTTTGACCCTTATCAGTAGATTCTTGTTGTTTAGTATTTATTGAGCCAGATTTTCTCTGTACTTAAGCTACTCCCTAGGAGGAGGTTAGACACTTCTGGAAACTGCATTAACTCTTTCAAGCCACCAGGGTGCTATTCAGTGAATTACTTTTCAGTAATTAAAGATGCTGCAACACAAAAACACAATGTGCTGAGAAATAGAGAGCTAATCTCTCTGCCTGCCTTCCCCAGTCGCCTATTTCTGATCACTGAAAAGATAGGGTGCAAATATGTGGGGATTACACAATGACAGTCAGTCCTGTTCCATATAAGAACCTACAGTAGTCTCTTCCTAAAGCCCATGAATTTTTCACATTAGAGAACAAAGATTAGCAGGATCAAGTGACTAAAGCACTTAACGGCTTTAATCCTCATTCCTGCACAAATTCACTCTGTGGCTTTGTACTTATCTCCTTCAAACTCTTTCCTTTATTTGCCCCTCTCTGTGCATCTGCAGGATGATAAGAGCAGTTATGGGATCTGGACAACCAATATCTCTAATCTTTCTTCTAACATTCGAGGAAAAAAAATAGAGATGGATTTGAATGACTGCCTGTCTCTTTTTGGTGTCCGTATACATACCTAAATCAACTCATTAAATAGAAAATGGACTGCCCTTACACCCTCTCCCCACCTCTTTAAAGCTAGCAATATTCACCTTCCATTTTCAAAAATCTTGTGCTGCTGGTTTGCATCTTTAATTACCCAGGGCACTGATCTTGTTTTATATGACTTACAACAGGCAGTTTTGCCCTTAGTTCATTTAAGCAAAATCATCCCTAGTTTGAGCCAAGATATACTCAATATACAATTACCTGGTGGGTCAGGGCTCTGCCGTTTTGTCATTTTTACTGGCATTTTCTCCATTATTGCTAAGTACTGAGCAGTATAAGCTGTCAGAGCCACATGGCTGGCCTGAAACTTAATTTTTCTAAATTGCACAATTCTTCAGAAACAGCTTACCCCCCAAGCACAGTCCCCTTGACAAAGGGCAAATAGGGTTAAACTTTAAACTGAGTTATACAGAACTTACCCAGAGCAACCGTAGGAAGGAAGCAATTAAGCAGAATTTGGGTTTGCAGGGCAAATAAGACTCTTAGACAATGCAGAATTCTGTGTCAAAGTGTCCGCTCCAAAGCCTTTGAGTAGCAAGAGGTTTTAGATCACAAAGCACTTTGGTGGAAAGAAACGGTAAAGGCTAGGGAAAGACATGCCTGCTGAACACCCAATATGTCAAATACAGTGTGCCAGGTATTTTTATATGCATCTTTTTTATAAATTCTAATAATAATCCTTTAAGATTGACATTTTTATTCCCGTTCTACAGATGAGAAAACAGAGGTGGAAAGTTCAGTGGACTCACCAAGGACAACACGGCCTATAAGTAAGTTAGTCTCATTCAAACCATGTCTTCTGAATCCATGCATGACATTCCTTGCATTAACCCACCCTGGAGATGGTTTGAAAACAGTTTTCTTGTAGCAAAGGACTAGTAATCTAGTATTATAGTCTCCCTGATTCAAAGTCCTGAGACGTAACAGAGGAATACAAAATGCCCAGAATTAATCCTTCCCTACTTTCACCCCATTATCCTCTGTGCTACTCATCTGCCTCCTGTCTTGGCTCCAGGTGATCTTAGAGAAGCCTCCGCTTGGTCTATCCCTATTCTGGGTAGCATATTAATTCCTTGCACTCGCTTCTCATGAAGAGAAGCCCTTTGAAGTCCAATAAGCTACCCAGTCCCTATCACCTGGAGAATTTAAGAAAACACAAATCAGCTTAGCCTCTTGCTGTGCATTAGCCTCAAAGACAAACTGACTGTTTCAGCTTTTATGGAAGAACCGCACAAGATTACTGACTGTCCTCTAAGTCAGATTGTATTGGTGAGCAAATGCAGACCTCCGAGAATATTAAAATGCAAATACTAATTATTTGAAGGTAACCTGACAATTTTTCCAACTCAAAATCTCTCCCTCTCTCTCTCCCCGCCACCACCACACACATGACTGCACTGGAAAGGACTGAGTAATATGAGTTTGTTTTAGCAGCATTTATTACTCTGACACCAGCATTTATTATTCTGGTTTGAGTTAACAGCAAAGAGAAACTTAAGGCTATGGATTCACAGCCATTAGTAACTTGTTTGGGTGTCAAAGCTGACCAAATGCACTCAAAGCTTCACTCCTACTCAGGTAACAGCTCTCACAGGGCTCTAGGTGACACACAGTTCAACACATGCAGGTCCAGATCATGGCAGGTGGCCAGGTTCCCTCCCAGTGTCACGCCCTGTCACAGCCTGACTTCACACAGGGTTTACATCTCAACCCATACTGCCAAATGCTTAGAGAAGAACAAACCACACCCACACAGATCTGGCCTTTGTCCAGCTTTTTAGAAGTAACCTCCAGACTCTTGGAACTGCCCAGCAATAGGGGTGACTTTGTTAATTCCAGGGGTCTCTCACACCTCACATGATAGTTTATAACAAAGGGATGATGCAGAGTGGGGCCAGTCAGTGGATAGGTTTAGGGAGAAGCCTGGCCATGCTAAAAAACCAACCTTGTGATTAGACCTAGAGATTTGGGCCATGTGAAATCAACCTGACCTCTAGGTAGGAAAGAAGGACCAGAGGTTGAGTTTAATCATGTGAGCAACAATTCAATCAAAATCATGCCTACCAAATGAAGCCTTGGTGAGAGCTCTACATACTGAAGCAAGGATAAGTTTCCTGATTTGGAAATATTTCCTGGGTTTCCTATTGTCACACATCTGTGCCAGTAAGGTGACATGTCCCTAAGAACATGGAACCTTCCTGTTTGGAACCCTCCCAATCCAAATACTGCCCTATGTGTCTGTTCATTTGACTGGTTCTGATTTGTATTCTTTTGTTATAATAAAACTGTAACTATAAATTTCTTGAGGTTTCTAGTTGCTACAGCAAATTATCAAACCTAAGGGATTTTATGGAGAACTCCCAATCTGTAGCTGATTGATCAGGTCTGAAAGGTGGCCGGTGTCAGAAGTGTTAGGCAGCCATGGCAGTAGGGCGGACCATGTCCTTGACCTCAAGGCTAGCTGACACTGGTTTAAGACCTGACTTTCTGCAAGCCATTCAAATCCAGTTCCACATGCATCTTCTCCTGACCCTGAATCAAGCCTCATATCTTCCTCATTTTCCCACTCAGTCTTATCACAATACTCCATTTAGTGTCTGGAGATGTGCCGTTCCCAGGCCTATCCTAGAAGTCAAAGATAAAAACCTTTTATTTATGACCACTACTCCCTCTGTCAAAAGAAAATTGTTTAAATGACTCAAATAGAGATTAATGGCTTTCTTCAGCCAACATGCATCCAAAAGCCTCTGTAGACCAGAGAGCTGTCTGAGTGGAAGAGAAGCCGAGTTGTTGTTGTACAGGGTAAGGAGATGAGAGGGGGAGATGTCTTTGTGGTCTGGCTCAGGTAGCAGTTTTTATCTTTAACTGCTCTGAAACTCAAAATGGCAATGTTGCTCAGCCATTGGTACAGTCCCACTTCCTAAAGTGACAGAAGAGTGTTCTCCAAAGATGTTTTTGCCAGCTTTGAAGTTCGTAGGATAGTTAAGGCTCAGGAGTATGGAAGGTAGCATAAAGGAAACAGGAGAAAGGGAAAGGAGGCAAGGTTAAAGGCAAGGGTAACTTAGGACTCTCTGTGTGTCTGTTCTAATCTTTGGAAACTTCCTGCACCAGGCTCTCAACACCTAGGCTGAAGTCCTCCTGGTATCACCCTTTATACCTCCTGCCTCCTTCGAGCAGGTACATATTCATTGATATCAGAGCTAGAACTTTGCTTCATGAGACTGAAGGCACCCTCCCTGTAGACCTGTGTGCAACATAAACACATGCTTGGCTTGTCTCCTGGGATCTCTGATGTGACACACAGTGCCTTTTGGCATTTGTTTAGAGCCTTAGGAATGAGTGTTGTTGGCTGCCAGGCTCTTCTGAGCTTTAGGAATGATGATTTTGCTTTTTTGTACTTTCTGGAAAAACAGACCTATCACAGCGCCAAGAACACTAGCCACTCACTCGCTGCAACACTGCTTCTCCTACCGTCCCTAGTGCTCTAAAGGCAACTTCCTCCTGCTTCTTCCACTCCCTGGACAATCAGGGCAGGGATGTTTACTGAGCTGTCGGAAGCTTGGAGCACTAAGGACCCTTGAGACCCTCCAATGCTTGTACTACTTTCTTTCCACTCTTTGTTTTGTGGGAAACAGTCAATTCTCTGCAGAAGATGTCAGATTAATCTTCCATATAAGAAAATGGGAGGACTGGGAAATTAACAAAAAAAAAAAAGCAAAGAAAAAGAAAAGAAAGAAATCTTTGTAAAACAAGAGAGGAAAAAAATTGAAAAGAAAGTCTTGCTATTTTAAAATGCCACATGGAGTCTCTAATGCCTACATTGCCACTGCCCCTCTCCACACCTGATAGAAAAGTCTCTGGAGCAGAGGTCAAAAGACCCAGAGTCCAGGTCCAGCCCTCTCCTAATTAACTGTGTGACCTCAAGTGGGTTGCATGACCTCTCCAGCCCTTGGCTTCTCATCTATGAAATGTACAGATGAACTCTGAGGTCCCTTTCAGCTCTGAGTTTTCATGACAAAGAACTCGCAGAGGAACGCATGCTCCCCCAGGGAGGAGGACCAAGGACCAGAAGTCAAACATGAGAGAGTGAGCAATGGGAAGGAGGCCCTTTATGTATGACTGGTGCGAAGAGAGAATCCGATCCCTCCCCTCTTTTTTTCATAAGGGACTGTCATGTCTGGAATGACCCTGAACACCTCAGCTCCGAGAAATATATTAAATATCTGAGAACTGCTATTATTCTAAGTGGTAAAATAACCACTGAGACTAGAGTGCAGGTTAAATTGAAACCAACCCATCTGGTTATGCTGTCCTTGACAGTGGACATTTGAACAACAGCCTGAATGGGCATAACAGGCCCAGATATTTTAAAGCAGAGATAGTTTTTATTTAATAGTGAAATAAACCATTATAAATCTAGAGAGGTCATTCTAATAGTGGGAGGCAAGGTAGTTTGAGATGATTGTATTAAAATTAATTATCCTTTTTCATTTACATTTTAAAGTATACTCTTCAGATATTAAAGTTACATGAGATATATAATTTGATATGCCAGCTGCAAGTATCACTCAGGCACTGAAAACCCCAAACGAGGTTTGGAAACATTCTCTTTAGTGTCCTGGTTGTAGTTAAGGGTCTATCATAAGCTTTGTGGCTAGAAAAAAACCCTTCTAAGGGCTGGGGTTGTGGCTCAGTGCTAGAGCACTTGCCTTGCACATGTGAGATATCGGGTTCAATTCTCAGCACCATTTAAAAACAAATAAATAAAATAAAGGTTAAATTCTTTAAAAAAGAAAAAAGCCCTTCTGAATTGAATTTATATATTTTTCATGCATTCTGAACTGCAATGAGAACATAAGATCTTTAAAACATAAAGAATAAAACAAAATAAAATAATGATCTATGCCAAAGATGCCCTGAACTTTTACAATTAAAAGGATCCTTGAGATCCAACTTCCACCTTTCAAATGGGAAACAGCAGTCAGAGACATGTCCATGGTAGAAGTGTGCCTGTCTTTCTTCTTGGCATCCCCAGCACCATTTTTCTTTACTTTCTTAAGAAAATAAACACTATTTCTGAGTTCCTTTCACTTGAGCATCATATAGATTCGGTTCTAATTCAATGTTCACATTAGCAAAATACAAATACTCTGTATTTGAGATTTTGTGGGATTTCAACAGATTTTAGTCTTTAGGCCCCAAGTAGGATGGCAGTGACTTAACAAACCCAACCATCTACTATGTTCCAGATGCTATGCTAGACACTGGAATGGGAGAAAAGATGATAGGAATTCCCGCCTTCCTTAAGAATACAAACGTATGAACAAACAGAGAAATACTGGAAGGCAACAGCAGTGCAGAAGGGAAACTAAAGGAACTGGGAGAGAATTTCTCTGAACAACTCTATACTTTTATGGAAACAGTATACATCATATATTCGGTTCCTAACTACAGCAAACATATAGCTAGCTGCAAAGGGTCTCTTTAAAAATATGCTGCCCATGTGTGCTGCACACAGCCCTTCTGACCTCTTGAAATGGTAAGGCTGCAAAATTAGAAAAGCTCCCATTCTGAGAAGTGGTTCATGAGTAAAAGATCACAAGAGCACATGGTGAATTAGAGGAGGCTCAGGAGGATGCATTGTGCACCTACCAATCTTTCTGCCAGTTAATAGCTCACACGGAAGGAAAACACACTAAGAACTTCCTTTTTGCAGACACACTTCTTCCTACCTCCCAGTGGTGCAACTTGCCAGGTATCAAAGGTCCTGCCAATAACAGAGGTGCAGCATACCTACAAGGAAGAAAACAAAGAGCAAGAATAAAACATGATGTTTCTGTAAGCCAGACAGCACAGCTTTCCCTGGAACCCACATGACTGCTGAGAGCTACTGGGGAACTTTAAAAAGCAGGTTGACACTTGCTATTTAGGATTGCAATAGAAGGCCCATTATATTAGTTGTTAACATTCTGAATAATACTTAAAAACAGTAATCTATATATAATTTATCTTCTAATATAGCACTATTATTTCTGGAAAGCTTGCAGCTAGATGAAAATGGCCTTATTCCAACCACCAAAATCAATTCTTTTCTACAAATTTGATATAGGCAGCCTGTGTACCATTTGAAAAAGCTCACTGACCTGTGAAGCCTGCCATTTGCACCATAAAATTTAGACCTTCTTTGATGAAGTTATTGAACACTGTACTTACTTCATTGGAGGTTTGAAAGCAGTTGTACATAACTTCCACTTTTTGTCTTTAGGAAAAAGTTTGGGATAAGCAGCAAATCAAATTGCTTATGCTTTAGAAATGAGAAAAGACACAGTCTAGACTGCACTTAATGAAAACTATAAGTTAATTTTGAGTGTGATGCTGGAGGTTCATTGCCAAGTTAAAATGATGGAGATTATTTTTAAAAGGCTTTAGAAGTGAGGGAAAAATACATAATGCAAGATCTGAATATGAGTCTATTTTTTCACTAGATTGCTAATTAAAAGTTTATTTTTATATACTCTAATCTTAAAAGTCAGGGGAAATGAATGATGCACAAAATCTATCTGCTGTGTTAAATGGAGATAATAAAGAATAAGAATATCCACCCTTCTTAATAATCGGTTTTAACATTATCCATCCACAAATGGATGTCCTGATTTTTCTCTGCAAAATTGGAGCCAACTGTGGAGATTGACTCTTAACAGTAAAACAAAAGCAGTCCAAAATCTGCTTGAACCACTTTCTCCATTAAAAGAGCAGACTTAGCTGGAACCATATTTCAGTGTTTAGCAAGATCATTAAAATACTGGTACATAACTGACTGAACCATGGGTAAGAAATGTCATGCACAGCTCTAATCTCACCATAGGTTCCTGTCATTGCTGAGGGCTCCCAGCATCTAACTCGGGCAACTTCAGAGAAGATGGTATATCATCATAAGCCTTCAAGGCTCAAATTTTGGCTGCAATGTGGCAAAAGAATAAAAATTTTCAGGAATATCCTGATATTCCTTGTAAAATGGGCATGATTTTTTTCTTTTTTCTTTCTCTCTCTTTTTTTTTTTTTTTTTGAAACTGGAGATTGAACTAAGGGACACTCAACCACTGAGCCACATCCTCAGCCCTTTATTATATTTTATTTAAAGACTGGGTCTCACTGAGTTGCTTAGTGCCCCCACAAAGTTGCTGAGACTGGCTTTGAACTCACAATCCTCCTGCCTCAGTCTCCTGAGCGGCTGGGATTATAGACATACTACATAATGCCCAGTGTGCATGATTTTCTTTAAGCTCAATCTATCAGCTTGAAGAAATTTGGCCAAACCGATAAAGCAGATACTTAATATTTTAGATAAATCCTAAGGTTTCAACTCGATAAGCAACTTCAGAGTATAATTATAGTCAATAAAATTCATGTCATTTCTGAAATTGTGACTGTTTCTGCAAATCTTCACACTGAGTGACTGATTCCTGTAAGTACCAGTTGGTTCCTAATAGAATTATTCATCTTCACTACTCAATTCACAGATATTCTTTGAGTCTGAATATATGCATATCTCATATGAGGTATGTGTGTAGTTGGGAACAACTGTAATATGACCTCTGTAAGCATGAAAATAAGGTAGCCTTCTAAGACCTATGCTGTAAACTCAGCACACAGAGGGGGACAATTTTTTTATTATTACACTTTAACACAGAAGCATGCAGAATCACCATAAAGAGGCAGAATATCTCTTGGGCCAGCAATTCTGGCCCATAACCCACTGTGGGGTTGTTAGCCAGCTGTGTGCATGAACCTGACAGGATGCATCATGTAGTCATAGACTGGTGCTATGAAGCATAAAGATAGAAGTACCTCTTCCAACACCATGATTGCCAGGCAGGTGCTAATAATTTGGCTTCCTGTGTAGCCTGTCCACAGGTGAGAAAAACTAATCAAGCCAATATGAATGTATAGTTCATTTAACATTGCAACTACCAAAGTAAATTAAATAGCTAACCATCATTGGTTGGTTACTCCACACCAGATAACATTCTAAGTACTTTATATATATTATTTAATTCAATCTTTGCCATAGTACTGAGGCTAAGTCACTTATGCAATGTTATACAGTTAGTGGAGAAGTTAAGATTTAATTCTGTCATGGTGGCACATGCCTATAATCCCAGAGACTCAGGAGGCTAAGGCAAGAGGATCTCAAGTTCAAGGCCAGCCTCAGCAACTTTGCAAGACCCTCAGCAATTTAGTTAGATTCTCTCAAAATAAAAAATAAAAATCAGAGGGATGCAATGCCGAATGTAGCTCAATGGGATCAATTTTCAGTATTAAAAAAAAAGAAGTTAATTTGAAGATAGGAAAACTGCATCTAGAATAAGTACGCTTCACTGTTATGCTTTTAGCAATCTGAGTTTAATCATCAGGGTTGTCGGGAGCTTTGGTATCACTGATCAGCATCCAAACACATGCTCATTTGTAAAGTTTCCAACACTGAAAGGTTACATTAAAACCCAGGAACCAAGAAAATTTCTCAAGGAAATGCCATCTTTTTGAGTGAATTGCCAAACGATGGCCCCCAGGAAATACCACATCCACTGCTATCCCATGCATCTTACTTTTAAGTGCAACAAATGAAATTCTAACTATATACTATATTTTCTGTTTGTTTTTTGTTTGTTTGGTTTGTTTGTTTGTTTGTTTTTTCTGTTTTGTTTTGTTTGTTTGTTTGTTTTGTTTTTCTGCAGCAGTTTCAGTTTGACTGTGTTCAAATCTGTGGAATTCAAGGAAGAAAGTACAGTCCCCTATTAAGAAAGTGCACTTCCCACTTGGAGTCCAAAAGGGATTTCTTATATGCATTTAATGCAGGATGTCAGTGGCTTGGCCTGTTTGTATAGAACAAATCTCCGAAGTCCACTTTGAGGTTTTCCAAATATTACCCAAATTGTGGACAGCTGAAACTACAGTCATGAGAATCATGAGAATTCACAGCATGATCAGTGGCTCCAACATATATGGAAAGAGGCCTCAGGGTACTTCTATTTTTGACATGAATAAATAATCAAAATCATCTCCTCCCATCACTTTTATTTCTGATTCCTTATCTGAAATGAAAATAGCTCATCCTTAATGGATCAACTCTCTAAAACATCTTAATGATATATAAGTAGGTAATTCTGCTGTTTATATCCTAATAGTTAAAACATAAATTTCTAATGTGCAATATGGCATCAAGTTAGATGCCTGGTTTACCTACTGACTCCATTTTGAATAGGTTTTTTAATAAGATAGTATGTTATGATTTTGAAACATAAAGTGTGATATAAATATTGCTTATCATAATTTCATAAAATGATATTAATTTTATTATCATTAATTGCATAGACTATTAATAGAGCTAACCCAAAAGGAAAAAAAAAGACTTCTGAGGCCTAGGTAGAATTGAAATCACACAGTTAAATAGGTCTCTTCCCTATGCAAGTTCTTAGAGTCTCTGGTTTATTATATATCATGTATTATGAATCTCTAAAGAACAATAGTAATACATCAGTACTTTTCTACCTATGAGGCAGGATCACTATTGGATTTTTTGCCCCAATTCATCCAGGAGCATTGTTTCAGTAAAATACAATAAACATGCCTGGCATAGTGGCACACACCTGTAATCCTAGTGGCTCAGGAGGCTGATGCAGGAGGATTGCAAGTTCAAAGCCAGCCTCAGCAACTCAGCAAGGCCCTAAGCAACTCAGTGATACCCTGTTTAAAGCAATTCAGTGATACCCTGTGTGTGTGTGTGTGTGTATATATATATATATATATATATATATATATATATATATATATATATATATGGCTTGGGATGTGGGTCATTTTGTTTAAGTGCCTCTGGGTTTAATCCCTGGTACCAAATAAATAAATAAATACAATTTAGTAGAAAACTGAAATAAAAACAACACATGCACACAAAATACAACAAAGTCCTCAATTTTTTATTTTAAGATTTAACAGATGTAAAATTATTATGTTAAATTTCTATTCAAGTCTCTAACACCTATCCTCAGGTTTTGTATATATCACATCACAGACAGGAAACAGTTTGAGGACTGGCATCAGATCACAGGCCACACAGAGTAGCACCGGATATAGCATTTACCACACATATAAGGAAGCAAGTGTTCAAGAAAACATGTTAGGAAATGCTGCTTTATTTTCAAAATCTGCTTTATTGCTTTTCCAAGTTTAATTGCCATAAGAGGTTGAATTCTATTTGTTTTAAGACCAGGTGGTGAGCTGATGATGTAGCTGGGTGTTAGAGCTCTTGCCTAGCATGTATGAGGCCCTGGGTTCAATCCCCAGCACCACACCTACACAGTCACCCACATCCACACACACACCTCTCTCTCTCTCTCTCTCTCTCTCTCTCTCTCTCTCTCTCTCTCTCTCTCTCTCACACACACACACACACACACACACACACACACACACGACCAAGCAGTGAGCACGGGTCAGAGTGAAAAACACCTGGAATTAATGGTTGCAATTCACAAGTGAAGGTATAGTCCCCGTGGCAAGTTAGGAAGGAATGAAATGATATTTACTGGTCATTGTTCTCAACTGATATCCATAAAGCCCAAACAAAATTAAAGCTAGAAAGAAGAAAAGAAAAAATGTGCCACAGTTGCCTGTATTAAGGTTTATTGAAATAAATTTCCATGGTAAAGAGATTCTCCCATCCTAAGTCTACTGTACAAATCCACCGGAGTTCTGCAGATTTCAACCAGCCTGATTACAGTTTCTTTTCTAATCATTTTGGATCAATCAATCACAGGTTTAGTTAACTACTCTGTACCTAATAATGTGTCAGATTTTATGACTTTACAGATTCTGAACCTGTTTCCTTATATGAAAGTCAAATAAAAGATTTCAGAAGAGCTGTCGGTGTTTTGCCTAAGGTTCTGTTCCTCGTCAGAAATGCTCAATTATAAAACCATAAAACACAGTGTTAAGAAATGTGCCCTTGTCTAGGGAAAAAAGATTAATTATGAAATTCAACTCAGAGTTTGAGTCACTAAAAGAGTTCTAGAAAACAAAAGGATATAAATTCTGGCAAATTTATGGTTTGACACTGTTGTTAAAACCCAAACCAAATTGCTTGAATATAGTTTCAGGTGTTAAAAATGAACCTTTTCAACAGCAAAATGTTTTCACCCGATCTTAAAAAGTAAAGGAAGCATGTTTGCAGTTGCCTCAACCTCTTCACAATGGTTTTTAAGAAAGGTGGGAACCTGTGTTATACATAAGGATAAATAGCACTTCAGTGATGATAATTATAACAATTGCAATGTGTATCACAATAGCCGAAATGGATTATGCAGCTTTACAAACCTCTTAAAAACAGAAAACATTATTGCAAACAACATGAATGAATCTAAGACTGCAAAGCACTGCCAATATCTGAGGTTAGAATTATCACTTATCATCCTTTTACCAAAGACTCTTAGTAGGCTGGAAACTCAGAACCAATAGCAGAGTTGGGTGGTCTGTGTGGGGGGGTACTATTATTGAGACCTTCTCTACTAATCCAGGGAACTCATAAGTAAAATGTTGTTGGTTTCAGCTGACCTTTTCTCTCCTGTACCCTTCTTACTTTTGCTAATGTCCCATTTTAACACCTGAAAAGGTCATTTTCTTATTGCAGTCAGACACATGAGAATTGATAATGATGAAGGAAGTTTCTGCTTTCCCCATAGGGTCAAAAGATGCCATAGGTTGCCTGACATTATGATGTAAGTAGCGTAAGTCCTGTAGAAAGGTATTACAAGCAGTGTCACCTGAGAAGTATCAAAATGTCCACTTTGTCCTCCAAAATTTTCTCTCACTGAATGCTAAAGTACCCAGAAATCTTAGCCTTGGAACTGCTATTGGAACTAAAACAGAATGTCTCATAGTATCAGTATTTTTATTAATTTTTAAACAGGGATGGCACTTTTAAGATACCTTAGACTGGGTGCTATGGCATGAGATGCAGAAGGTATAGAAATGAAAAGGAGGTGAGAAATCTTGCATCCCCTGAGCACAGTTGAGAGAAGAGCAAGAGAGTCCTGAGGGGTGAGAAAGGACAAATGGAAAAGAAGCCCACAGAAGCTCCAAGGGATCCTAAGGGGAGTCAGGAACAAAAGGCAAGATGCATCCACATATAGCTTTGCCTTGAAATCACTCACATTGAGTGCCTCACTCATGCCAGTATACAACAGGTGCTCAATAAAGAGTCCCCTCTCTCCCTTCTCTTCTCCTGGGTAAGGCACTGGTGCAAGGGACTGGTTTATATCACAGCGAAACTGAACTGGACATCCCTGTTTCTTAGATCAACGTGCACTTCATAAATCTTACCCTTGAAATCTCAAAACCAGAACAGGGAGAGATTTGCGGCAATACATTTCAGTTGTTTTCTCATCTCATCTGTTGATTTACATTTGCAAACAGCATGTGTTGACAGTGCTACTTTGAGCTTATTTAATGTGCTGTTCATGTGAGCATTACTTCCCTTTATCCATCCAACACAGGATTTAAGCAAGAAAATATAGGAGGCATGGTTTCCATTTAAGATGTGAGGAAGCTAGGGGTTGAATGAGGAAGAAAGACCAGGATCAAGAACTAGAATGAAGAACTCCTGGATTCCATCCATCCCCACCCATTGTTCTACAAAGTCAAAATTTCAAACTTCAACATAATGCAAAATGCTTGGAAGCCACTTAAGGAATATTGGGTCAGGCCCTGAAAGTTTTGACGCTCTGTGAAGGGCTGGGACTGGGTCTTCAATTTCTGTATCAAAAAACCCATCATTAAAATATCCTATGTGCTCAATATTTATTTGCTAAATCTTTGAGTCTATAAAAGGAAAGCTATTGAGAAAGAATTAGGGACAAACATGAAAAATATGTAACTTAGCAAGATATTTTTAATTTTTTTTAATTAAAGCTGAAGTTCTCAGTGCCAGTGTATCATATAAAGGTACCTCTTGTGCCCCATGTCAGTTTCCTCCTAAGGGACTTCAGTGGTAGCTTAATGGACAGTTGTACATAGTGTGAACCCACCTCATGTATGTGTGGGTCATTGTTCTGCCTCCTGCCCCAGGACCTTTTCTGATGCTGCCAAGCCCCTCTGTGCTCAAGGTTGCCCATAGGCACACACATACACACAAATACACATTCTGAAAATGCAGGAGAGTTCATATTTCCATCAGAAATCCTCAATCCAAGGGACATACCCCAACCTCCTCTCCTAGAGAAGACAATTCAGGGAGAAATTTTGCTCACTACCAAGGAGATGAATCAGAATTAAGTCCCTCTTCCCTATAGTAATGCCTTAGAAAAACCAGCTCTATATGGGATTTTCTTCATTTCTCCCTCACTCACGCTACTCCTTCACTCCTGTGTCCTAAGATCAATTCTCCAAGAAACTCCTTGCACTGTCTGAGTTCTTGGCTTAGACTCTACTTTCAGGGGAACTTAATCTAAGACCATTTTTAAAAGGATGTGATGATTAGAACTTAATGTTTGGCAGGAAATATGTATAAGGAAATAGACCATTAGAATTATGGTAAGTGCTTTCCCAATAGAAGGATGATGGATCTCAGCTGATAAAAAGCCACCGTGCCACCTGTTAATTCAGTATACTAAGTCCATACTACCCGGCACATACAGCTGCTCGGAGTTCACAGGGGAGCGCTCCGTGTCAGTCTGGCTCCCTCCACCTCTCTGTGCCTCAAGAGTGCCTCACCACCCAGTAACTAAAGGAAGGACACCAGAGGTTACCAAGACGTTACTGCTATAGCCATCAAAAGATCTTATTGATTATGTCCATGCTACATTGATTTTTAAACATTTTTTAATATCTTCCTGGGCTTCAGCAATTCATGGGAAATACATCTAATATTAGAGGGTAGAGAAGTAATTAGCAGAAAAGATTCTTGAAGAAACGATGTTAAGGTTGGATAAATGTAATACATATTCATAGCTTGCATGAAAGCTTAAGATGAGAGAAACTATGGTGCTGGAGAATTCAACATGGCTGGTCAGAAATATAAATGAAGACCAGATCATAAGTTCTGCTGGACCACGTTAGATGTTCAAGATTTTCCCAAACCAGTGAAGGGAGAAAGGCTCCAATGACAAAGATCATGGTGGTTCCTGCCATAGCTAACTCTGAGGTATGAAGTCATTGTTAAGGACTAAATAAGGCCCTAAATAAGCTTCATTCCAATGGCTTTCCCTCAATAATAGCCACAAACATTTATTGTCCACTTACCTCTAACATGACAGACACTATTCTAATTAATTTATTTACATTAAATCATCTAACCCTCACACGATACTTGTAAATTAGGTATTATTACCCCCACTTCATAGGTGAGGAAGCTGAATCAGAAAGAGGGTAAGTAATTTGACCAAGGCTATGGTGCCAGCAAGTGGCAGAGCTGGCTGCTTAATTCCCATATTTTACACGTTAGAGAAACTAATCCAATTTCAAATTAAGCACATGCAATTCAGAAACTGCTCCAGTGTTTTTCTCAGAGCTGGAACTAGGTTTCAGTATAGTGTATCTATCCAGATTAATAATGAGTGAACAGAAACCCCAGGGTCAATTATAGGAGTTTGAGTCAAAAAAAAAACACATCGTGTTGGGTCAGCAAATCCCGACGCTAGTGATAAGTTTCACCACATCATAAATATATCATGTACAGAAAATAGAAGAAAACTCAATGGCCAGCTAATGATTGACATTATAAAGAACATATCTGGGATTTGGAGAGTAAGTGTAGAAGAAAAGGGTGAAATATTTATAGATTTCAACTTCTCATTTACCAGTAAACACCAAGAAAGAGTGATTCAAACATCCTCAGGAGGTATCCACAATTGTGGAAGATAGAAAAATGTAGGAATCCGGCTTCCAATATATGAAAGGCACACTTCCCACTCTCCAGGAGTTTGCAATTTGTAATAGGAAGTCAAGATAATACCTAGATATCTACAACCCAAGAGGATGCAGTAAATGCTCTGAGAACATCCAAATGAAGTCCAGAGACCCACCCACTCCCCTAGATGTTAAGGTTGTTCTAGACCAGAATCAGGAAAGGCAGGACACTGGACAAAGACTTTGAGATGGGTCTTCAAGGAAGCCACAGAAAAATGGAACTATTTCAAGGAGAGAGAAGAGTAGAAGCCAAAAGGAGGGGGTAGAAAATACTGTCTTGTAATTGAGAAAACTGTAGATAATTCCCACTGACTCAGTGTAAAATTTCAGAAAGAAGTAAGGAACATTCATTTATTCAATATATTTTTATCCAATACTTCCTATATCCCAAACACTCATTGGGTATTCTGAATAGATACATCAGTTGACATGGTAGAACATGTATTTGCCCTTATGGGGCTTCTTTCCAGAGGAATGGCAAACAACAAAGATAAAGCAGACAGTGATTAAGTTGAAATAAATGGCCTGAAGCCTGGGTGAAGGACCTGCAATGGCAAAGACACTTACACTGCCTTCTACAGGCAGCCAAGAATCTCTGAGGGTGTTGGCTGGAAGTGTGAAAGAGGAGTGAGGTTCAACATGGATTTTTGAGATACTTGATCCCTGGAGAGAATGTAAGAAGAAAAACTGGAGAAAATAATCTAGACAGTGATGAAGTTAATAAACATTAAAACACACATATGAGAGAAAAGGCCAAAGAAGTGAACATAGGTCTTGGCCCAAAAAGGGATTGTTGAGGAAATGATAGGAAAGGGTCCACAGTTAGCCTCTCCGCTCAGCTGAGGAGCAGAGGGGTGCTACTAACAACCTGTTAAGCCAAAGTTGGATGGCTTGGAGTGTGAAATGCACTTTCAATTTTGATATAATATCAATTTGGAAATGACTCTAAAAATCTATCAGGATCAATATCTGCATACTATTATGTCCTAGGTACTGTTGTAGGTGCTATCAATACCTAGACAAAAGCCTGCAATTTGGATAACAAATACGACCTGAAAAGAGAGCTCTGTGGGAGTAATTAATATAGACATGAAAGCTGAAGCTATCAGAAAATATGATAACATGGAGACACGTGTGACACTATATATATCAGTGGGATGGATCTCTTTTTAATTTTAGATATAAAATATTTTCTAGACCAGAGAAGAAGGGTGTAGGAATGCCAGTTGCCTTCAGGAACATTGTCTATCAGGATGTTATGGTTAGATGTGGTGTCCCCCAAAAGCTCACATGTGAGATGATGCAAGAAGGTTTGGAGGAGAAATGATTGAATTTTAAAGAGTCTTAACCCAATCTGTGAATTAATCCCCTGATAGGGATTAACTGAGTGGTAACTGAAGTGGTAGGGTGTGCCTGGAGGAGTTGGAAATCAGGGATGTGGCTTTGGAGTATATATTTGTATCTGCCAAGAGGAAATCTCTCTCTACTTTCTGATCATCATGTGAGCTGCTTCCCTCTGCCATACTCTTCCATCATGATGTTCAGCCTCACCTTGAGCCCCAAGGAATGGAGCCTGCTGTCTGTAGATTGAGATCTCTGAAACTGTGAGCCCCTAAACAAACTATTCCTAAATAAACTATTGTGGTGGTGGAGTCTTTTAGTCACAGCAGTGAAAAAGCTGACCAAAACATAGGGCCACACCTAGTTTTTCACTGGAATCCCAACACACTTGCTTCAGACACCTTCAGCTAGCACTGACTGAGCTTTCCCATCCTCCTCCCACAGAAAGTTCAGAAACCCAGAAGGGAAAAGTATGAGAGTCAAATAACGTTCTGCATCCACAGAATAAGAAGCAGCTTCACTAATCTTTTTAAAGCTAGTATATCCTACTTAACCATTTCTTGGTATTTATAAGTGTTAATTGAGTAACTTAACCTTTCATAGAAAAAATTATAAATGGGAAAAACCAATTCTCAGCTATCCACATTACTGGTGTGATCTACCTAGGCCACGGGAGCGGTTCAGACCTCAACAGCCTGCTGAGCTCATTCACCTAAAAGCAGACACAACAATGGCAAAAACAGCATCATAGTCTGGCTTGAAAATCTCTTCCCGTACTGCTAGCTTTTATTTCAGTTTGATGTCTAGGATTTTCTTCAAAGTAATTCCATGAAGGAAACATGAGTAAAGTTGAAGAAGATATGAGATTGCTCATGAGGTCCTTGTCGAAGTTGGGTAATGACCACATGGATATTCATCATACTATTATTTTGGGGGGTAGGTACTGGTTATTGAAGCAAGGAGCATTTTACTACCAAGTTACATTCCCAGCCCTTTTTATATTTTTGAGACAGGTCTCACTATATTTCTTAAAGCCTCCTTAAGTTGATGAGGCTGGCCTTAGCCTCCTGAGTTGTTGAGAATATAAGCAATTGCCACTATGCTCGGCTCATCATACTATTCTCTTGAGTGTTATGTATTCTCAATCTTCCATAACAAAAGAGTACATTTGTTATTTTTAAATTAATTTATTCATTTTAATTAGTATACATTACAGCAGAATGCATTTTGATTCATTGTACACAATTGCAACACAACTTTACATTTCTATGGTTGTACACGATATAGTGTCCACAACATATGCAGTATACATGTACCTAGGGCAATGATGTCCATCTCATTCCACCATCTTACCTGCCCCCATGTACCTTCCCTACCCTTCCTCCTCTTTGCCCAATCAAAGTTCCTCCATTTTCCCCATGCCTCCCCTGTCCCCATTATGGATCAGTATCCACTTATCAAAGAGAACATTCAGCCTTTGGTTTTTGGGATTGGTTTACTTCACTTAGCATAACATTCTCCAACTCCATCCATTTACCTGTATATTCCTCTCAGTAGACCTGGGCTTCAACGCTACTCCCCTCTGAAGGAAAAAAAGAAAAAAACATAGAAAAGCCAGTATTCCCAAAAGGTGCATCCTGAGCTGGTCAGACAGTATATCTATCTCACAGGGGATTTCTGAGGATACCCTGAGCACACACTCCTATCCTCATCCCCCTTTACCCCCACCTTCTCAAAAAGAATCACAATGAAATAACAGGACTGTTGCCCAAAAGGAAAATAAATCCCAAAGTACATTGTAAACAGAAGGTCAGTCTTCATTAGTTAGGAGACATTGCTTAATTTCTGAAAAATGGGAATAAATAGAAGTATGTTGAAGTCCAGCCTGAACAAAGGAAGAGTCAGGACGAAGCTTAAATGAAGTGGGAGCAACTATCTTTCCCAGAGAACCTTGAGGTGACTTAACTTTGAGTACTGTGTGCCAAGAAATTGTGCAACATTGTGCAGAGTAAAGTCTGTATAGCACACCTGTCTCCAAGATGCTACCAGTCATGGGTTCAGGGTAAGGTAGGACAGGAGATCATCTCTCTGAAGGAGCTGAACAGGTCATTAGAGAAGGTGCAGGCAGACATGCCTGGCTCATAGACACTGAATTTTCAGTTACCCTTTAAAAAGAACAAGCTCTTGGGGGAAGCACACCCACACAATGACAGAGGAAGCACATGACACTACCTGGGACCTAAGACATCAATACTGGCAAGTGAGGGCCTCCGGATGTAGAAAAGCACAAAGATAAACCAGATGGAAAAAATATCCCCAAGGATATAAAAATGATTTAGGAAATGCAAGATAAACTTTAAATATAACTAGCAAATTCAGAGAGGTTTGGAAAAAAAAATAATCCCATCATAAATTAGAATAGGATGCTACAAAAAAAAAAGATAAAGCTTAAAATTAAATCATCAATCCTCACTATGAAAAATACAGTGGAAGAAATGGAAGATAAAAAGTAGGGCCATCTCCCAAAACACAGAACATGACAAAAAGGTGAAAAGCTTCACTCCAAAGTTCCAAAGGAAAAAAAAAAAAACTAGAAAAAAATGAAAGATAAAAAATAATTTCTAGAAAATAAAAACAGGAGAAAAATTCCCAGTGCTGAGATTAAAAGTCCAGTTCAAAGAAATCCACTGAACTTAAAAAAATAAATAAATAAAACAACCCTACTCCTAATTTCAACCCCACAAAGCTTAAATGTTATAACTAAATAATGTAAAAACAATGGCCTCGCTGATAGAAGTTGGGAAAAGAAACCACAAATCTCATCTTATGTAATAAGGAATCAATAGACATTGTTCACATCTGACATATCAAGAAATAGATGGCTACGTTATTTTTTGAAATCATATAGGCAGCCGTTAGAAGATCTAAAAATAATAAGAAATTGGTAGAAGCGAAAAGGCAGAAAGACACAGACTGGTGTTAAGTATGTGATATTCCTCATCTTTCACAGGGGATGGCAATAAACACCTGTATAAAATCAGAAAGTCAAGGAGCTGGAATAAAGAAGCATTGTATTCAGAGTCATACAGACAACTACCAGAAGAACCTAGAAGAGCCAGAGGAATTATTAATAGAAACAGAACTGGTTGGTGTGTGAGTCTCAGGTCTTGTCTTCATCAGTGCCATCAGGGAGCCGTTCTTTTGCTCAGGTGTCAACACCACTACAGATAGTGTCCCTGCCTCAAGTTGTGGGGCAATGGTAGGGTGTGTTTACCTCTGGAAAACCACCTACCTAGGATGTTGGAGGGGGCAGGGCAGTGCACTGGGAAAGGGGGAGAGAGCACAAGATTTTACTTTATAACCAGATTTTCTGTGCTTGAACTATAAAACACATTTTTCATTTAAATTGAAAGTCTCTCACCACTGGATCAAAAATATCTGTGTTTCTGAATCTTTTCCAATAAAAAAAAAATATCACAGACATAGACTGCACCAAGCATAGTGAGAAGGATGTAAGTCAATATTGCCATGATTAAAGAAAATGCTAAAACCTATGACCACAATGACTGTAACCAAGTCATGATAAGCAAGGATCTCATAGTGGAGACTAGTATTCTAGCATTGCCAATGGCTGTGGGCTAGTATATAAGTAGCTCAGTGGAATATTTGCTAGAGCTTTTTGGTTGGTTGTTTCATGAATAATTTTTTCATGTATTAAACACATAAAAATAAATTTCACTTAGAAAATAAAATGTGTACATTTTAACTAATAGCAAACATCACCATAAAATTTATAAATATATAAAAATGCAGTGACAGCCTATTAGTGAGCACAGAAAAATATACATATGCAAATAGAAACAGATTAATACATTAAAATACACTGACCTCCTATTACTGAGAAGAAATACATGCATATGCAAACAAACATAAATGCTAAATGAAATTATATACCATATGCAAACACAACAATTAGCAGCTTATAAAATACAAATGCTGAATTACTAAGACACATCTGAAATAAGATTGCTAACCTTGAACAATAAATGCTTTAGAGGCACAATCTAAAATGTTAGTGAGAAGAAGAGAACATAGTAATATTAATGTCAACATATTTGATTTTCCAACACTAGAGCTATTGATTATTTCCTCCGGCACATTGGTTGGAAACAACCATTTGTCTGATATAATTTTATTTCAGTTATTATTCCCAACAGCTACTTCTTCAAATAGCAAGTGCAAAATAAACCAGATTTGAAAAGTTTGGGGAGGTTTTTTTTTTCTCGTGTGGGTTGTAGTAGACAAAAACCTCAAAATAGAAACTCAAAGAAACCTCAATTTGGTCAAGTCAGGCCACTGATTTCAGAAAATCATACTTCAAAATTGGGTGGGTATTTATCTCTAAGCCAATCTCAAATTGGCAACCCCAAGTCCATAAAAACAGCTCCTGGCAACCATAAGAGGTTGCACGCTGAGAATTATGACAAGCCCCTGAGAAGGCATTCCATTTGTCTGGGTTCGCTAGGTTTCACAGGAGTCTGAGCAATTTTGTGGAAGATAAACGCCTTATTTGAGATAGGGAGGCTGGCTGATAGAGGCTGATAGAGACGACAGATCTGGACTAGGCATCATTCCAGCGTGAGGACATCAAAGCCTCGCTAATCCCAAAGCTTTGAACGACCCAACTTCTGCCTCTCTTCTCCCACATCAGAGTGGAGTTTCTAGCAGCCAATAGCCTGCCACATGAATTAACAAGATAGATCTTCTCAGTGGATATCCTTCTCTTCAAATGAATAATGGAGAACAACTTACCAATTGCATATTCTTGAGATCGTGTTATTTTAGAGCTTCTTGAAGGCTGATATTCCCTCACCTATTAAAATTAACGCTGGTCTCAGTAATGCCAGCTTGCAGCCAGCAGCCCACACTGCTTATTTGCTGCCGATTTTAATAATAGAATCACACCATAATGAAACCTTTTTAACGTATGGTAATTTAATTGCGGAAACCCTGTCTGTTTCAACAAAAGCCTTCCATAAGTAGCTTTAAAGATTAAGTTATGGGAGGCGACTCTCATGCCATCTCCCAGTGGATGTGTATTACACTGCATTACAAGCCTGCCATTCTACAGTGGTACAAAGGCAGGCTCGGCTCTCCTTAAATCAGCTCTGAAATTAAAACTTAGGTTTATAAACCTATGAATCATTCTGCACAGTTGAGGGAGTTAGTTTTCAACCAACTTTAGGACTTAATAATCTGACTGTGTTGAGAACCACAGAAGAGGGAATAGGAGGGAATCTTCAAACACATATAATGATAGGCATAGTAATTATGCAATCACAACAGCCAACATGTATTAAGCTTCAAATATTTGTTATGAACTGTACCGAGTAATTGACTTTATCCCTCAAAACAGCTCTGGAGTAGGAGGTCTTTATTGTCCCAGTTACAGAAGCTTGGCGCAGGTAACCCATCTTCAGTTTCTAGGTCTATTGGGACGAAGTGCCAAGACCAGGTGGCCTCAACAACAGGAATTTCTTATTTCACAGTTCTGGAAGCTAAACATCTGAGATCAAGGTGCTGGCAGAGTTGGTTTGTCCTAAGGGCTGTGAGGAAGAATCTGCTCCCTGCTTCCCCTCTAGCTTCTGCTAGTTTGCTGGCAGTCTTTAGAGCTCCTTGGATGGTATATGTATCTCCTGGATCTCTGCCTTTCTGTTCACCTGGCATTCTCCCCATGTGCAGATCTGAGTCCAAATTTCCACTTTTTATAAGGATATTAGTTATATTGGACTGGAGTCCATCCTAATGACCTCAGCTCAGTTAATTACATTTACAACAACCCTATTTCCAAGTAAGGTCAAATTTGTAGATACTGGGAGTTAGGACTTCAGCATATTAAATTTTCTCAGACACAATTCAACTCTTAGGCCAGTTCTGTTCCAGGCCTGGTGTGACAATCTCCTTCCAAGTTCCCATCATTTTCTTAATGTGCTTTCCTTAGGGCCTGTCCTTGCTATATTTTGAAACTTGACAAATACCCTATTTCCTACCTATAATGTAGGCCTGCCAATGCCAGGTGAAGGAAGTCCTTGTTGGTTCTGACTGATCCAGCCCTAACTCACCAAACTATGATTTTTTTGCAGTTAGCATACCTGTCATCTTTGAATCTCTGATAGAAGCATGTAGCTGGTCAAAGATTCTGGGAATCCCAATTTCAGCAAATATCAATCTTGTCATGTACTATCCCTAGCGTGGGGTGTGTGATCTGGTGTTCTAGATCACTCCTGGGAAGTCCAGTTATGAATAAAGTATGTGTTAGTGGTTCCTTGTGGTGACAGTGTGCCATGATAGATCCTTAAGATCCAACATAAACTACGAAGTATAACTCCCAAGGGGAATCACAGATAAGAGACTAAGGATTGGAAAGCAGATGTGGATCAGCAGGGGAAGTTGAAAGAGAAAATAAGTGAGGGAAGTAACCTGTAAGAATGATTAAAAAATGCATTTATTGCCTTTCCCCATCTGGTAGCTATTTAATAATTGCATCATACTTTGAAAATAGTGGAACCTCATTTTTCCTTCATTTGCAGAGATTGAAATAGAATTAGACTTCTGAATAGGTCAATGTTTGTGCCTTCCATGGCATGCATCCTCTCAGTAGATTTTGCCAAATTATTAACTGGATTAGCAATCTTCAAAATCTCTGCAACTATCTTCACAATCTCCTTTATGGAATGGTACACTTCCATGGGATGCTTTAAGAAAAAAAGAAATCTATGATCTCATTCTTATTTCCAACACATCTCAACAAAACAATAAGTGTGTGCCACGTTGCCTTTTGCTGCCTTTCAAAATCACCAAAACTGGTGAGAGGAAGCATTTTAAGGAGACAGTCTCATTTCTCGTAATTATCCATCTCTCTTCTACTCGATGTATCATGGCATGCCATGAGTCTTTCTCAGTACCCCCAAAAGGAAAATTATCAGCATTTAATAGGACTATTTCAGGAATGGCGAAATTGATTCCTCCAGACTTAGTATGCCTAAATGGTTTGCTCCAGATTGTCCAAACGACTGTGATCTTTGGAAAGGCTCAGAGTCATTGATTCTCAGGCCACTGCTGGAAACATTAACCCAAGCCCTCCATCACCCTGTCAGGACTTGGTGCGCCTGCCCTCCGTTGTGTGTTGTGTCTCCCTTGTGTGTTCCCTGGGTTCAGTTCCACTTGCTAATTTTTAAGAAAGGATTGTTGAAATGGCTGATACCTTATGATTTTAATTCAACAGGGCACTGCTACCTTATTAATTAGGTGAGCACTGTGTAATTCATTAGTGCAGGAGCACTGGGTGTTTTCTTTACTTATAATTGCTCTGAGCACACCCAGGGAATCTAAAATTGGAGGGGCTGGGGAACCACTAGTACTGTCCAAGGGGAGGGAATGTAATCATCTCTTTTTGCTTATTCAGAACAATCCTCTAGATAGAGCGGGAAGAATGGAGAAGGGCAGAAGCTGACCCAGCATCCAGCCCCACCTGAGTGCCACCCTTCCCCTCATCCACCCCAACAGACAGGGACTCAGGAAGCTCTACTGTTTGGAAGTAATTGTCTTTACAGCTCTATTGACTTTGCAATATCCCTGAGACACTGAGGTAAAACAAGTTTCCTTACAACTTCCACAGTTTATCTCACGGGGAAAGGGGCTAAGTATATTCAGATTCTGAAAATCCAGCACGTCCTATGTAAGTTTTGACCTTGGTTATTCAAGAGGAGACTGCTGATGGCAAAACTCTACCCAAAAACCTGGAGTGGGAGAGATGATGCTTGCCCTCTGACTCTGGCCTTAGGCTTGTGGTCATAGAGGACACAAGATGACTTAGCAGAAAGGAAGGCTGGGAGGAGAGAGCAGCCAGCTGTCATGAAGAGCTTATGGGAGGGCAAAGGGTGGTAGGAGGATGCTGGGAGAAATCCTGGGGGTTTAAGAGATTAAGATAGAGATTATATTTTTTTAACTTGACTGAATTCAAATCTATTTCCCACACTGCCAGCTTTGCCAATATCTCTAGTTTCTAGACTTACTGACCTGGAAGAATATCTGCTTTTAACTGTAGGAAATGAATTCAGGCCACACAGTATCTGCTTGACCTAAGACAATTTCTTAGCTTCCATACTTGGTTGTTCTCTAGAAAGCTATTGAAAATCTGCTTTTAAGGTTCTCAGCATGAGGGCAAATCTTATTTTCATAATAAGAATCTCCTTAAACATTTCAATGGACCAAACCCTATACTAAGTGCTTTTATTGATAGCCACACAAAGATCTCTATTGGGTAGAGGTTAAAGTCTTGGGTTTTGTAGTCAGACCAGAACAAGTTGAGGTCAGTATCTTACTGTGTAAACTTGAGCAAATAGCATTGGGATTGTAATGAGTTCTACTCCCTGGCATTCAAAAAGGATAATATGAATTAGTAGTGCAGTGGTTTGACACAAAGGAACAAATCCTGGGGCTAGGGACAGCCCTTGTGTCAGAAGCCAAAAGGTACTGGACAAAGCCAAGGACTGATTGAAGATACAGAATTCCAACCTTGTTCATGAATTCAGTAGCTTTTTTGTCTAACACTCATTTCTCCAATACAAACCTGGAGAAGTAAATGAGTCCTGGGAATAAAAGCAAAGCAATAAGTCTGCCCCTATCACTGGGACAGAGGAGGAGGATATACAACTCTAGTAAATCTTTCCCAGCCAGTTGTTGAAGATCTTTCAAGATGGGCTGCTTACCTGTGTGGTCTAAGGAGCACTGTGGTGGTCTCTGCCCTTCTTGGCATGGTCACCTGGCTCCTAGGTTACAGCATTGACATTTTCCAATGTTTCCAGTGTTCTCATGCTATGTGTTCTCCCAGTACTCCCTGCACTGAATTATAATACCCCTTCACCTCGCTCAACCTGCCACTCCCGTGCCTTGGAATTTTATTATCACTCTTCCAAGCCCAGTTCAAAGAGGAGTTGAGTCTTCAGGTCTTCCAGACCCTCCAGGTATACTCACTTCTGATGACTACCTCATTCTTTAGAACCTGACACAGGAGACAATTCAAGAGGTGTTCCTAGTTATCTAAAAATCAACCATTCATGGTTCACAGACCAATCCCATGCTTTTGATTCTCTCTCCACTTAATGTAAATTCTTCCTTCCTCATATACTCTACCTGCAAATTTATACAGTGGCATTTGTCTTCCCAAATAGAAGAGTGGCCCTTGTCCCCCCAAGTAAGATAATGGCATTTATTGTCCCCAAATGCTTGAAAATCACAGTGATAGGAAGCAAGAAGTTGGCCTTATTAGGTTCTTCTTACCAGACTGCAAAAGCCTCAACTGGTCTATCCACCTGTCCTTTAGACTTGTCCAATTAATTTGTTTCTACTCTGTTACTTTAGTGGTGGTGTTGTCATGACTCTTCATTTTCCTAAATTCCAATGAAAGTATCCTTTTAAATGTCTTAATTTAAGATCAGAAAAATTCAAATTAAGGGGCTCAACACAATCCCTGAGACCAGAATCTGAGTGATAGAAGTTATTCCTGCCTCAAATTCTCCAAACAAAAAAGGGAGGGGGGAAAGGACCATTAATCAGGGAAAATCAGAAAAAAAGAGGATGTGGATCTCTTCCCAGCAGAGTTTCCTTCCCAACCTTGTCTTGATATATTTGTCAGAAATGATTTGGAAGAATTATCCGAAGGGAGTACCTCATTTCACATTATGTTCGATATTTTCTAATGTTTGCCAGAGACTCTGCTCTCCAAACCCATTACAGAATTCATGCAGTTTGAGTTTATTTGATAATTTCTAAATTAATACTAGCTCACAAAATTCTGTGACTTTTTAAATCTTTTATCCATTGCTGAATTGTGTCACTGTCCCCTACCTCCAGAAACCTCTGCTGTCTGATGCATGGATGTGCTCTGGGTGATAGAGTTACAGAGTATTGAGAGGCACTGGAGATTAAGGAGCAGGATACAATGAGATTTCAGATGAGATTGGAAATCAGATAGAAAGCTGGTGAACGAGTTGATGAAAGGAAGCCACAGGCCAAAGAAGGGGGCCTGGCCAAGAGGTTAGTGGGGAAAGCTAGAGGGACATTTTAGCAGATGCAGAGACAAGAACTAGAAAAGTAGAAGTGCTTCAGTCTCATTTTTTAAATTGCCTCCCAACTTTGTGATGTTTTCAAAACAACTTAATATGCAAACCTTCATGTCCTTTTATTTATTCAAAGCATTTCTATTGAATACCTGCCATGTGCCAGTCAGTTCTTAGGGCTAGGAATACAGGACAGTGACTAAACTAGACAAAATCTCATCCCATGGTGTTTAAAATTCTAGAGAAAAGGCAGATATTTAATAAATAAATATAAAGAAGAGTAATGACAAGCACTGCGATGAAAAACAAAGCAGGGTAAGAGGTTATGATATGATGAATGGTAATGATTTAAATAAATGTCAAAGGAAGTCCTTCAGGGGGAATCTACAACTAAGCAGGGACCCAAAAGAAGGAAACATTTGGGGGAAAAGCAAAATCTCTGAGGTCAAAACTCTATTGCATATGTGATTAGCACTGAGGAGACACTGTAAAAAAAGAGGATGTGGAACCAAACAAGAAGATAAGATTTGAGATCAGAGATCACCAGAAGCATGACATATGGGGCCTCCCAGCTGCAGGAAAGACTGGATGTCACTCATAATGGACAATAAGACACTCCTATGAGACAGGCAGAATAGCTTTATCCATCTTTTACAGCTGAAAACACAGAAATTCAACTTGAATTCAAAGCTCCTTTATACTCCAAGTCCAGGAGAGTTAGTAGACTGGACGAAAGGAAGAGGCAGTGGTTGAGAATGCCTCAGGTGAACTGGAACAGCTATGTAAAGTTCAGGAATATATTGTAATTCTTGAGAGAAGGATGGGGTCATTCCCCATCGCTAACTATTATGCATGAAATTCTACCATTAGTAATTCATTCCTTTAGATGTTTCAAGCTTTTCTATAAATAGTATCTGATATGACTTATCAATAAATTGAGAAAGTTTGTGCTAAAATGGTACACATAATAGTAAAACATCAAGGCATAGGACAGTTATGAAAAAAAAATGGACAGGAAGCAAGCATCTACCAACACAATATTTTGAGCATTTGTTCTTGCAGATAACAGGGTTGCTCATGAAATAATTACCAAGTTAGTTCTTGCCCTCCTCATGAAAGAGAGATCTTATCACAGTAACTATCAATAATAGTAACTAATGTTAATAATGTATGATGCCAACTAAATGCCAGTGTTCTGAGCATCAGTGTTACTAATTCATTTAATCATGCTAAGGACTCAACAGTCTAACTCCATTTTTATTTTACTGATTTTATTTTTTTAAAATACAAGACAGTGGAATGTATTACAATTCTTATTACACATATAGAGCACATTTTCATATTTTTGTATATAAAGTATGTTCATGCAAATTCATATCTTTATACATATACTTTTTGCATTACAATTCTTATTACACATATATACCACAGTTTTTCATATCTCTGTTTGAATATAAAGTATGTTGACACCTAGTTCTAGTCTTCATACATGTACTTTGGATAATGATATCCATCACATTCCACCATCCTTGCTAATCCCCTGCCCCCTCCCTTTCCCTCCCACCCTTCTTCCCTATCTAGAATTTATCTATTCCTCTCAGGCTCCCCCTCCCTACCCTACTATAAGTCAGCCTCCTTATATCAGAGAAAACATTTGGCATTTGTGTTTTGGGGATTGGCTAACTTCATTTAGCATTATCTTCTCTAACGCCGTCTATTTACCTGCAAATGCCATGATTTTATTCTCTCTTAATGCTGAGTAAAATTCCATTGTGTATACATGCCACATCTTTTTTATCCATTCATCCACTGAAGGGCATCTAGGTTGGCTCCACAGTTTAGCTATTGTGAATTGTGCTGCTAGAAACTGAGGCTCAGAGAGATTACTAGTGAGGTGATTTGTCATCCAACTAGTGAATGGTAAAGTCAAGTTTAAAACCAGCAGTTTCTCTGGTTCTGTAGTCCACACTATTAACTACTATAGTATGCTGCTGCCTGCATATTTATTGGCTTATATAGATTTATAAGTAAGTGCATTTTTCCCTTGGAAAGAAGACATTGTATTAATGCTAATTTGGCTGACTGGCAATATCAATCAGAAGTCATCATAGCACATTTTTTCTATAAAATACCATATAGTAAATATTTAAAGTTTTGATACCATACTATCTCTGTTGCAAATGTTCACCTCTCCCCCAGTGGTGTGAAACAGTCATAAATAATATGTAAATGAATAAGCATGACTGAGAGCCAATAAAACTTTTTTTAACAAAATAATCAGGGGAAGATTTGGCCCATGGGTCAGTTTGTGCCCCTTGACATAAATTATTTCTATAGGAAATACACAGGAAATAATCATATTACAGTTAGGGTTAGGGTTGTCCCTTGACTACTAAGTTTAGAAATGAAGTATCAGAAATGTCTATGAATTGAAAGACTCAGTTATACCTGAATGTCCTGCATCTTTTCACTGGAACTTCCATTCAGAGTTCTAGAACAATTTCATCAGATAGCTCAGTAGGAGACCATAAATATGCTTATCCAAATGTGTTACAGAAATACATGTTTAAAATAAACACTATGTATTCAACAGTAAGATAGCAAAACTCTAAAGAGTTTCAGTATTTTAAATGACTTTTTCTAAATTTACATGTGGTCTTCTGAAAGTCATCCCAGTGAACCTCTAATGTCCCCAACTCCACAATGCTCAATACTCCACTGATGAGGTCAGGCTATTTCACACTCTCTTAGCCTCATTCAGGATCTTCCCTGATACAAATCAAAAAAATTCACTGGACATTTGTTATAACATTAGCAGAAAGGTTGGTCTTGTCATTAGGTCAACTATGTTTGGCTAATTGCTAACCAAAGTTAGGTTCCTACCTTCCCATAGAGACTGAAAGATAGGGACACTCTTCTTCTTGGTTGGATTTCCGAGTAGGAACTCCTAGATCCTTAAGGAAGACAGTCAGGGTATGCAGAAGATTTCCATCTCAAAGGGGAAGAGAAAGGATTTATAATGGCCTTCTTGGGGCTTTGGCCAGGAAGAAAACTCTCTACAGTTGAGTCAAACTGAAGGAAAGCTTCAGGCAGACTTGGGTACTGGATACTCAGGAAATTGCAAAGAAGCCTCAGACTCATCCAGTAAGTCTTCAAAACTCCCAAACAGACACACACTCCACTCGGGGATCCCTTTTTAAGGCATAATTAACCCCTTAGATGGCAGCACATCTGCTGAGAGGGAGTGACTAGGTCACCAAGGGCTTTTGGTAGACTCCCTCCACCCTTATTCCCCCAAAGCTGAGTCCCTGGAGCAGGCCGAAACCTGCACACTTGCTGGATCCTCAGCTCTCTCAGATGGGGAAGTATAAACTCAGAATTTTTTCCTTGGGCTAAGTCCATAATCACATTCCATATCAATAGTTGGACTAAATAGTATTAAAGAAATCCTTGTAGTTATTTTTCTGACATGTAACAGCTATACAATTTATTTCCCTTCCTCTCGCACCACTTCATTTATAATTGTATCTTACCAACTCTGTATTTCACATCCTGGCTCACCTACTTATCTTACTCTTATATATCTTAATAATTTTTCAAATTCTAGAAAAGTTTTTGATTTACAAAAACAGTACTAACCATTCCCAAATACACCCCTCCCCTATTGTTAATATCTTACATTAGTATGGTACATTTCTCCAAGGAACAAATCAATATTGATAGAGTGTGACTGTTATTATTGCAGATTTTCTTAGTTTTAAACTGAAGTTCTTTCTCTGTTGTAGGATCTCATCTGTCTTCTAAATTTGCATACAGCCCTCTGAAAGTCACCCAGAGGAACCTCTAATGCCCCAATCTCCACAGTCACTACTCCACTGACGAGGTCAGGCTATTTATTCCACACTCTCTAGCCTCTGTAATAAAACAAAAATTTCTTATACTGGTAAAAAAACAGAATATTTCACTGGATGCTTGCTATAAATATTAAGGAAGACATGGCATAAAACTATTGAAGTTAGGGTCAAGACTATTGCAATAGAGAGAGGCTGAACTATAGGATGCTGTAAAAAAAACTTCCTATCATGGGTACCTCAAACAACAGAAATGTTTTCCTTACACTTATGGAGACTGGGATATCCAATCAAAGTGCCAACATGTGGGTTTCTCACGAGGACTGCTTCCTGATTTGTCAATGGCTGCTTTCTCCTTTCACCTTCGCATGACAGAGAGCAAAGAGAGACAGACCATCCTTCTGTGTCTCTTCTTTTAAGGGCACAAGTGTCATTCATGAAGTTTCTACCCCCATGACCTAATCCCCTCCTAAAGACCCCACCTTCTAATGCCATCAAATAGAGGGTTAGAATTTCATCATATGAACTTCGGCAATATGAGACGGTACATGAACATAGCACCCATTGAAGATACTACATCACGTTTTTCACCATGTTATGGTTTTACAAATCTAAGAAATTTTTTAAGAGCCAATGGAATGAGAAACTAGAGTATATGTTTAGAAAATTTTTACTTTCTAGTTTCCAGACTGGTTGGAGTCTAGTGTTGGTATGGTAACTATTGAAAGACTAAGTGGAAAACTTTAGAGCACTTCTAATGCCAGCTTCAACAGTTTGAAACTTCATTCTGCAGAAAATTGAAAACAATTGAAGATTTTTAAGCAAAAAAAATGACATAAAATGATCCTTTAGCAAAATTAACCTGTCAGTGATATGCCAAATGGGATGGATCAGGAAAATTCTGGAGGCAGGGAGACTGCAGGGGTGATGGCCACAGTCTCTGTGTATCAGGATGACTTGCTGGCCATAGAGATCAAATAGCAGATACCAATATTATTTTGAAAGGCAAAATTGCTAGTAATTGTCAAATAATCAGAGGTAAAGAACAAAGAAGAAAAGAGGAGATATTAAATATTAATTCAATGTCTCATTCCTCAAAAGTAGAGGGAAAGTTGTGCTATATTAGGAAATGGTGAAGTTAAGAGAAATAGTTGAATTCTAGGAACAGCAGTAGATGTGGGCATGACTAATTTGGCACATCAATTAAATAAAACCTTCTCTCTCTCCCCAGTGGCAGGACTATAAAGCACCATAAAGCACAATTCTATATATCTTCTTCATCCTAGCTTCAGATTGCTTATCCTTGTCTAAAACTCCAGAAATTGCCACATCAAACAATCAGTTGAAGGAGCAATCATCTCTGCTATGGTGAAAATTGAAGGGATCTTCACCAACATGTCAGACTGCTCATGTTTTAATCTGGTAAGTGACCATGCTGGACATTGGATGCTTGGAATTGTCATCAAGAGTTCATATCAAAAACAAAACAAAACAACAATAACAACAACAAAAAAAAACACCCATGTCACTTTTGTCTCTTTTCTAAGAAGTGGCAATACTGTTAACATTTTCTGGAATAATGGTATGCGTTACTTAATGTCAGTCTATCATTCTGTGGAAAAAAAAATACAGTCTATATGAAAGGAAATGTGTTCTTTTTTTTTCTTTGTGAGGTATAGTTCCACCATCCATGAATCAGAATTCTCTGATCAGAATCTCATGGATTCTGGAGATAAGCTGTCTATCAGTATTATGATTTGCAACTAAAGATAACAGCAAAATTAAGGAGCATTAGTACCTCTGAGGTTAATGAATTTGGAGATCAAAAGCCAAAGTTCCGGTGATAAGTCTACACAAGTGATGCTTATTGCTTCTTTCTGCAGATAGGTTCCAGCATTCACTACAATCTTTAAAGCAGGATGCTGTATCTAAAAATGCATTTGCCGAGAGCCACAGCCTGGCAAAGTTTTACCCAGTGTCTTGTTTCTATTTCCTTTCTCATCACTGCTGATTACCTAGACACATGTGTATAAATAGGAATGTTCTTATTTGTAATTATCTTGCTCCTTCTGCCTAATTCAGTTGGATGCATCAATTCGTGTTTTGTGACATCACAATTTCACCAGAATGAAAGGAAATGTCATATCTCAAGCTGTGGTTATAACATCACTGAATGAATCAGACAACACAGGAAAGCTTAATTTTAAAAAGGAGTTTTTATTTAAACCAAAGAGGAAAAAAAAAGGGTAATAGAATGGGAAAGAAAAGCCAGAAAAGGTACAGGCTATTGTGAAAATCTAACCATTGTTTACTTGAATCTTCTGGAAATTCGTACAGTTTTGTCAGGGACTGTTTTATATTTCCATTTGGAGAATTATAAACTAATAAAATCACAGAAGCAGAACAGAACTTAGAGGTCATCTAAATCACGATTTATATTCGATCTAAACCTACAAGTATATGCATGAGAAAGTGAGACCTCTAGGGACTCTAACTGTCTCAAAGCCCACAGGAAAGAGAACCAAACCAAAGTCCAGAGCTCCTACTAGTACATTCAAGTAGTATTTGCAAACTTCTGCTTCACCTGCATGTGCAGGTTTCTCTCTGTACCAGAAAGTCTGGGTCACCCTGGTAACTTAACAGAAGGGCTAATAAAATCCATACTAAATAAAGGACAAACTGTTGTTGCATTTTTTTTAAGGTAAAGATGTTTTCACACCTGTTTTCTCCACATGTTCTGCAATACATTTTCATAGTTATAAATTTGCATTTCTGTATGACAGTATCCCTTTATATAAAATGCATTATGTCTATGAGTGACAGGTAATTTTTTCAAAAGAATAGTTTTTTAATTCAACACACATTTCCCAGAATTAAGTTCTGTTCCACTATAGAGCTGGATTTTAATGAACATACTTCAATGTATTCTAATGATTGAAATGATATTTTCTGAAAAACTTAGAGATCTTCAGGGGCAAAGGGGGCTCTCATCATGGTCCCTTACTGGTTAGTATTTTTCTTGGGAGATGGGAGGAGACTACAAAAATGGATGACACTAGATACCCTGATAGATTCCTTTTTCCTCTCTTGGGATGAAGCAGATAACTTTGGTACACCTATGATTTTTCTCCTGACGTGTGCAAATATCACATCTCTGGTTTGAAAAAAGACACCATAAGTCAACTTTCAACTCCTTTCCTTTCTATATTTTCACATTGAATAGATAACCCAATTCTGATTTGTCCCAAAGTAAAACACCCATCTTTCTACAGGCTCCTTCACCAACCCACAGAATAGGCATGTTCAGGATTCAAGAGAACACTACGATCCTAAACTTCTTTTCTACCTACAGACACCATGCTCTAAAAGTCAATATCTACAGATTTAGACGCTCCAAAGGACCACAGGCATCTAAAGGTTAAGTGACTTGTCCAAGCATTTGGATATCACAGTACTACTATAGCGCTACCCTGCCCATGGATGTGTGGTCAATGCCGCCTCCAGCCACATTTCATGATGGCAGCTCACTAAGTGAAAGAATTAGAGGCATATGCCATTAATCCCTCCAAATCCTCACTTTTCTGCTACTTCCCAAGTTGTCTCCTCCACACACAGTTTTGAAAAGTCCCCAAACTAGGCTTTTAACTGAGGCTTCCAACATCCCAGGTTGACACTTGCCCCTCCTTTCCTACTGGATTATAACTTGACCTGTTCAATCAGTCCTTCTCCAACTCGCTTTCTGAGACAGTAATTCATTTTTAATCTCTCAACCTGCCAAGCTAGCTTCTATTTTCAAAATTAGTAAAACTTTGCATCCAATCATACACTTCATTTCTTTATTTACTATTTCAACTCCTGTGTATAGATGAATCACCTTATACATGTGATTCATGTTAATTGTCAGCCAGCATTTTAACTTCTCAGAAGTTCTCAAGTTACCAGTAAGCCATAGAAAAAGTAATAGCAATGTTGGGAGTTGTGCATAAACATAGATAGAACTGAAGAACTAACCTTTGTTTGAGGGTCTACACTTCCCACACTTCCTGAATTTTCACAATTCTATAATTTCTAAATTTTCTTTAACAAGATGATGACAGATAGTTAACAAAATAAATGACATGCAACCATATGAGAACCACATATCCTCCAAATTAAAAAAAAAAGCCTGTGAAGTCTAAAACTTTGGAAATTATTGTTTTAGAAGACATAGAATAAACCTGTAATTCCCTCTAGCTATGCTCAGGAAAGAGCTACTATGAACATTCAGAAATAAAATTAGATAATTTAAGAAAGTATTAATAGTCGTTATTGCTGCTAAACAAATGTTGTCGCCTATTCTCTCTGTAGGCACATATATGAACAGATTCTATTTTCATTATCATCAATATTTCATGTGCCCATGTGGCTTTCTTCAGCTAATAAAATGTTAGTAGAGGGAATCTGTATCTCCTCTGAGTGGAAGCTGGAGGAGCTATGGCATGAATTTGCCACTTTCTCCTTCTCTCTTCTGTAAGATCTGGCCATACTCTACTGTTGCCCAGAGTGAGGATGAGAGATCAGATGCCCTGGACAATCTTTGTAGTGTCAGCAAGAAATAAACCTTGTTGGTCAGTTGCTTATATCTTGACAAATACAAATGCACTTTAAATAAGTTAGAAAAAGCATATCTGTTCCTGGGATTATTATTATTATCTTTCTTAAAACTGAAGGCTAGAAAATAGACCCAAAAGAAAATTAGAAGGATGTAGATGGTTCATCTTAGGCGAGAGCCTTCATTTCACATATTTTCACAGGTGGGAGATGTGACTGACTATTGGCAGATCAATTAACACTACAACAGGGGTGGACATTATGGACAGACAGGGAGAAATTATACCATACATATCAGGGCTGTTTGATCTATTCGAAATGAGATGTTATCTAGACATCCGTCTGAGTCTAAGAAAACTAAATAAGAAAATAGCTTTAATGTGCTCAAATGGCTAAGACCGAAGTGACATGCAACACTGGATTATTGGCACAAAGATTTGCATTGCCCCGGGGTTTCCATCTAAACCGAAAAATCCTGACTTCATCCCCTTATCTACTGGCCATGATGCCAAAAACGTATTCCTCTAACTTGATAGAATGAAAACATTTTCATGCTGTTAAAATTTTCTTTATACAGCAAGCTCCATGTAGAGCTAGAAATAGTTATTGTGGAGCAGGAAAGGTGAGGAAAACAAAGAGAAATCTCTTTGGCCATTGTCTACTATAGTGCCACCCTGCCCATAGTTGTGTGGTCAATGCTGCCTCCAGCCCACATTTCATGATGGCAGCTCACTAAGTGAAAGATGTTTATCTTTTACAACCAGGCTGCTTCAAAAACAGCTCTAACCAAACGACTGTCTCAGGTGTCCTCCAAAAGGTAAGTCTGTAAACAGGAGACCGTCATCCAGGGCCACTGCATTAGTTTCTGCTCTGCTTTTAAGTATTCATGAATACCTAATGCTAATTTTGCTGAAACTTGAACAATGACTTCCTCATTATGAACTGCTCAAAAATCCTCATGTACTTTTCACCAGAATGAGCTTAGCACAATTATCAGATGAGTGGATTGCTAAAGCCCAACAACACAGAGTTAATGAAATTGTCATCGGTGTGAGCAGTGAGTGGCAGTTCCATCTTCTACTCCGTGGTTAGCATGTGAAGAGCAAAAGCAAAGGAAATCTGTTGTATTTTAAGTGCAGAGCAATGGTCTGTCCAGCCTGAGCAGGCACATCAATCCGCACTCCCAGGGAGATAAATGGAAATCCAGACAAGTATAAATCATCACAAGAAAGCGGGGCCTAGGACTTGAGCAGCATGGAAGGTCTGGGTTACGGGCACAGCTCTGCTACTGAGCAGCTCTGTGACCTTTACAAGGTCACACACTTTTTTGGAATTGGCTTCCTTTTAAGGAAAATAAGGAGATTGGGCTAGATGATCCCCAGGCCCCTTCCCTCACTAACACTCTGTGATTCTCTATTTTTAAAACATTTATTAAGTAAAGGCTGTATGAAGAAATATTCAAATAGCTATTGCTCTGGATTAACTGAAAGTCCCACCCTTATGAATCTAGGCCATTCATATAAATAGAGGCCCCATTTGCCATGCATGCCCTGTGGAGGTTGGTGTTTAGAGGGAGTAGGGGTTAGAATCCAGAGCTAGAGTGAAAATTCAAGTCACTCTTGACTGGGTCTCCTGGCTTTAGGCATTATTCTTGATCTAAGAGGATTACCTCCAGTCTTCTCATTCATTCTCATGGTCAGGATCACCCAGCATGTATCTCTGACTCAATGTCATTAGCATAACCTTGATAGTTCTTGAAACTCTTACTTCTCTCTACCTCTCTGATACCACAGCCAGCCCCATCTGTACCACCTGGAGTCCTAGCTCTTTTGTCCCCAAGTTATGAACTCTCCCTTGGAGCATGACAGCTTTTTGTAGTTCCCAGAGCCTACTGTTCATAGCTTATTCTGGTAGCCAGCAGATTTCTCTCTAGTACCCGTAAGGCTAAGGACTAGATCTAGATCTAGAATCAGTGGGAGCTAGCCTGAACTGTGCCAAGGAGGCAGTCCTCTTAGCTGTGGTTTTATTTCTCATTAATAGGTCTTTGCCCTAACTATGCATTGAAATGGAGTTTATGTCTTTAGTCTTCTCCTATATTTACTTTTTACCCAGTGTTCATTCTCAATCTTTCCAAAAACCTCCTCTAAAGATTTCAGGGCAGTTTTTCCTCTCCCAACTTTGGTTTAAGACTTTCATCCCCAAATCCAAATTCTGTCTTACATTTCATGCAATTATAATTTCAGGTGGCCTGAGGTGACATCTCAGAGTTCCTGGGTTGGGTAAGCCAATTACACATTGCCAAAGCCTTCAGTTAAAAACATAAACAGAAAACTAACAAAGCAATTTAGACAATACAAAGAGTCAGGTGTGTGACATAGATTATAAACATCATTATCATTTTGGCAAATAAAAAGAAAAAACTTGAAAGCTTAAGTAGCCTGTGTTATCTTCCCAATGAGATCACTGAAGGGGAAGCTAAGGAAACTTGTTTATTGCATTTCTAGAATGTTTCAGAAACTGTACTAGTTTTTGTCTCATTTAATTCTTTAAAAAATCCTATAAGGTAGACATTATTGTTATAATTTTATAAATGAATAAACAAAGGTTGAGACATATAAATATCTTGCTCCAAATCACTCCGTAAGTAAGTACAGAGTGAGTCTCAGAATAACAAGTCTTTCCCACTAATAACAATGTTAACTCCAGACTGCTTTAGTGTCTTTTAAACTCTGAGTCATGGGCCACCTAAGCCATATTCACCTGGTTTCTCTCTTAAAATGCAGATTCAAGGGTCTCGTGCTGGAACTCTGAAATCAGAATCAAATGTTCCTGTTTGACAATCTCTGCAGGAGACTCATATACACTAAAGTTTATTTCCCAGCTTTCTATAGCAGGCTGGCTCCCTCTAAAGTCAAAGGCTGTGCCTCATAAATCTTCTACATGATCCTGGCAGCATCAAGCACAGAATTGGGCACCTGGTAGGTGCCTAATTAAACCCATGTAGAAACAAATTCGTTCAGAGGCAGTGTGTTTCTTCAACTGAGCAACAGTGTCTGTGCAGAGGTTAAGGTGACAGGAGCCTTCCCACCACAAACACCGCGAATGAAAGTGAATACAGAATGAGATGCCTGGAAGGAAAATATTCAAGGCAAGTCCCCGGCCTTTCTCACTTTGGTTCCTTCCACCCTCCCATCCTGGTCCCTGAGGATGGGGGTTGCTTCCTGAGCCTCAGTTTGTGCCAAAGCAGTTCTTGTTAGCTCCCCTGCACTCCAGACGCTTGCTCAAAATTCCAGAAAAAGCTACCAAATACTTACACAGGAGTACACACAGAAAAAAAATGTTTACAAAAAAAAAATGAAATGAAAACAGACCCATACCTAGGATACATATCTTATGACCTCAGGCTCTTGAGACTTCACAAAAATCAGTGACAGCAAAGAGTTTACTGAGCCAAATCCCCTCTGCAAAAGTAACCATAGCTCTGTCTCAAAGGACTGGTTGGTATAACATCAAATGATACCTCCTTCATCTCTGTTCTTTGTTTCTATATGAATTTAAGGCTTAAATAAGATTTTCCAAAATAAATACTTACTCCTTTATGCAGAAAAGAAGAAAGATAGGAACTTGTTTTGACACTGGCCTCCTATTCAGGCAAGAAAACAGAGAATATGAGATCTGCTAAGGAAAGGAGGTAAAAGCCATTGTTTGTCTCATCTCCTGAAACCAAAGTATCGCAAAGGGAAAGCGCTGATTTTCTCTAGTGAGTAGTTTTCAAACGTTCATGTCAGCACGGCCTTAGTAATATATTCAATTAAAATTCAGCCTGATTATTTATTGATTTCACATTTTCCTGCCCTGCTACTATCCAGGCAATTTTCTAACCATTCTCAAAATACCTCTCTGGCTTCCTGGGAAAAGGCTGATACAAACCAAGAATTCCCAAACAAGAGCTGAAATATAAAGCTAATTATTTCAAGAATACCTCTGCTTCTACAGTAGGTCTTTATGGGTTCAAGAGAAGTCTTAGGTCTGCTACGGAGGCCAAATTTCAATTTGGGTAATTAGACTTTGCCCTTCCCTTGAGAGTTACCCTGACATAGTTTCCTTGCTTTTCTTCCTGAGTCTCTACACATCTGTTTTTTAATATTCTCAGTTCCTCCACTCTCTGCTAACCCTGTTCAAGTAGATGGCTCTGACTGCATATTCCTGGGTTTTTCTCATCCACAGGATCAAGAACAACTGCCTTGAATCCTTCAGGACCAGCTCTATTGTTGCCTGCCCCAAAAAAACCTTTCCAGTCCACTCCCCAATAGAATTAATCATAGCTTTTCCTACATCCTTTTATACCTTTGTCTTATTAACATACTTATTTCATTCCAACCCGTACTACAATTGGTCATGTGCCTGTCTTTCTTCCCCTTTGGAATGCAAACCTCTTAAGTTCCCAAACCCATCTTACTTCTCTCGGCAGCCCCCATGACCCCTAAATAGAGGAAAGGTAAAAGAGCTAACGCTGATTAAAAGTTTTTATGTACAATGCAATGAAAATAATATGATCTCACTAAATCTTGAAAATAACAATTGATGCTAATTTTAGAGACTGAAAGAAAAAAAAAAGATGCTAAGTAGGAAGCATTTTCCTATTCAAAGCGGCAGTGCTGAAAAATAATAGAGCAGGATGGTTTCTCGGGAAGTTTGGATCCTAAGGCTCATTTCACAGCCCAGCAGCACTTCTCTAATCCAAGGCCTCACCTACCATGGTACCAGGGATACTGAAGGCAGTTGATGAATCAGCAATTGAAAACTTCAATACAATCCCTTTCTGCACCTCCTTTTGTGCTGATGACCCAGTTCACTATCCATCTGTAGACTCCAGAGTCCCTCCTTGTAGGTACCACCCCCTATTCATTGAGGTTTGGGCCCAATCCTATCTATCTCCACTGCAGTCATTTGAGGGATCCCCACATAACAATGTGATACTGCTCCTTCACTTTCTGACAGCAACACGATTGGTTTTGACATAGGTAGCAGAACAATTTTCAGAGAAACTTCTGGATCATGTAGATTGATCTTTCCCCTGATTTTTAAGGTTTTTCCAGAGCAAAAGTCACAATCTAAGTCAGTGTAAACAAAAGATAATCCATTGTACGAGAAATAGTGCATATTCTTGCAACAGGAATGGCATATCCATCTGCCCAGTCATGAATATGAATGAGCCTCCCAAACACAGCACCTTCTCCCATTGTTCTGGGAACAAGGTTCTGCTGAAGCAGAACTTCACTCTCAGACCTGGTAACTCTGGAGGTGGCTTCTGAGGCAGCAAAGCTTCTGTCCCTATTAGATTAGGAATCTCCCTACACATTAATCATCCAGCAAGTAAGGAATTGATAGATTGACACAAGCTACACAAAAATAAATAAATAAAATGAAGGTGATTTAGCCACTTATCTTGTCTATACCTAGAGCAAGAAGGAAAATAACACACACCAACAACAGGCAGGAGCACATGGGAAGCCACAGCACTCGGGGCAAGACTTTTCCAACAGTCATTAATTCATGTGCTTGATTAGAAGGTAACCTGAAGCTTTTGTTTCACATGTCCTAGAGGCCAGAGACATGATTAAAATTCCTGATTTCTTTTGAATTCAGGTTTCTTTATTGTCTGAAGTCTATAGGTACATTACCTATGTTGCTAATATTATCAAGTATTATCCTTGCAATCTTTTCCCTTACTAGCCATAAAATCTATTTCCTTATCCAGTGAAAAGTCAAAGGGTCTCTAAGTAAAATAACAGAAAGAGAAATTCTCTTAGTCTGTGCCTGGTCCCTCAAATGCCAAAGGCTTACTTGATAATCCCTTCCAGGATTATACTGGAGAGATCTCCTTTGGTGAACAGTCAAAGAGACTAACAATTCCAAGCCACTTCAAGGAGGGAAAAAAATGTGACAAGAAATTAATTGAATGATTCAGCACTACAAAGGATTCGTGTCAGAGATTAAAGCAGGAGTCCTTGACTTTGACTCTCCGCAGATGTTAGTTGAGTTTTTGGTTTGTTTTTGCCACCCAGGTTTCAGTGTTTTTGTTGCTGTAGAAGGTGTTTAGTCTGCATACATTTGGAGGTATTTAAACCAATCACCCAAACCAAGTGGTTCTGAAATTTCTTTCCATAATTGACTTTTCATTATTTCTATGAGGCATGAGATTTTGAGGTTCTTTACTGCATATCATCAGCAATGGGACGAGTCAAAGAATAATTCCCTGTTAGCTAAGACAAGTGGTCAAAAGATAGAAGAAGCAATGAGAAGCCATGTTACAGATCAGAAGGCAGAGGGCAGGTCGCAGAATGGGACCTTCTCCTCTGAAATAGCTGCTGTCTTCTGTCTTTGGTGTTGGTGGCTGGAAGGAACTTTCTGGGTGAGGGGACTTGGTAATTCCTTGAGAGAAAGAGTGTCTTTCATTCCATGGTAAGCATTTAGAAAGGAGAAAGAGCTGTACATGACCAATTACGGCTGCATCTAAAAGGGCAAATTAAGCAAATTTATACCCTTCCCTTGAAAGAAAAGATTGGCATGGCTAATAAGCATAGTAATAATGGCACAAATGCTGTTATAAATGCACTTATTATCTGGACAAAGTGAGCACCATGTTTCAACTTAATTGTTCTATAAATTGCATGTTTATGTGTTCATTCGTAATAACTCTCAGAGGAGTTGACTAATTTTGACAAAACTTGGTTCACTCATAAGAGAAATAAATTTATATCACATTAAACCTAAGAGTCAATGCATCAAATGAAACTCAATAAAGGCTTTCCAAAAAGTCTATTTTCTATAATTTGTAATGACTTTCAAAGCCTTCCTTCTCTTACCCTCTTTAACCACAGTGCAGAACACCACAAGATAAATCTCCCAATTTCAGGTTATTTCACCATTTTCTCTATGTCACTCTGCTACTTGAAAACCTAGATGGAGTTTCTCCATCTGACTTTTGATTGACTGACTGGTAAGCAATTGTACAGAGTAAGATTCACAATTCATTGCCTCATAAGCATCCAGGCATTCTTTATAATGCAGAGGATGGGAAATGAAATGTGTAAGTGTGAGGGGTGGGGTGGAAGAAGGTATTATTTCTCTTCAGTTAGTCAAGGAAACTTCACAGAAGTTTTCGGGTCTCTAAGAAGTGTTTGAACGGAAGGAACTAAAGGTGTCCCAGGCAATGGTGTTTCTAGAACACACAGGAGAGGTGTTTAGAAAGCCATCATGAAAAGGAAGAATTTTTCTGTGAGCTCTAGAGAGTAAACCTCAAACTTTTATGTGCCCATGGATCACAGGGGTATTGCTGAAGTTCAAGATCTGACTCAGTTGGTCTAAAGAGTATAGGTGATACCCCTGATACTGATTCCATAGAATACTTTGAGATATGATTTGTTTTAACATTTGAAGCTATCAAATGATGGAGAGGGAAAAGGAATCTGTCAAAGGAGATAGCAAGCTTCTCAGAAAGTCCTAAAAATAGCCTTTAGAATGAGAAAGATCTTTATCCCAACTCCACCATTTAGTAACTCAGTTACTTTATTTAATTAACACTTTAGAGTCGATTTCCTCCAATTTAAAATGGGATAATAAAATCCAGCTCATAGGGATGGTGATAAAAATTAAATGAGCTGAAGGGCCCAATGCTCCTCTCATAGACTGTGCACAAAGTAGACTGGTGGAGAGAGGCAAGCCTCCTGCCTTTGATCTCAACACCCCTTGGTCACTGCAGATGTTCCCCCCAGAGTTTTACTCAGTATCTGTGAAGGAAATTACAAAAAACGTGTTCACCTCAGAATGAACACATTGATGACCCTGAGATGCCCCAATACAGGACACTAATCATCGGAACTTGAAGGCAGACATTTCTGGGAGATAAGCTCAAGCATTCAGGCATTCAGGCCCATTTTTGCTGTGAACATATCCATTACACTCTTATGATAGAACAACAGTCCAGAATCAGAAGCTAATGACAACTAATAACTTACTAAACAGTTCAATAATGAAGGGCATGTGTGCATAGAGATGCTTCCATCGATATCCTTTAAGAGGGTTTTTTATACTAATACCTTCCACTTATACGGTCTTTTAAGTCTTTTGAGAGCTTTATTTCATTTATCTCATTTGAGCCTTAAAAGAATCATAGGGGTGAGGCTTATAATCCCCATTTACAAACCAAGAAACTCTTTGAGTGATTTACCCAAGGTCCCCACACCAACGAGGCCCAGGGCTGAGTTCTTTCCTCTGTGCTCTGCTGTCTCTTTGAACAGATGCTAACTCGGTGGAATCCAACAAATATTTATAAAATGCCCTTCATGAACAAACCCTGAAAAAAAAGAAGAAAAGGGTACAAATACAGATTTTTAGAACACACAGGAATATTTGCTTGCATCTACTTCCATTTCTTTCATTTGATCTGGTCATTAAAGTTCAGAGAAACACAGTAACTCGCCCTAGGTCACTGTTTGGTTCTTACCTAAAAAAGAGAAAGTATACTGTAAACATTCTGTTAATCTCAATTACCAGGTTTTAATATTTCACACCCCAGGACACCCAGGGTTATTATTTTTGTTCCAGATTCTTTCTGACCTGCTATAATTACCAATTAATCTAGGGCTATCCCAAACTTTTTTTTAACAAACATGAATACCTTGGGATTATGTGCAAGCAAGAGAACAACTCTTCAGTAATTTTGGCGACTCTGTAAAGATAAAGTGGATGGCAATGTGTCAAACCAAGAAGGGGTGCTGGTGAGAAATTTCAGATCTCACATCCACCATCTTCCCAATAATGAATTAGCCATGTCCTGGCCATGTCCTGGCCACTCTTCATCCATTTCTGCCACTTCTTTAATCAAAGCTGAACAGCACAAACTGCAAGTAAAAAAAAAATGGGGGGAAAAAAGAAAATATTAAATATGAAAGGCCAACTTGCTAGCCTATATTTTTAGTTCAAGTGACAGTTTTAAAATTACAAAGGTAAAAACCTTTTGCTAAATCGGGTTTTAAATGTGCTATTTATCAAACTAGTACATTTTTACGATGCTTAAAACTACTGTTTTATCATGAAAGGTAAAAATACAGAATGGTGGTATTATTCTTCATTTTGAACACCACCCCGCCCCTGTTTGCATTTGCGTGTGGGGAGGAGTTGTTTTTCTATGATAGAAACTGGGCTGTTCTCAGCAAAACTGTCGGAAATACACATTTTCATTCATGTCGCAATACCGTTAGATCATTTTCCAACCCCAGAGCTGTAACTGTTTCACAGGAAGAGGGAAAATGATCCTTGCAGTAATCATAGAATTTCATGGCTGAAAGGGACCCCAGAGGTCATCAGGAACAGCACCTTCTCCTCACAAAGAAGACCAAAGCCAGAAAGGCAAGTTGACTTGCCAACTTGCCCCCTTGCCCCAGCCCCTGAGAGCCTGGCCTAGATTCCAATTCTCTTCACTCCTGATGGGTGATTTTGCATCATGTTACAAGGCCTTTTCTGACACCTCTGTACCTATGTAACTCTCTTAAAAGTCAATGCTGCTAATTTTACCCCCCTGATCTCTTCTCCCAGCCAGAGTTAATAACTTGACTTGCAGAATAATTCTAACTCGAACACTGTAGATTCTGTTCAGCCAAGAGCTCAGCACCTTTCCTGTAAGGTCAAGAGTAACCAAATCATAGTTTCATTGTAAAAGGGATGTGGTGTTTTAGAATGAGAGGAGAGGAAATAAAATCATGGGCCTCATAATGACATTTCATTGTCTTAGTTGACAACAGACTGCATGTACAACAGTGCTCCCATGAGATCATAATGGTGGTGAAAAGTTGGGGGGTTCCTATCACCTAATAATGTCATAGATGTTGAAAGGTCACAGCACAAAGCATTGCTCAGGTGTTTGTGGTGATACTGGTGCAAACAAACCTGTGTTTCCATTTGTACAAGTGTAGCAAATAAAATTGTGCATAATACATAATGCTTATTATGATAATAAACAATTATTATTGATTTGTGTATCTAGTATACTATACTAATTATCATTCTTTCAGATGTACTCTGACTTGTTAAGAAAAAGTTTACTGTAACGCAGTTTGCCATGTTGTCAGCAGCAACATCATAGACTTTGTTTATTGCAACTCTTGATTGTGACAAGAGGCCTCATGGAGGGACTGGCCCATAGCATCTTCTTTTGTATCAGTCCACCCTGTGATGTTCACACCATGCGGAAATCACCTGGCAATGAATTTCTTAGAATATGTACTGCTGTTAATCAATGCGTGGCTGTAATATCTGAAAGAGAGGAGGGCACGGTGGAACCTCTCCTAGAGAAAAAACTCTGCCTGTTCTCGAGGATTATCTTCAAAAACAACTTTGTAAATTTTCCTTCAGCAAAAGAGAGAAGAAACTCTGATTTCAGAAGCACTTTCTTTACAGCTGCAGAATCTGTGCCTCTGAATATAAATAGCTATGGCTGATAGGAAGTGGGCTGAAACTGTCACCAAGCAGGGAAATAGCATCCAGACGGCTTCTCACACCAGGTTCCACCCAGATATCCTGTGGACCTCTGATCAAGCCCCCTACCTTTCTGCAGGCCTCCCTGGAAACTGGAAACCTGTTGGATATGCCAGAAACTCATTTATAGAGGGTTTCATTTAATCCTATCCACAGAGCCCAAAAAGGCTTCCATTTTCACCTTGTCCTCTAACGCTACCATCCCAAGAATCAGACCAGACTCGGTCTGACACCAAAAGATGAACACCAAGCACTGGCTGAATATAAATTGCCACATAATGGAATTGCAGCCCTGGGTCCAAATTTGAAATTTTTATTTTGCTAAAAATTGACTATCACCATGTGATTCATATTAATGAAAGAAAAAGCATATATTCACATTTGCTAATTATTTTTACTCATTTATGGTATAAAGAGAGAGAGTGAGCTTTAAACCCTATAATTTGGTCACCAATTAGTCTTTGATTTACCCTGATATACTTGGAAGTTTTTTTGTTTTTTTTTTAAATTTAAAAAAGGCTTGCAGCTGAAAATTTACATTTAAAAAGCAATTAATGCCAATTCAATAAAGAAAACCTCAGTTTTCCTACAGAATTATATTGAACTTTGAGCCCTTTGTAAGTTTAGCAAGAACTGACCATCAGGAAGAGATGCATCTTGGGTGTTCTGCTGGACAAAATGCACAGGGCTCCTTACCGCAGGTAATTGATATCAAACCTCTTTCCACTTTTCTACTCAACTTTATGGCCTTCACTCTTCATACCTATGTGCGTTGTTACTCAGAAGAGAGAATTTGACTAACGGTTACCTGTCAAGTTCTATTCCTTCTTGTTCCAACTGGGTGCCTCTCAGGCACAGATCATCCCTGTTACAGAGAAACCCCAGGACCAAGACAACTGATTCAGGCAGAGCTAACTGCTTGGCTCCTGTTGTCAGCTGAATTCCCTCACTGCCTTTCTCCCCTCCCAGGCTTCTTGCACCCCCAAAACAAGAGCCCCACTTTAGTGTAAGGGTGTGGTGATCAGAAGCAGTTATTCTCCACAGAGCAGCCATTGGATTACACTTATTTTTCTCCTATTATAAAAGTCTCAATTACTAGAAAATTAACCTTTGTAAGATTTTCTAAGCTGGATAGTAAAGGATATCTGGTAGTCTTTCTGTTATTGAACCAAAGAAAGTTGTGTCTTTCCTTTGGAATAGGCTCCTTCGGGCTTCTGTGTCAGTATAAACTTGAACAAAATGCAATTTACTGAACTTTTTCCTTAACAAGAAAACAATTGGGGATATAGTATCTCTTGGTGTTTCCAGCATATGCAGTACATGTCAGTGATACTTGAACTCTCTCGTTCCATCCCTACACTGTTCTCCTTACACCAGAGACCCCAACTGAGGGTAAAAGGACTAGCTGAGAGGTGAGAATCACTACTGCATATATTCAATACATATTCAAGATATGTTAAATAAATGCAAGATATTTAATATATGTAATATGTTCAAAAATAAATGCAGACATGTAACAGAATTGCTATGCAATTTTTGATCAATAGCAAAAGTCAAAAATGAGCTGGGCTTGGTGATGCATGCCTGTAATCCCAAGCAACTCAGGGGTGTGAACTGGCTCTAGGAGGAGAGCATTTTATTAGGGTTGGGAATGGGGGATGAGCCAATATCATCTTCAAAGCCAGCCTCAGCAAAAGTGAGGCACTAAGCAACTCAGTAAGATCCTGTCTCTAAATAAAACACAAAATAGGCCTGGGGAGGTGGCTCAGTAGTCAAGTGCCCCTGAGTTCAATCCTGAGTACCCCAAAAAAGTCCAAAATGAAGGCAATCCTTTGATCACTGTTTGTGATATCCTTAATTCACTACAGATTTAGTCCAACATTGTTGTTTATTTATTTACTTTTGTACCAGGGATTGAACCCAGAAGCACTCAAACACCAAGCTGCATCCCCAGACTTTTTTTATTTCTTATTTTGAGACAGAGTTGCTGAGGGCCTTGCTAAATTGCTGAGGCTGGTCTTGAACTTACAATTCTTCTGCCTCAGCCTCCCAAGCTTCTGGAATCCAATGCTCTTTGATGAGGCTTTTGAGGCATGCATGTATATGACATCTCTATTTATTAAGCAGCAACTCTGTGGCAGGCATTTTTCTTATGTGATCTCCAATCTGTCCAACAGGACAATCTTATGCACATTTTATGGATAAGAAATCTGACATTCACAAAAAAAAAAATCATTTACCCAATGTCAATAGCAAATGAGTTGCAAGGCTCAATTTCAAACCAGTTCTGTCGAACCCCAGATGATACTATGTAGAAACTGGAATACAAAGTTTGTATCTGGAATTGGAACATGTGGCCAGTTGCCTCTATATGAATCCTTTATATTTCAAAAATGTGAATGCCTAGCTATGACACATTGCCTGAAGACATTAGAAATGTGAAAGATTCAGTTGTTACTTTGGGCATCTTCATTTTGCAGCTATTTGTTGGGCATTTTGATGGATATAAAATCCCTGACACCAGTGAAAGGTACAGGCTTTGGGGGGCATGGAAAGATTGTTCCTAGTAACTGGGCAGCAGTCCTCCTGTCTGCCCACCTTTCTTTTCTCCAGCTCACAGTTCTGGAATCTACCTTCTGGTCCAGTTTTCCTGCTACTGTGCCTGTATTGGCCAAGCTGAGAGGCAGAGCAATGACCTCTACATTTTCATCTCTGAATGGCTTCAGATAAGAGCATAGGTTGCAGACCTGAGTTCTGAAGAGAACCCCTTGCTGGGTTCCCACATTGCACTGCCAACAGATTTCTTTTAAAGCCAACAGTCTCAAGATATGAAATTCTTACAGTGAGCTCTGGTTGTTCAGGAGCCCCATTGTACAGTCCTACAATGGACTTCCCATGTTGGCCCTAGCCATAATGCTTATGTGATCTCCAATCTTCCCAACAAGGACAATCTTAGGTCCATTTTATGGATAAGAACTCTGACATTCACAAAAAACATCACTTGCCCAATGTCAATGGCAAGTGAGTAGCAAAGCTCAAATTCAAACCAGTTCCATCAAACCCCAGACAATAATGCAGACCTTCCTCATTAATTTCCTCTGTCAAATCTAGTCCACACCAACTTCCCAGCCTAGGTCTGGGGACACTTGCTCTCTACAATGGGCTAAGGGGGACTTCATAGCCCTCTTTGCTTCACCAGCCCTCTTCCCTAGAAGCTAGAGTCTTTTTCTGCTGGTCACGGTAGCTGCAGCCTTATTATGTATGATCAGATTTTTTGACCTCACCTGGCTCATGTTCAGGCCTTGAACTCAGAGTCTTTATTCCACAATTGGATCAACTCAGACACACTGGTTGTTGTACAACATCAGACACTGTCCTTAGACAACCCAGCAGCTCTCTTTAGATGATATTGGCTCATCCCCCATTCCCAGCCCTAATAAAATGCTCTCCTCCTAGAGCCATTTCACACCCCTGAGTTGCTGCCCAAGATGCCCCAAACCCTTGGCTTCAGAGCTCATGCAATCAATGATGGCTCCTATCTAAAACAACTCTAGTGGCACTACCACCACATCAGCTACCTTTCCCTGCCACTATGATAGAAAAAAAAATCGAAATGGTTGTTTCCCTTGTCTTTAGGCAACCTATCATGCATCAAATAGTCAAGTACAATCAAAGCAACTCTGTGACCTGGTCAGCTTTACATAGTCACTCTAGTCTAATATTAACTGGTCCTTCAGCTATCAGGGGAGTATCCAAGTTCAGTGATTGCTGCCACCAAGTAAACCCAGCAAGTGGCCCAGCCAAGAGCACTCAGGTGAGGAGGTCCAGCAATGATCTCTTGAAACCACAAGACCCTGTGCCCAGGGTAGCAATGTAGACAGGACTAGAGGGCATGCACCAGCCCTCTTAGCATAGCTTGGCTCTGAACGTGAACTGTTAAAAATGGCATTATTTCTCTAGCCACTTCATCCTCTGCTAGAATAAAAAGCAGCACAGCACCACACACCACCAAAAGTAGATTTTTCAAGCTCTGTATGCCTCAAAGACAGGAGCCTGATTGCTAGGGCTGACTTGCAGATATGCGGTGCACTTGATTCTAATGGCCTCCTTCCCAAGACGAAGGCTGCCTCCCACACAGCCACCCTAATGAGTGATACTAACAGCACTGTTAGCTATGTCACTTCATTAATTGCTCAATCTAAATTAGTCAGATATTCTAAAATTTCTCTTGTTTTTCCAAAAGCTCTTGTTAGAGCAGACTTAAAAGAATCAGGGTCTCTCTTAATGAGAGCAATAACAATATTTCGTTTTTATGTATTGCCCTACTGCCTACTAACTCAAAAAGCTTACAGTGTCCACACAGGCAAAAGGAGTAGGGGACCAAGTAATTACCTGTAAATATAATCACTGTAGAGATTCAACCTGGTTCAACCAGACCTAAGCAATACTTTGCCACAAGTAGCAATTTAAAATCTGAATTTTATTCATAATGGCCTTGGCTCCCAATGCCTGCCTTACTTCATTATGTCTCAGCACCCCAGAATGATAATGTCAAAGAACCACAATGCTATTTAAAGACCCTTTGCTGCTTCTGTACCAGCTAGAATCATCATCTTCTGGGAAATTTTCTTCTCCCAAAATGATACCAAGAGGAAAATTCTGAAGGCAGGGATTGTCTTCCAGGTTTAAGGAATGCCAAGGGCTGGTTTTAAGAACAGGTAAAACAAGTAATCTTTCTTGCACTGTGTTGTGGAGGTGGCCATTTAAGTTGATCTGAAATTATATAGTCACTTGTTTGGGGTTTTGTTTTGAGCGTGTGTGTGGTCGTACTGGGGATTAAATACAGGTGTGCTTTACCACTACCCTTGAGGCCCAGTCCTTTTTATTTGAGACAAGATCTCACTAAAGGGCCTCACTAAGTTGCTGAGACTGGCCTCAACTTTGCAATCCTCCTACCTCAGCCTCCAGAGTTGCTGGGATTACAGGCATGCACTGCCACGGCCACTTAGTCACTTGTTGTGTATTGTGAAGCTATTTATTCTCTTGGATATAGAATTTAAGGAGCAATAGCCTAGGGTGGGAACTTAAGAACTTTGATTGATTGAAGTCTCTTCTCTATTACTGGTTTTGTGACCCTGGAAAGCTGTTTTACCATGCTGAGATTCACTTTCTCATATACCAAGAGCAATAGCACAGACTTCATGTCAATACGTTGTAAGCATTAAATGACATTGCATTCCTAAAGCCCCTAGCTAAGTTCCTAAGTCATAATAAGCAATCTATAAAATGTTAACTCTTTTAATAGTAATGGCATCAATGTTATTACAAATAAGTCAAGGTAGCGTAAGAAGTTAATCCTTGACTCCTCATCTATAGGTAAAGAGATTAAGAATAAGGAATAAGTTTTCATCAATGTATGCTTATCCCCAGGCTCATCAAGTTATATATATTAAACATGTACAGCTTTTTACACATCCATCATACCTCAAAGAAGTGTCTTTTAAACAAGAAAGACATGTGGGATCCTATAGGCCTCATACACTGCACAACTTCCTTGGTTGGCAGAAGGTCAAGCTCAGAGAACAGAGGTACTAGTTGCAAATACCTTCCATCCCTAAGGTTTCATATGGCCTAAATGGTCAGTACCATTTCAGGAACAGAGGTTAGGTATTTCTACTCCAGGTCCCTTTTACTATCCACTCTTATCTCCCTATCACCTATGCTAAACACACACACACACACACACACACACACACAATCAATAGGAGGAGGCCCTTGTGGGTAAAGGATCAGTATTCAGGATGCAGGAAGAAAGCCATAACCTGGAGGAATGGGGACCTGGCTCAGCAGAGGAAACACTTCAGCTCCTAAGTAAAGGACCCAGAGCAGAGATTTGCAGGTGGAAGATCAAAGATGTGACCTACCTGCATCAGGCCATGAATCAATGATGTCCTGGTTGCTGTTTTTCTCCCACCAATACTCTCTAATTGTGACCAATATACAGAAAAGAAACCCAGAGGAACAAAGAGGCTTGGTACAGATGAAAAAAATCCAGATTCCATTCAATCCACCTAGTGCCCTGTTCTATCACTCATGTCTAACTGTGGCGTTTATTATTAGTTGTGCACTAGAGTCACCAGGTGAAAATACAGGAAAATATTATACACACAAGGAGAGAGAAAGAGATACCAGAAAAGGCAATTACAATGCAGCATTTAAATTACCTGATAAAGGTGATTGAAAGCATAAAGAAAGGATGATCAAATAGTCAAGGAAGATGTTCCTGTGATAGCCATGTCTCAGCCAGCATCTATGTGATCAGTAGGAGACAGTAGGACAAGATGAAGAATAAGGTGCACCAGGCAGACACAGCATGTATGAACAGGCCAATAAAAGCTCTCCTTGTCAGAGGAACTGAGAGCATTTCATTATTCAAAAACAAAGAAATAAGAATAAGAAATAATGAAGACCCCATGATGGAGGGCCCTGTAAAGCAAGCACTGTGCTGCCTACAGCAAATAAATCAGATGCAACTCCCATGTGCAAAACAGAAGAGTCTTGGTTTTGCAGTAGTATCAAATAACCCCCAAACCTCAGTAGCTTGGTACAACAAAATTTTATTCTTCATCTCTTCTAAATGTTCAACATGGAGCTGCATGCACAATGTGAACGGGAGGGAGGAGGCTTTGCATAGTGAGATCACTTCAGAGACTCAAGTTGACAAAAGTTTCATCTACAAAATTTCTCCAGAGTGACCTAGGCAGGAGAAGAGGGTCGATCCATTCATATCAGGTTTTGTTGGTTTTTGTTTGTTTTTGGTTCTGGGGATTGAACCCAGGAACACTTTACCACTGAGTTACATCCCCAACCCCTTTTTAATTTTTAATTCTGAGAAGGGGTCTTGATATGTTACTTAGGGCCTTGCTAAAGTCCCAAGAAGATCCTCCTGCCTCAGTCTCCTGAGTCAATGCCAGAAAGTGACATGCACTTGCTTCCATTTGTATTTCCTGGGTCAAAGCAAATCATATGACTACACCTAACTTCGAGAGGCAGAAAAACAACACATCTACCACAGACTGGAAGGGAAATGGTGTAGAAAATGAGCCTCAATAGTGACATTAACACCCCCTTTCTCTTTTCTAGTCCTTCATTATAAAACAGCCATCCCTCATGGTGGGTATAACAAATTGTTCACATCAAAATGCTTCCCAAATTTACCTTAACCATGAGGTACCCCCAGTGAGGGAGTGAAAACAACATTCTGCCCATATGATCAAGAGGGAAAGTGAAGAGAAAAGAGAGATGATTTAGAACCCCCTTTCTTCCCATTTGAAAGTGGTGAACTGGTCCCTATCTGTTGATGTATCCTTTTCAATCCCATCTCAGAACTACCTAGAGAAAGAAGTAAAACACAACCTCATAAGGCAAATTCCAACATAGAGGAGGATGCCCCTTTTTTCCTGGGTCCCCAAGCAATGGCACAGGTAACTGGTGTAGGTACCCTGTACTTTCAGCTTATACTCACGCAAAGATGAAATCCCTAGCTCTGAACCAGCTAATGAGTTGAAGTTCTTCAGTGCCACTGGGAAAGTTCTGAATCCTCCAGGAATAAAAGCAGTTAGAAAAGTGGGTTCTTTGTAGACTCATAACTCTGAAAGGAATTCACTGGGATTTTCCTCTCTGCTGACAATTGCAGAGTTTGGAATGAGCATTTGCAAAGATAACTAAATAACCCCAATTGGATTCCTTGTATCCGCATTTTGCTAGTGAATACCACAGGCTAACTAAACCAACTGATGGAGCAAGTGAGGTATTTTCCAGACAATTCAAGGAAACTCACAGAACATCAGTTTCAATAGATTGATTTGGCTAGATGAGACACAGAGTATTACTAGGACCACTGCAGATAAAAGACCTCACACTTCACAAATTAGTGACTACCAAAGAACTTTTTGAGTTCCTTTTTTTTCCCACTTCTTTGATCACAGACTCTTTGTGGGGGAAGAAGTTTCAAATACCATATGGAGGAATATGCAGTAACTGAATACAGAACACAGAACATCATGTTTTATAGAATGGGTCACTTTCTTTCAAGCACCGAGTTTTAGATTTCATCATCCTGAAATTATTATTGCAAACTACTAAAAGCCAGTTGCAGTTATAACTAACTTAAAATTTAAAAAGAAAAAAAACAGGTAGCCCCAAAGTAAATAAACTCTCACATATAGGAGTGGGCATTTGAAATGTCAGAAAAGACAATGAACATTCTCACACGATTTTCCAAGAGACAAATTAGGCTGTGGCAAATGCCACAATTCCTCCCTCCCCCTTTTGCCTTTTGCAAAGATTTCAGATGATAAGTTCAAGTAAAATCCAGCAATATTTCCTAAATTAAAGCCGAAATCCAAACGCTTAGCCTAGACCCCAATACTTTTTACTGAGGTTTCCCATATACCAGCTGGCCCTGAACTCAGGGTGTGACTCCGAGGGAAAAAAAGAAAAGAAAAAGAAGAAGAAGGAAAAATGAGCTCAGCCAGGGGCCTGCACTCTGAAATCTCATGGGTGACTTAGAGCAGTCTTCATTTCCTGCTTTCTTCTAAGGGTGATTTAGCCTTAGCTATTTCTAAAGGCTTGGGAACAGAGATAAAGATTATCTCTCTTCCTGCCCATTTCTCCATCAGTTCTGAGCTATATATCTGGGGTCCAAGACATATGTGTCCTCGTCCTGGATATTGAATTCTGTTCTCACCTTGTATATCACTCACCTGCTGCATTTCCTTACCATTTATTTCCTTCCCATCCTTGTCCCTTTCTGGCTCCCACCCCGTCCATTTGAGAGAGGCTGCCAGGCCACTTCAGAACAGGGAAGAAGAAAATGAATCTAACTGGAATACAGAGGCTACTCTCTTTGGAATATTTAAATGAGATAAATGATGCCGGTCTGTGCACCAATTCTCTGACATATTGGAGTGCCGAGAGTCACGTAGTGCTGTCACTCAGAAGAATGACTTCCAGGCTGCCATCCGGCTGTCCTGTCATTCTGCCACCCCGGCACCCTCATAAGAATGAGTATTTCTTGCAGGAGGAAAGAAGGCAAACCCCATCCACACTGCCTGCGGCCAAAATCAACTGAGAGCCAGGTATTCCCTTAGAATAAGCTTGCACACACTAACCCAAGGTTGGAGGTGAGGAATTGAAACTGCGACAGCATCTTTCACAAAATGGATGTGGTCTTATATTCTTGCAAACGCTCCCCATAGCTTAGCAAAGCTGCACAGGGTACGTGATCCCTCTAAATTGGACTATTGTATTCAAGCTGTCATTTTTCATTTTTTAAACCAGGATCCCTTCAGGTAATCAGTAACCTTGAAAAGAACTGAACTCTACAGCACAGGTCTGCCAAAAGTCCTCTGAGAGACCGGAGAAGTTGGTGGGAAAAATATAAACATCAGTGCCCACACAGCAGCGACACCCACCCACCCCCACATCCAGTGTCCCTCGCTGTCTCCTTCTATCTTTGCCTCGAATGTTTCACAAAGTTTAGACAGGTTTAGGTTATCACTCAAACACTATGACTCAAACTCGGGGAAATTGTTCCTGTAATGGAGTTCTCAATTTATTGGTCAATTTCACCTTGATTTTGTGTCACTGTTCGCTTAGCTAGCCCTTCAGCTTGTATTACATGCTCTAAGAATGTGAAACATTTTCAAATATTTTAAATATCACAGATAATTTTATTCAGCTCATAATCTCCTTCTGGAAAGATAAATAAAAATAATTTTTTTTAAAAAAAAAAGGAGACATTGTTCTAACTGTACTTGTCTTTTCATAAATAGCTAAAATCTGCCACCTTCTGGATTTTGCAGGATAGCTTAAGCAAACTAGCCCGCTTTTCTTACCAGAAGTTCAAATATTCTTTAGCTATGCAGTGACACTGCCATCTTGTGGACATATCCTAGGCTATTAATTCAACAGAAATAAATGAAAGAATGAGGGCTAATTTTTTTTTTAAGGTGAAGCAAATATTCATTTAGAGCAACATACTCAGATTACCATCACAAAAAAAACCCTTTGTATACAATGTATTAAGATTTAACCTAAAAGTCAAAATTTATGCAATTAGCTTGCAATATGAAAATAAAAGGATATTTATGCTCAAATTGATGCAGCCTCATATGAAAAAAATGCATTTTTACTTAAAATGACAGGAAAAATTGAACAATACCCACATTAACCCCACAGCAACTTTATCCCCCATCTAAAAGAAGATGAAGAAATCGGGCTATTTCTCAGTCTTTTGATGTCCTTTGTCTGAGGAATAGATTAGATCACATTGTGGTTGTCTGATACTCAGATCTAATATTGCAATGAAAATAAGATTGATGCTTTTGCACTTCTAACAATTTCTAGGCTCTGCACTTTAACCCATTCTGGAATTTCCTCAGCGCCTGAGGAGAATCCATTTTGAAGAGCACAGGACACTGGTGACATCTAACTTCATGGTCATTACCCAGTCTCATCCCCAGGAATCCAGCAGCCTTGAGAGCTGACAGTAGAATGAGATGGCCGCCACTTATGGTGTGTCTGGGATGTAATTTCATTGCTTTCTCCTCTTGTTTTGAAATCTCTCTGGAGTCTCCTTTGGGAAGAAGAAAGGGTGAGGGGTAGCTATTCCCCCACTGACAGAAACAGCACACTGCATCGTTTGCTTGAGTTTGGGAAGTTGTCAGGAATTTGACAAACTATCTCAGCAGTTGTAAATCTACTTTGTGCTCGAAACACATTAAAGTATATGCTATATCTTCGCAATTTGGTACCAAATTTCATTTCAGAAAATCAAAATCAGCTTAAAGTTTTCACCAACTAAGAGAAATGAGAAGCACACCACGCTCATCCCTCTTCATTTCCACTTTGCCATTCATTCGCCTCATCCCTGCACAGGCTCAGGCCTCAACTATTACCTTGTTCTTCACAGCGGTCATGTGACACTGGCAGCAGGGCAGTGAGTATACAGGTGACTTCAGGTCAGGGTCAATCCCACACAGATGGCCAGAGAACAAATCCTTTCCTTTGGTGCCATCTCATCTTTCTTTGTTTCATTTTGTTTGTTGGTTAGTTGGTTGGTTGTTATTTGTTGTGAGAGGAGAAGGGTTGGAGTTGAAGGTAGAAAATAAGTTGATCTGATCATCCTCAGAAAAAGAAATCCTGCTTTTGAAGCCAGATTCCAACCTCAGAGTATTTTAAATTTTGGAAATTCGTGGAGCAGAGGCCTGGTCTGGTTCAACTCCCAATCCATTTGGGAACAAAAGCAAAATATTTCAGTAATGCTTCTGGCCAGGGTATGATGAGCAAGGCCCTCTCCAGGCAGATATTGATCACAAAGGTATTAACTCCTCTCTTCTCTCTCCCCTTCACAGATGAGCCACCCTACAGCCATCCCCTGGTTAGTCTTGAAGGGGGATAATAGCACCAGCAGATGGAGATGGGCAGATGAGAAAGGGACACTACATTGGCCAGTGGCCCCAGGGCTTCTGCACCTTTTGATTGCACATAGATGAAGCTTGGGTTTTAGGTTCCTACCCACTGATGTCCTCTCAGAGATGGTTTTTGCTTGCCAGTCTCTGGGGCCAATAAACAGTGTCCTCACAAATCCCCCTATCTTAACTCCTAAAAGGAAAAAAATAAAACAAGTCAGGAAGATTATTTCAGTTTGTTTAATTTGAATGCTTTTCTACCTAACAACTATTGGATAAATTAGCTGTTGTAACAGACATTAGGAACCCAACCTTCAGGCATCAATATGTTCTGCTGATAACATATCACAGCACCAGCTACCCAGAGTGGGCAGGCGTGTGGCCAAAAGAAGAGTTGAGAACATAGAAGATATTTTTCTTAGAGAGCAAGCATGAGAGTGAGGGTTATCTATTTCTAATGTATTAGTCATTCCCCCTTTTCTATGGTTTTTATATTTCAATCATCCCTGGGCAAGTAGAAATGTTAAACAGAAAGTTACCGAAAGAAACAATTCATACATTTTAAATTGTTCTCTGTGTTACAATCTCAGTCCACCCTGCCTAGGAGGCAAATCATCGTGGGTCTAGCATATCTGTGCTGTATAGGCTACCCTCTCATTAGTCACTGAGTAGCCATCTGGATTATCAAATTGACTTTTTCCCTATCACAGTGCCTGTGTTCAGTAAACCCCAACACAGTAGCCTAACACTGTCACAGTGCTTGTGTCACTCATTTCACTTCATCTCCTCACGTAGGTACTCTATCATCTCACATCATCACTAGACATGTGAGTACAGCACAATGTATTTTGAGAGAGACTACATTCGCATAACTCTTACTACAGTATAATATTATAGTTCTTCTATTTTATTACTCATTGTTGTTGCTAATCTCTTACTGTGCCAGGTTTATAAATCAAACTTCATTATAGGTATGTGTATGCAGAAAAGGAGACAGTAGATACAGGAATTGGTACTATCTATGTGCTCAAGCATCCACTGGGCATTTTGTAATGTATCCCCCATGGATAAAGAGAAATACTGAAATAAATATGCCCTGATAATTCTTCTCTGCCAAACTGTGTGCTAAATACCAAGGATTCAAAACATTTCCTGGATTCAAAGAGCTCTCAGGCTAGAAGGAAAAAGAGCACTTACATAACTGATGGAATGACACAGTAGGTGGAAAGAGCAAAGGAGCATGGGAGTGGAAAGGACTGAGTGATTCATTTCATTGGGAAGGTCAGAGAAAACTGCACAGAGGAAGCGGCTTCAGTAGGGCCTTGAATAACAACAAAAAAAGAGAGATGCGGGTCTGGGAGAAGGGAGATGAGAACAATTCAGGAAAAATTGCCTGAGGAAAAATCAGGGAAGTCCGGGCCCTCCTGCAGGCCCAGGGCACTGAAGCAGACAAGCCCAAGTAGATTTGGAACATGGGGGCTGTAGAAGTCGGGTAGTCTGTATCAGCAAGAAATGTCTTACCCAGATGTGTGGCTCTGGGGAGCTGGCAGAATTTTTCAAGCAAGGAAGTATATTAGAGATTAACTATGGCAGAAGTATGAGAAATAATTGAAGATTAGAGAGGCTAGAGACAGGAAGACTAGATAAGAGCCTGCTTCAAAGGTCCAGGTGAAAGATGCTCTGATCCTTCCGTGTGGACAGAGAATTAGAAATGGAGAATAAGAGAGAAGGTTGGAAGACAAAATTTAAGTGAAACTGAAAGAGTCTGAATAGAAACGATGGCTACGGGGAAGGATAACTAACTTAGGTAAAACTAAGGGGTGAAGGTACCATACCTGAAGAGGCAGACAGAACAATTTTGCATTCAACCATAATGATTGGGGTTTAGATACACTGAGTTTGTGGGGCTCTGGGGACATCTTATGGGCAACTGGAATCATAGCTCTACAGATCAGCGACTGTGCACAGAGGTACAGACACAGTCAAGGGCACCATAATGAGTGACAGTGAACTGATGCAATGACAACTTCAGAGACTGGTGATCTTGGAAGCCACTATCCTCCCCAGGTTTAAAGGGACAGTTGGAAGAAACAGTATTGCCAGAGCCCAGAGAGAGCTTAAGCTCTGAAGGAGGGGCTGCAGTTGTGAAGGGATAAAGCCATTGCCAGACCATAGTTCCAGAACAGGAAATCAGTGGGGAAAAGAAACAGTCTCATCTTCCTCTTCTTCCATCTTCTCATCTCTTGATGGAAACCAAAGGGCAAGGTAGCAAGCTGATACCTGGGAACCAGTGTCCTGAGGTGTAGATTAGAAGGGAAAGAAGGGGATCTGATAGGCTGGGGTAGATGAAGAATCACCAGCACATGGACCTCCCACCCCAACCCTCCAAAAAATCCAGGAAATAGAAAGTTTGCAGGTGCAAGAATAAGTGGAAATAATCACTAGAGTATTAGGTGGCAGAACACTGGCTTTTAAGATATTGAGAGATGGAAATAAAGAATACTGCCTTATAAGGACAGGTAGTTCAAGATAAGGTAGATTCTAATAATCAAGTCCATGACCACCTTGAATGCCCCTTTTCTATATGCTAAAAATAGATACTGCTTTGCAATCTCCTTTCCTGTCTTCCAGAACAACACTGATGCTGTGAGTTTCTGAGACTTGGATCGACTAGTTCATTCCCGGGCCACCTCCGTGCATATTCTAAGGGGCTCTCCTTCCTCCTGATGCTACCACCACCTGCTACCACTCTCTAAAGGTGTCAGGTGCTAAATCACTATAGTAAGACAAGAATTCCGGACCTCCAAAAGTGTTACTACCACCACAGGTCTTGAAGTTGAGTTTTTACTAGCACATCCATCCCAAACAGCTGTTCATGAAAAGCAGCCTGCCAGATATGGAAATAGCTGCAGTTGCTTTAGGTGCCTTCACAAGAACTCTAGGAAGGCACTATATTGCCCTCCCTCTTCTAGAGATGAGAAAACTGGTGCTTGGGATTGTTAAGAGTATGCTTTAACAATGTGACTCCCAAGTCCATCCTTAGAACCCCTTCTTTTAGACAAAGCATATTCCTTGAGCATTTATTATGTGCTAGGTATAGTTCCAGACACAGGGAATTGAGAAATGAATAAGTCAGACAGATTTCCAGCCCTCCCAGAAGCTACATTCTAAGGGGCTGGAGGGGCCACATGCTCATAAGCAGGCATACATAGATATGATCATCTCCAACAATGCTAAGGCCCTTTCCCAGTGCCTTGCTGTCTAGCTTTTGGCCTCTCTCCAATGCCGAACTGCAAAAATCCACAATCACTGCACAAAATCCTGATTGTTAAGAAGGCGGCACACCCACGCAGCAGGTCTGTCTGCTGTGTTTGTGCTGCACCTTCCCACCCAGCACTTGAAATGTGTTAAATAATCATGGCCATTCCATTGCAAGTGCATTTCTCTTTTATTTTAATCCTATTATAGAATTTTTTGATGGCAACCTGCTGTTAGAGTACATCTAACTATGTTAAAGCTCCCCAGGCCGTGAGCATGAAAGAACCTCTTCAGAACACACGCTAGGACAGGTCTACCTTGTTAGCATGGAAATGAAAATAAAAAGCACTGCTTTGGGGCAAGGAGGAGGAGGACGGGTGTTCTAATACCAACGCTTAGGAGGTGATCCTTCCTTGATCTCTCCTTCATGCTTCAGGTGGTGGTGGCTTGATGGTGGGAAGGATTCTTTTCTGTATTCTATCTGCTTCTTGGTGCTTAGTGCTTTTAAGCAGTGGGGACTAGGAATATATAACTTGCAGCCCTCTTGCTAGAGGTCAGCTCTACAGCTCTGAATGTTCCGCTTGCTTTGGGGGACAAGAGAATCAGTGGTCAGTGCAACATTATAGGTTCACTCCTGAACTTCACTGATGTTTTATGAACTAAGTGGAGATAGATACCATTTAAACACACAGGTAAACATCTCTCTCTGCTTACAATCATGCCAATGGAGAGCAGCCCTGGAGTGGCACAAATAACACAGTCCCGGAGAATATTGAGCTCATCTTTCTTAAATGAAGTTACATACATAGATTGCCACAAAAATTTATATTTTAATGAATAATATCACTCTGGAAAATAACAACACACAGGTCATACAGCGTTGAGAGTAAAAATTAGAAAATATCTAAGGCACCTTGGCCTTCTCAGCCTCAATCCAAACACCCAAGAGAATGGATGTTGTGCATAAGTTATTAATTGAGGCCCAACTGGGGAAAGACATGCTCACTCTTGTTTGTGGTGGCGAGGGTGGAATAGGGGACAATCATTAGCCATCCCTTATGTGTTCTGAAAAGTCAGTTCCAGTGAAAACTGTGCAACAAGCATGTTCTCCTATAAGAATTCTACTTCCTCTTGATCTTTTTATTCCATGGTACAATGTTATATTTCAATGTATGTTCAGCAATTGGTATAAAGACCAGAAATTATGAATACTTTCCAAACATTGTTTATGGATTCTTTTCACATGAACCACAGCAAGGAAATACAAGCAGATTATTTTAAAGGGAGTTTGGTCAAAGCATTTCCAGATGAGAGAGAGAGAGAGAGAGAGAGAGAGAGAGAGAGAGAGAGAGAGAGAGAGAGAAAGAGACCCCAATGGATGGATTTGTTGATGATATGGAAGCATGATATACAATTTACTCCCTTAAATGACAGTATAGAAAACCACACTGAGTGAATTCCTCATCGCAGGGTGATATTTGAAATATAGTATGTAGCAACTAGCTGGGCCTGAGACAATCTGACTGGACTCTGGCTGTACCAACACACTTGTCATGAACATGATCCTGCCCTACCCCACATGAGGCTCTCTTGCAGACAAGATCATCCTTTAATTTGGTTACAAGCTCTTACTAAGTGCATTCTATGAATACCAGAGACCCTAGACCAAATGTTAGTGATTCGTAGAACAAAAAGATACGGCCCCCATCCTCAAGAAGCTACATCTAGATAGAGAGAAATATAAAACACAATACAGAGCAGAAAGCATTAAACATCTTAAAAGGGGTATGCACAGAGTTTCATGAATAAAGAAGAGGGAAAATTATTGATAACTAGAGGAAATAAGTAACTCTTCTTGGAGAAGGATGGATTTTAAATGGGGCTCAAAGGGTGAATGTTATTTAGACAGGAATAGCAAAGGAATGGAGCATTTGGAGGAATGAACATCAGGGGCAACTTTAAGACAGGAAAGTGTGGGGCAGATTTAGAGAATGTTTCCATGTGTCTGCATTACAGGACTTAAGAACTCTGTTATTAGGAGACAAAACTGGGGAGGTAGATTGGGGTCAGATCATCATAAGCCACAAATGCCAAAGAAAGGAATTTGGACCTGATTTTGCAGGACTTGGAGCACAGTCAAAAGTTATTTCAGCAGGAGAGTCCATGATCAGAGCTTCATCGTCAATCAATTCAACACTATTTTAACCTTAACAGGTAATGATGGCAGCAAGCTGGCCCCAGAATGCCAAGCTCAGCTGCATAAGGTCAAGCACTGGGTTACATGTGCCTCTTGCAACAGAGCCTGGAGAAATAACTGCTTATTCAAGCTGTCAGTCACCGATTCGCTGGAAGCACCCCGTGTGCAGGGACAACGATGAATGCTTCTCCTACTTAGTACTTAGCAGCAGGATTTTGCTCTGCTCCACAGCTGTCATCCAGGTCCAGGACAAAGAAAAGGCTTAAGAGGATCTGAAAGAACAGTTCATGGGCACTCCCATTTTTACTGTATATTTCCGTGAGCTTGGCTGAGAAGGCTGGTCAATGTTGATTTTTCTGCATGAGATGGAAAAGCAGAACTCTGTTGATTTTATGTTTTATGGCTGATCGATGGGGTCAGAGGGAGGTCTTTGAGACATGCCGAGTGGGAGGAACTGTGATGCTTTTGATGGCCTCCTTTGTGTTGTATCTTCTTCTGGGAAAGCAAAAGGTCAAGGTGAATCCCTCTTACAGATTCACATGGCTCAGGCGATATCACCCCTCAGCTGAAGAGGCAATGATGGGGGCGTTTCCAACCAAGCTGAGCAAGGAGAGGTGACATTTAAGGGCTTTTGAAGAAGTGCTGCACTTTTGGCTAAGGGACCCCAAACTGCACCTGCATTTCTGCAGGCTCCTCACTTGCTTTTTATATCCTTGCAGGCTGTATCTAGAATTGCTGAAAGCAGTAAAATCTGTACACCCTTGAGGTGTTAAGAAAGGCAGTAAGGGTGAGGGAGACCTGGCTGTCCAGTGACCAGGTGTGTGTGTCATTCTAGCCAAACTCATGGTGCCTTTAACTAAGATTCATGATTTTAAATTTCTGTAACACTGTCACTAATAATTGCTACAAATCATTAAACCCCTTCAGTCTTAAATGCAATACTCATCCCATCTAATCCTTGTAAAAATCACTATGGAAGTGACTATTGTCCTTGTTTTACAGAAGAAATGGAAGTACTGGAAAGTTAAATCACAGGCCCAAGTTCACATAGTAATGAATGACAGAACAAATTTGAGCCCAAAATCTCATGTTCTTCACAAATTGCCAGGCCATCTCCTCTGCCTTACTTGCTCATCTGTATTATGGGCACAATCATTGAAAAAAATCAAAACCAAACTATACAATATGATACTCAGACCTTATTCACCTTGTTAGAGCTAGGCAAATAGAAAGCTTCACTACTGTGAAATCCTCTCTGCCTCTTTTTAGTTAGGAATATGTAGGATTTAGATGAGAATGAACTTTCAAAAGCCATCAAACTGAAGTGGTATTGTAGAAAAAAAAAACTTGCTATATCATACAGCACAAATCAGAAAAGTAGAGAAACAGGAGGGGCTACCCTGGGATCTACAGGAAACATTAGAGTAGGGAAGGAGGTTAAATGGCCTCTTGAGCAAAAGCAAAGGAAAGAAACACGTGCAGAGACACATCTGCTCAATTCAACCAAGCAGGAGACTTGGTCCCTGACACGGCATCCCTCTCCTCTCTTCCGCCAGTTTAAGCTCTTTTCCATTGTTCTGCTCTCACATGGTTTGCATGTAAAAGCAGCCCAGTGTGGACATCATTAAAAGTATCGTGACTAGAGGCTGAAATGAGACACTGATTGTGCCATTAAGCAACCGATTTCATAAACAAATGCAGTTCATTCTCCCCGCAGCCTGACATCGCCATCTGAGGAGCACTGCTGAAAATAATTTATTTGCAAGTGTTCTGCTTCAAGTCTCAGATTCCAGAGAGCCCCCACTAAGTCACAAAGAAATAGATAGGCAAATGGTTTGCTGCAGGCATGCAGGGGTTAATAAGCGTACACACTCACACACACAACCCCAGAAAGCCTCAGAGGGTCCCTGTTGCTGTTAAACTGCCATGGCTACAAAGCCACCAGTGCAGCCAACCGGAGCTACGGCCTCCCGAGAAATGACAGATTTAAAGGAAGAAATACTGTGCACTTGCTGGAGGCGAGTTATTTTAATATAATGCCGAGATGACAGCTCTCCACATTTAATCATCAGACTCCTGATTTTTTTGCTACAACATTAGAATTTCTCACAATTGGGGAAAAAATGTTTCTTTTCCATCCATGCCTGACAGTTGCATGTTTGCAAGAAATGTCTGTAAACTTCTCCAATTATTTTTAATAAAATGCAAATGATTGTCTACATAAGCCCTCTCTTTTCCAATGGCCCCTGCCCACAGCAAAGGGAGGCAGTCACCGTGCTTTGGAGTAAGGACTCTGGGTAAGGTTGCTTGCCTAGTGGTACCACCTTGCCACTCAGAAGGGTTGCCTCTCTCTGTGTCACCTGGATTATGACCATTTCCTTTTTAGTAGTGTCTGTGATCAGCAGCTGTCAGAAAAGCTGTGTATTTGATTATCTATGCCTAAATGGGCTAAAGTAACCTGGCCAGCTCCCAATCACAAGCTCAGCCACATCTCAAGGTTTGGCAGCTATCAAAATGGATATTTGCATAATTTTCTAGTTTGCTAATCCATATATGGTCCCCTAAGGTAGGCCTGTACTATTCTCACACTCGCTTCTCTTTAACAGATGAGAAGCTAAAATAGAGACACATTATATCCTGACTGAAGATACATAGCACAATGGACCACTGCCAGGAACCACACCTAGTACCCAAGCTACTCCATTCATTTCTTCTTTTTTTAATTTTTTAGTTGTAGTTGACACAATACCTTTATTTTTTTAATTATATGTGGTGCCGAGGATGGAACCCAAGTGCCTCACACAAGCCAGGTGAGCGCTCTACCGCTGAGCCACAACCCCAGCCCCATTCATTTCTTCTTTGGGGAAACTTTCAGTAAGTATCTACTGTCTTGAGGCCCTGAGCATGCAAAAATAAATAAGACTTGTGTTCTTCTCAAGTGGAGTTCACAAGGTTGTAGATCAGATAGACAAGTGAATAAATAATTTGAAAATAATGTGAAAGGCAACACAATCCAGGTAAGCTCAAAGTGCTAAGAAAACATTTCCATGACTGAGTCTGCCTGTGGAGTTGGGAAGGGACTCAGAGATGACAACTGCAGAAGCTTAGGAAGGGGAGGGAGGAGGGCCTCTGCCTGCAGACACAATTGCACAAGCAAAGGCATGAGACACACACACACACACACACCCTCTACATTTGAGGGTTTTAAGAACAGGGCCTCCATGAAAAGAAACAAATATAGGCTACTGAATGAAGGACACACTCAGTAAGTAATCTGGAAAGGAAGACTGAGATCAGAAGATGAATGACTTTGGTGGTTAAATAGCTATTGGGGGTCTAATGTCTGCTTCAAAGTAGGCTGGAAAAAGTTCTTATGTGACAGCAGTGCTTGTCCCTTTAGCTTCAAAATAAGGCAACCCGAAAATGGCCTGTCAGGGCAATGCCAACTCACTGGGTGAAGTTCCCACTACCCATTGGGATAAACCAACCAGGGTGCCTTCCAAAGGCCAAAGCAGCCCTGATACTAAAGCAATCACTCTGGCACCCAAGTAAAGACGAGACAACTTTGCTTTCCTAAAAGGAAACTAGAGAAACTCAGTCTATGCCTGGACTCCTGTTAAATAATTCCTCACCTGCCCATTACCGTTCAACCCATCTTAATTCACAGCCATCTCTTCTGGGTTTTGCCTAGCTGCACCTTATTAATTGGAGTGTGGGTCTCCCAGAAAGAATAAGACCATCATTAATAACCCTTCCCTGTCACCTGAAAGAGAAGTGCTGATAGGCATTCTCCTAGAGGATTGATGAATCACAACCACAAAACCAGCGTGGGTGTGCCCTGAGAGCCACCACCTCCATCTGATCTCATTTTCACCTATTTCTGAAGTGCAAATCTGGGACTTGAGAAGTGGTGCTCTTGATAATAATGGGAAACATTTTGCAGATCTGGGTTAGCTTCTGGATTTTATTCTGGGTAAATAATTAGTGCTTCTCTCCAGTGGTCTGTGCTCCAGAGCTCCACTCACTAGAGACAATAAGTAGGAGATATTTGAGGCCTACCCAGGGGGCCCCTAGCGATGAGTAGCAACCCCACCCCCGCCCCCTACATCCATCCCTGGCTGTGTTTGACACTGGGCACCTCGCCCAGCACCATGGACAGCGCTAATGGGATAACTCCTGTATGCAGTGCTCTCAGAATGCCTGGGCAGGCTGCTGCTTTGTAAATACAAAGTATTGTTCCCAGAGAGGCTGGCGCCTGCTTCTTAGCAATGTGTGAGATCCTGTTCTGCAGCCAGGAGCACCTGCACTATCTTTGCAACCTTGTCTCTTTCTCTTCCAATGCGCTAAATTGAGACACAAATGAAGCTAAAAAGAGCCCAATCTCATTTACAAGCTATACACTTCAAAGGGGAAGGGAAAATAAAAAATCTCTTGAGGTGACTATTTATTCTAGCACTGCTCAGTATAACCACTACCACACCACCTCACCACAGGTCCCAAATGAAAAATTTTGAGGGCTATTGAACACACTGCAAGTTTTCAGAGCAGATCCATGAAAAGTTACTTAGCACAGTTGTCTCTGTAATTGTGACACATTAGGAAAGTGCATAGTATTCTGCAACCCTTGGCCTCACACTTGCCTGGGTGGTGGGATAGCCAGGGGTTAGGATTCTGCACCACAGCCCATTAACACTAGCAGGGAGATGGCTGCCTAACAACAGTATCCCCAGCTGAGCTTTGCAGCTTAATCCTGTTTGGTTTAATGGATTTGTTTCCAGAATCAGAGGGTCACGAATAGAAAGGGGATAAAAACAGTGCCATGGTGATGCCTTTGAACTGGCCTGGTGTGCCTATCAAGTGAGCTCTCCTCTTCCCTATATCCACACCTTGAGAGTGCTGGACTACAGGATACATACATTCTGCAAAGCCCTTGGCCTGGAAACAGCTAGTTTCCCCTCTACCATCTCCACTGCCTCCTACCCTCATTTCTGCTCTTGCCCCCTGACATTACAATCCAATTTAGCAAGTTCCTAGGCATAACAGAAATTGAAGGCATTTTATTATGCTTTTTTAAAATTTTTATTTTTTAGTCAGCTACATATGTATGAATGAACTTGTGCTTTCTGATTTACTGGGTGAAGGGCATGGCACAGAATAACAATAATGATGCAAAGTTATCCTGTGTCCCATGCTAACCCTGTGCCAGGAAGACATGAAGTGCATGACTTGTCATTGCTTCTTTTTTCTTCATAACAACCTCATGAACGTGCTGTGATTATTATGCCCATTTTGTAGATGAGCAAACTCAGACAAGAAGAGGAAATGATTAAGCAGACATTGTTGACTCTAGGACTATGTGTATTACCACTACAGTTCAAAAACAATAATGCAGTAATAATGTGACTCGTGGTAGAGACCAGAATAGGACTGGAAATTTCCTTCTGGAGCAGCAAAGAGAAGTCAGACAGAGTTGGGATAAAATCATTAACTCACTGTGAAATTTTATACCATTTTCTCACTGTATCTGGGCTTAAAGGTAATGACACCTAAGGATGATTTTTGTAAGAAGTGAATATGAAAAAAAATATGTGATGGACTTAAACAAAAGAGGCCTTCAACATCCACACCTATCTCTTCCTTTCTCAGCCCACCCACCTAAGATTCACATCTTCTGAACCACAATATTATCTGATGAGCTGCTTGTGGCAACTTGGTGCCACCTTCTAGCTATTTTATCTGTCATTAGCAAGATGCATAAATGAAAGTGGTGGGCAACATGCCTATCCTCATTCCTATACCATCTCCACTCCAGATAGATTACCAAATAGGCACATAAACTGCAAAAAAAAATGTTGAAAATCTGTGTATACAAAATATTTACAGAAGAAAGTCTTAATTAACCAGAACCCAACAATGGAATCTGTTAGGTAGAATTTCTTCTCCCTCAACCTAAAGGAACAATCTTAAAATAGAATAAGCTACCTTGCAAAGTAATGAGCTCCCTGTCACGGAAAATATTCAACCAAAACCTAGACAACCAGCTATGAGAGATGTTGATCAAAGGGCATAATGCATGGGCCAAGAATTTGATGAGATCAATTATTGTAAAACTGTTTTTAGTAGCAGAATGTAAAAGAAATAATAGTGGAAAAGGGCAAAGACAGGTTGGATGCTTAGATCCCTCCATGTGGCCCAAAGGAATCCATATGAAGTTTTATTACTCTATGAAATTCTTTATAAAAATAACTGACATGGACGATCTCTAAAATTCTATAATCTGTGATTCTAATTC